>NC_059135.1:47734081-48362351 GCF_020740605.2 Lemur catta
TTTACAGAGGCATTAATTCATTCATGAGGGTGGAGCCCTCATGACCTAAACACCTCCTCTTAGGCCCTACCTCCCAACAGTGCTGCATTGGGTATGATGTTTCCAACACATGAATTTGGGGGGACACATTCAAACTATAGCATAATTCCTGATTAAACTTTTGTGGTTTTATTCCTCTTCTTTTGTATTTCTCCAACATAGACAGTTGGATCCAAAAGTTTGATCAGATAAAGGTTTAATTTTTTTTGGCAAGATTATTTTATTGGTGGTGGTATGTTTATCCATCAAGAAGAATGTAATGTCTGATTGCCTCTCTTTTTGTGATGCTAACAGCCATTGATACTCAAGGCCCAGATACATTAATTCATTAGAGATTGCACAATAGTGACATTCTAATTCCCCCCCCCACATTCTAATTCTATCCTTTCTTCTTCATTTATTAGCTAGAATACTTCCCTCATCATTTATTTCCTTACTCACTGTTACAGTTTAAGAAAGGCAGAATAAATGTTGAATTCTTTCTCTTTAACAATTTTAAGATAAGTTCTTTAGTATCCTTCAACAAGGAGCAATTTTTAGAATAATGAACTCACTGATTTAAATATATTTAATGTATTTCAATACATTGAAGTTATTATCCTTATTGACACTCAAATTGTCCTCATTTGTGCCCCGGGGAGCTTCTTCAATTTGGCCCTGCAATCCTTTTGACATGCCCTGGTAGTTTTTTATAGCTTCCTTGCTATCTGGTGTACGAAGGTATTCTTGGCTCATCTTGTCTAATTTCTATCTTACATCTGGAATCATTTATTTCTCCAAGGAGAATTTTTATTTTAAATGAGAGATATGGAAGCATGTTTGTATAATATATTGATGGGAATAATTTAGTTGAGGAGAAATAACTGCAAGAGCAAAGTCCTTGAGTAGGGTAGAGAGAATACGGTAAGTGAAACTCTTGGCCTTAGATTGGAATAGAGACAGTTTGGTACTGTAATAGTTGCATTGGGCAAAGCAAAATGCTATAGAAATATAGGAGCCATATGGATGACTAGGCAATAACACTGCCTACACGATTCTGGATTAAATCACCACATTTCTCACTTATAAATTCACTTTTGTTTTTCTGTAAATAACCACAACAAAGGAATCATAAAATATGTGAATAGCAATGCACTAAACTTTCAAGATTGTTTATGGATTGTCAAGAATTATTTAAAATATGAAAAATGCTTCAATGTCCAGACTAAAAAATTGTTTCTTTCTAATTATTTTTCTTTTAATTTGCAATTTATTCCTGATATTTTTGAAAAAGTGAAAAATATTGATGTTGAGATTTATTTGCATTTGCTACCTTGAATCATGACCACAGGAGGATCACACTTCAAGCCACAAAGTTCCCAACTAGTAAATGCCCCGAATCTGTGGCCTCAAGGCCACATGTGGCCCTCCAGATCCCCAAGTGCAGCCCCTTGACCAAATCCAAACTTCACAGAACAAATCCTTCTAATAAAGGGATTTGTTCTGCGAAATTTGGATTCAGTCAAAAGGCCACACTCAAGGATGCAGAAGACCACATGTGGTCCCAAGGCCATAGGTTCCCCGCTATGTCTGATTTGACTAAAGAGTTATTCCCCATCATTTTCCTCATAATCACTCTTTTCTTTGCAGATCCTATAGCATCATCTGTTTTCCTCATTTTTTTCTCCCATCCATAGTGTCTTCTTCAATACATTGCTAATGCTGTTCAGAAATGCCCAGATATGAAAAGTGTGAACTCACTCCTCTCATTCTTAGGCCTATTATAGAGATTGTTACTCTCTCTCCTCTCCCCACCAGAGTCTCTGCTCCCTACATTTTTGGTCCAGGTGGGAGGCACTTTTGAAGAGATAAGATTTAAGTAATATTGAAGCCTGAAATATATTCTTTAGCGCATTTCAAGCAGGAGACTATAAAAGAGACCCTTAGAGCAAGACTCTGAAGATGCAACTGGTTAGGAAAGAAAAAGAAAAAGAAAGGAAGTAGAAGAGTGCTGCTGGCAAATCTTGTAGTTTCAAAATATTGCTTGTTACTGGCCAGCGAGGACTGCAAGAAGAAACGTTCTCCAGTCTCTTTTTTCTTCCTGTAACATCCAAGGCACTCTGGTCCCAGGACCTGGAAATTGATCTACTTATTAGTGGTACTAATATGCTGCAGGTCAACAGCATTAGAGTTAAAAAGGACCAGTTTGGGGAACTTGACTAAAATGATTTTGATGGAAAATTTTATTCCAATTTTTCAGCAATTTTCAACCTATCTTTAGAACTCAACATAATCATAAATTGCAAATGCATACACAAGCTGTTTATGCAAGGTTGAATTTTCAAAGAACGAATTAGTATCCAATCACTCAGTTTGCAGAGGTATTCACCCTAACGTTCCTTTAAAACAGGAACTTCTTTAGTGTTTGTTTCCAGACCATTAACTACTTGATAGAGAGTCTAGGATTGGGTTAAGCAACTTAATGTACAAAATTGTTAGGCAAAGATTGATGGGAAATGGATGTTAAATAAATTATAGGGAAATAGTAAAATAGAATTGATTTATTCATCTATATATAATATTTAGAAACAAATCAATTTGTGAAAGTGGGGTAGAGCCTTAATTGCTGCTCATCAGACACATGGTATCATTTTGTTCTGTTTGTTACAGAGAGTAATCTATTTTCCTATAACATGAAATAATCACCAATATTTTCTTATCCCACTGTGCATATTTATCTGCATGCTATTTCATACACTTAATTGAAATGTTTGTATATATATATGCAAGCAAATCATGAAAGAAAGTATAGTGTCCATCTGTCACATATATCTCAAAGAGTTATTAAAATTTCATGAGCATCAGTTGATGATAAATCCTAGAGTGATAATTTAAAACAAGATGGCAAAGGAAGGCAATTTTCCAGGTAATTTGGGAAAATGCAGAGTTGTTTCACTTGATGCTTCCAGATATTTTTAAAATTTTCCTCTCAAATGTAATCTAATATTTACATCACTCAGTGATCTGAGTGAGGCAGAATGATTTGCAATAGGGAGCTGGGAAAAGTTTTTGAGCATTGACTACCCTGTTTCATGAAGGTAACTCTTGTACCAGTTTGTAGGATTGAAAGAGGAAGAGACTGGAATGTTGGAGATCAAATAGAGGAATCTTGCACTTGCCTAATGGGGAGCAAATAAGGCTCTGAATTACTGTAGGAGCAATGGAAATGGAAAGAGGGGGTGGTTTCTAGATTTTACTGGGGTAGGATTGTGATAGCCTAGTGACAGACTGAGCAGCACCAGAGTGGGGGTGATGCAGAAGCCGCCTACATTTATGCAGAGGAAGAGAAAGGAGAGTGAGAGAAAGACATTGGGAAGGAGCAAGTTTGGAGAAGGTTGCACAATGTCTCAGAAGTCAAATGAGGAGAGGGTTTCAAGAAAGAGGCCAACTGAAACAAATGATCCAGAGAAATGCTGTTAAGACGAGGACAAAGAAAACATATATAGATTTCACAGTTAGAAAGTTGATGTTAGTTTTTAATCATGTGATGAGACTGGAAGCCAGATTACAGTGTACTGAGGAGTAAAAGAGGTATTCACCTGGAGGAAACAAGAATAGAGAATTATTTTTAAGAAGTGGTGATGAAGCATAAATGAGAGAGGGTTACAAGTCTTTGGGAAGAATAAGGTTGGGAACAGTTTTATTAGGATAGTGGAAACTGATTCTAAGGATACAATGGAGAAGTGGGGTGGTAGTCTCTTACATTGGTGATCCCCAGTGAACTGTGTCTCCCAGTATTCATGTCCTTGTATAGTCCCTCCCCTTGAAGCTGGGATGGCCCGTGACCAATAGAATGTGATGCTCTTGGACAGGCTTCCAAGCTAAGGTATTAAGAAGACTTGGCAGCTTCTGCTTTTGTACTCTGGAAGAAGCCAGCTGCCATATAAGAAGTCTGACTACCTGACCCCATCTTGCCGGGGGCGGGGGGAACCTATGCTGTGCATGTGGAATCATCACATGGAGAGAGAAAGAAAGAGAAATGTCCGGCCAGCCTCTGGTTGTTCCAGGCATCCCAGTTGGGGCACCAGACGTGAGAGTGAAGAAGCCATTGGGATTTTCCAGCCCCACAAGATGCCACCTGGATCACCAAGGAGCCCTGCCTTGCCCAAATTGCAAACTTGTGAGCACATAAATGTTGTTTTAAGCCACTGTTTTTGAGTGATCGTTATGCAGAAATAGGTCACTGAAACAGGTGATTGTTAAAAAAACAGACGTGAGACAGAGATGTTTGATGGGTGGAATAAGGCCTCAGAGAAGATGAGGACATGTGGAAGAACTGGTCATCTTGGACGTGAGTGAGGATACTGCTTTTTCTGAGGCAGAAAGGACTGATGATAGGGTGGGTGAAAATGAAGTTAAAGTTAGAGATGGATAGGCAGGAAATTGGACCAATTCAAGACAGTGAGATGCTGTGTTGAGAATGAGGGTTGCACAGAGAAGTTGAGAGCTGAAGAGGAGAGAAAAAAATTGATTGCGAATGGGATAGGGATTCATCATGGGAGGACAAATTGATGGCAGAGCGGCTGAGAGAGCCCTGGTGAGTGTGATGGTCATGAATTTGTGATGAGTCCCATCAACACAGCTCAGTGAGGTTTTGCATTCACCCTTACTGACATTGGCTTCCTTCAGCGATCAAAACTTACTATTTAGGTAGCTTTTTCAGCCATTCCTATTTGGTTTAGGGGATCTGGACACCAGTTATGTAAACAAATGGAAAAAATGTAGCCCAACTGGCATGTTTGAGGGTTTCAAATCTTTCAGAGACCCTTCTAAGTTCATTAAAAAACCTTGTCCATTTGCAATACTGAAAATGGTTTTCATTAGCAATTGCTGAATCATATACCTGAGATTACAGACAATGCTATTTATACTAAAGAAATTGAGTGCACATCTATTTTAGCTTCCTGCCCTATTTTCATACTTCTATCCATTTGGATTTTTGTCCCATATGTTGTCCTCAGCACTGTCTAAGCTTCTGTCTAGTTATAGCTCAAAAAAACTTCCTTTCCAAATAGGGCTTTACATGAATAGGGGGCTATACTTTCTTTCAGTCTATCACTTAACAGACAGATACTGTGAAGATTAATTAGTCAATTCTTAAAAGCTCTCAATGATGGCAAAAAAAGTTAGTTTTTATACCCTTGAATAGTACAGAATGACTGTTTTTGCAGTCCCTTATATGAAAGGTAAACTTTTGGAGGGACTTGGAATGTGACTTGTTGTGGAAAGCCAAGGCTGAAGTGATCCCATGACTTCAAGACAGTAACAGGAGTTTATGACATCCCCATATCACTAATGAATAAAATCCAGTTGCTTCTGCCTGGTCCATTGCCTTGTCTTGACCTCCAGGGGCTCCCTGCTCCCTGACCTCTTACTTCTCTGAGCCTCAAATTTATGGTTGATGGTTGGCTTTGAACTCTAGATCCTACTTATTTTTCTGCCAGGACCTAACTGTCTTGGTTCTCTCAGTTCTGGCTGCTCAGTCTGACCCTGTGATAGACTGCAATCAACCAACCTGGAGTTCTGACACACCTCCCATCAACTACAATGTGGCCCCACAATAAAGAAAGAACTTGCTAAGATGTGATATCCATTGACCTGTGCCATGCAATGCCTAGTTTTATGGTTGAACATATGGAGTACCCAGTGACATTCAGATAGTTCAGCAGCTACTAATTAGATTTGTTCACCAGAAAGCTCCAACAGACCTTTTAAGATGTGACAAGATGGCCTGGGTTGCCATGCTAGGGTGGATAAATACTGTTCCAGTTATATTCAGTGAGGAAACGTAGGTTAGAATTCATTACTGATTCTTTCATTCATTAGATGGTAACTGAATTAGGATTGCTTTATGTTCATTCCTATGTGCTGGAAGTTAACATACATTAGGACAAGCATAGAATCACTACCAAGTTAAATGAAGAACAGGCTAAAGGAAATTGAGGTTATACATCATGATACTTATTGTAGGCAAGTAAACTAAGCATTTCAACTGAAACAAAAGCACATTTTGGCAATCCCAGTAAAACTATATGTTAAATAGGTTGGGAAGAAGAAAATAGAATCAAACAAATACATGGCTTGGAAACTGGATTGGCATCAACATAGCTGGGAAATTCAGGCCAAACTTGAAATGTGCTAAAAACCAAATTTCCTAAAGGCTGGGGAGACTTTGGCATGTAGTATCGAGCACTTAAATTCTAGAGCTATTTCATTTGTGCCAGCTACTTACCATCACCAACATCGAACTTGCATAACTACAGTGCAGTTTTACTGCTGAAAATGAACTTTTCTTGGCCTGAAAATGTGCAGAGGGTAAAATGGCAAGAAGATAGCAGAACTGCTGTGCAGAAAGCTAAAGGGAAACATTCATAGGAGGAAGCTTGAGCATAAAGAACTCCTCAAAGGCATTTGGTAGAGTAGTTTCCATGTAAGGGGTAGCCGTTAACCTGGTTTGAAACAACAGACCGAGCAATCTTACTTTGAATGAGGCCTTCCAAAACAACAACTAGCAACAGGGATGTCCCAAAGATCATAAAGGGAAGAATGATGGTCATAGGTAGCACCAGGGGGACAGATAATTCCTGTTATCTGCTATGAAAAGACAATTTTTAATACAATGCTTGTAGTGGATGCTTTAATGTGCCACCTATACATCCCATTCTGGGCTGAGGTGTGCCTTCCCTCAGCTGCCTCGGACATTGGCTGCTGTCACCTCAGCTGATCTCTTTCCCCAGAACTCAACCTAAGACAATACTAGTCTGATGCTAACGCTGTGTGATGGGACAAAAGTGATCACTATATGCTTGTTCCCAGGCTTCCTCTGCCCTGTTCCTCTAAAGAGAAGTTGAACATTGCCTGCCTCATTTTTTTCCCACCCTCCTCCCCACCGCCAGCCTCCTGTGAGCAGCATACCGCATTTCTGTTTTTATTAATATAAAAGGGGAAAGATGATGAGGAGAAGGATGTGACTGCTGATGGGATAAGATGCAGGAGAAGCTGTGGAAAATAGTACAAGTATTTGGGGTTGAAAGGAGATTTTAAGAAATATCATTGTGCTCAACATAATAAATTGAATTGTTGGGAAATTAGTTTTTGGAGCTTGACTGCCATTCCATTCTGAGGTTGGATTTCACAGGTCATGATTTTTAAGCTTTACATTTGGATATAAGCAACTTCATCTTTGGATATGAATAATTACTCTAGCAAAACCAGTATTTTGGGAGTGTTTTAAGTTGGGGCATAATTTTATATAATCTGATTCATATTCTTTCAATCCTATGAATTTAAATCAATAAAAAATAGATTTATAGGGTCCAGGACTTTAACCGAAAGGGTTTTTACCATGAGATAAAAATAATTAAACCGTGGTTTCAACCCTAATCATGACAGACGTCTAAGCCACTATGAAAACATTCTTCAAAAACATCTACAAGTGGCAATTGGTAGTCACATACATATGGGAGCTAAGGACAGCAGACTCAAATGCTGGTATAAAAGTCTACGGGAATTTATGGGCAGGAGAGTTGAGACATTCCAGCAGTCAGCCTTTTAGATACACATTGAGTTAAAATTTGTATTCTAATGCCTAATATCAATGGCACAAAAGAAGAATTGATTAGAAATCTTTTTAGGCTGGAGTAGATGCAACAGTGTGTGGAGATGACAAGTAGAGGTCCCTCTTCTGTTACACTGTCTCAGCCCAGGGACTATGTCCTAACCAGACTCTCTTGAAGTAGTTTGGGGTTGGTTGTGAATCACAGCATCCTGAGTTACAGGATGGATCTTCTATTTCTATTTCTTTGGGCTATTAAAAAATTCAGGGATAGTTAAGAATTATTAGTAAATTTTTCTCAATAGTAAAAATTTCTAAAGAGTAAGCCTTAAAAATACAAATAAATATCTTTAATGATGCACATTATATAAGTATTTCAAACATATTTCCATTGGGATACAGTTCAAAGAGCTGGTAATGATCATGAGCTGCTAGCAGCCTAGACTCAGGGGTAGTTAATGTTCCAAACCTACCAAGATGCTCCCATTTTTCATCCTTAGACTTGTTCTTTCAAGTCCTAATAGACAAGCTTTCCTCTTGAGGATCTCTGCCTCTTAGGTTCAGTTGCAAAGACTAACTTCAGCATTACAGGGCATATTGGGGAAACTCAGGACAAGCAGACTAAACATTTTTCAGAGAAAAGGATGACATGTGGTGGGTTGTCCATGCTGCTTCCCTCTCCAAACTCACACAGAGAGTTATTAAGCTGTTTCTAAACCCGATCCCATTTCTCTCCTGTGACCATAACCCTGGCCACCTTTGAGGTTGACCTCTAGAAATCAATACCTATGAGCTTTGGTTTTGTTTACTATTAAAATTTATTTTAGAATCCAAAATTAAAAAAAAATTATATCAGAAACATTGACATATCCTTTTTAAATGTTACTTGGTATGCGATATGTGTTTACGTTCAAGAACAGAAATATGTAGAGATTTAGTACTTTGAATTTTACTATTCTTTTGAAAAACTCTATATTTAAGCATAGCATGTATAATAACAGATAAATATTTTATAAGTATGTAGTGCAATGAATTTTTACACATGAGACACATCCAGTTCAAGAAACAGGACATTACCAGCACCCAGAAATCCCCTTCCTGTCACTGCCCCCACCTAGGATACCCACTATCTTGACTTTTTACTCTTTACATTGATTTTGCCTGTTTTTTTGTTTGTATTGTACATAACTGAATACATAAAATATACCCTTTTTTATCTGGCTTCTTTTAGTCAATATTATTATGGTTGTAAGATTCATCCTTATTGTTGCGTGTTGTTGTAGACCATTCACTCTTATTGCATAGTATTCTATTATATGACTAGAACACAATTTATTCATACCTTCTTCTAGAAACATTGTCCCTACAACCAGCTGCAAAAATCTAATTCCCAGTGCTTGGTATGACCCTCTGGGGCTAAGCAATGCTGGAGGGCCACTACCCTTCCCCAGGCTTTTTATCCCTATTGGACCAAAAGGCCATTCCAACCCACTCTGATAACCCAGAGCTGCATGGTCAATACAGTAGTCCCTGCCCACGGGTAACTACCGAGCACTTGAAATGTGGCTACTACAAATTAAGATGTGTTGCAAGTGTAAAATACACGTTGGATTTCAAAGACTTGCTATGAAAAAATAATTCAATAATTTTTATATTGATTGCCTGTTGAAATAATGATTTGGCTATATTGGACTAAATAACATATATTCTTAGCATTTATTTCACCTGTTTGGTTTTTTATTTTTTAAAACATGGCTACTAGAAAATTTAAAATTAGATAGGTGATATTCATTATTTTGGGGGGGTAGTGTTGATCTAGATCACTATCTTATATAGATGGCTCAGTTCTTCTGCTAAAAGTCAGAATATGAGACTAGGTAATCTCCCACATTACTTGTTCTAAAAATTCTCTGAAGGTTCAGGTGTCCACTGGAGCAAGTACATAGATGTGCAGTTCTGACAGTGTCCAATTGTTCCTTCAGCAATTTAAGGCTGAAGGAACAATTTAATACATACCTGTATCAGGATGTGGGGCTGCATATATGCCTCAGGTAGCCAATGAGTGCGGTATTACATTAAGCACTTTAATTAAAACTGTGACAAGAGATGTTGATTATGGAAGTATATGAGGCCAAAATTCATGAGAGACTTCACATTTTGAGCCTCCATAGGGGAAACAACTTTTTGCTTCACTTAACACTGTTTGTAGCTGCTGTTGGTTTATATGGAAAATGTGGCAGCTAAAGTTCAAACAATTTATATATGGCAATATAATTTATATGGAGTCATTTTGGAGACCAGCTGAATAATGAAAGTGTCAATTAATTTTAAAGTTTTTAGCCACATATTTGGGTTTTATTATCCACAGACCATATCTCAGATCAATACCAAATATTCAAATTAAGGTGGTCCCACCAGCCCACAGCCATAAAGAAATTAAGATGATCCTAGTGAAATAGGAATATATACGTAAGAATTTTTTTAAATGAAGATATGATTCCTAACAACTTTACTGAATTCCATAGTCCACTCACATGAGAGATTTTATTCTGATATATTGCTTTATTCTGGTAGAACTGGGAACTGTTGAACATGTCACTGGGCAGGTAAATTTTTTAAGCTTTTGGAACATCTTTGTTTTTATATTTTTTACTCACGTGTTCTTATTCTTCTCCAGTGTCATTATTACTAACTGCTGACAAGTACACATGCCTCTTATCTTTAAAGTCAGAAAGCTTTTAAATTATTAAAAACCTATAGAAATATGTTCTTTTTCTTTCTTTCTTTCTTTCTTTTTTTTTTTTTTTTGTGGAGACAGGGTCTTGCTCTGTCTCCCAGGCTAGAGTGCAGTGATGTCATCATAGCTCACTGTAACCTGCAACTCCTGGGCTCAAGTGATCCTCCTGGCTCAGCTTCCTGAGTAGCTGGGACAACAGGCACATGCCACCATGCCCAGCTAAATTTTCTATTTTTTGTAGAGATGGGGTCTCGCTATCTTGCTCAGGCTGGTCTTGAACTCCTGGCCTCAAGCAATCCTCTCACCTCGGCCTCCCAAAGTGATAGGATTACAGGCATGAGCCACCAGGCATGGCCCAGAAATATGTCCTCTTGATTGTGCATTATATTATGTTTCCAATTCCCAATTGCCCTAATTCTTTAATTAAATCTGGTGTAATTTAAATATTGTAATGGTGTTTTCATGATTCTATATTTTAATTGCATTTAAATGATAAATATTTGATGCCACATATTTGTCAGACAAATGGGAATAAGTACCCTAATTCCCTAAAAGACAGTTACTAGCATTTAAGCTAGGAAAGCCTTGATTAAAAGAATTAGGAAATTAGGCACAACATGTAAACGTGTCCAAGAGGCAAAGTCAAGGACTTCATTCTAAATACCTTTATGGGAACAAGAAAACCCATGCTGATTTCAGAAAGGATTAAAAATTGAAAAGGCCTAGAGTTTTCATCGGGAAATGATCTGGTTTTAGAATCTCCATTATTTTTTAAGCTACTTTGGGGACTATTTTAGAAACAGCCTCAGCTTCTGTGGAATGATAGTCTACGGAAAGCACTGACTAGAATCATTGGAACCTCACATAAAATTAGCCCATTAAAGTCCCTCCCACATCATCTTGAGCAAGAATATACAGCAGTACTTCAAGAATGGGGTGAGAGAAATGGGTGCCCTGGGTGCTCCTGGCTACTTGCGCTTGTTACCCACAGAGCAGCCTGCTGTGCTGGTAGAGTTTGCACGAGGCCACCGAAGACAATAGCAAAGGACACAGCCGTTTGGCATTCTTCTGTAGGCACAAAAACGATTGTCTATGTAGCTTCTGGAAATGATAAAGCTGGAAAGGAACCTTAGAGATCAGTGGATCCAACTCCCTCTCTTTATGAGGAAGCTGAGGTCCAAAGAGGATGGCATGCTCGTCACCGGCTCTGCCCGTGGAGCCCGTGAGGTCAAGGGCAGGAAAACGCGTGCAGACTCTCAGACACGTGCGCACCCCGCCCCACCCGCACCCTCTGTTGGCAGTGAACTCTGCCAGGGGGACATTTAGGGAGGAGAGGAGGGAGTTCTTTATCTGGCCCTGGGCCTGTCCTTTGAAAAGCAGCTCCTGAGACATCTTCTGAGGAAATTTTTCAGACCCAGCGCTGCAGCGTTGAGGGGCGGGAGACAGCTCATTTATCTTCAGCCCGCAGTTGTCGATAATGTGTTTTAGGCAAAGAAGGATGTGTAACCTTTTTTTATCAGCATTGTCTGTGGCACAGAGGACCCGGGCTTTATTCATTTACAGTCCATACACTGCCTGCGTCCAGATGGCCGGCGTGCTTGCCTTTGCGTGGCCCCTCTTAACATACCTACACACACAGAGGATGCCACTTGCCTCCAGGGCCAAGTCCTTAACTGCTGGCAGCCGTGAGAGAATATTTCCATTTTTATCAGCAAATGGATACTGATGTATGATTCGGAAATGAAATATTCAGTCAAAAAATATCCCCACTCTGTTGCCAGATCACTGGAGTCTTTGAGGTTTGACTAAAAAGGCCAAACTTGGGCCACCAGAGAGCCCTCTGTGGTGCTTTGCTCTCACACTTCTGTTTTTCCTGTCTCCCAGATATCCACCCCATCATCCTCTCTAGCACAGGACTTCTCAGCCTCGACACTATTGACATTTTGGTGTAGATAATTCTTTATAGTGGGGGCTGTCCCGTGCATTGTAGGATGTTTAGTCACAACCCTGGCCTCTACCCACAAGATGCCAGTAGCACCCCTTCCTCTGTCATGACGATCAAAAATGTCTGCAGACACTGCCCCCCTGGAGGACCGCTGCTCTAGAGCACTCATCCTGTGAGGAGGGGCTGACTGTATAATCCATGCTGTCTGCATAAGCCTAAAACTTGCTGGGTGCAGTACCTGCGCCACACCTTGTAGAGGTCTGCAGCAATCACAAATGCCCTAGGTATGTCCAGTAAGGAATTTGGCAAGTTCCTTTCCTGGTCTCTGTGGCTGCTGTGCTTTTCCGTAGCATGCTAGAATTTCTGACTGAGGGTGCCCTCATTAAGAGCAAGAAAGATCTCCATAGACCTAATGATTATCAAAGGAACTGGAGCATGGGTGCCCTCCTCAGTGCATGCCCCCTCTCTTCTGCCAGTGATGGAGCACTTCTCAGGCAGGCTGAGCCTTGGACTTCTATGTGCCTAAGAGCCCAGTTCTTGGTTCTAGGGGCTG
Source organism: Lemur catta (assembly GCF_020740605.2). Taxonomy (NCBI): domain Eukaryota; kingdom Metazoa; phylum Chordata; class Mammalia; order Primates; family Lemuridae; genus Lemur; species Lemur catta. Next base: position 47,746,950 of record NC_059135.1, read on the forward strand.
AGCCACTTCCCTGATGGTAACTCAGTTCATTCTCAGAAGACATTGGAGATACACTTATTTTAAAAAACTGTGTCCCCCCGCCAACCCTAAATACCATGGATTGCAAATATGTCACCTACCAAAGAATAAAAGCTATGGGTACTGCTTTGTCAAAGCAGTGTTGATTTCAATCATCCTAAACAAATTACCATTTCCTTCCTAGCTAACTCCTTTGGTGAGAACAAGGAGTTCGCAAACCAGTGCAGTTAGAGAAGAGGGTGTGTGGGAACAGGAAAAGTGTGGGAGAGGAATTTTTCAGTTTATTAAAATATCAGCACCTCTTTTTTTATACAAAAACAAAAAGCAATGCATATATGCATGTTTAAACTCTTCTATCTTCTGGACCATTTCCCAGTAGTAAAGATGTATTATTTTATGGAAGTATATATATATATTTTTTACTTCAGTGTTTAAGCTCAAATTCACAGCCCTGTTGGTAGATTAGCAGGGACATAGATGAGAAAAATATCAGCAGGCAGAATCTTTCTCTTCTTCTCTGCTTAATTTCCTCCTTTACATGCTGGAACAGAACTTCAGTGCTTACAAAGAGATTTGAGAGGCCTTTCCAGGTGAGCACATTGAATAAATGGTAGGACAGAGGAACACCTTCTGATACAGAGGGAAAAAAAACTTCTAAGACAGCTAGATCTGTTTGCATAACTCAGTCCTTCTCCTCCTGGGGCCAGGGCTCCTGGCAGGGTCACAGAGATGCTGGAGGGGTCATGGAGACTGTGCCCAGAGGGTACCTACTGCAGCTGTTTGATGATTACATCTGCAAAGGCAGATAGCCTGCACCGAATTCTGTCACTAGCTCCTTTCCCAGCCCCAGCCTTATGGCTGCTCTGATGTCAGGAGGCAGATTTGATTCTGGCTACTAAATTGTAAACTATAGTGTGTTTATAATAAGGGGAGATAGTAAAGCAATAACTCTGAAGTTTGAGGAGACATTAACAAATGTAAATATGAGAATTTTTTTTAACTCTTTTGAAAAAGAAAGGAATTTTTTTTAAACACAGATATTCTGCATCCCAACTCCATATAACCATCTATTCATGGTATTTATAACCCTCTAGAGATTGGAAACATGCATTTTCCTGAACCAGGTACCCTATGTTTCATCAGGTTCTCCAAGGGGTCTGTAACTGATGAAAGGTTAAGAACCACTGCCTCAGAGGCAGGTATGACCGTGCTGCCATTTGTTTTGTCTAGGATTGCTTATTAGCCTGTGTGTGTGTGTGTGTGTGTGTGTGTGTGTGTGTGTGTGTGTCTCTGGGGTGTGTGTGTATGGGGGGTGTGCGCATGTGTTTGGTTTTGAACTTTCTTAGAATTTCATTTGTGTTTCTCTATGAGATGTTTTTCAAGGTGGTGAGCCAATGTGGGGTCAAAGATCTCTGGGGACTCAGTTCTTGTCTGTAATTGGTTTAGGTCCTATGGAAAGTTGTTCCATGGAAATCCAACAGTGACTTCCTGTGCAAGATGATATTGGGCAGAAAAAGGACCTTGGGAGAAAAAAAGGGGCAAAATTAAATACACAGGGTGCACAATCACCTTTGTACTTGTCCTTAAATATGCCTAAGGTGACTTCTTTCCTTCTGGTTGTCTGTTAACATCACTGCCTCCATTCATTCTTACTGGGAGAGGTGTGTACATCAAATGTGATACCCAGGGTAAGGAAGGAGTCAAGACTGAAGGTGAGCAGGTGAGGCCAGGCCTGGGAAACAGGGCTTTGCCATCTCACACTGCCGTCTGTCCTTGATCACAGCATCTCTACTCTCTTCTCCAAATGCCATGTTTTCTCATGGAGTCCTGAAACTGGGTAGGAAAGCAAGGGCTTCTCTACTTTAAGAAGAGAATGATATTTCACGAACTTATCCTCTGAAGCCAAAGCATCCTTATCATTTTTTGACACCCCAGGAACTTTCCTACCATGGGAACTTTTGCACTTGTTCTCTATGTCTGGAACTCTCTTTCCCCAGATAATGGCATAGCTCACTCATGTCCTTCAGATCACGATGCAGAAGTCACTTGCTCAGGGGCCTCTTCCCTGGCTGTCCTAACATATTGACCTTCCTATTATTAAATATATTCCATGTCCTTCTTCTCTGATTTATCTTGTCTTTAGTACATATCACTATTTTCTGTATTCTATATTTTATTTATTCATGTGTTATCTAGTAGAGTTTTGGCTCCACAAGAATGTAAACTCCATGAGGGCAGGAATGTTTTTCTATTTTGTTCAGTACTAAAACGATAGCACATAGAACAGTGTCTGGCTCATTGTAGACAATAAATAGTCTTTGAGTGAATAATACCAAAAGATTTGTGAATAAAACTTGCTGATAAAAGAGTACTATATCAACCCTACAATATTGTGATCAGGCAGTCAAACTAATTAGGCAGCCTGGTTTAAGTAGTCCCAAAGCTCTTATGCCTACATCCATCAAAGCACTTGTCACTCACGTACCAACTTAAGTTGGCTGTTCTTCTCACCAGGATAAGTTCTGCAGAAGAATGAGAACTATGCCTTTAATTCTAAGAGGAGGCCTAAAGCATATAACAGATGCTCAGTAAATATGGAGAAAAAATGACTGAATGAAAGAAAATACAAAAACACTCTAAGAACCATCATTGAGTTAGGTGTAACTATCCAATCAAAGGATAAGGAATTTCTTGGTGAGGCTGTAGAACACATCCCCATTTGTTTTAATTGAAGAAACCCTCTGGAGAGTAGCTATGCAGAATAAGGAAGAAGCTTTGGTTTCTGAAGAAATCTCTGGAAGCAAAATTAGGCAGGTCAGGGAAGTTAGCTTGGGTCAGGTTCAGACAAAAGTGCCCAGGGAGCAGAATGAGAGTGGGGCCGTTAGAGGAGCCAGAGTGAGAGGTGGCAATTAAAGGTCAGGTGATTTGGTGGGTGTAAAGTCTACACCTTGGAGCAGACTTCTGAGCTATACTAAGCAGCAAAAAGGGCAACAGTCTTAAGAAAAACAGCGGGGGTGATTCTAGGTTGGTTTCATGACAGCTCCAGGTTTCCACAGTAGCTTTAATCTTTAACATAGAGGTTTGAATATTCCATCTTTCTCACCTACAAACTGATCTTTCAGCCCCCAGGCTGTATAACTTCTCGGTCTGAATCCACTGGCTGGGTTAATAAGAGATACATACAAGGAACCCATGCAGGTTAATTTTTCAGGTTTTCAGTCTCATCCTCAAGAGAACTTGAGCCCTGATAGAGCACAGCTGATACATTTACTCAAATCAATGTATTCTGTGACCTTAGCCATCTTCTAATCCAGCCTCATAGTCTTCTGAGACTGATATTATTTAATCAAAATTTTATGGCAATTTTATTATAAAAGTACACCCACAATTAACACATTACTTTCCCCTAATCTCCTCAGCATTTTTATTTATATCTTTGCAAATGGCATTTTCTTCAGAAAATATGAAGCTGTCCATCACCTTCCTTCTATAAAATTGTCACTTGGGTGAAAAAAACCTAACATCTTTTATCCCGCTGTCTTGGAAAGAGACTATTCACATACACAAAGCTGATCAAGATGTAGAAATCAGAATCTGAGCACATCAATCAAGAAGTTTCTGATCCAATACAGAAGGGTTTGTAGGGGTATTTTATTTCTTTTTTGCCTTCATTGTCTTCTTCTAAGCTTTCTCTTTTCATTAAATCACAATGCCAGACAAAGTCAGGGGCATGCTGTGCCTGTCATTGTGGCTTATAGATCAAATGAAAGCCAGTATTAATCATCTTGCTTGATTTTGGAACCTATTAATTCCCAAGAACAGAACACCAATGACACAAGTCCTTTATTCTGTAATCTTATGCAGTGTCATTTCCCTTTTCTCCTCTTAAAGTAAACCTTAGAAAATGTTAGTTACATAAAACCATTTTAAAGTAAACTTGTATCTTTTCACTGGTCCCTGAGATGAAAATTTGGTTTAACAAAACTGTACTTTGCTTCTATTTTCCTCAGGAATCTTTAAAATACAGTTGGCACTTCAGGTCTAGGCCTACTAACTAGAGATAAATTTGAGTCTATTTTCTCTTTATTATAAAAGATTTTATGGAGAGTAGTCTAAGATCAATTCTCTAGTCTAGGTGCATGATTTTTCAGTAATGAAAATTTTTTCAAAGTTCTTCACAATCTTGAAGTTATGCTAAGAAAGTGATACTGAAAGTAAAGTCCTTGAGATATTAACGTTCTTAGAAGAAACTCAGTACATGGTAGACCCTCAATAAATATTGTTCAATGAACCAGTGAAGCTGAGAATGGGGCATACTCTACGTGTTGCCCTTATCCCAGAGAAAAGAGGGTGCAGGAGCTAGGGAATGCTGCTACCAGATATGACCTCAATAGCTCCTGCTCAGAAGAACTACTGCGTAGGTAGATTAATTAGGGGTCCTTCTGTTCAAGCTTTCTTTCTGGGCGGAATATTGTCAATGTATTTTTTTTGGTAATAGAATTTACACCCTTTGACTTGATTCCAGATAATGGTGTTAAATTAAACACTGAATGGTGTGGAGTCAGAAAATATGAGTCAAATGTTTATTCATTATAAGGTTAATACAACTTTTAGGTTATAAACAGAGCTAAATAAGGACTGGAAAAAGAGAACAGAGGTTTTCAACTAGGATTTTAAGCCTGAGGGTAATCCTCAATGCATATGATACTATACAAATTCCAATTTATGAAAGAGTCAATTTCTCATCCAGAGTTATCTATGCAAAAAAAAAAAGATGTAACTTTGTCTATGTTACAAGTTTATTGCTTTGTTGAGGTGATCAAGTGGCAGACGGACAACATTGATCTTATTATGCACCTGGTTTTCATTTCAACTTTTCTCTGCCTGTTCATTTACTGTTATGTTTAATACTAGGTTCTCTTTTTAGCCTGTGGGAAAGGGGGGAAGTGTAAAAGATACTTATAACATCTGTAGCAATGGACGAATAATAATAGGAAATGTCTACATACCATCTGGTATATAAACACAGATGTGTGTTTTCTTTAAATATAAAAACCCTGTACTCTAAAAAGGGAAGATTTACAACACTCTACACAAAGTCAAGAGCCCGTTCTTGAGTGGCTCTTAATTAACAAGAAGCAATCCTCCCTGCTAGTTGCCAATTTATTTATAGAATTACAGCGGTAGGTACTGCTCATTTCTCCTATAAATTATGCATGCAGAGGTCAGAGTGCTCTACAAGGTCAAAGGAAATACTGGATGAATTTCTTCATATCAAAAAATATGTTTTTTTTTTTTTTTACCTGGTATGGTAAAGCCAAAACTAGTATATTCTGTGTTTCCTCCAAAATCTTGTAATGGAATTTGAAAACTTGAAAGAAAAAAGCCTAAGTCAGGACATTAGGTATACTTTATAAAGTTACATGATTTTAATCCTTAAACTACACAATAATCTCTACATAGAGAAGATTATCTGTAAAATCAACAAATAACTCATAGAGAAGTTTGCCTTTTTTGTAAGCATTTATATAGTTGGTCCCAATAACGAACTTACCAAACATACTTATTTTATGGAGAAGAACTGAATTCATGTTTTTTTTTTTTTAAATTAGGCAACCCACACTTTTCAAATTCAGGGAGATCTGTGGTGTATCTTAACAGAATAAAAGACTCTTCTGATGTACATACCCCATCTCTGAGAGGAGATAACCATCCAAAAGTTACATTATTCCAGAAATAAAAATGAAGATGTTATTATGAATGTTGGTATGTTGAGACCATCTAAGGGCAATCTGAAGGACATTCATGGACCACTCCTTGAAAATCGCAGTATAATGAATAAAATGTCTCAAGAGCGTGGAAAACAATAAAAAAGAATTATAAAATGCCTTGTGTTAAGAATATTCATCAACTTCACCCACCAAAGGAAATACAAGGCTTCATCTTTTATGAAAAGAATGTGTGCTTAGGAAGATACCTCTTTTTCTGAATCACCTCAAAAATTTACCTTTCAGTGTAATAGAATGCATTTGCCTTGTCCAGAATAAATTTAATGTTATTCTCAAAGCCTCCTTTTTTATGAAAAATAAATAATAAAATTGAAAAGCACATTGTAGTTACTCAAGCATATTAGCTTTAGTTAAAATCTATTATCCTATGTACTATTTGCTTCTGGCATTCTCCCCTGTAACAGATAATAGACATAATTGTAGCTTCATGTTCTGCTTGCCACCTACAGGAGCAATTTCCTGCTCACCTGGGCACACATGAAGTCCAATGGTACACAGAGTTCTCATTGAAGTTAGAGATATCCAACAAGGGTAAAAATTGAGCACTTAGTCTCCAACCTATTGACCTACTGCTTTTTTTGTTGTCTTTGTGTTCTAACTCTTTGATTCTCTTTCAGGTTGTTCCTCATTTAACAGATACCTGCTAAATGTATGCTCATTTGAAGTATTTAGGATTGATCTGTAAGACAGACCTTACCTATGTTCTTGAATTGTCTTGTTTTGCTCTCAATTTAAAAAAGAGATACCAAAAAACAACAACAAAAAAACAGAACAAATCCAAAACAAAACAAACCCAAAACAAAACAAAAACCTAACACAACTGGGCTCTATACATAGAATCCATTTATCTTGTTTCTGCAAAGATTTATTTTGCATTGTTTCAAGAACTTTTGACAAATGAGCACTGGAGGAAAAGTGCTGACAATTTCAACTTTATTAGTTCAAATGTTATTTCCTCAATTTCAAAAACTTACAAAGCTTATCTAGAAAAGAAATGATGCAAGACAGTTGTTACAAGATAATTACAGATTTACTCTTAGAGGATAGCATAATTGCTTATGTATCACACTTAATGAATATAAGCTTCTTCTACATAATATAGTTAAAATAAACCATACACATTTTGGAAATGACAGTATGAGATTTACTCGTGCCTACAGGGCTCATCATGACACTGCTCTGCTAGACTGGGAATGACAAAACAAGGAGGGGTAACAGGATCCCCACATTCTTGCTGAGGAGGGTGGCTGTAAATTTAGTAGGCAGAATAAAGACTTGAAAGATGGGACAACAACTTCTAAACCGATGGCAGAGCTATAAATATTTGGGAAGCCACAAGCAGAACTCCCAGCTTTGCAAGTAGCTGTAAGAAATGGGAGAGGTTGTTTTAAACAAAAATTGCTGCCTGGTTGCAAATCTGACAAGACAAGGCAACAAAGCATAACCCTGTCTGAGAGTGACTACAGCCTGGCCTTGAGGAGTTATCACTGTGTGTGTACAGGACAGAAGGGGGCGGGGGAGTTGTTCTTGTGCTGGCCTCCGTCTCAGCTGGCCACACAAATTCTTCTGTTGCTCAGGTTACTGTGGCTTTCAAACATGCTGAACCAACCCACAGCAAGAAATATAGTTTCTATTACAACCTAGCACACACCTATATATATAAAGCCATATAAGTAACTGAAAAAAAGTTTAATAAACTTTTGGCACTTATTTCTTATTTTTAGTAAATATCATGCATGTACGCTATTTTTGACTCTATGAAACTATATCTCCTATTTATATAAATATAGATAATAACTAAATCTATAAATTAGAGATAAAATTAAAGAGATATATTATCTATTTGTCTATATAGGTAAATATGGATAATATAGTATCTCTAAATTAATGTTAATCATGACTCTTCAATGGGCTGTGACTACAGTTTGAAAAATACTAAGAAGCAACAATGACTCCTTTAACAGTATGAGAAAGTTCTCAAGGGAGCTCCACTGCCTCTCACCTTCCAAAGGGACACCAGATGCTTTGCTCACACTCTCTCAGTACCAATGCATGCAGTTTGCCCTGAGTTAATTTATACTTATTACTCTAAGTGTTCTGACATTTTCTCTTTGGTCCATTTTGTATCCTCAGCTTGGATGAAAACTAGAACTACAGGGACCGCCTGCTTGACTCATGTATCACCTTTCAGACCTCCTCCCAGGATCCAGCATAGTGTGTCCCCTCCACTGAACTGTGGATAAATGACATTGACCATTAATGCCATTGCATGGCAATGCAGAAGGAGTATAATTTGATTAGCTGCATAGAACTGTAAACACAGACTTTTTTCCCCTAACTGAAGAATGTTAGTCTATAAAACTGAACTAAAGATTTAAGTAAAAAAAATATATACTTTGTCCATGATGTTTTCTACCAGTCAAGTGTTCATTTGTTTATTCATTTGTGCCTCAAATATTTATTGAGTGGCTACCATGAGCCAGTCACATTGATTTAGAATCTGGGTATACACAGTCCATGCCCTCAAAGAATATGGGCTACAAGATAGGTAACAGGGTTTTTTTGTTTGTTTGTTTATTTTTTCAGAATTGTGGCTTATTCAGACTAATAGTTGAATTGTCTAATTTTAATTTGGCTGGTGCATATTTCTTGAATTACTCTTTTCCTCAATGTCATTATATAATCTAAAATATAACCTGACTTTTAAGAAAATACTTACCAGGAATGCACTCGGCAGAATTCCCTTTACTCCCCCTCCACTGCAACCTTTGGAACTCAAGTATATAGAATTAGATTACTCATAATCCTGGATTGATGGAAATTATCATCATTGGTCCATTCAAGACTCATCCATCTATCTACCTAACTTATTGAACTTAATCTATAGATTTAATATTGTGCCAAATATAACAATATGCTATGAAGGTATTATAATTAAGGCAGTATTTAAAAGTGTCTATGGTTAGGGATGTTACTTTTTTTACTTGACCAGTAGACCAGAACAGAAAACCTGAAGTAGATATATGCAATTTTGGGTTTATCAGAGGGGATAAGGTAGATCGTTGAAGAAAGGAGATACCATTGAATAAGTTGAGCCGGGAAAAAATGTGATTGCCAACATTGACTATCCATGGTTTATGAACTTATGTGTCAAAAGCTAAACTTGAAAACTTTTAGAAGACAATACAGGTGAATACCTTTCTGCACCTCAGGCACAGAAGGATTTCTTAAACATGATACAGAAGTGCTAATTCTGAGACGATGGATAAATTTGACTACTCTAAAATTCAACAAATTGTATATTGTCTGCACAAGTTGCTTATTTCTACCTCTGTGCCATTTCCTTTGGCCGGAATACTTCTGCCACTGCCAGCAGGAGCACTGACATTCCAAATACTTTCCTGAGCATCACTCCCTACAACCTTCCTTGATGAATTCAACTCATCACTGCTTATTCCCTCAGAATTCACAGAGAATCAATTTAAACTTGTTTGCTATATTTATGTATTCTTCTTGAATTTTGATTTTTTAGATATCCTGTCTACCCTGTTACATTTTTTTTTTCCTGAATATGAGAACTCTAGTGTTACATGCTGTTTTCATGGTCTTCCTTCCCCTTGCCTTCTCCATCCCATAGCTTAGCACAATGTTGTGCACTCAATGGATATCCCATACATGAAAATTTGTTTTATGGACTCACTGATTGCAAACATAAAAATTTTACTCAATTTAATCATAAACTCTTCAAAAGTAGAACAGAATGGAGGTGGTTATCCACGGAAGTAAAAAGAAAGAAAAAAAGACAGCAGTTTACACAAATAAATGCCTGACAGAGATCTTAGACACATTATGTAGACATATGGAAGAGATTTAAAAATATCCATTTACGCAGAAATTGTGAAGAAGGAAGAAAGCTATGTAAACAAGCCAAATTAAGGAAAAATTACATATTAGAGAAAGACAATAAGCAGCAAGTTTCAGAAAACATTTCAAATGGCAGTAAAATGTTCAAATAGGATGGCAACAAATGAAAGCAAATGACTGGACTAATTAGGATTATAAGCAAGAGATTGTTTGAAGATTAAAAACCCAGATGTGTTTATGCTTCTCACTTCAGAAAAGCAGGTGGAGAGGTACCTTTTCAGACAACAATTTTCCTGAGACAACAGATGTAGGCAGTTAAAAAAAAAAGTACCTGCAAATAAATTAGACAAGGCAGCAATTCCAGATAGCCTGAGTTCATGATTTTTGTAAGAAAGGAAGAAACTGATAAAGCATCACTGATTTAGACATTTAGACGATACCAGAATCATAAGAGTTTCAAAATGATTAGACTGTAACAAGATAGGAATTAATCCACTAATTAAAGATTATGTAAGTTGAGCAGTGAATTTAGTTTGGGCATTTAAGATTCTCCAATTTCTTTGATTACTCAAAAATACTTGAATGAAGGTGATTATTTGTAAATTAGAACTTCACTAAAACATTACCTTCAAGTAGTGCCATACAATAAAATGAGAGTTCATCTGCTCTTCAGACTAAGGCTGTTGAGTTATTCGAGCACCAAAAGATTCAAATTATAAACCTGGTTCACACGTTCGATATTTTTGTGATAGGAATACTGATGACATTTTAGCGCAACTAGATTCCACTGGCCTCAGGTGCCTAAGGTCCGCATGTACTTTGTGTTGAAACTTAGACAGCAACAGTTACTGGGCAGTAACCCTATGCCTAATGCTGTCACATTAGGTCAGAGAAAGAAAAATGTTTTCAAATATTCTGCATTCTGTATTCATGCGTGATTAATATAGATGCATCCTGTTATTCATTTAGTCAGCCATAGAAGGCATGTGGGGTAAAGTAAGAAGTGTGGAGGCTTTGAAGTCTGAAACTATAGGAACAAGTTCAGGCTCTGTCATGCACTTGCTGGGTGACCTTGGGTAAATCATTTACTCTTCCTGAGCCTTGTCTGATAAATGAGGGTGGGGGTGGGGTTGTGTTGTGGTGGAATATCTTCCTTACAGGGTTACCATGAGAATTAATTTTCATCATACATATGAAAATACTGTTTCATTCATTAACAATCTATAAAATAAAATAGGTCAATAAGAATAAGAACTGAGAAGAAGCCTTGAGATTTAAGAATCAATAGATCCTTGATGGAGTTGGAAGTGGAAATTTGATTGAGTACTTGACAGATCAGACTGAAGAGAAGAGATAAGGAAGTGCAGACAGCACATGAAAGTAATGTTTTTCAGAAGTTTTTTCTGTATGTATTTGTGTCCTAAGACAGATTTTAAGGCAGAGATTGTATCTCATATAATTTTATATGCTTAGCTTCACTCTAACTAGCCATATAGCAGGGTATTATGTGCAAGTAGGCTCTTAAAATAGTAGTTAAATAAATGTTGATGACAAAGGAAAGAACAAAAGAAGGTAACAGCTTTAGGTGAAGTAAATTCAAGAGAAGTTGTTTTCTTTTTGGTGCTTCTCATTTTGAAAATAGCAGGCTGCTGAATATAAGAATTGTAAGAGGTCAGTGTGAGTAAAGTAGGAGAGATGGAAGGTATTGCAGAAATGTAGTTATTATCTCAAATGACGGATCCAGGCAAGAGGAGATGAGATAAAGAATACCATAGAGGAGGGCTGTACTGAAAGAAGCCAGAGAAGTTGGCATTGAGAGTACATAGAGAATGCCTTACTCAGGACAGAAAAAGTTAGAGAAGTTCTGAGGTGTTCCTTGTGTTGAGGAAGGAAGTTGACAATGCTCAAGTCAGATAGATACTACCCTCCAGAAATGCAGGAGTTAAGCCTATCCTTCTGAATAAGGGTGTGGGTTGGGGTTTTTATATGGTTAAATGTTCCATAGGAAGTTAATATGAGATAAGAAATGGATAGTTGAAAAGGACCTGGGGTATGGATATCAGTATATCAGGCGTGATGAAAAGCAGAGACTGAGTGTGAACTGCAGCTTAAGAATAGTGGAGAGGGAGGGCTTACTGGCTAGATATTTAGTTGTTATTTTGGGAGTGTACACAGGGCAAGAAAGGCATGCTGATGCCCTGCCAAATTATCACCTCAAATGGCCCAACCTGATGGTACTCTTTTTTTTCTTTCAACGAAATAAGATAAGTAAGGTGCCTGGCTTGCAACTTGAAAATTGCTTACAAGACATAAACTTTTGAAACAGAGATGAGGAAAATTAATATGGTAAATGTGTAATTACTATGAAGAAGAAACATTAATAATTGAAACTGTCCAAATACAGCAGGGGGTGTCTTGAGAAACAGGAATTTTCAGCAATAGGGAAGCTTATCTAGGCCAGGGAATACAATAATTAGTTGTGATTAAAACAAATGAAATTTAATTCTGTGATTTTTTGGGCAAGCTTAAGTGGCATTCTACTGCTAATCTAGTTAGACTAGTCCTCTTCCTTCTGTGTCCAAATGTGTTTAATGTTTATTATTTTTATTAAACAAAATACATAGATAAGAACAGATGAAATTTAGGTTTCAAAAACCCTACAATTTCAGCAGAAATGTGAACTAGCTTTAGCATCACGACACTGCTACGACTGATAGAGTGTACTACTCATCTTCTGCCAATTGCTTTTTGAAAAGTATTTATTACTTTTGTAACAAAGTTATTATGTGAATAGATTCTACTTATAAAAAGAGTAGGATTATTTATTATTCCTCTGTTGTTGGGTACTTAGCTTGCTTCCAGCGTTTCCTTATTCAAACTATGATGTCATAAACATCTTTGTACATACTGCTTTGCTTAGGTGTGTGTCTCTGAAATAATGTGGGATTGCTGTGTTGAAGCACGTGCACACTAATAAGGAACTTCCTGATAGGGTATATCAATTTACAGTCCCATTAATAGTTCATGAGAGTATGCCCGATTGTTTAATAGTCTCATATAACATATAACTACATCCTTAGTATGACAAAGAAAACTCTTTGTCTTCTTAGGTTTTAAATCAGGAAAATGTCCATATGTGAAAGAAATATCAGATGGTGTACACCACAAAACACAATTGTGAAGATGTATCCAAGTATATGTTATGTGACCTATATTGTGAGTTTGAAATGTTATGTGTCAATCAAAACTTCTGTAAATCAACTTATGTGGACGGGTTTTGCATTTCCTTCAGTCTTCTCATGCATTGATTTATTTTGCTTTGCTGTTATCATGCTGTATCACAGTTATCTTCCCTTTTCCTTTTTATATTATAATCAATAATTGCCCATGTTACTAAGAAAATCTAACAAGCATCATTGAGAATAGCCATATAACATTCCTCTAAAAGGACTTATTTAACCAATTCCGTTAGTTTGCCTTCACTTTTTACTGTCATTATTAAAGCTATAATAAATATTTTTGGTGGCCTATTTCCCCCCCAAACACATTTAGCATTATTTTCATAAGATATAGTCCTAGATCGAAATTACCAACTAAGTCAACAGGAATAATCATGTTAAGAGTTTGATAAGTATGGTAAACTGCTTTTAGAAAAGTTGGACTAATGAATAAGATATCCCTTTCACCATACCTTTGCCAAAATTGTTCTTTAATAACTTTTTAAAAATGTGCTAATTTGATGCTATCTTATGCTGTTTTAAATAAATGTTTATATTTTGTGGGCATGAACATTGCATATACCTATCTTTTGTCTACACAAAATTGTCCCTTACATTCATTTTCAACCTTGGCTATTGATGGACAGTTCTTTGCCTTGAGGGGGCTGTCCTGTGTGTTGCAGGCTATTCAGCAGCATCCCTGCCCTCCACAGCATTCCTGACTTGTAACAACCCAAAATTTCTGCAGACATTGCCAATCATCCCATGATTTTGTCCCCCATGAGATAACTGGCAATGTCAATGAAGATTAAAAAATAGTAAACTACCAAAAATAAATTAGTTGATTTATTTTGGAACTTTGGATGTGTATCTAAAGTAAGTGTGAAATGACTGCAAGTAAAGTCAGGCTAAAATGTGAAGAGGCTCATAGAGATCACTTCAGGAAGCATCATGACAGTGCCAAAGCTGAACAGACAGGGAAATAGAGGCTCAGGGAATTTAATTCAATTGCCCAAGATTGCTGTCCAAGAAGCTGGGACTAGCACTCAAACCTTTGGTCCCTCCCTTCCCCCAGCTTCAGGTTTTTTCATAGCTCCACCCTATTGCTCATGTCATCCCTGCTCCCCTTTATAATTCAGCTGGGTCTATCTCCTTCAAGGAACCTTTTTCAGAAAACCAACCTGAGCTACAATGATTTCAACCAGTTCCCTAGAATATGCTTATATTAGCATGGAGTTCTTCAGGTAGTGTTTGATGTTGAAATGATTGTTTCTTGTACTCTAGGTTTGATCCCAACAGCTTGAAAACCCTTGGAAGGTGCCTGTGATGACAAAGGGCACCCAAAAAATACTGTCAAGTAGGTCAGCTTCAATAGCATTTTGGGTTATTTTGTTAGGATTATAATGGTCCCTTAAACTGGCCAAGGGATGCTGGCCTCTTGTAAAAAGACAGAAACAAACCTCAGCCAGTAGTAGGAAATCAGAAAATGTGAGCAAAAACTATTTTCAAATTGAGTAGATCATTAGTGTTTTATCTCCAATAAAAATGAGAAATTGGAAAAGGGACTGTTGAATTAGAAAATGAAGGGAGGAGCAGGGGACCTGAGAGGCAAAGTGAAAATGTAATATATTAAAGGGAGGACAACAGGGGGATCACTACTGGAACAAAAGGGGATGCAGCAACAATGGTTTGGTCAAGAGTAAAACCATTTTCATGTCTACGGATTGTATACTATAAAGCCTGTGTGGTTCACCTTTATATCCCTTGGTGCTTAATGGAAAGACCTGTGCATTAAACACATAGTATTTACTGAAGAAATGACTAAATGACTGCCTGGACCTGGCTTCTTGAAAATCACTTCATTTGCTGCAGCAGAGAATCAGATCCTGTCTTTACACATGTGTAAATAAGAATGGAAAATCACCAGCTGCATTTAGGCTTGCATTGAACACCCACAACTGGTTTGATTCAGTCCTAGGCACTGCAGGTGGAGGATGAATGCAAACAAAATATAAGAAACAGTCCCTAAGGGTCTGACAATCTTATTGGACAGACGAGATGTGAGACAGCTACCATATTTAAGGAGTTGTTTAGAAAGGTCCAGCTGGTTGTAGTCCAAAATCAAAGGATGTTGGGAGACCAAAAGCTACAATGTATTTGGAATTTGTCAAGAAATAGGCATCTTCTTCTTCAGCCTCTCAACTCCTTTCTGCAAATCTGCCTTAAGGGGACTAAGTTGAGAATGGCTTCAAAAGCTGTGGTGACAGCTGTTAATACAAGTGAAAAACCAAAAATGTGCAACCATGTACTCTGCAAACAGGTATTGAGCTATTCTTTGTAAGGCACTATATATTAGATTTTATAAGAGACTGAAGGTTGCGTAGGATATGATTTCTACTTTCAGTGGAACTTACAGTCTAATCAATACTTTTGATTAACCTCAAGAAGCAGTATACAAAGAGCTTTTTCAAGATCAGATAAAATTGATTTAGAATTGTGGTTCTGCCAATTTGTGATCTTGAACATATGAATTTACTGATTCTCACTTTCCCAATCTGTAAATGGGCATTAATTTCTTCTTCATAGTTTGTCACAACAATAAAATGAGACAATGCACGTATACAGTGTCTGGACACAACATTCGTTAATAAGGTCTAAGTGTTGGCTATTATGACACTAAAGCATTTTGAAAATTATTCAACACTTGTAATTTATCTACAATTATGGCATAGGTTAAAATGGATAACTATTTAAAAAATACAATTTGAAACCGAAAGATATTAGCCATTGGGGAGCTTCTGTAGTTACTAGGCAGTTGTGAGTTAAATGCAGGAGAGAACGAACTAAAGAACTGTGCCTAGAAAATAATTCAACATTTTTGAAAAGAGTGTTACCACATTCAGATTTATAAAAGGTGGAAGAAAAATCAAAATTGCAAATGCAGTTCAAAGAAGATTAATTATTTTATATTTATCTCAGAGCAAAGAGCCAAAAAGGGGAATATGTGCTAACCAGGGTAATCACCTTGCAATCTAATCAGGAAAGGATTTGGGGGTATTGTGAAATCGGTGCAGCCTTCATCGTGGGGCCGGAGGCTGTGTTGGATTAGGTTTCAAAGGGACAGATGCATAACAAGAAGCACTGTTATTACTGTAAAGCCATGGTTAGGGTCTAGAAGGAATACTTTTACAATATTGATCATCTCTGGACACAAAAGATATTACTGCTTCAGAGAAGGGGCACATTGTCACAGCAAAGCATCAATTCCACTAGATATCAAGAAAATAAATTTTTATGAGGAAAGGGTAAAAACAAACAGAGCTCAGTCACACTTGGGAAAATATGTAAATAATCTAAAAATATCAGGATAAGTCATAATGTGTACAATGCAAGAAAGAAAGATATATATTAGTGAGCAAGGAATTTAAATACATGAACCTTCTCTGCTAAGAGTATTCATATAAGAAAGGAAAGATGAAAGGGAACTCAATCTTCAGTTAAAAAATAATTATAGGCCAAGAGGACAATTCTTTTTCAAAGAATACTAATGATTCACATAAAAACAATCCCCGAAGACAGGGAGAAAAAAAGAATAGCATAGCTCCTCAAGTAAGCTTGAGATTTAACGAGTTTTATATCCTTTCACCTTCGGAATACAGATACTACAGTTAGATTTTAAAGATAATACAGTTAAGATTTAAAAATGAGACAAATGTAAAACACAAATCAACTCAGAAATAACTTTAAGATTCCCATTTAGAATAGACTTCTACATTTTTATATTGATTTTTTTAGAGATAAATGTCTGTGTCAAATTTGGAACTTCTGCATAAAATCAACTTGTTAGCCTTAAAGATCTATCAATTCTCTTATTTTTATATAAGAAAATGATACTGAAATTTTTTTAATACAGCAATCCTTTTCTGACCAAGATACTGAAAATTAACTGATCAATAAAACTTCAGAAGTTTTTGTTACAATTCATTGTTATCTATCTTGAGTGGGCATATCTGCTTAAAACAATTGCTGTAAGTGGTTTTGAACAAATATAAATTTTTTTTTCACTGAACCTGAGTTATGGCTATTAAGAACAAATGTTATAAAGCACTTATCCCATTAATTCTTATACGGTGAAAGTTGAAATAAAATATAATATTTTCTGACATTTGCAAAATGTCCATGCACACTTGTAAACAAATATAATTTCATAGCCTAAATTTCATATTATCTTCTTTCTAGTTTTAAGTCTCAGACATTTTTTTTTTGTATTTCTAGTGCACTTTAAACCTTAATAGCAAATATGGAGATAAGCCTCCTTTTTACTTCCTAAGTGGTTGTTAAAGTGTATTATAATTAACATTTGTCATGTGTCTTACAGTTTGCAAAATATTTTCCCATTTGCTTTGGTACTTGGTATAAACCTATAAGGAAGAAATATTAATACTTATTTTCCTATATTAAAGGTGAGGAAACTGAAGTTTAGAGGGAATGAAGAATATCACACACTAGAAAGGAAATGCAGAGTCAGAACTCAAGCCCTGCTCATCCAACACAGGCCTCATGACATGACACTGGAGCCATCCAAAAGTAGAGTTATCAGGGAAAATTCCTGGTGATTAGTGAAAAGCTAAATGGGATTTATGAGACACATTGAAGGAAAGTATGCAAAATACTGCAAAAACAATGGAAGAAAAGAGAAATATGAGCAAGACGGCTATCAACCAACGGTACCTTATGTTCCTATATAGTCTCCAGAGGGTTTTGCATACATTATGGCTTTTGAGTATTACAGTAGTCTACTGAGACAAGGATGATATAATCAGTCCTATCTTATAGGACTGGAGTCCTAGGCTTGAAGGTTACAGCTGAAATTTGAATTCAGGTCTTCCCAGTCCAGTTTTCTTCTACTACAAGAGTGATTTTCAAAATATGGACCCCAGCCTGGAGACCAGAGTCTTGCTGATGGCTGCAAAATGATCCAAAATGTCTGTAGAGCCTTGTTTTATAGCATCTTATGTATAAACTCATTTCCATTTTTTCTATAATAAAAGTAAGTGATCTATGAAGTCTTCAAATTTATTGATGTTCCTGTTATCTTCGAGTTCTTTATCCACTGGAAAGTGTGAATTTATGGATGTAGTTAAAAGAAGTCTTAAGTCTGCTTAAAGTCTTTAATGTTTAGGAAGCAATGCACTGTATATCTTATAAACACAAAAAGTAGAAAAAGGCTTAAAGTAATCCCTTTCTGCTAAGTTCCTCCTTGATATTTGGGCCCTCTCCCTGATGGGCTAGCCTTCTGATGCTGCTGTTATCTTGCCACTCTCCCAAGGCTCCTTGCCAAGGGCTATAGTTTTCTGAGTTGCTTTACTCCATTATTGCCAGGAATGAGCAACAATGGTTCTACAAAAATGGTGGTAGAAGGGTTTGAGGACAGAAGGATGCCCTGTGTTAGATAGCACTAGAAAGGCATGGTCATTGCCAAATTATCCAATAGGCACACATTTGCCATCAGAAAATCTAGACAGAAACTGTTTTAATTTTGTCTATACATTTAAATCTTGTGTTTTTTAGTTTCATGTTGTTTCCAAATTGGAGTACATTTAGAAGGGAGGCACTGTTATTGTTTCAGTGATTGGGCCTCCAGAGGCCTTAATCCTACCCTGGCTGAGGACACAAAGGGCAGGATTCTTCATCAGTTATGTCACAGGTGAAAAATTGGGAGTTGTCTGCATGTATTTTATGCTTCTTTCAGCTGTTAGGAAATGCAATCCTCAAATTATTCTTCATCATAAGTCTTAGCTATAGGTGATTAAAAATAGACAGAGAGGAGAGAAGGATATAGTTGCAGTTTGCAGGACATAAAAAATGCACATGCTGCTGAATTGTGCAAACCACAGGGAACACTTTTCACAGGTGTTCCACTCTGCAGAGATTACTTATTTGCCTCCAAGTGCAATCCAAGGTGTTGACTGGAGGCCTTAAGGAGCCCTCACCCTTTCTCTGCAACTTAGATTCCTGGAGATTCCAATACTTGTCTGAGCTCAGTGGCAACCACGGTGACAACCACCCTGTTCTCAGTTCTGAAGTGCATGGCACTGGAAGCTTGGTGTTCCTCTTGAAAGGCTTTTGCCTCTGGAATTTGTCTCAATCTGCCAAAGCTTCACCTTACTGACCTTCAGGGATTCAAGAGAGACTTGTTTTCAATATAACCTTTATTAATGGGAAAAGACCTTAAGATCATAATATTGTAAAAGATAATGTAAGCAATTATCATAGCTTATGTTCTTTTGGAATACAGTGATTGAATTTGGGTGCTTGCCTCCTGTAGCAATTTTAAATAGGGTACAGTTTTAAGAATTAACATACCGGTAAGTGTCTGTCCTTAGTAATAAGTGAGACTGCCTACCTGGATGTGAAGATATTTGGATTCTAAAAATACAATGACTATAAATTGGATGTATGCCCTTTCTCACGCTGGTACCTCAGGTGTGCTGGCACTTGCAATAACCCTAAATTCTAAGGTGGCTTATAAACACAACCTGCTCCCTTAGAAAGCCATAGGATGGTGTGTGTGTGTGTTTGTCAGATCTCAAGCCCACCCTGTAGAATAGCACTGGCTTTGGCCGGACGCTAAGATATTACTCTGAACGATGCCAAGACATTAACAGCTGCAGGATTAATTATTTATGGAGTTAGTGTCAATCATATGAGACGAGAACCGAGAACCAAAGAATAATATTTTAGAATCATATTGTAAAAAAAAAAAAATTCCTGCTGTAAAACACAGCTCTCTTGTCATTCATGACTCTTGAACTTCTCCCCCCAAGAAGCAACCTCAGAAAACTGCTCTTTTAAAATTCTTTTTCCTTTCTCCTTAAATGTTTTCTAAGTGCTTTCCCTTTCAGAACCAAGCACCTTGGCCACGTTTGCACTGTTTTCAGAAGATGCCCTATACTGTTTTCAGAAGATGCCCTACATCAGGGTAACCGATGACACGTTTTATTTTTGAAAACTTAAACACAGACAAGAAACCCGGAGGAAAAGGCGCCCCCCGCCCGGGAGTCTCTCAGGTCCTGGGCGAGGCTGCGATGCCCTCTGCGCTGCGGGCCTCCCCGGCTCCGCCAAAACTGCCAAGGCTGCTGCTGCGGTCTGTGAGCCCAGCGCTGGTCAAAGAGGAGAAACCAATAGTTGGTCTGACTATCTCCAAGGAGAGAGTTTCCCTCCGGCTTGACTAATATTTGAAACATGCGCCCCACCGCGCGGCTCGGCCTCTCGGTTTAGGGACCCCTACCACTGCCAAGAATTTCTCGAGGGACGCGGGCCCTGGGGCTGAGGACCGCGCCGGACCCCGTCGCGGGGACGGAGCCTCCTCTCCCTCGCGGTGCGCGCACGCCTGGAAAGGCGGGATTTAAGGCAGCGATGCTGCGGGCGGCTCTGCAGTGTCAACGAGCCCCCGAACGGTCCCGCCTCATTCCCCCGTGTGTGTAGCCTCGCAAGTCTCCGCTTGGCAAACCGTCACAGCTCCGGGCGCGAGGGTGGCGTTGGCGCGCCCAGAGCCCCGCTCCTCGGCCAGGCCAGGGGGCCGGGCGGGCGCTCTCCGCGGGCTCGGCACACGCCCCTCACCTGGGCGAGGCCGGGCGCGCAGGCGCTCAGCGCGGGGAACGCGGCCGGGCGCCTCAGCCCCGCGCGGGCAGGAGTCGGACGGTTCCGGGGCCGCGCCTGGCCGCGCTGTCGCCGGCGCCACCTCCACTGCCGCTGCCGCCACCGCCCGGGCCGCGGCGGCTCGCGGGAGAGCGTCTGCGCGAAGCCCCAGGGCGGCCCTGGCGGGACCGCCGCCGCCGCCGGAGCGTGAGCAACAGCTTCCCGGCTGGACGAGCCACTGCCCCACGCGCCCGCGGCCCGCGCGCCGAGGTAAGCTCCAGGCGCCCAGCCCAGCCCGGCGCCCCCGGAGCGGGCGCCGCCTGCCGATCGGCCCCCGCCCTCTTCTGCGGAGCGAGCGGGCACCTGGGCACGCCGCCCGAGGGAATGGCCGGGAGCCCCCTCCCGATGGAGTTTGCACTTTGTCCCGCGGTCCCACTTGTAGAGGAGGGCGCCCGCGCGCTGCTCCCCGGGCTGTGGAGGCGAGGCTCCTGCTAGCCTCTGGAGTCGGGATTAGGTCGGAGAAGCCAGAGGAGCGGAGGAGTCCCCGGGGTAGGCTGTAGCTCCCAAGGGCGGATGGGGAGGATGGAGACGCGGGGAGGCAAAGGCGAGTGCCCCGCCGTGGTCAGCCGCAGCGCTCCTGCCACCTGAGCTGGGAAGTTTGGGGTTTGTCTTTCTCTTCATTACAGGGAAATGGGTAGTGTGGGGACAGAGGTGTGGGAGGATAACAGTCGAAGCCTGGGGGCCCAGGAGAGTTCTGCAGCTGAACCAAGGTGAGATGGGGACGATGAGGCAGAGAGAAGGTCCCCAAAGTTTGTACTTGCTGGGAGCCCTGAGGGGCGGCCTCCGCTACTAAGCACTAAGCACTGGTGAAGGTGTCAGCGCAGGGTGGGAGGACACTGTGGGACTGCGGAAGGGACGAGAAGAAGAGAAGGGGGAGGACCATCTGCTTCGCCACTGTTATGTGCGGGGGCCCGTGGGGAGAAGGGGGAGCTGGCAGGACGATGCTTCCCGGAATGCTTCCTCAGACTGTGGAGGACAAACAGTTTTTATGGTGAACCTGGATGGGGAGTGCTGTGGGTCCTTCAGGGAAAATAAATTGCCAACTACCCCCTCCCCCCACCTCCATGAATACAAAATAAACGCAGTTTTGGAATGCTCTCAAAAGTTGGGGAACATCTTTCTTCATTTTCTTCATTTTCATACAGAGACGAGGTTTGTAGTTCTGTTTGATTTTGCTTTGCTGAGAAGCGATACACCAAGGCTCATGCAAACTTTATCAAGATGTGGCAATAGATGTTCAAACAGAAGGAACAAAACATTTGTGTTACGGGGCCCAACCTAAAGCTTGGAAACTGGCAGCTTCCACAATTCATGAAATTGGGGTAAATGTATTTGTCTAATTAAAAAAAGCCTTTTCATAAAGTCAATAAGCTACATCTTAAAGTTAAAGGTTTTGGCTTGAAAGAACTCCCTTAAATGTTTCAGGATCAAATTTCACTGGTTTTTGGAGTCCTTTAATCTTATTTTGATGCCATACGTGCATTGAGCATGTGCTGCCCCTTCCCTGTAATAGATAAAGGGCTTCAGAATGCAAAATACTGCATTGTAAGTTCTGTTGTTACTTGAGGTTTTTAAGATAAAAAAATGTTTATTTGATCAAAATGTTGGCTGCTTTTCAGATTCTATATCCCTATAAATTAAGTATTTGTGGATTTATAATTCACACTCTTACCCATTTCCAGAAGTGATTTGAGGAACCTTGGGATGACAACCACAAATCAAGTAGCTATTCTTGTAGATCTCCTTGGCCTCTCTTGCGTGCATTTACAGTGAAATGCTTTTGGGAAGGTGAATTCTCATAATAAAGGAAACATTACTGTCCTTTCTGGAATCATCCTGGTGATATTAATGTTTTGCAATATAATTCCTTAAGTACTTCATTTGCATTATATTATTTTACATTACATAAGTAATGACCTCTTTATAGAAAATTTAATAACCACTATCATGTATATTAAGAAAAATAATGTTGATATTTTACAGCGTTTTAACAATATACAGATTCACAGAGCAAAAAGAGAATGGTGAAATTTAATGTATCCTTTTTGAACTGAGGCAGAAAGGTAACCAATGGAGGTGTCTCCTCTATAGTCAAAACAGAGAAGGAACTTTCATTAGTACTTGTCACCTAAACACCGCCAATTAGTGAGATCTGTCAGCAACTGGAGGATAACTACAAAGTACAACTATTATATGAGGATCTATCAAAGTATAGCAGGTGCTCTCACAATTCTTTTTCTCAGGCAAGTGACCTGGCTCAGAGAAAGAATAATCTTCAAAACAAACTATTCTGAAAGGTGAAATGTCTACACAGAATAATGCTGTGTGGAGTTGGGCACGATGAAAAAGACAAAGATCCTAAGTCCTTGGACTAGCCACCCCTTGCTTTGCCCTTAGACATTTTTCTTCCCACTGAATTTGAAGATGTCATTGCCTGATTTTTAACAGCAACAATTTATATTAAAAAAAGACATGAGCAATTAGCTAACTTCTCATAGGAGTGACTGCTTCGTGTGTAAAAATCTTTGTTCACAGAAATAAAGAGCAAAATCGGCTTTCTGCCATTCCTATAGGGTTCTAAGTCTTCAAAGGTATAAAGAACAGTGAGTGCACGTGTCTGTCCCAGTTTCCCATGGCTTTTTATGTGTTTCTGGTTTTTTTTTTTTATTATAACCCCTTCACACTATTTCATTATCTCTATTTTGCCACCTCCTGTTCCTGTCACTGTTCCCCCTATGTCTCAACGTGGTCTTTTAACCTTTTCTTCATTTGAAAAAAAAAATTCTGAGGATTCCTTTTGATATTTGTTGCTGTCTAGATTATAGATTATCTCCTTTTTGCTCTTTTGTATGATACTTTTTATACAGTGGTGTCTTTTTTATTAGTGGTAGATTATTTCTTCCTAAAGTGACATCCAAGCACTGCTTTCCCTCTTAAATTTCATATTTACATTTTGAACCACTTAAGAGATAGTTTTATGTTACTCTTGGGTGCCTCAGCTCTAATGCGTCTAAACTCTAATTAATATCTTTCTCTTAAATGAACAGGGTGACTCTGTGTCTCTGTGTCAATTTTCATATTTTTCCAAGTCACTGAAGATCTTCCCAGTATCTTTGCTTTCTGCAGATAATTCACAAACAAATCCATGGACCCCATCTTCATGATGCCTCATGATGCCTGCTTCTTCATCTTTCTATTCCCATGGTGACTGTCTTTGTTCAGTCTTCTTATCTCTTTCTAGAGACTACCATGATGGGTTCCTGACTAGTTTCCCATCTCTAATCTCTTCCGTTTCCAATCCATTTAACAGTAGGTTTTGCAGAATAAGCTTTCCAAAGCAGAGCCAAGTTCAGTCACTGGTTATTAAACTTTTCCCCAGCACCCGACCAAATGACATATAAACCTCTCCTCAAACAGTTAAGACCCTCTGCTGTCCATCCTCAAAGTAGCTCTGCATTTTTACTTTGATCCCATTGATTGATTCACTCATTCATTTATTAATTTATTCAATGAATATTTGAGTGCCTACTACATGCCTGGCATAGCTCTGGGTGATAATTTTAAAAGCACCCTGTGTATTCAATGTTGGAATTCACTGTTGAAATATAATCTCATGTGGTTGAAAAGGGGCCCCAGAAATCCCACTGGCCTCCTCTCCTCACCTTAGTAGTCCTGAGACATCATCACAGAGTCAGGAGTCTCCTAGAAACAGTTTGACACTGCCACAGACCGAAGGCAGTGTTTCCTTAACACATAGCAGGTCTCCGAGTTCTGCATCTTTGCTTACGTTGTTTCTTCTGCCTGGAATAGGCCCCCTCACTTCCCTACAGCCATTTCTACCTGTCAGAAAGTCGGTGCAATTGCTGCGTGCTTCCTGATCTCCCTCTGCACTCCAGCTTCTGCTCCACCAAACCCTGTTACATTTTGCTTGACTTCTTCCCTTTGGAGCACGAGTCAAAGTCTTCCGCTTATGTATGTGCTTTCCACATTCTCCTTCAAGGGCACTGCACCAACTTTGCTTAACCTTGAACCTTCATTTCCTGAAATACCCAGCTCAGGGCCTGACATATTGTCAGACATCAACAAATAATTTAATTAGTTGGATTGACTTCTACCCAGTTCTTGAGTCCCAACTTGTGTAATAACTGTTATTTTTTTTTAAGAAAACACCTCAATTTGGTTTTTATAGTAGAGCCAGTGCTTCTTAAACTTTAATGTGCATACAAATCATTAGGAAGTCTTATTAAAATGCAGATTCTGGTTGAGCAGAATCTCAACCAGAACAGGCCCCACATTCTACTTTTCTAACAAGCTCCCAAGTAATTTTGAAATAGCTTATCCTTGAACCACATTTTGAGTAGCAAGGTAGTAGATGATATTTAACAGGTTTGGGGGTTCTGACAGCCCCAGTCTCTCTGCTTGGAGATTTTCCTACAGTTAAAGTTTGTTTCAATATTACTCTCTATTTTGAAAGTACTGTAGGCCTGGACATGCTGTCTAAAGCTGATTGGACAGAGAACACTCTCCCGGCAGGGGATCAGCACACACACCTGTCACAGTCAGCTTTGGCCTCAGGGTGCCTCCAGTAATGCCTCCAATGCCTTCGATCACTGGATCACTGGGATGGTGGCTTATGTCGTGCTGCTGGTTTTCTCTATCCTGTTGCTACGCAAGGCAGGGGCATATGCCTACTCTGACAGCACTGAATAAAACCCCTACTCTGACAGCACTGAATAAAACCGGAGGGACTTTTCGTGGCCGATGAATACGCAAGAGGCAACTGGTCAGGACAGCTCCGATTCTGGTAGTGATTCGGCAAGGAAGGAGGAGAGTGCAGAGTAGGCCTGGTTGAGGAAGCACCGTGTGAGTGGGGCATTAAAGGACCGTGAGGGTTTCTTCAGCGTAATAAGGCCCCACACTGATAGAAGAGCTTTGGGGAGAGTGAGCCATCCGCTAAGATGATCAGCCCCTTTATATGTGCTACCACTGCTGCGACAGAACTCGGGAATGCTCAGGGTCTCCGGATAAGAAATCTTCCAGTCGTGAGGCTAGTACATCGTTACTCATAAAAATATAAGGACTCATTCTATGGCTGGGTCTATAACTTCTGTATTTACGGACGATAGTTTAAATAATGTTATCCACGATGATCAATTGGCATTAACAGATTACATTCTGACGGGTTACAGCGTCATCTCTAACGTCCAGGTACAGACAAGATTTCCTTAGCTACAGAAGCACTGCAAGGCTGTGTTTGGTTTTTATTTTCTTGGGTTCATTTGGTTAATAAATACACAATATGATTTAAAAATAAATAAATAAATAAATAAAGCTGAATGGAAAGTTTGGTTATTCCCTTGAGTTTTCCCCTTATTTTACTGCTACGTTATTGCAATTGTTAGGTCTCCCTACTGTATTTTTCTCTGGCCAGTTGCATTGCTTTGTTATACATTCCTTCTCATTTTCCCATTATTTGCAGATTGTGGCTGTTCGCCTTTCTCACTCTGCTGTGATTTTTTTTTTTTTTTTTTTTTTGTCTTTGCTCTCTGGTTCTTGAAATTCTCTTCAGGTGCCTTGGCTGACTCCCTGCCCCACCTGTTTTTCTACTGCTTCCAAAATTTTCCAGTGAAAGAAGCATTGAAATAGGGCGCAGGAGACTCAAGCTCTCGTCTGCCTTATTGCAAGCGTGAGACGTGGGGCAAAGCTGTTTCTTTTCTGGGCTCTTCTATCACTTGTAGATGGAGGGCGTGGGTTACGCAGCTTCCTGGGTCTACTTCAGCACCGAGATGCCATGTGGGTTCTTCACATGAGGCAGAAGGAACAGGTTGAGGGGAGGAAACAAATCGTCTGAGGATGCTGGTGTTGGTGGATGCCCCGTCTGGTGTTCCCATTTCAGGTTCCTGTTCTAGATAAACAACTTGAACTTTCATTGTTGTTCTTGTACTAATCAGAGAAATAGTCATACTTTTTAAGAAAATGAATATTCCTTGGTATCCTCTAATCCAGTTGTTCTCACCCCTGGATTCACACTATAATCACTTCAGGAGCTTAAAATAGTGATGCTCTTAGCCCATATGTAGGGAACGGTTTAATTTTTCAGTATTTTTCAAACAAGCAATTCTAATTTCCAGCCTAGGTGGAGAACTACAGTATCTGGGCCGTAAAGGCATTGTAATGTGATGATTAAGAGCATAGCATTGTTCTGAGTCAAACTGTGGCTTAGCCACTCACCAGCTTTGAGAGATTGGGTGAGAGAGAGGTCACTTAACTTCTGTGGGCCTCAATTTCTTCATCTGTGAAATGGGTTGACTTGGTTGCTATGACGAATATGTGAGATAATGTCTGCAGAGCCAGTGCTGGAGTACTGTGCACACTGTGGTTGTTCAAGACATGAGTAGTTGTTTATCATAATAATCATACTGTTACAGCTTACACTTCCTGAATTAGTTAAGGGTCATCTTGCCTTAAGCCAAAGTAATGCTCTCCTCACCCCCTGTTCAGCTTCAAGATATTCAGCACAGTATAATCAGTTTGAAAGGAAATTTATAAGCATATTTTTCATAAGTCAATGAAAAAATGCAGAAGGCAGCATAGATACTAATAAAAAACAATCACCCCTTTGTTTTTGATCCATTTGTTGCCATATCAACTTTATGATTTCATAAATAGCAGAGATGAATTAAAATACATACAAACTGATTCAGAAAGATGACCGGGTTTTCATACCTACTTCATGAAAAATGACATAACTCTTTTAGTAAAGACAGTTCTATCATCAACAAATAAAAAAGATTGAAATTCATGGGCCTAAGAGAGTATTTTATTTTGGAAATAAATATGATTGTACAAAGCATTTACATTTCTGATTTTATAATGGGAAATGGAATTTAAAAATAAAGAAGATAAGCACACACAGAGTGATAACCTGTGCTGTGCAAGCTAATGCTAATCAACTTTTTCTTTTCTTTTTGGCTGAGATTCTGAAATAGCCATTATGATATTATCTTATCATTATATCAGCAACACAAAGATTAGGTAAATGGACGTAATATTAACTGAGGGCCCATATTCCATTTTTTTTCTGTAAGCATCTGAAAATAAATAAAAGGGGTGCTCTGTATTTCTGGTGGGCCTGGCAAAAGGTACCACATCATGATTATCAGGGATAGTTATACTGACATCCTTTGTATGTGAAATAACCGCAGATGAGTACTGTTTCCTACTTTTTGCTCTTGGAGTAAAAACGTTTCATTTCTGCATTATTTACTTTTTGATCAGGAAGAGTATTTTTAGTTTTCAGTTAAATCCTCACGAACAGCCTAATGTTTATTTTCTGTAATATGATGTGTACTTTTTTATAACACAAGAAGATACGAAATTTTTAAAAGTACTTTGAGAAGTACTAAGAGAAGTACTAAGTACTAAGAGAAGAACCATTGTGAGTGATAATGAGCTAATTCTTATAAATCTTTGCTCTAATACACTAATGTTAAGATTGTGTAAAATTTTACACAGAGCTGCGATTTTTAATGTGTATTAGTTAAAGTAGTCAGTCTGCTGGGTAGTCTATGAAGTAAGGTTTTCATAGTCCAGAGGCCTGGACTCTTGGTCATCTTATACTAATTTCAAACCAGGGTTCAGATTCTAATTCTTCTCAGGCTTACTAGATTGCTATTCCTGTGAAATATTAGCTAAGGATATGGAAATGACTACTATTTGGTCAAGGACAATCATTAAATCATCATTGTGTCTATAGAGTTAAAAGTGATTTCTGTGCAAAATCTTCACTGATAAACTGAAAAATGAGAACCAGAGAATTTAGAATATTTAAAATTTGAGCCTAGGAAAATAAAACACTATAAGTAAGGGTAGAAAACTTCTACTGCTATTAACACTAGCATTTAAACTTCATCTAGAAATTGTGTGGACCCTGTGATATTCTTAGATTTGATACTTTGGAGGTGGGAAAACTTTTCCTCATAGGCTTAGGAACAGGTATTACCTTATATATTATGAAAAATCTAATGCTTAGAGTAAGAATACAAAGCATAAAATACCATTGTTTGCATACAAATATATGTACTTGTATATAAACACAGGCATTGTGATTTTATATACCTGAAGTATTTTTATTTTATTGGTCATTGTACATGTTCTTAGATTTCTGGAAATGCTAATAATTAAATGTATCTCATTCCCTGCATATGTTGCACTATTGAAGATGGGAAGTAGTAGAACCTAAAGGTTAAGTTAGGCTCTGCAGTTAGACTTAGTAGATGCAAATTCCAGCTCTTCTACTTATTAGCTGTGTGACTTTGACAAAGGTATTTTACTTCTCTGTGCCTTAGTTTCCCAAGTCTAAGAGATGATAAAGGAGCCTTTCATGTGATTGTTGTGAGATAAAATGAGTTAATACTCATAACATACTTCACAAAGTTCTTGGCACCTACAGTACTCATAGAGGTAGCCATAGTTGTACATTATACAATTTAATTATTTATGTCAAATACTTTAAAGGTACACTGATTTCTTTGCCAAGACAACTTTTGCAACTCTGATTTTTGAACCTTAAGTTTGAAACTTACTTGGTATATTTCAATTATATATTTTCTGTTTTCTCATATACTTTTCGTTATTTACTTTGAAAAAACAATGAAGTGAAAGGGAGAATAGAGGTGTGGAATTGTAAGCACTACAAGAACTCTTAAAAATTTGTAACCATGTGAAGCTCAGGTGGATTTTTACTAACAAAATATATAATGTGGCTTCTAGGATGTTTGGAAAGACCAAACTTACTTAACACATAGCTTTTGCAGGAATGTGCTTCCTGAACTTAGTACTCATATGTAAACCTGGAATGTTTGGAAGTGACCAAAAGTAGGGAATGATCCAGGTATAGGAGCCAGGGTCTGTGTAACTAGGGCAGACTTATTGAAGGACAGTCTCTTCTCAGGCACCTGAATTGTAATTGGATAGTCACCTCTCCTGGGTTCATAGGCATTTAATACCTGAATTGGATTTTCTAAGTTGGAATTTATAAGGCCAAATAATTGGTAAGAGAAAGATATAATTTGCAGGATTGCCAAAGGGTTGAAGTCCTTATATGCCTCATTACTACATGTATGGTTCTTAATGGTCAATCTCACTTCCACAGGAATAAAATCTTCAAGGCTCAGAATGTGGAAGGTAAGACAGACTTTTCATTCTGTCCCATGCTTACACTTCACCAGGCTGCTTCTAAAAACATCTCTTGGACTTTAGCAAATGAAAGAAACCCTGGGAGGTTGCTAAAATTGTAGATTCCTGTAATTTGCCCTTGAAGGCTCTGACTCTCCAGGTCTGAGATGGGACCCAGTAAGTATCCCAGGTGACTGACAGATCACACTTGAAGATTAGTACCAGTTCTCAGCTGGGGATGACTATCAGAATTACCTGTGGTTCTTAGGAAAAAATCCAGCTAAATATGCCAAGTTCGATTCCCCAGTGCTACATTAACCACAGGACACTCGTTCCTTAAGTTGCCCTGGTATTCTTCACCCATGTGTAACCTGTCCTGTGTGAATTCTGGAGAAGCAGGCTGTGCTCTCTCATTGTCTACGCACTGGCCTTTACCCACGGGTTTCAGTCTACCACAGTTTTCCATGCTGCTGTGAACCACTAGTCACTTGCATCAGTTTCCATGTGAGCTCACTCGTGACACATGGATTCCAGGGCCCAACCTAACACTACAAAATCTGACAGGAGGTGGTGGGAGGTGAGGTCCTGGAGCCAGCACTTTTTCTTGACTCCCCAGATGATAATTATGGCTGGATGAAGTTTTCTAACCAGTGTTCTATGGCAGTGGTCCCCAACATTTGTGACACCAGGAACCAGTTTCGTGGAAGACAGGTTTTCTACTCATGGGGTGGGGGGTGGGGGCATCACTGCCTTGACTCCACCTGAGATCATCAGGTGTTGGATTCTCATGAGGAGAGTGCAAACTGGGTCCCTCGCATGCCTGCGCAGTTTGCAGTGGGGCTCGCGCTCCTATGGGGGTCTGATGCCGCTGGGGATCTGACTGGGGCCAGGGCTTGGGCGGTGATACGAGCGATGGGGAAGGGCTGTGGGCACAGGTGGGGCTTCTTCCTGCCGCTTGCCTCCTGCTATGTGGCCTGGTTCCTAGTGAGTTGGGGACGGAGACCACAGTTCTGTGGGAGGACAGTGCCAGTGGTTTGTGTAACCACATTGAGGGCATTGACCAGATGGCTGGTATCAAGACCACCATGACTATTGAATGCCAGCAGTGTCTCTTCCCTTGCACGTCTCCAGGCGTCTTCCTGCTCTGCCTCCTGGGAACAGCCGTGTCCTTGTGGTTTTATGGTGGGAAACAGCAGGCTCCTTTCTCTATGGTCTCTTCCTGTCTTCCCTTTTCCACAGATGCCAAGGAGAGACCGAGATGACTGTGCCAAATGTACAGATGTGGTGGCGCACATTCAAACTGCTGCTGTCCTGGCAGAGACCCCTTTAAGCCCTTTCAAATCCTTGAATTCTCTCTTGCCTCACTGTGTATAGCTTACATAAGCAAGGTTTAAATTTAACGAGAATTTCACAGGTTCTCAGATCTGTTGTCTTCCTCTCATATTGCATTAGAAAAGGAACAATAAATATAATGTATTCTTGGCTGGCATGGGTCAAAGGTAATCTGATCTTTAGAAATACTTGATTCTTGAAATCATGTTTCTGAATTATCAAGAAATTATCAAGAATTACAGCAAGAAAATTGTTTACTGTGTATATGTAACAATTCTGAGTCTTCAGGGTGTGTACTTAAAAATGCAAACTATAGAATTTTTTTATGTTGCTATATAAAGGAATGAACAAAAGTGACATTAAAATTTTTAAGCATTATGTTATGAACAGCCCTAACTCTGATCATTGATTATTGTAAAATCCAGCAATAGTGTTATACTTTGTTAAATAATGCGTTGTTACCTATAAAACTTACGAGAGTGATTGAGGGGAAGGTGGCACAAAGGTTGACAGTTTAGCATCTCCTCATTCTAGGGTCATGTTATGATTGAACCCTATGTCCAGCATGAGTTAGTCCTCTTAAATGTCAACTTCTTTCTTCAGCTGTAAGGAAAGGCTCAGTGGGAACTGAAGGGAACAGAGGCTGGTGAAGGTGGGTGATTGGCAAAAAGGTATATGTGATATAACCAACCAAATTAAAATGTGAGAGGGAATTATGCATATAGGAGATGGCAATGGTTAGACCTTAGAGATCTTCTCAAGAGGCAAATTACTGGTCACATGGCAATTTTATTTTCAAACATTAAGAAAAAATTAAAATGCAACATCTGAGCTGTTCCACAGGGCTAATTACAGTGGTGATTTGAGGAGCCCTCCACGGGATAGATTTTTAATAATCCATAGGGCCTGTGCTTAATTGGGAAGGTCACACCACTCCAAGGGCTTCTTGAACTAACCCATTTCTTCATCTCTCTCAAGCCATATTATGACCATGAGAAAGTGTGCACTATGATCATGATTTTAGCACTGCCCGAAGCCACTCCAAGCAGCCCAGCATGATGAAAGACACAAAACAGAATCTTTGTGAATCTCCCCCTCCTCCGTGGCTGCTGTTTCTTAACCCCCTTTAGCAAGAGGACAAGGCATGTGTCTCACCATCTGGTGCCAGATAAAAAGGCTTTGAACAGACATGGTAGTTGCCTGCAAACACTTGAAGGGATGACATGTGAATAAGGAAGTATTTTCATTTTCTCAGGTTCCAGCAGGCACAACCAGATTTAATGGGTGGGAATAGAGGGAGGCAGATTTCAACTCAATGTGAGAAAGAACTTTCTAATGATTCAAACTGTCCAATCATGGTATGGCTGCCTTGAAGGTTCATGCTTGCTCTAGTTGAAAGTATGTGGTGGATGAGGGGATTAGCCACCAGAAACAGCACAGAAGGAATTCCTACATTGAGTGGAACCTCAATTGAGCTGATCATGGCAATCTGTCCCCTTCTTGGCATTACTGATAAAATAATTTGAGTAATGCCTATAGGGGAAGAAGATATATAAGAGAAAAGGTAGGGGAAGAGGTGTTCCTGAACTCCTTAAAAGATGAAAGAACAATTATTTCACCTTCCTCCCCACCCCTCAGCTTTTTATTATTTTCCCAGCTTTTAAGCACGTTGCACTTACTGAGCACCTGCTATGTGCCATAATATTATCTCATTTAACAGCCAAAGGCACAAATCTCAGAGTGTTCCCTCTTAGGTAGAATTCTGCAGTTGTTTACTGACCTTCACACAAGGATAAAGGTCTGTAGTCATCTTCAGTGAGTTCTCACAGGTTGTGCTGTATTTGAGCTAACATCCTTGATAATCTTTTCATATTCCCATATCACTTTTTCTCTGTTTCTCTTATGGTGCTTGCAATATTAGATTGTAATATGTTTGTATTGATTTTTCTCACTAGATTGCAAACTACTTAAGGGCAAGCCTCTTGACTTATCAAATTAATGACTTGGTAATTAGTGTCAGGTAAATAGTAAATGCTAATGTTTATTGACTAAATATTTGGTTAGTCCTCCCATCACACCCCTCCCCTAAAATAAATACCTGGGATGACTTTTATCCTCAAGGTAAGGAATTAAAAGGAAAAGAATCAGAATATTCTTTCTCTTCCTGACTTTACCTCTGCAATCCAAATCACATCCTAATTACCTATCCCATCCATTCTGTTTTGGGGGAGGAGGGAAAGATAGTGAAGAGAATGAGGCCAAAAAAACTCACTAAAATTAGAGAAGGGAAAACTACCTCTTACAGGACTCCTTTGTTTCTCCAATTAGATGTATTGCCTTCGGCAGCACTAGCAGTAGGATGAGGGGGAATCCTTCTTCTGCTGTTAACTAGCTGTATGAACTGAAACTAGTCCTGTGGCTGCCTCAGTGTTTCTTTCAAGATGATTTTTGGGTCTCATTTGATCTTTAATTATGTAGTTTGTAAACTCCTTTCCTTTCAAAGGTGTCCTGAAGTCCTTTTCCTCTATGTAGAATTCTAGAGGCCAGAATGATGCTGACAAGAGAAGCAATGTTAGGCTTAGAAACCTATTTGGGAGGTGGCAGTGGGATGACACTGTGTCCTTTGTGATCTGACACATCCAGATTGAGTCCCTGCTGTGTGGCCTTGAG
This sequence comes from Lemur catta, assembly GCF_020740605.2. Lineage (NCBI taxonomy): Eukaryota > Metazoa > Chordata > Mammalia > Primates > Lemuridae > Lemur > Lemur catta. Next base: position 47,780,719 of record NC_059135.1, read on the forward strand.
CAAATTATAAATGTCTCTAAGCAAAAGATTCCTCTCCTGTAAAATGGGCATAATATTATATATCTCATAGGATTACATGAACTCAATGAGATAACATATATGAAGTATTTTTCCTGGACTAGAAACATAATGAACCCTTGGAAAACAATAGCTGCTAGTATTTGGAAATAGCCCGCTCTCTTTTTTCTTCTTGTTTTCTCCAACCCCTGAATGACACCCACACACAAGTCCTGAACTAGTTTCCTTGGCATGGGTTTTGTTGCACTCTTGAATATCATTTCTCCTCCATCTAGAATTATTTAGAGGGCAGTCAAGGCCCCTTTCTAGTGAGGGATGCTCCTCCTACATGTACAATGGCCAAAAGAGCACCCCATTTCACAGTGGTTGGGAATATACTTATTTTTGTATTTGCATAGAAGACACAAACACTACTGAAGAGACACTGGAAATCGATGTGAGGCCATATATCTTAATACTATACAATGTATCACACCCAAATCAAGATGCCTTTATTTGAAAAAGCTTTGACTGAGCAACAGTGACACAGCAGCTCCTGAGCGTGACAATAAATAGACACCTTATCAAAATTTATGAAGTTCAGATTGTAAAGAACAAACTGCACATACTGAGTGGTAGCACTCTTATTAAAATAATTTCATCTTTAAGTCTATTGTCTCCATCTCACCTATCGTAGAAGCTCATACTATGGCTAGATACCTCAAAAACCTGTAAACTTTTATGTGGGCTTTTGGAAAGGGATGATAGTTTTACAAGATATGATTTTCTCATCTCATCAAATTAGATTAGTTGAGATAGCGTCCCTGGATGTGAAATTTCAGTCCTGAGTAAATCCACACTTCTGAGACTCTGTGCAGCCTGCTAGCAGAGTGGAAATGGAGCATAATAAATCTGCCCTGAGCCCATTTCTCTCCACACAGCTCCATAATTCATTCTTTGCTTGGTACCCATGACTGCTTTTTCACAGCTAATCAGTCTGCATCCAGCCTGGCTCCTTTCATGTGCAATACCACCTCCTTGCTCCAGACCTCCCCTCTTGGCATGCAGAGCTGCTCCCAGGCTGCTTTCTAGAGCTTTGTGCCACCACAGACCCTGTATCCAGGCTGTTTGTGATCATATGGCAGTTACTCTAGTTTTAGGGTGGCCTCTTTGTTGAAGCAGACTTTTAAAAAGATACTCTGTTTAAAGTGAATCAAAATAGATAATAGCATCTCTGGAGTGCATCTGTAGGGCCAGCGAGTATTTCAGTTTTTCTTCCCCGAGTCTCCTCTGAGGGGACAGAGGAAGGGTGACCTGCTACTAATGCCACTTGCTTCTTTATTCTAGTCCCTTCCACACCATCCTTGAGGAATGATTCCCCATTGCTCCTATGGCTTCCCTACCTCTCTTCTGGTTCAACAGTGCTTTGGTCCAACGGCACTACCACCACCTGCTGCTGCAAAACCGAGAGTGACAGCAAGTGAGTTGCAAGGAACTTGGGATAGAAAAAAAAGGGGGCTTAGGAAAACTTCTTCCAAGGTGGAATAGAGACAATTGTACTAAGCCATGAATTTAAATACACGGTTTCTGGTCCTGTTTCTGCCCTTAATCATGTTGGGAGATTGGGTGAGGGATTTCTCTTTACTGGCCTTCATTTTTGACATGTGTAAAACAAGCAGGTAGGAATAGGTAAATTTTAAGGCAAAATTCTCTAAATTACAAATTATCTAGATATGGAAAATTGACCTCTCTTCCTCCATATGGTTTAATTCAATAATTAGTTGTTTTGAGAATAAGCTAGTGCGATCTGGGGCTTTGGAAGAAGAGTTTTCAAGAGAATCATGCTACCTAGCAGGGTGTTGTGTGAGGGCCACACAGAAATAACCTTGTGTAGAGGGTTGTCAGCTGGAGCTGGTCAGAGGGCAGGCACCTGGAGCAGCAGTTTGATGAAGAATAGAAGAATAGAATGCTCAGTGGGACAAAAAGCAATAACATCCAACTTGTCAGTTTTAGGGGAAGAGTATCTTTGTGTTCTTCAATGATTTTAAATGCTATTAATTAAATAGCTTGTTAAACTTTCTAGAATGCTTTCACCTACATTATTCATTCACATTCTCTTCAACTCCCTGAATTTGGTAAGAGCCTCTATGTCTTGCCTAGTTTTATAGAGGAGGAAACTGAAGCACTGAGAAGTGACATAATGTGCTCCAAGTGGCACGGCTCGGTGGTGACAGAGCAGCACTGGTGTCTCCCTGAGGAGCATGGACTCCTTGCTGCTCAAGGTGGGTCCATGGACCAGGAGCATCCGGATCCCTTGGAAACTTGTTAGAAATGCAGCATCTCAGGCCCCACCTTAGACCAAATGAAAGAGGATCTCCACTATAAACCTTCAAGTGTTTTGTTTGCACATGAAGTTCCAAGAAATACAGTAATCTAGTGGAGCCTCCTGCCCCCGCTAAAGGTTGTCTTCTGTTTCATTCTTTGGGTACAGGGTCAGGCCATCAGACTTCACTGAGAGGCTGTTCTGTAGAGGGAAAACATACTTAAGGTACCTCAGGACAGCATCCTGGGACTTTGTACATGAAATAAAACAGAAAGAGTTGGGTTTTGGTTTTCCCATGCAGGTGGAGGGATTATTTAGAACCATGCAAATAGATAAGCAGGATGTGGAATGCTTGTCTCACTCAAAGTCCTTATACATTAGTTCCTGGGCAAACCCCGCTCTAATATCACCACCTTATATCAACACATTCCCACTTGAAAATATGCAAATGTAACAGGACAAGCGGGCAACATACCTGATTAGACATCTCAGTGATGAGAACAATTCAAATTAGATCTTGTACCTCTGTGCCTGAAATGACTTCAGATGTTAAGGCTGTTGATTCTAAATTCTGAAAAGAGCTATTCTAGATGATTTACATGAATATGGCTTTGAAATGTAAACATAAAAGTAACTGAATAGCACTAAATTTGTGACATAAAAGTGCTCTAATTACTATTTTGGTAGTCAGCAAGTCATCAGCTCCTTCAAGAAGATGACTTTACATAGTCAACCCAAAGTACGTATTCAGGCACTACCATGTGCAAGTGTGCCAGTGGAGAGACTGTAGTCTAAGAAGAGAGTCTTAGAAATGTTCTATTTATCTTTCATCATCTTGCAAAACACCAAGTAGGCTCTGAAAAAGTCCTGCCAGCCACATGACATGACGACTCTTGACAGTGTCAAGATAATTGGATGTGACAGACAACAGTGACTCATTTTGTCCTAAGGTATCCAGGACCACCTTAAACATACCTTACATTCTAGGGCACCGATATCAAGTTGTAAATATGGGATAATGGATGATTTCGTACTTGCATTCCTTAGGAGGTATCTAGGATCCACCAATCAGTGAAACTCTTGCCAGGTTCCTAACGTGACCATCTGAAAGGGTCATCTGTGCACATGTTGCTTTGCACATACAAGCCCAGAAAATGAAACAAGGGCTGCAAATCTTTACAAATATGGTTTGAAAAATATGATGCATGTGATCCATATATTTCTTTTATATGAAAGGCAGATGTGACATGCCCTTTGGATGATGACTTTATCTTTGATCCCTGTCCCCATCAATTTTAGTGGCACTTGCTCTCAGATTTACAGATAGAATGACATTTTTGTTCTGGCTGAATACCTTGGGTCAAACTGCCTTCACTAACCACAGCCCATTTACTGTCCAGATTTTCATTTCTTTAGGGTGGTGTTATATTATGTCACATTGTGCATCACTAGTCCTTTTATTTTTTTCTCTTAGCTGTCGTATATTCTCATCCTTCTTCAACTTATTGTATTGTAACCAATCAGATTACATAACCCACCAAAGAATTGAACTTGGACAAGATGGCATATTTCAGTAAATTCATGTCAGTAATATGATGTCAAAGCATGCTATCTATATAGACAAAAATATTCTATAATGGACTATTCCTAGTTTATTCTTCTGAGCATCTTAAAACATTGTCACCGTTTTAAGGGGTATTAGAGTAGTTTTGGACTGAGATAATCAATTGGATCTGAGATCACCATTCTTGTGTGGTGTTTGGGTCATGAGCATTATGCTCCTCACATAAGGAGAAAGGAATATCCCAGGTATATGGGTATTGTACATGTCACCAAGACAAGTTTACAAAGAAAGACAATGGAATAAATAATCTTGAGCATGGCTCTTCAAGCTTGATAGTTTGTAGACGTCATCATTCATGAGAGAGTTATGATTTTACCCAATGCTATTTGTGTTTGGAGGACCCTTTGTTATTGGATTTTTATGTAAGTTCTGAGAGTGATAGAGCTTGAGATAAGTAGTGTTACCTTCTTTTCTTAGGCCACAATTAAATATGCTACACATTTTTGAAGCCTGGGGATCATAGTGATTTTTTTCCTCCCTCCCCTGACCTTTTTGTACTATTCATGAGCCAAATGGTTTTATCTGCTTATTCAAATAATTCTTTTGGCTGAACAATTATGATATTTTCACTTTGGTTTCCTTTTTTTTCTTCCTTTCTTCTTATTCTTTAATTTTAAATCTTGTTGAGACGGAAATAACAACAATACCAACCAGAGGCCACGGGATGCTTGACTATATGTAGTAGTGTTTTAAGCACTTAGCAGCTATTATATAATTTAAAACAAGGTAGGCACTATCATACTCCCCATTTTACAGATGATGAAACTGATGCTTAAAAAGTTGAAAAATGTTTTTAAATCGTAAGACTATATTGATTGACAGAACGTGGTCTTGAACCAAGGCCTCACTGACTCTGGAAGCCACCTTCCTCATGAAAACCATAGTGTAAGAGCAGAAAGGAAATATCAAAATCAGCTAGTTCAAACTATTCCTTTTACAGATGAAAAAAATAGGTCAAGGGAGGTTAAATTCCTTACCTGAAGTAATACAACTAGCAAATGGAAGTGGCAGTTTCAATTATTGTTTATTTTCAAGGAGGTTATGCAGGTATTTTGTGTTCCATCTAATTGGTCACCTTAGCTATCATGATCAGGTATCATTTCTGGACCAATCTGCTATTACAAGGAGTATGGGATCATTGTACAGAATTGTTCAAAATGGCTGCTGTCTCACTCCCTTCTTGCTAGGGGTTAAGAGGAATTTTTGTAGTTGGGCAGACATTGCAAAAGCTGTTCACTGAATATGGTTGTTATCTCCCAGGGCTGGAGGCCCAGTTCTAGCCAGACTCCTGCAAAGCCAGGAAGCAAGTCCTTGCTAAGGAATTTTCCATGTTATTAGGATTTCTTCTTCTCTCAAAGTAGATCAAATCCAGGGTGAAACCAGCCTGCCTTCGTTGTTCTTCACTCAGTCCACTCTCCAGGCCCTGCCTCTATGTTGAAGGTAGATTGAGTTTGACAGATGGAAACCCAGCAGCAGTCCTGAGACTGGCTGCCAGATGGGACACAGGAGGAGGTGATCTGATGGGTTGTGGCATTGAATTGAAAGGGCACAGATATCAATGCATTGATGAAGACAATGAATGGTGACCTTCTTGAGGAAATAGCAGTATTTTCCATCACTGAATGAACCGTATTGAAGGTTTGGAAAAGGGAGAGGCAGTTACTGGGCAAGGTACAGCTTTCTGAGGTATACCTATATCAGAGGTACATGGATAATACATAACTCAAATATTTAACTTGCGTAGTAGTGCTTCAGCATAGACGTGTGTCTCAATTGGACTTTTTTAATACTCCATTTTTCTAATTACAAAACTAAACTTATTCAAGAAAAGTATGAAGAGAGAAGTTGTGATTCACTGAGATACGTGTGCAGGGTGAAGGGTGAATTGCTGGGATAGAGCTGTTTTTTTACCTGGGCGTGCATTTCCTTTCCCTTTCCAAGCAGGTAGCCAGGCCTTCTGTGCTCCTCCTGCCTCAGAGGAGAGCTGTGCTGCAGAGGCAGTAGAAATTGCCCGTACTAATGAGAGACGGCTTTGGTGTTCCAGGGGCCGCTTGAGGGGATTCTATCCTGGGGGGAGGAGCAGCAGGGACCTTTGGGAAGATAAGCAGGAAGATGTAAAAGAACAGAAAGAGAGGGCTTGATTTCCTAAGGTTTGTGGTTCCAGTGGTCTGCTTCTTTGTAGCACACCAGTACTCTGGCAGGACTTTGGGGTTAAGGCGGGGACACACCTAGGGAAGCTATGTATACTTGGCGTTGGCAGAAAATCTTCCAGTGCCTGAAGCAGGCCCCCTCAATACCAAAGTCTTGAGAGGCCTTCAGTCCATCAGTTTTCTTTTAAAACTGCAAATGTAAGCATGTTTCTCAGTGAAAGATCCCTTCAATGACTTCCCGTCTGTAGGAGATAAAGAGGAGTATTCCAAGAAGAGGAAGTCACATGTGCGAAACTGTTAATACGAAGCTCACAGCACATGTACTCTGTACCAGTGACTTTCTTCATCTGGATCACAGGGTCTGTGCTGATGAACAGCTGGAGGGAGGGGCAAAGGCTGCTCATGGGGGCCTTGACTGCCATCTGCTGGGATCTCTGTGGGCCCATGACTTTCAAACGTCTTTTAGGAGCATACGTAGTTTTTCAAATAAAATCTTACACAGAAACCCAGGGTATGAAGTAGATAACAGTGGAGAGGCACACCAGGGACTCCCGTGCCTTCCATGCACCCTTGAGTTCTTGAGGCATCTCTGTGGGACCGTGGCTGTGGGTAATGGGGAGCCCATTATCTGATCAGATTTGAAGTTTTATAAGATGACCACAATGGTGTATGACCACAATGTATGAAGATACATTAAGGGATGAAGACCAGGAATGTTAGACTGGATGCAAAGAGACCAATCTAGAAATGAGAAATTTCTGAACACAAACTGGTTATGTAAAAATAACTATATTTCTCTATGAATTTCAGTCTCATAGACTATTATGAACTTCATTTGATTTGATGGTGAAAATTTAGTTATAATTCAGGGTCACAGTCTCCTTCTCTGACTTGGATCTAATCCCAGGGGTGTTTATACACATAGTAAAAGCCACCACTTATTCAAAACTCAATTATATAAAAAGCAGGCACTTTACAAAATGCAACTCATTTAATTACCATAGTAACCCTTTATGGCACGTACTGTTATTATCTCCATCTTACAGATGTGAGGAAACTGAGGTCCAGAAAGTTGAGTTATTTCTGGGATTTAAACCTCGGCAGCCTGGCTTCCAGTGCTCCAGTATCTGGGTTGTTAACCAGTGCAGCTGCCATGTGCAGGAATCTGTGGGGAGTGTATCGTTTCGTCCTTGGGAATGATCAGTCCTCTCTGGCATCCACTGCCATTGAGGTTTTTTTGTTTGTTTGTTTTTAATCCCATCTGGTTCTAGGACATCATCCACATAGGTTGCTCTGCATCTTCCAAAATGATTCATCCAGCTACTCACAACCTACACTATGACTGGAAGAAACAATTTGAGGCTGTCTAGGACTCCATCCACCTAGATTAGTGGTTCTTAACAGGGATTTTGCCCCCAGGGTATATTTGGCAATGTCTAGAAACATTTTCGGTTGCTACAACTTGGGGTGAGAAGTATGCTATAGGTATCTGGAGGATAGAGGCCAGGGATAGTGCTAAACATCCTACAATGCATACGACAGTCCCCACAACAAAGAGTTATCCGGAGCAAAAAAATGTCAGTGGTGTCAAGGTTGAGAAACCCTAACACAGACATGAAATTACATTTTAGCAATTTTATTTGCAGAGTCTTTCTTTCTCCCCAGAGCTCTATCTTTCTGGGAAGGCACTGACTCCCTTTGTTCTTAAATCCCACCAAATCCTCTAGAGTTTCTGATACCTTTCCCTGCATCAGGGCTTAGTGCAGGGCTGGAGAGTGGGTTGGGACCTGGGCCCTCTTTTCAGGTACCCTCTTGTGTCAAAACTCTCTGCACTTAATCTCTGACTATTTCTCCCTCTCCTCCTTTTACCTCATCTGAGTGTAGGAAGCTTTGCTCTTACTGGTTGTATTCTTCCAAATCTATTGCTCATGAATTATTGTTCCTCTACCTTTTGAAACTCAAACTGCAAAAATTGATTACCTTTTTCTCTGCTTTATGCTATATAATCCCTTTCCTGGGGGCAATAAATATAGAAAAGTCAGCAGACTGAATGCAGTTTTACAGAAATGCAAGGAAAACCTTTATTTGTCCATGGAAAACCTTTATTGTACATTTTGCAATCTGTATTCTAAGGACCACTGTCTCTGGAGATGTCCATAGGTTATCTATGAAAACGGGGAACTGCTGCATGTGGCCTCCCTTCTAGAGATTCAGAAGTTATATACACATTTTTAAAAGCTTGGAAAACCAAACTATTTAAATTTGTTTATTTCAAGGCTTCCCAAAAGTGTTCGACCAGAAAACCTTCCTTTCCAAGCAATCCCCAAGCACAGTTTGTACATAGTTTGAGAAATGCTAGTCTATGTGATAGATGTGGACTTTATCAAAGCGTTGGCAGGGAGAAGAGGGCAGGTTCTAGAGATATTAAGTTAGACTCAATGGTACTTGATGAATGATTGGTTATGGGAGGTAAGGAAGTAAGAGAAATCAATGGGAAAATATAGAAACTTCAAAACTGAAGGAACAAATTTTGTAACATTCCTTATATATCACAAAATATTAGGCACCAGGGATTTAAAAAAGTATAGACCACCAAATGATAATACAGAATTCATCTCTCTCCTAGATTATTGTAATGGCTTTCTAAATGGTCTCCTACTTTTCATTCACTTCCTCTTGTAATCTCAACTCCACAGTGTTAGCAAAGAAATCTTAATAAACAAAGACAAAATCATGACATTGCTCTTATCAAAGAACTTTGATGGTCCAGTTTTGCACACAGACAATCCAAACTCCTTTGCATGGTATTCAGAGGCTCTTGTCAAAATCTCCCTGAATGTGAATGTAACTTGGTGTGGCATGAAGTGAGCGGTTCTTACTCTGCAAGGTGTCACCATGCACTGCCAGTGCTTATGTGCTTATGTGTCTTTTAGGGACTCTGGGGAACAAGGCAGGCTGTAATGGGGGATCGTGCATCTGTCCCAGCCCTGTGTGGATGCCTTGATTCTGTATACTTCACAAGTGTGTCTGTACCGTAACCTAACCATACAGCGAGAGTGTGTGTGGTTTGTCTTTGCCTATGCGGGTTCTTCCATTTGCCCTTCTAGGTCCACTCTCACCCTTGTCCGCTCTGTTCTGTGCTCTGGGAGGCTGACTTCTTTGTATTTCCCTGCCCTCTGTTGGGTTTGGTTAATGGGAAATGTTGGCAGGAGTTGGGAGGGAGGGAGCAGATTGAGATCAGAATCTTTATTGCCTGGACCCCTCCCTGGCAGGGTTTTGCAGGCCGGCTGTGTCCTGTGATGGCCTCTGCTCCCCTCCAGGTGGCCTCCCATCATCCTTCCTCCTCCCCAGGTTTGGATAACTGCGTTGCCTCCTCCTTTCCCCTTGGGTCTGGTTCCTGCAGGATCCTTATGGTTCGTCTATATCCTGCCTGTATGCTTGTAAATAGTCTATTAAAAATAAACCCTTTCAAATTGTCCCAATTTGAATGTTGTATTTCTTTTCCACAGGGACCCTAACTGATACATTTGGCCATTTGAAACACTGATATTTTTGAATGTCTGTGAATGGTAAAGATTTAAATGATAAAGAATTAAACAGATACATTTATTACAAAATGTCCATTTTTGTGTTTTACCTCCTATCATTTCAAATATCATAAAATTATAAAATGGAATATTAAATTTAAAAGTAACTTTGAATAAGGATAGTATTTTCTGTTCAAGAAAAGTCATTTCTTTTGTGACCCATTGACTGGAAAATTTTTCAGTTCTAATAAAAATTAATGGAAGAGAGCTCTGAGTTGGTTTGAGTGGAGGTGGAGAATCCATTTGCACATAGTTCTCTCTGGTAAGGACCACGGGGTTATGTATGTTGGGAGGTTAGTCGGAGGTATTTTGGAGTGAAAAGACCCAGGAATCACTGGGGGGCTCAGTGGCTTCAGCTTTTCCAGCTGGTCTTTAATTAATGCCAAGTGAACTTTCAAGGATAAGTAAGAGGCTATCAGCTGACCACAGCTAAGTAGTTTTCTTCTGGAGTCAGATGTGAATCTTCTTCAGGGGAAGAATTCTCCAGAAAGAATCCAGGGAGGAGTGCCAATTCTAGATAATTTTCCTCCTTTAGACTGTTTATAATATTACATGTTTTTTGAATTAGAACAGAATACATAGTGCTGATGCTAAAGGACCACTCTCTTGCAAAGAATAGCAAAATGCCTTTTTTTCTTATTTACAATAATAACTGATATTTACCTCTCAGTCTATTTATTATTGGTTCATATTTTTCAAGAAAAATTATATTTTGAAAATAGTTTTATATAAATTAATTTCACCTTCTGTGATTCTAGCCATGAAAAATTTTCGAATTACTGATTCTTTTTAAGGAAAGAGTGAATAGTTCTCAAATATGACAGACTAGAGATATATATCTTGAAGCTTGCAGTATTCTCGTTAGCTATTTTTTGCTTATAGATCTAGCTGTATAGATTTTTATATATCTGTCTATATATAGCTTTACATCCCTTAGAAGCACGTGCTTTTCTTTTCCTGAGGAATTTTGTTTTGGAAATGACAACATAAAAAGCATTTCCTCTGGAGATGCAGAGGGGAAGGGACCCTATGTATTATAGCAAGGATATCAGGGTGAGTTTCTGCAAAGGACCATAACCGTACTTCCCATGTGATTAGAAGTGAGGCACTCCACGTACATGATGATTGTGGTGTGAGGGGTAAAAAGACAAATCTAATGTATAAACAGGATTTCTTGTGTTGTTTTTCTTTTTTGTACATACTAAAGTACTATACTACTGTTGTAATCAGTGGTTCATGCTTGGGACATAAGATTAGGAAAGATCCAGGTAATCTTTTGAATATGTTGTTCTCAAGCTGTGGTTTCTTTTAGCTTCCCCCAATTACTTGATTACAGAGAGAGAGAAGCATTATTTTATTTAAAGAGAGGATATAAAAGCAGGCACAGTATTGGTAGCTTGATTTGTATAACTCAATAATTTTCACTTTGTTCACCTTTGTATTCCAGAGGGAAGGATTTTTTTTCTACATTGAAACTTGAATAGGAAATATTGGAGATTTATATTTTTAAATAATTAATAAATGGTGGTTATATCTTACACTTACATTTTTAGTTTCTTTTAGCTGTAATTCTGAAGTATTAAAGTTAATAAAATTCCAATTGTAATACAATAACTCTGAAAATAAGATACATTTATTTTTTTTGGTTATTAAATTGTAGTAATGATAGAAAGTTAGCACCTTTCTTCTTTAAAATAATCTAACTTAGTATTTATATCTAACTGTGCTGTTCCCTGATAGATCACAAGCCTTATTTTATAACTATAAAGAGTTTTAAAAGGAAAATAATCTTGATAGTTATTATTGTGTCTAAATAAGATGGTAAGTATTTTTTTTTTTTTAACATGAAAGCTCCTTGTTGTGAGGAGTGCAAATATAAAATGCGTAAACTTGAACACCCTCAAAATACCTTTTAGATGAAGCAGTATATTTGCAGGAGGGAAAACCACGGTGAGTCAGCTGCCTCTCCAAGCTTTGCTTTCAGAACAGTTACTGACTTATTTAGTGACCTTGGCCATCTTGGTCTGACTCTGTTTTAGTTTTCCCTCTTGACAAGCGAATTTCTTTCTACTGATCTGCTTTCCCTGAATGTGCTTTAGAAGAAAAATGCTATATAAATACCAATTAACAGTAACACTTTCTATCTCACTAGTGACTTTCAATCTGAAAGGAGAACACAATTTATTGATATTTTTTTTGACCTTGTAATCCTTACCAAAAAAAGAATAAATAAAATCCAAGTACATTTTAATGAAGTATGCTAGGATAAATGAAAATTCATTACCACATAAATATTATATTCAACATAGATTCTTTTAAATACAAAAATTTGGCTTAGCAAGTTGGCAGCTTGAAAAATCCTTGCTTTATTAGTTAGCAAATGATTCTGGATTTTATCACATTTTATTGTCAATCTCAGTTTTTCAGTGCCTAGGAATTCAAGATTATGTGCTTAGCTGACCCTTTAATTAGCTCTCATTCTGTCTTACATGATTTATAGCCTGGTGGCTCACATGTAAAAATGATATATGATTTAATGAACTGGAAAGGAAGAATAGGTTCCCACCTCCCATTGTTTAATGCCTTCCTCCGGCTGGTGACTGGAGCAGTGGGGACAAGCAAAGCAGCAATTAGATCCCCTCATTCGTGTACTGTTACAAGGACAGGAAGGTCCAGCTTGCTGTCATTTGTGATTGTTTGCAAATATACTTTTGTTTCACCATAAAACACAAGAACATTGATTCAGGTATTTTGAAATAGTCTATTAAAAGAAATATGAGTGGCTATTGACTCAAATTCTCTTATTTTGCATTTTTATTTTATTGTTCTAAATGCAAATATTGCAGGGAAAGCAATACAGAGTTCAATCTTCAGAGTTTGGCAGTATTTTAACATGGTTGGTCCATTAAATCCATAAGTGTTTATGCAGTATCTTAGGTACTGATCGAGGAACTGGGGTACAGCAGTGGAAAAGAGAGACAAATCTGTCTTTATTGGAGGACAGATAACAAATGGTAAATAAATGCATAAACACAATAATTTCTCACTGTGTCATGTGGTAAATACTAGGGAAAGCAACTTTATGAGCAACTTCATGCATTTGACTATTTTAGAGACCCATGTAAGTAGGATCATGCAGTATTTGCCTTACTGTGACTGACTAATTTCACTTAACTTAGCATAATGTCCTCAAGGTTCATCCATGTTGTTGCCTATTGCAGAATTTCCTTTTTAAAGGCTGAATAGTACTCTGTTGTATGTATATACCACATGCCATTCACCCAGTCAGCTATAGTCAATAGTAATGTATCATACAATTAAAAATTTGTTAAGAGGGTAGATCTCATGGTAAGTGCTCCTATCACAATAATAATAAAAAGAAAAACTTTAAACAAGGTGCTCTGAGAGAATTTTCTGGAATGAGGGGCTGCTGTAGAGCAGGTGGCAGGGAAGGCCTGCCGAGGGGGTGGCTCCCCATCCAAGAACCACCTGAGTCTGGAGGCAGAGCTTTCTGAGCACAGGGCACAGAGAACACCAAGCCCAAGAAGGAACAAGCTTGCCTGTTATGAGGAATAGAGAGAGGAAAGCAGGATGAGGAGTAACGTGGGGTAGGAGACGCAGGAACTGAGAACTGAGAGAGGCAGATAGTGCAGGGCAGGGTTTGGGAGACCATAGTGAGGCAGTGTCAGCAAGTGCCGCATGTCAGCAAGTGCCGCATGCCTAAGACATTTGCCAAGCTTCTTCTGAGCCTCACCCCACCAACACCTCAGAGAAATTGGGTGCACATGTTTAGTTTATGCATACTCCATTAGGTTTGGGCCCCACCTGGATAACATGCAGTAGAGAGTTCTGCGGGCAAAACATATATAAGTGTCTCATTACCTCAAGGGTTTCCACTCTCTCCTCTGTAATTTTTTATTTTGAAAAATTACAAATAGATGGAAAAGTTGCTTAAACCCCCCACGTAGGTTCAACGATTGGTAACAATTTGCTACTTTTGCTTTATCTCTTTTCTCTCTGTAAACACATTTGGTTTTTGTTTTGTTTTGTTTTGTTTTGCTTTGCTAAAGCATTTCAAAGTTAGTTGCAGACATCATGGTATTTCACCCTTAATGACTTCAACATGTATCTGATCATGTCCAGGAAATTTTAGCAATACAATGTTTTATCTACTATCTGGCGTATATTTAATTTTCCCAAAGTGTCCCAATCATGTCCTTTTTGGCTGATTTTTTGATTGTCCTATTTCTTTGGTCTCTCCTAATCCACAGTAGACCCCCAACCACCTTCATTTCTTAGGATATTGACATTTTTGAAGAGACAAGCCAAATGCTCTACAGAATCTCTCTCAGTTTGGATATGTCTGAGGTTTCGTCATAATTAGATTTTGGTTAAATATATTTGGCAGGAATGATCCATAGGTGATGTCATTTCCTTCATGGTGTATAATGTCAGGTCACTCATGATGTTAGTTTGTCTTAATGTTTATGATACTAAACTTGATCACTTTGTAAAGGTGTATCTGCCAAATTTCCCCATTGTAAAGGTATCTTTTTCCCTTTGCAATCAATAAATAATCTGTGGGGAGACACTATGAGACTCTGTGAATATCTTGTTTCTTAATAGTCTTTCACCTAATGAAGTTAGCAGCTACAGATGCATCTTTCCAGAATCAGTTGCTACCATGGTGGTTGTAAAAATGATGACTGTATTTCTCTTGTTCCTTCGACACTCGTTAGTTGACTTACTTTTGTAAAGAAGAATTTCTCTTCTCTTCTTCCCTTTTAAAATATCAATTTGGACTCAAGAATTTTGAAAAAATTAATTATGTTCCATTTCTATCATTATATAGTCTGATGCTGTAACTGTCCCAAACTTGACTAGTAAGAGCCTCTTCAAGCTGAAATGTTTAACATTTTTAATCAGTTATTAAGCACTTTTTCTTACCCCCCCCACCCCCACCCCCCGAGAGTAGGAGGAGGTTCAGGCTTACTTTGTACTTTCCCTGCCCCAGACCAGGAATCAATGATTTCTCCAAAAATTCCTGGTTTCTTTTAGTGGGCAATAATAGTATTTAGATATCAGCATCTGAGAAGTAGTTGTGTTTATGACTACTGTGGTATCATTGCTTCTAGAACTGTTCAGTGCATGTGCACGCACACACACAGGATCACAAATTCTTACTGACACCTCTAATTCTAATCCAACACCACAGCCTTCTTTTTTCCCTTCCCTATTTTGTAACTGTATCTCCTTCCACGGAGAAAACCATGATTCTTACAACATGAATATATTAATATTTACTTCTTTGTAGCTGCAGTAACCCCCTCCCCAATTTTAGAATTGCTATACCAATACAGTACGGCAGCAAACTCATTAAGTTCAAGATCTCCTTGCAGTTCTTAGAATAAATATATTTCACTGAGGATGTAAAGTCATACACTATGTTCAAAAGTTACCTGTATTCTTTCTCTATTTTCTTCTGTAGGGTTATGCTATTTATTTGATATACAATTAGATTTATTTGTTTCTGTTTGAATTTACTTTTAGTTTCTTTTACCCTTTCTTATTTAATATTAATATGTAAAACATTAACATGGTTCAGAAGTTCAAAAGTCAAAACTATATAAAAAGGCATATTCAGTACTGCCACATTTTAAAAAACCATTAGTAATTTTTAGCTTGAAACTCTAATAAGACAACAGTGTGCATAGTAGCCATCAGTATATAGGACAGCCTTATCAAAATGGCATAATGGGTATCAATACATTTGTAGAACTACAAAGGCCCATGCAAATCATAATTCTTCTTGTTTTGATTCTGCATTATTATTTTCCTCTCTAATTGTAAATCTTTTACATTTATATCTGACAGTTTTATACTAATTTTTAGCAGGATTCTATGTGTGTGTTTTCATTGTTTGGTTTTTTGTTTTTTTTTAGGTGTACATTATCTATAGAGCAGTGTTTTTCTATGTACCATATCTTATTTGTGAGATCTGAAATAGTTTCAAAGAAAAATAAAAAGATCATTTTATTTATATGGTTCTTCTGTGTATTCTCCTGAAATAGTCAAAATATGGGCAAATTTAGGGAAACAAAAACCTGAAAAATTTAGTCAAATATTCAGTTGTGTCTAAATAAATTAAAATTGCACAAAGTATCTGACTGTGTATATATACACATACATATATACATATACACACATATATATCCACACATATATACATGCACATACTTTGTTTCGTTTCTCTAAAAGGACTATATAAAAAGTGATATACCTAGAGAAATATAAAATAATGGGTTGTGCAGATTTTAGAGAAACTATAAATTAACTCTGAAAAATATTTTTATATAACATTGTTATTTTTGCCCCAAACCAGAGAAATTTCAAGTGCATAAAATGTTTCTTGTTGAAGGTAATGTCAGAAAAATTACTTCAACTCTTAACATGATTAGTTTACTCGTGCAACACAAATTAATTGCATACTATGTGTCCAGTTAGGCCTTGAATATTTTCTCTAAGCTTATTTGATTTTAATTCTTGGATGCTTTGATTATTAGTGTAGAATGTGATGATTATCATAAAATGTATACTTGACCACTTAGGTTGATACTTTAAATTGTTTGCCTAAAGAGCGTGCATACCTTGGAATCTCACAGGGTGGTCAGAGTGTGGATTTGCAAGCTTTTGGAATTGAGGTGATGGGTTGCTTGATGTCTGGTTTTGCTTTTCTGACTTGGTAAGCTAAGATGGGGTGGGTAACAAAGGCAAGATGCCTAGAATTGTTTCCTTTCCTTTCCTAAAACCTAATTTATTTTTTTGAAGAGTCCACTACACTTCCTCTTATCCAAATCCCACTTTGGAAAGGTTTATGTACATTAACATTTTTACATGCAAATACTGCCCCTGAAAGTGTTAAGCTCCTTTCAGTAATTTATACTGTACTCTGATTCATTTTAATCTGATTGCTTTCCTTCTAAATCCTAGAAGAGCTGCAATGAGACTGAATTTTTAAAGGGAGAGGTGAATATTTTGTAGCACATAGGGAACTTAAAGGAACATCCTGGGATGGATGCCCAGTGTAGTGGGGAAGTGGGGGAATAGGCAGGAGGGGAGGGCATAGTAGGAGAAGGAATATTCCTTTGTAAATATAGGAAAAGCCCAGAATTTTTAAATTTTTCATCTTTGTCTGGGGCCCTGGTTATCCAGAATCACCTGAGAGACCATCTTCCTAGCTCCTTCAGTTGAGCCAATCTGATTGTTCTGCTACTCTGAGACTTGTCTATGGAAGGAGGCTCTGATGAACCTCAGACCCACAGCTAGATGTTATGTAAGGGCAGTCTTGCCTAAATTGAAATGAAACTCCACATCCTATCATAATGTGTTCATGCCATATGCCTGAACTATTTCTTTCTGTCATAAGGATTAATAATCTTCAAGGTTCCAAATGCATGAATCAGAGAACTAGCAGGCACTCAGAGGTTTTCTCTATTAGTCCCTTTATGATTCAATAAATTGTGTTCTCAAGAAACAGATGTGCTTGGCACAGGGGTGGCAGAGTTTGGACTGTAACATTTGGCCTCCCCACTCCTGGTCCAGGGCTTGGCCCCTTTGCCCACATACCCATTACTTGGTGCTCCTCAACTGACGATTTCTTCTCTTGGAAGGAGCATTTGAGCAACCTTCTGGGCCATGAGAGAATTGGTATCTGTTTTCAAGGAAGTCTACATCTGGAAAATTAGAGATTATACTTTCATATGATGCAAGTATATCCAAGTATATATAGGTCACAAGATAGGTTTTTTTTTTTTTTAAAAAAAAGGGAGTCAAGATGGGAGACCAGAGATACCAGCTGCCAGATCATCTCAGAAAGAAGGAAAAGTTTTAGATGAAAAAGAAAAATCAAACAAACAAACATAGATCAGGTATAATTCCAAGGGAAATGTGCCAGAAACTACCAGAGACTCCACAGGAAGTAGTTGTGGAGCAGAATAGGAAGGTAAAAGGTATCAGCAGAGATTAACCCGTGAGAGGCTTGGAGCCCAGTGACTCCAAGGTGGAGTGGGTTGTTTCTCTGCCCCTTGCATCTCTGATACACAGTGGGTTCCTGAGCTGCTGGAGAGACTTCCCGTCCACACAAGCCCAGAGGCTGCTGCCACCAGGGAGCTGAGAGCTTCTTGTGGACAAAGCACCAGGCTCCCAGCCCCTCTGGGGCTCTTCCTGCCCCACAGACCCAAGCCCGGAGGCAGGTGCCATATTGCTTCTCTACCCACTGTGGGCCTTTGTCCTCCCCAGGGGGCTTCAGCTCCTCAGATTTCATCTCACTTGTTCTCCCACAGACATTTTCCAACTCCAGCCCAGACTGCAGGAGCCACAGGGGTCCTGAGTGACCTGTGTGACTCTAGCACCTGTGCATTTGGAGCAGGCGGCCTCCTGGAAGGAGAGATGGGTGTGACCAGAGTGCTGGCTTTCCTCCATCTAGACTCTCTTTCTCCCCTTCCCCTCCCCCTCCCATGGCTGCTGAGAGAGACAATTGAGCCATCAAACCAAGACTTCCACAGAGAGTGGGGATCAGACCTTCACCTGGGGTTCCTGCAGGGGACTGAGGGATGCTGGGACTGTGATCTTCCTGCCTGCCAGCTCTCCCTGGTGCTGCTTGCCCAGTGATTCCATCAGAGCAGGGCATGCCCAAGTCTGAGGGACATCAAACCTGCTTGGGCACCCCATGGGCAACTCAGGACCAGCGTGCTTCTCCCTGGCATGGTCAGGGATTTATCTTTGGGAAGCTGGGATGGACCTGCAGGCCAGATCCTGTGCCCCCAGGTCTTGATCTCATTGCTTGGAGGAATGGAGGGGAGATTTGTGAATTAGTCTTGGGAGGCAAGGGAGCCTACATGGGCAGCGCAGGGAGGAGAGTGCAGTGTGGGTGCTAGCTGCAGTGTGTTGTGGCCTCCCTCCCACCTCAGGAGGGCTGTGCTCTCAGCTCAGGCCCGAAACCTGGGCAGGGAGCTTCCCAGGCAGCATCACAGTCCTGGGGGAGCTGGGCTGGCTTGAAGTCCTGCCTACTAGCAGATGCTGGAGACAGGGGAAACCTCAGAGCAGGGAAGGGCAGCGAAAAGTGAGGCCCACTCCAGAGTGCCAGATTGTGAGTTTCAAATGGCCCTGCCTGCACAAGCAGACTTTCTGGTTGGGTGGGGCTACTTCAGCCCCTCCCTGGTTGTTTTGCCCAGAAGCTGGGAGCAGACATTTGACCTCTGCTGAAACAGATACCTTGTCATCTCTTGTGGAGCCTGAGGGAAAGCTCACCCAACCCAGCCCCGCCCAGCCACACTCCCACACCTGCCTCTTCCGAGGCAAAGAATAAGGACTCACATGGAAGTTCCAGGGTCCCATCCACCACCTGGGGCATTTGAGTGCTTCTCCTGGGGGACTAGAGTCAGTCACAGGACCTAAAAGCAATATTGCAGCTTGTTCCTTCTGGCAAGTGCTATCTACTGATAAGGAGGTCAATTTGCATTCCCTTTACAGCACTTTCTCACTCAATCATACAGGGTGTGATTGATTCTCATCCACAAACACCACCTACTATCTCAGAGATTAAACTAGGTGTGACATTATCTAAACAAAAGAAAATCCAAAAATAAGAAGCAACAGTTGCTCCAGATGAGAAGGAATCAGCAAAAGGACTCTGAAAGTATGAAGAATCAGATGAAAGGACACCCTCAAAAGGGAACACCAGCTCTCTAGCAATGGATGCCAACTAAAATCACAATATTCAAATGACAGATAAAGAATTCCAAATATGGCTTATAAGTAAGCTCAATGAAATACAAGAGAAAATGGAAAACCAACACAAAGAAACCACAAAAAAATTTCAGGAAATGAATCAAAAATTCACTAAAGAAATTGAATTATTTAAAAAAAGTCAAATAGAACTTCTGGAAGTGAAAAATTCATTCAAGGAAATAAAAACACAGTGGAAAGTCTTAAGAATAGACTACACCAGACAGAAGAAAGAATCTCAGAGCTTGAAGACAGCACCTTTCAATTAAACAAGTCAAAGATAAAGAACAGAGAATTAAGAGGAAGGAACAAAGCCTGCAAGAAATATGGGATTATGTAAAGAGGCCAAACATAAGAATTATAGGCTTCCCTGAGGCTGAGGAAGAAATCACACAAGGGTTGGAAAAACTATTTGAGGGAATAATACAAGAAAACTTCCCTGGTCTTGCTAGAAATTTAGATACCCAGGTACAAGAAGCTCAAAGGATACCTGAGAGATTCATCACAAAGAGGCAATCACCATGACACATAGTCATCAGACTGGCCAAAGTTAACAGGAAGGAGGAACTGCTGCGAGCTGTAAGATGAAGCAACAGGTAACTTCCAAAGGAAAACTCATCAGACTGACTGCAGACTTCTCAACTGAGAACTTTAAAAAAAGAACTTCATTTAGATGATAAGCCCATTTTTACCTATTTTTTTTTTCCCAAGCAACTTGATCTGCTAAGTTTTGGACTCCCTGGGAGATGTTCTTACAGTTTTGCTGGATCTCCACTTTGGCAGTAAACTGTAATATAGCACTGTGGTTAAGAGTGCATAGTGGAGTCAGTCTGCCTGCTTACTATTTACCAACTATGTGAATTGGAGAAAGTTTCTGATTCCTTATTTGGAAAACAAGGATAACAATATGTACCTTATACGTTTACATGAGGATTAAATTAGATAGTGTATAAAATCTGCAGCACAGTGCCTGGCACTTTGTAAATGCACAGTAATTGCTGTCTATCCTCATTATTATCATAATTATTATTGTTGGTACTGTCTGAAAAAGGAATTCTATATAGACTTCAGGCATCTTTGGTTCAAGATTCAAGTGCAGTTTCTTTGCTTTCTGTCCCATAAATATTATAATATATTTTTAGATATTTTAACTGCTTGAAAATAAAAATCAGTTTTTTCAATTAATAGATTTTAATTTTAGAGAAGTTTTAGGTTTATAGAAAAATTGAGCCGCAAATACAGAGAGTTCCCATATACTCCATCTCCTGCCTCTCACTTTCCCCTGTTGTTAACATCTTGCATTGGTATGATGCATTTGTTACAGTTGTTGAACCAATATTGATACATTATTATTAACTAAAGTCCATGGCCTGACAGTTCATTTCTTTTTATTGCTGCATAGTATTCCATTGTCTGGATTTTCATTTTGTTTATCCATTCACAAAGGACATCTACATTGCTTCCAAGTTTGGGCAACTATGAATAAAGCATCTATAATCATTTTTTTTGTGCAGTTTTTTGTGTAGAACTAAGTTGGCTCATTTGGGTAAATTCTCAGGAGCATGATCACTGAAACCCATGATAAGGCCATGTTTAGCTTTGTAAGAAACTGCCAATTTCCAAATCGGCTGTACTGTTTTATATTCCCACCAGCAATGGATGAAGAGTTCCTGTTGCTCCCCATCATTGCCAGCATTTGACATTGTCAGTGTTTTAGTCATTCTAATAGGTGTATAGTGGTATCTCTCTGTTGTTTTAATTTTCATTTTCCTAATGACATGTGATATTGAGCATGTGCTTATTTGTCATCTGTATGTCTTTGGTGAGATGTCTGTTCAGATCTGTTTGCTCTATTTCAGTTGGGTTCTTTTCTTATTGTTGAGTTTTAAGAGTTATTTGTATATTTTGAATACGAGTTCTTTATCAGGCATGTGTTTTGTAGATATTTTCTCCTAGTCTGTGGTTTGTCTTTTCATTCTCTTAATAGTGTCTTCTCAGAGCAGAAGTTTTTAATTTCAATAAAATTCCACCTATCATTTTTTTTCTCTTTCATGTATTGTGCTTTTGGTGTTGCACCTAAAAACTCATCTCCAAATCCAAGGTTACTTAGATTACCCCCTCTGTTTTCATCTAGCAGTTTTATGATTTAGTTCTATGATCAGTTTTGAGTTGATTTATGTTAAAAGTGTAAGGTCAGTGTTTAGATTATTATTTTCTTTTGGCATGTGTATATACAGTTGTTAGTTCATTTAATTTTTCACTCAGGTAAGTGAGTTAACATTGTTTCTGAAGAAATTTATAAAAAGATATTTTAATCACTGAAGAATCTGGGAGGATATTTATTTTTTTCAGTGAAAAAAGTCTCTTCAACTATATTGAGAAGTATGTATTATCATGACATTGAATTGTTTATCAGTGAAGCATTTTGACATTTGGTCTTTTATTATATTTTAGGATGATTTGGAAAGACTGTAGAATGGTGTGATTTAGAGTTGGCTGTACTTCTTAACTAAAACCTAGTCACTCAACAAAATTGTTGTATAGCTTTTGTTCAAACAGTTGTGTTCTTTTAAAACAGCTTATTTTCCCCATCTCATCCTTTGAGTTACTAGTTTGGAAGACTGTTGAAATGCTTATCTTTCTTCTTTTCTTTTCATTTTTCTTTCCTTTCTTGTCTTTTTCTTTCCTTTCCTTTCTCTCTCCCTCCCTCTTTTTCTTTTTTCTTTTAAAATTACTGTGATTGACTGACAAACCTGAACATCTGGTGACACTACTGATCCTAGGAATAAAAACATGAGATGATCTTTGAAAATATTTCTAGGCACAGAGCTTAGGCAATCCACAAAATCCATATATTTCAAATCAAGTGAGTTTTGTGAAATATTTTCAGAAATACAGTCACTCGTGATTTGACTATGTAGGCCTGTTAAAAGGAAAGGTTTTAAAGGTCTTGTTGAAATGATTTGTATTTTTCATACTCTCAAACTTCATGAAAACCAAGAGCCATTTCTTCTCCAAATGTTTCCTTTTAGACTTTCTCTCCATTTTTAGCATTAATGTGGCCACTTACATTATGATGGTTTGCTTAATGTTGAACCAAATTATCTGAAAGATAAAATTGAATAAAAGATCTATTTTTTAAAGAAACTTTACCTAAGCTACAAAACAAAAATGAGGCCATGTTGTACTTTTAATAAGAAGTTTCCAAATAAAGGCCATTATCTCTAAATAATGTGTGTAATATGGTGGGCTCATGGTGAAGGAATTAATGGCAATTTAATCATTAGCATTTGTTTTTTTTTCAGCTGTCCTTTGTAGGATGTGTTTTTACCTCTTATGCTTTTCTGTGGTTTCCCACATATTGCTGCCTTACACTTGCTCTCTGTTTGAAAATATAGACATTACAAAAAATAAATAAATAAGACAGACCCAGCAATTCCACAGGCATGTATACCTGTGTCCTCTAAAACACTAGGATGTTGATAGCAGCATCATTCATAATAGCTCCAAGTGAAAAATACCCAAATGTCAATTTACAGTAGACTAGATAAATTATGATATATTCATAAAATTGAATGCTATGTAGAAATGAAAAGAAATGATTTATAACTACACACAGCAAAATGGATGAAACTCACAAAATAATAAATACTGTGTAATTCCATTTATGGGAAGTTTAAAAACAGGCAAATCTGATCCATAGTATTAGAAGTCAGAATAGTGGTTACCCTCCAGGCAGGTAATAATTGTAAGGGGTCATGAGGAGGCTTCTGGGGTTTTGATAATATTCCACTTGATCTTAGTGCTGGCTGCATGGAGTTTATTCACTTTGTGACGATTCATAGACTCTATGTTTATAGTTGTTGCTGGTATGTATGTATGTTATATTTAAAACCATGCTATCAGAAAGGCAATGTTTACATCAACATTGGGCCCAGTGAAGGCAGCATTTAATAATAGGGGCTAGTAGTTAATAATAGGGGGCTAAAGAAATGTGGAATGGTACTGGTTGTAAGATACGTGTGAGGGTTATTTTTTAAAGACTATTTAATATTATTTAAATAATACTACAAATTTTTATTTACTTTTTATATGTGAGAATTATAATTTTCAAATAAATTATAATTTATATTTACATATACATAAAACGCTGATTTCCCACTGCTGGAAATGCATCATCATTTCCTTAAAATAGTATATGTGCTATTAGGAAATCAGCTATCAGATATTTGAATTAATGGAAGAGAAATCCTTACTTAAAGGTCTTTGGTGACTTACCATTGTTTACAGTACAGTATACTAGTTTCTTAGGGAAGCATGTAAGGACCACTGTGATCTGGATCCTCCCCAAGTCTCTCTTCACTTCTCCCTCCCCAACACTTCCTATCCCCCTGTCTCTCTCCAAAATACCCAGCTCCCTGGGTACTCTGGCTTTTCTACACCTTCAAGTCTTTGCTCTGGCTATTCCTTGTGCCTTCCTTCTCCTCTGTATTCCCATCATATTTACATATTTTTGACTAGTATATTCCCAGTGCTTCGCACAGTCTCTGACACATGATAGGCTGAGAGTTAATTGAAGGCAGCTTGAAGACTTTATCAGTCTCTTAAAGTATATGATATAATTTTATCTTCCTAAATAATTATGTATCTTTTTGTTAGGTTTCAAGATCATTAAGTGTAGAATATGTTTCCAATTTGTCTTTATTCAACTGTAGTACTTAGAATGTGATAGGAACTTGGTAAGTGTGGATGGATGAAAGATTTGAGATTTTGAATAGATGTATAAACCAGAAGTCAGCTAAATTTGTCTTTGATGTATGCCTTATACATTTTTAGCTTCAAATTTACCTTTCTTGTTACATTATTTATAGATGCAAAAGCAGTTGGTATTTATTTTTAGTATCTATTTTGTGGGTAGTTGCTACGCAGTGAGAGGAATCCAGGCAAGTTAAAGAATACTTTTCTGTATCATTTACAAAGTAAATTAAAACAAAACAAAAACTACCCATTCATTTTAGGTACAGATCCATTGTGTGTATTGTGGAGAAATATTTGACTGCTGACCCCCCTGCTTTATGGGCGTGTGCCGCGTACTTTAAAGGCACCTGTCAGGAACGTTTTTGCCTCTCAGCCGGGCTATCAATAGAGCTCTTTGCTTCACAGAGATGGATGGGGCTGGGGTAAGTGGTGTCTGAGTATTGTAAAAGAAAAGAAATCAGTCATCAAGTTAGCGCTGAAATGGTGTCTTCCTTATTAACAAGCCTGCCTCCCACCTCCCTCTGAAGAAAACCCACAAGAGCAGCAAAGCTCTTGCTTGTTTTGTTGTTGCTTTATTTGTGGCTTTATCGAGTTGTATCGAGAAACAGAGCACTATCAGTCTTTGTTAAGATATCCTTTCCCTTCCTAATACCTTTAGAAAAAGTCTTTCTTATCCATTTAAACAATTAACTCCATTCTTTTTTGACAATCTGTCATGTGTGACAGTGGTAGCTCCATTTTGGACAGCTGTTTTTCATACTTTAATTTTTTGTTTATTCTCTTCCAATTTTAGGTTATCATTTCCTGGTCATGGCTCACAGAGGTGATATGAAGTTTAAAAAGGAGGCTCTCCCCAATGTAGTGTCAATAAAGCCTACATAGCTGAGGGAGAAGTTCGCATCAGAATACTGACAATGAAACCTAGAGTCTTGGAGGATGGAGATGGTGGGGCCTTACTGAGATGGTGACAGAGAAGAAAGTTGGGGCTGGCAGATGGTAAAAGCCATGAGTTAAGGAGGGGAGGGGGCATTGTCATCTATGGTACTTTACTGCTCACTTTCTTGAAAATGGCACCTAATCTCAGAGGCTCCTGGTGAAGCAGTACTTGACAACAGTGTAACGAAATGGCAGAGGGCAGAAAGGTCCATTCCAGAATGGTTTGGTGAGTCATCTTGTGAGGACTTCTGCTTTAACATCATTGCTACTCAACTGGTAAATACGTAGACACAGCTAACTAATCTGAGCTTCCAGATAAACTCAAGTAATTTAGAAAAGAGGAAATGGGATGCTTTTAAAGCTTATCTTTATACTTTTAGAATAGTGGGGGTAGCTTATTTTGTTAATCCATACTCTTTAGAAGGAAAAGAATTGTGTTTCTGTAGTAACACATTTTAGACTATCAAAAAATAAGTGCTTTAACCACAGGTCAAAAACACCAAATATTTATTTTTATATAAAATTTAGACTGAGTCAATTTAAAATTTATTTTGATTTCTGTCACTTGAAAATTAAAAAGCAAAATTAAACAAAACAGGAAAGAGTGAATAGATAGCCACTGGGGACTGGACTGGCTTTGCTTTTGTAAATGGGGGATTAGGATTTGTCCTATAAAGGACACACAGCATTTAGATTAGACATAATCTGATTGTATTGCAATACAAAGGCCATTCAAGTCAGTTCAGTGTCCAGGGTCTGTAAACACCATATGACCACTGATTGGTCCAGGGAAGAGTATTAACAGAAAGATAATAATGAGTTTTAATCCAAATCCCTAAAGCACAACAGCTGTGGCTTCAAATGAGTTTTCTTTTAGACTTTAGAAGCAATGCTATGTTTCTTACAACATGATAAATTGAACTTTTCTTCATTCACATAAAGAGTATGGCTATTTAACTTCACTTTTATTTGATTAGGTACTTTTCGTGTCTCAAATTTCTTTTAGAATATAATGTATGTGTTTTCAACATATTTGTGTATTTATTTAAAATCAGACTGACCACATAATTTATTGTCCAAATCAGGACTCTCTTGAGAGCGAAAGAGAATGTTATTAATAGTTCTCCAGGGGCAAAAAGCATAAACCAATCTCTGCTCAAACTAGCGTATACGGCCACCCTATTTAAAAGTTGTATTTTTAAATTTTTAAAATTAACCAATAAAATTATGACATCACATTTAAAATATTAGGGAACCATGTGTTCTTTCCATGTGTGATTCAAAATATATGGTGCTTTAAAAGTGGGAAAACAAAAACAGAACTAAACAAAACAAACATGGGCCTGTGGACACTATGAGTGTTTAAAAATGCCAAGTTTGTTTAAATAAGATTTGCAAATTTTATTTCCTTCTTATCTTGTGATTCCTAAACATATTGAATTAGTCTTACAAGCATTTAGTTAGTATTTATTCTCTGTATATTTGTGTTTTACTTATGTCATTATTCATATTATACCTACTGTATTGTGAATGTGATGCTATGCTGTGTGGGATATTATGAGGAATAAAAAGGGGAGAAGAGTCACAACTGGATAAATATCAAGATTTGTTGGTTGACTCCCAAGCATCTCTTCTTTTTCCCAAATACAGTGCCCCAAATTTTCTAACTATGCAGTTTGGGTAACACAGACTTCTCCTTCAGTTCCAAAAATGCTCTGATTGGCTTAAGCAATCAGTGTGCCCCATCTCTTTACCCACAGTGATATTTTTTTAGTGATGGTCACATGGCCCAGACATACACAACTGGACTAGATACTAGCATTTTAATTAAGCTACTGGGGAAATAGGCTCTGGCTTTCCTGCTGGAAGTAATTGAAGTTGTAGCCTTAGGAGGTATAAGGCAGACCATCTGAAGATTTGAAAAAAAAAAAGCCTTAGGGTGAACACAACACCAAAGATCAGCAGGTTGGCATAAAGATAGTCCTGACGACACTGTTTAGCTGCTGGATCAAGCCAAACCCTGTCACTGTAGTTTTTTATTACATGAACCAATAAATACCTTTAATTGATCATTGCTCAAGTCTTTCCTCTCCCCCCGCAAAGAGACAGGGTCTCGCTCTGTCGCTCAGGCTAGAGTGCAGTGGCACAATCATAGCTCACTGCAGCCTCGAACTCCTGGCCTCGAGCCATCCTCCTGCCTCAGCCTCCCAAGAAGCTAGGACTATAGGGAGTACAGGTGCATGCCATCATACCCAACTAATTTTTTAATTTTTTTTTGCAGAGATGGGGTCATGCTATATTGCTCAGACTGATCTCAAACTCCTGACCTCAAGTCATCCTCTCGCCTCAGCCTCCCAAAACTCTGGGATTAAAGGAATGAGCGACCATGCCCATCCTGCTTAAGCCTTTTGAGTTTCAGTTTCAGTTGCTTGCAACCAAAGGACTTCCTAAATAATATAAGATTTAAAAATAATTGTAAACCATTTGGTTTGAATTTATTTGATTTTTGAGAAGAGGAATGACATGCTATTTATATGATTGATAGAGGGAGGTCTTAGAGTCTGGGCATTAGGTTAGGGAGGTAGAGAAAGATGAACAGTAAAATGCAAGACAAACAATACAAGTCAGGGTGCTCTGTACTAAGAGAAACAATGGCAACAAAGAGAAAGGAGTGTTAATTTGGTTCACTTGATAGTGAACCAAAGTTTGACAAAAGGCTAAGGAGGATTTAAAAATGAGCCCAGCTTTGTGGCCTTGGGTAGCCTGGAAAAGAAAGCTACATATAAAATTGTATAATACTTGTCTAGTCATAGCAAGTATCTTCATCTTTTTATCTATAATTAAAATTCACCTATTTGTGGGACTTGCACTGTAGTTGTGTAATAGAGCATAGCAATTCTACGCAATATTTTGTGATAATTCAAGAATTTGGTATGTGGGGACAAGACACAGGCAGAAGAGAGTCTCACTCTTGTTGCTTCAACTACTTAATCTCACTTATGGAATCAAGATTAGTAAGTTGGAATATTTCTTTGGCTGGATCTTTATGACCAGTGCAAAGTTATCTTTTGATTCATTATGAATTTTGAGGTCTTAAACACTAACTTGCTTTCTTTTCCCTTTCTCAAACGAAAAGAACCCATCCATGGAGAAAAATGTTCCATACGTAGGCTGAAACATGCTTTCTTCTCCCTTGTAACTTCCAAAGTTATATGATCACTAACAGAACCTTGATATCTTTTTCACAGAAAATTGTTTCAAAAAGTCCAGGACTGGTATTGTGCTTTATTTGTAATGGATGGTTTATTCCCATAAGCCTAGAATTCCTGTTGTGATGTGTTCATTTTTGTGTGCAAAAGAATAATTGTTTAGGCCGGGCGCGGTGGCTCACGCCTGTAATCCTAGCACTCTGGGAGGCCGAGGCAGGTGGATCACTTGAGGTCGGGTGTGCGAGACCAGCCTGAGCAAGAGTGAGACCCTGTCTCTACTAAAAATAGAAACAAATTAGCTGGTCAACTAAAATATATATAGAAAAAGTTAGCCGGGCATGGTGGCACATGCCTGTAGTCCCAGCTACTCGGGAGGCTGAGGCAGTAGGATCGCTTAAGCCCAGGAGTTTGAGGTGCTGTGAGCTAGGCTGATGCTACGGCACTCACTCTAGCCCGGGCAACAGAGTGAGACTCTGTCTCAAAAAAAAAAAAAAAAAGAATAATTGTTTAGAATGGAAAAAGGTATTCCAGTGAATTAATTTTTAAGGCTTAAGATCTGGGATCTTTGGCCTTTTACGGAACGGGGGGATGTCTAGGTTCACTACATTTATATCCAAATGGTATTCACATGCCAGCCTCAGTTACAGATTAAAATTCACACATGTAGGGAAGATTTTTTTAGGTTCACCATGTGGAGATGACATTTCATGCACAAATGTCCTTCGTGGCTTAGGAGTTGCACCTTCTGTGAGTACAGGACTCCACCAAAGTCTCTTGACCACCAAGGTCTATGTTACTTCCACCATTGCTAATTAGGATTATACTGAATCAGGCAGAATATTATAATTTTCATCAGTTTTACCATCGTGCTATTTTTGAACATTAAAGTACTTTATCAAAAGAAATTGATTTTACATGTTAGTATATTGCCTTTTATAAAAGCTAGTTTTGGGTAAAATGATGTTTAAAGCTCCACTAATTTAAGAATGCTAAACAGTAGAATGACCTCACACTTGGAGAATAAATGTTTAATAGGATGGCAGGCAATCTTCTTTAAAGAGGAGGCATAAGAAACCTGGAAAAGAAGGAAAAAAGCCTATTAGCGTATCCTTTCCCACTGCATAAATCACTGTGTTCAGTGGACATTTATTTAACTTTTTGCCTTAGTACAATATACATTTTAGGAATCTATTGGGCGGGAAATTTTCTTTCACGGAAAAACAAGAATTTAAATTATTTAAAAAATAAGAATTATGTAGGCTTCTTTGGAGGTGACCATTTTCTTCAAAAAGAAGAACAGAATATGTTTCTTGCTATTAGTTTTTTACAGGAAACCTTGCAGTTTGCAGCAGAACATAGTGAATTTTAAGCATATGCTATTGCTAATGAATTATCTCAGCTTTATCTCTTTGGACACTATAGAAGCACTTTTTTTTTTCTTGTGGACTATTTTTGTCACTCCAGTCAGATTAATGAATTACAAAATATACCATTTCATTAGGATAATCAGAAGATATTTTCCTCGGGGACTTCTGCTTGGAATATATCATCAATCAGATTCTGCAAACTATAGTCAAGGCAGAAGTGGGAAAGATGGTTTATCTGACACATACCAAGGGAGGAAACAGTTTATCATTTCGTCTATCTTGGGTGAAGTGCGTCTTGGTAAAATGCTAGATAAAGAATGACATCTTAAAATTGGTTCTTATTTTGATCTCTGTCAAAGGTCTGAAGAATCTCCTGTGAAACTGTGAAGTGTTCTTGCCAAAAGTAAAAGTCATTTCACAAGAGTATTTTTAGTTTCATGTATGGCTTTTAAACCAGTGCATATAAAATAGAAAAATAACCAAGCTCTCATTTGGAGGCTTTACTATTTTCTCTGCAGCCCCTATCTTGTTCTCAACCTCCTGAACTCCCCACTGCATCCTTTGTTGGAGGAAACCCAAATGTCTAACAGGATATTTTTAATGGCTAATTTGAGCATTTATGTTATTAAGTGGCTTTAAAGAAACTCTATCATGAGGATCTTTTTAATTGTCTCTGAATGACGGTTTATGATTACTGCTTAAGAAATGATGTAGATAGAAAGGAAGGGAGGGTGTGGCAAAGGGAGAGAGCCTGTCCCTTGACTATCAAGAGTTTGTGTCCGCTGGCCAGATGCAGTAAGATTCGAAGACTACCTGTAAAGATCAACAGTGTTTCCTTTAATATGTACTCTGGGTAGAAAAAAGGAAAAATAAATGTTTTGTGGGAAACTTTTGCTAAAAGTTCCACTTGAAAAATCTTTTAGTTTTGATAGGTTGGACTGAAGTGCACAAATAGAAAATTTTGCAGTTGTTTCTAGAATAGAAATATTGAAAAGAATTGTGGAGTAATAAGTGGAGACTTATCAATAGCTAATAATATAATTAAGGTTTTAATGTCTTAGTGCCCCCATTCACAAAATTTCTGTTCCAGACTTAGAGCATTCACAGGAAAAAGTAAACATCTACCACCCACCCTCTAGTAAAACCCTGAAAATTCCTTGCATTAAATAGTCAAAACCACTGGGTCAGTGAGGAAATAAAAAATACATTTACAGGCTTTTAAGAAAATAATTGGAGAAGAAAGAAAGTTGCATGGTAAAGTTATGCTTTGCAGCTAAAAGTATTTTTGTAGAAAAATTTATAACCCTAAAAGATTTTGTTTAAAAATAAAATTTGAAATACATAAGTTTATCTAAATTAAACTCTAGATATTTGGAGGGGGGGAATCCTGAAACAAAATAACTTCAATAAACAGAACTTATGCAGGTAAGAATAAATTAATAATGAAGACAAAACACAGAATTTAATGTTAGAAGACAGAAAAAAAGAGTATGATTTATTAATCTAAGATTGATTTAAAATCAAACAATGAAATAGACATTTGGTAAACTGAATGAAAAAGGGGAGGGGAAAAGGAAAACACAAATATATTTAAGAATGAAAAAAAGGGCAATAGAGTCAAAAAAGATTACTAATTATGCAAATACCCTGTGTAACTTTATGCAAATATAATTGAAAATCTTGTTGAAATCTTCTGCATGTTAATTCTTATTAACAAAACCAAAGGCACATAGTAAACTGGAAAAGAGATTTTTAAGTAACTATTATAGGAAATGATCAAACTTTTATAAAAAAGCTCTTATAGCTCAAGAAAACACATCAGTGGAAAAATTTGAGCAATATATAAAGATATACATGTACATTCACATACATATACTTACATACACACTCCCAGGGTGTTTGATAAGTGTGGAAACATAACATAAACTTATTTTTGACAGCATTCTAGCTGAATTTTCAAAATATATGTTCAGTATATTTTTCATAAACCTCCAGACACCTTTTCAGGGCAGTACCTGGTGCAAGATATCTAATTGTTAACCTGAAAAAAGTATAATCCATATATCACAGAATGTCCACGAGTCTGTAAACCCAGGCAAAAGTACTGCGTTAATAGAATTCAGCAATATTGGCTGCTGTTGAATAAAGTGTATCTTTTCCCATCCTCCCAAGAAGGAGAGGGTAAAAGACCTTTAACTTCTTCTTGGTGTTTGGACACCAGGATCTCAGTGGTGACCACAACAGATTGAAAGTCATAAACCCATGCTCCAGTTTGCCGAATTTCCTGGTGCTCTTCCAAGACCAGAGCAGGAGGGAGTATGAAATAATGAATACTGTTGGTAAGTGGATAGAGCCAGACTTTATTTGATTTAGAAAAATAAGCAGGCAACATTAAGCTCTAGTCTAGGTTGTGGAACAAATTTTATGTGTGTGTGTGTGTGTGTGTGTGTGTGTATGTGTATTTATCAACATGCACATATTTATACACACATATCCATGAAATACTGGCAGAAAACACACCAAAATAATAGCTGAGTTCCAAAAGAAAGCCTACGTTTGTTACTTTCCACCTGATGGAGAGGGCCTTTGGAACTGGAACTTTGGGGAAGAGCAGCTCCCCAGGACAAATTTGATGTTTTTCCATCAAATGTTTTGGGATTTATAAAATCTGATGAGCCTTGGGGCCAGGAGTGGGATAAGAACCTTTCTATAGACAGAGTGTGACCTAAGTCTGGTATCCCCCTTCCTAGTCAGCTCTGGATAGTGGGGCAAAGTGGACTGGCTATAAGTGAGTTGCAGAAATCGAAATGAAGTTATAATCCAGCATACTGTGTCAGTGCTGTATGGTACTTAGATTTAAAAGTTGAAACATTTCTGGCAAGGGTATATTTTATGTTTATATTAATACACCAGCAAATGATTTAATCATGATTGTTCAGAAATTATCTGTTCAGCACTAATTTGAAATAAAGTGATGTTTAATCAAGAGACATTAATCAACTGTATTACTGATTTAAAGAGCCATTTAGTGAGGGAAAAATTAGTTAATTATAGTAAGTTATTTTAAACTGAAAGAAAAATAGCATTCTGTAACTTATGAAGTGGTAATGCGTACATTGAATTCTCCATGCCCTGCTGCTAAATCATTTTAGGGTATTTTTCACACCTAATTTCTGTTGAGGCTAAGAGACATGGAAGGACCCGCCCTTATGTAGGAAAGGCAAATTTTAATAAAACTGCACTTTTATGATGTTTTTTAGAAAGCTCTCTCATCATATAGGATGCAGGGAGAAACAAAAGGTCCCTCTAGTTCTTCCTACCTGATACTGACACAGGCACACAGATGCAGATTCTTGCTTGGGATGACACACTGACACATACAACATACACTCCTCGGGCCCTCACATACACACATGCACACGCACATGCTCTTTCAGTCTGCCACACACTCACACACTCCTCCCCCTCCTCCCCATGCAGGCTTTCTTGCTCAAACTGACACACACACAAACACACACACTCTTGCTCAGGCTGACATACCCACATAACTTAAACATTTATGTAGCTGACATACACATATAAACATACACTTTCTTTTTGTCCGTTTGACACACACATACACACATATTCTCTTTCTCCCTCAGGCCAAAACATGCACACACCACATGTGCATGCTCAGGCTGACACGCACACATACCCATGCAGACACACATACACACAGCCAGTCATGCCAACGTACCCACATAGATCCATTCAAATGGACATGCACACACACACACACACACACACACACAGGAAGGTAATGTCTGCACATCCACAATTAACTCTGGCTCTTTTTCTTTTCCTCCCCAGTGTTTTGTAGCTGACTTCTGACACTTCTGCCTTTGGTTTACATTCTCTTGATCTTTGACTTAGAGGTTGGTGACTCAGACCAATTATTTCGTGTTATTACATTTGGAGTGAAATTGATGATTTCACTGGTGATGATACTGGTTCATTTTTTATTTGCATGTAGTTTAAGAAAGACTTCATGGACTTATTCTGCTTTAATATGTGAAAGTGAATGTTGAGGAGGAGATTATGTAAATAGATGAAAAACCCAAGAAACAATTTTGCCATATTGTAGATAAATGTTCTTATGTCACTTTGTTCTACTGTTTGTTACTTGCTTTCATTGATTGTGATAATTGGTTAATTAATAAATACAATTGCAATAAATACAGCTTAGTAACTATTTGTCATGATCCTACTTACGCTTTTTGAAGAATCTCTCCGGTTACTGTGGGGAGAACAGACTGTGTGATATAAGAAATGAAGGAGAAGGCCCCTTGGGGACAAAGGCATTCTAGATGAGAGATGACTGTGACTTAAACTAGAATGACAGTGGTGAGAGGTGGTTAGATCCTGGCATATTTTGAAAATAAATAGTATTTGCCTCTCTATTAGAAGTGGGTGAAAAGAGATGGAGACCTGTTACTAATAATTATGACTCTAAGGTTTTTAGCCTGATCAGCTAGATAAATAGGGTTTCCATTTAGTTAAGTGGATAATTTGGAGATGACTAGTACTTGGGATTTTCTTGTGGACAATTTGATAGACATTCAAAAAGAGTAGGCAGTTCTGCATGAGTCTGAAGTTCAGGTGATAGATTGATTCTGCAGGGGTGTGTGTGTGTGTGTGTGTGTGTGTGTGTGTATGTGTAATATAATATTAGGGAAATTGACTGGGACTTTAAAAATCTTTCTTTGTATTCATATAATGTTATATTGTAATATTTTCCACATACCATTAAATAGTTTTGTAAGTGACTATTTTAAATAGCTAGAGCATTTGATGGTATGATTTATATATCCATTATTTTATTGGATTTTTACCTAGTTTCTATTTTTGATGTAAAAATACTAGGGTGAGTGTCTTTGTACATAAATCTTTTACTACGTTTTGGATTATTTTCTAGGCTAGACTCTGAAGGAAATTGCTGAGTCGAAGGATGTATACTGTTTTATGACTTTTGTTAGCTATTGCCAGATTGTTTTAAAAAATGATTCTGCCAATTTATATGCCTGCTGGGAAGTGTAAGAGTGCCTTTCTCCTCAGATATTTTTCAACTCTGAGGGCTTTTAAAATTTATTTTATGAAGCAATTCTTGCTAATTGGACAGTTTAATAAGTGTTATCTCATTTCTTAAACTTACATGTATCTGATTACTAGAGGGTGAAAATCACTTTTTCATGTTTACATTAGTCCTTTTTCTTCTATGAGTTGTTCCCTCTTGTCCTTTGCCCATTTTCCATGCCCTCTACTGAAGTTTTGGTATATTTTTGTTAACTTGTATGATTAATGTTATTATTAATGATATTAATGTTATCAACAATTTGTTATATTTGCTGTGATAAGTTTTTCTAATTTGTTGTCTTTTACTTTTATGCTTTTATTGATTTAAAAGTTTTAAATAGTCAAATGACTAATTTATGATTAAATTGGTGAAAGAATTGTAAACCTCAAAATAGACCCAAGTAAATATTAAAAACTGGCATATATTCAAGGTATTTAATTCATTGGGGACAAATGTCCAAATTTTGGGACAAACATTGTTAGAATTTTTTCTCATACCTCATACCAAAATAAATTTCAAGTAGACTAAGATTCAAATGTTAAAAATAACCCAAATATCAATAAAAGCATGTGAAAGTGTTTAAGTGGATATTTATATAATTATGGGCTAGTGATAATCTTACTAAGCGTGGCAATAGAAATAGAAACCATTAGGGTAAGTATTTAAAACTGTGACTAATTTGAAACAGTCCACATGGCAAAAATTAACAAAGGTAAAATACAAATGAGAAGCAGAGAAAAATATTTATAACATATATGGAAACTATTAATATTAATTTTGTAAATATTATGGGAGAGCTCTCTTACAAATCAATTTTAAAAATTCCAAATAGAACATTGATCAAAGAACATGAAGGAATGACTTGGAAAAGAAGGATTATCAATGACTCATAAACATTTGAAAAATCTAACTTCACTAGCTTTCAAAGAAAGTAAAATAAATGCATAGAGATATAATATTTGGAAATATATTAAAAGTGCTTTGTCCTTAGCACTTTTTAGTATATGTTACCCTACTGAGCCAGAGTCACCCGTTAATCCAAAGAGGTTTTCTTTGTTAAAACTAGAGGGAAAAAAGACTTCCAAAATTGACTTTTAAAGCCAGGTAGTTGAAAGAGAAAATTGTCTTTGATTGTTTTTAATTTCAAAAGTTTACTTTAGATGGAATAAGATATTTTATAGCTATTGGAAATAATGACGATGACAATGTATATCTATGTGGCTTGATATGGAAAGAGCTGCTTAATACAGAAATTAAAAACTTTAAATTATAAGGCAGCTATGATCCCATTTATATAATAAAGAAGAAAAGCTTATGTATACATATGTGTATATATACTATATGTATATACTAAGAAAATAAATATATTCTAAAGTGCAACAAAATTTTCTCTTGATGGTGAGGAAAACCAACAAACTTTCTTGTTCATTTTTTCATGCATTTTAAGATTTCTGAATTTCTCACACTTTTATAATAACAAAAATAAAGGTATTTACATTTTGAAAATATCTGCTTTTCTTTTCTTTCTCTTTTTTTAAGCCATTTTTCTGTATGCTTAAAGTCCTTCCTTTATGAAATAGTGACCTTTAAAAAACTTTTTTTTCGAACTCTTCCTGTCTGGAATTTGAGAGGTGAAACTATAAATCCTCCCAAATAGACAATATTCAAAATAGTTGATCAAGTGTCTCAGTACCATTTATTAGATAATTACTTATTGATTCCTGATGTCCCCCTTATCAAAGATCAATGACTTCTGTATCCTACTCTCTGGAGAATTCTGTTCTACTGGTCTAGCTATCTGTTCTTGTGATATTACCTCACTCTTCTAATTCTTATGTCATCACACCATGTCTTAAAACTGACAGGACAAACCCTCTTACTACTTTTTTTCAGAACATTCTAACATATTTGTTTTTCCAGATGAATTTTAGAATCAGGAGCTTAGAGTCATTTCCTGATGCTTTTTAATCAAGTTATCCTGAATAAATGTCATTTTTTTCTTGATAATTCAAGGCCATAATTACTTATGAATCATCATAAATACTGTAGCATTTTTGTGAGTTATTAAGATATGATGGATTTTTTGCTCATGTTGCAAGTGCTCTTGACTATTAGGTTTTTAAAAATTTCTGTGATAAATTTGTATTTTTTTCCATATGTTTCTTTATTGATACTTCCAGATGTTACTTACATCTATGCCTTTTTAAATAACTTTCATCTGTAGTGGAATCATATGATTAAATTTTTAGCATTCTGTGTAAAATAAGACTAACTGATTGAACTCTGTGCCTTGTATTTTGATTGTCCTTGGGCCTTACATGTATATTTCCTCTTAGCCATGTGTCATGTAATTTAGATTGCCATTTTAACGACTCTGGTTAAGTGCGGTGTTAGTATGTTTGCACGTGAATATGAAGATATACAAATTTGAATAAGCTATAAAGGTAATGGAGCATAACTCAACGGCAAGAACTACAAAGATAGAAAAGACAGTTTTACTGAAGTCTTGAGTTCTCTTCATGAGGCAAAGTTCTTCACATGCCACACTTCTTGATCTGTTCTTCCCTGTAACGGAATCTCAGAATTGGTAATTAGATCACTCTTCATCCTGAAACATAGATGACGGAATATGAATGCACAGAGTAATGGGCCAGTGAACTCATACTTGAGCACAAAGTGAATTTTTTTTTTTGTCCCTGAGCTTTTATGTTTTGGTATTCTAGAGGCATTAATCATACCTTGACAGTTACCAACCTGATTTATTTATTTATTTTTTTTTTTTGAGACAGAGTCTCATTCTGTTGCCCAGGCTAGAGTGCCAGCCTAGCTCACAGCAACCTCAAACTCCTGGGCTCAAGCGATCCTCCTGCCTCAGCCTCCCGGGTAGCTGGGACTACAGGCATGCACCACTATGCCCGGCTAATTTTTTTATATATATATATTTTTTAGTTGTCTAGCTAATTTCTATTTTTTAGTAGAGACCGGTCTTGCTCTTGCTCAGGCTGCTCTCGAACTCCTGAGCTCAAATGATCCACCCGCCTCGGCCTCCCAGAGTGCTGGGATTACAGGCGTGAGCCACCATGCCCGGCCACCAACCTGATTTAAAATCATTAACCCTAAATCTTTTCTCTTCTGCATAGAAGAGAAACTACCAACTCTCTATAAAAAGGTGGCAAAAACATATTTATGTATTTCACCTGTTGCTATCTCTCCCGTGACATATTTTGCCAGGTTGGGACAAACAAGTTGCTGATATTTTCATAAACATTTTGCCACTAATTTTATTTTCCTGTTAATCATAACGTGTGTTTTGGGATTCCCCTGACTTTGTTGTTTTATGCAAAACTGTAATGTTATTTCTGTAGTAGAAACAATTTATTTTGTCAAATCTCTAAAAGGGAGGCAGGACCCACCAAAGTTAAGGACCTAGGCACAGTAACAGATGCTCCTGTAAAGCAATGTTTCTTAAAAAAGGCCTTCGATGAAATATATGTAAATCTCCTCTTTTGTTATTTATTTTTGGAATGTTCTCTGTTATACCACATTTAGCTTGTTTTCATATTTTTATTATGAAATACTTTAAATATAGAGACAAGTATAGAAACTAGCTTACCACCATGCACCTGCCACCCAGCTTTATTAAATCTCAACATATTTGCCTTAGTTATTTTGTTCAAGGCAGCACTACATTACAGCTACAGTTGAAACTCCTGTGTACCTTTGCCTTATCCCTTTCTCTCCAGAGGTAACCATGGCTTTGAATTTAGTGTTTATCATTTCCATTATTGATTATACACTTTACTTTGCATACATGTAGCATTTAAAAATTATGTGATATTATAAATTATATTTTTCACATTGTTTAACTACATAAATAGTAGCCCACAGTATCATTCTTCAACTTACTTTTCAATTTGACATTATTCTTTTAGGATTTATCTACTATAAAGCTAGTAGTTTCAATTTATTCATTTCAACTGCTGAATAGTGTTCCACTGTGTGACTATGCCAAATTTATCTATTCTTTCATTGCCAGACATTTATATATATAAATATAAGTATATATATATTTACCAATACAAACATGGTTGAAAAGAACATTTCTCCATTTATTTCTTTGGCAAATATTTTCTCAATCATATATACATAGCAGTAAAACTGCTGCATCACAGAAAATACACATCTTCCATTTTAGTATATATTAGCAAATGCCCCTGAAAGTGTTTATGCCAATTTACAAACCATTCTAGAAGAGTATGGCTTGCCATTGCTCCACATTCTCATGGTACTCTTTATTGTTAGACTTTTAAATGTTTTGCCATTTTGCTTATAGTGTGAAATGGTATGTTGCCATCTTGCATTTCCCTGATCACTAGTGAGATTGAGCCTCTTTTCATATGTCTGTTTAGAAGCAAAAATAACATAGGGTTAAGAGCTGGATGTT
The DNA here is from genome assembly GCF_020740605.2 of Lemur catta. NCBI lineage: Eukaryota > Metazoa > Chordata > Mammalia > Primates > Lemuridae > Lemur > Lemur catta. The sequence goes on from NC_059135.1 coordinate 47,820,016, forward strand.
GGAGCCAGATAACTTGGGTTTAAATCCTGACTCTTCTGGGTGAGCTGAGCCTGTCACCATTGGAAAAATAGGGATAATATCCACACCTACATTACGAGGTTGTTCTGAGTTAGTATTCGAGAATCTCTTACAACTGTGTCCAGCCTTAAGTAAGATGTCGTTGTTATAAAACATCACCAAAATGCAAGTGGGATTCAAAAATTTAATTATGTAAAATATTGGGTTACATTAGTGAGAGGTTAATGGCTCTAATCAGCCTGATTTTGCAAGATTGGGATAGAAAAATCTGGAGATTGAGGGGGCCTAGCCTTCTCCAACTCAGTCTCTCTGCTTCACCCATATCTTCCTTTCTTGTTCAAAAGATAATTGTAGCTTAGGGTCCAGGCAGAGGACAAGGAGCCAGTTCCCAAGCATGTAATTTCCTATTATTTAAAATTGGGGAGCATGTTATCTCAGAGTTTTATTGAATTATGTTATTAACCATTTGGATTTTTCTGATGCTAATAGCTTATTTATCATCTTGCCTATTTTATATTGGGTTGTTTGCTTTTTATTATTGATTAGTAGGAATTCTTCATATATTTTGGACACTAATCTGGATAAATTTCTTTTCCCAGTCTCTGGCTTGTCTTTTAACATTGTTTATGGTATTTTTGTCTATTTTGTGCATAATTTAAAACATTTGGTATGGTCAAATTTAACAATCTTACTTAATGGTTTGTGCTTCTTATATCAGGTTTAAGATTTTTTTCCCCCATAACCCAAACTATTAAGGATATTCTTCTATATTTTCTTCTAAATATTATGAAGGTTTTGTGTTTTATAGGCAAAATTCTCTTTGGAATTTGCTTTTGAGTCTAGCATAATAAGTTAGAAAGCTAATTGTCCAAACACTATTGATTGTCCAGGGCCAGTGGCCTCTTTGTCTATCCATTATATAAAATGACACAGTCTTTGTTACAATGTCTTATATTATATCAATAATAGGAGCAGCCGCAGCTCACCCTTATGTGAGTCTCACTGAATGTCAGGCACCATTCTATGTGTTTTACATATATCAGATCACTTAATCCTTAATAAGACCCTCTGATGTAGGCACTCTCATCATCTTCATGTTATAAGTAAGGAAACCAGGTGATCTGCCACACAAATATGTAGCTAGGATTCAAACTAAGAGTGTGGAGCTAGATGAAAACCAGGGCATCTGGCTCCAGAGTCCACAATTTACCACCACTTTGTTACCCAGCCTCTCAAAAAGTCATGCTGGCTAATAAACTAAGTCCCCTCTCCTTCTTGTTCCTCTTAAAAAAAACAAACAACAATCTTGGCTAACTTTGGTCTCTTTCTCTCTTCCATTTGTTTTTATTCTCTCTCTATATGTATCAGAAAAGGCTCTGGTGGCATAGTAAACAGGATGCTACATATAAATTATATTACATCATTTGATTATTGTTTTGGGTTGACAAGTTGTACGCTTTCTATAATTTTCTTCAAATCTTCCAAGGGTTAGAGATTGCCAAAATGATAGGCTGGGAGTAACTTCAGAATTTTTCTACTGTGTTTTACCTTTGTTCTTGCCATTGTAAATTCTGTTACTTCTCCTGGGATTATTTCTGAAGAAGCTTTTTTCCCTTAAATTCATGGTTATTAGCCTTGAGATCCCCCCCCGGAAAAGAGACAGACATAAAAATAAATAATTATAATACAGTTTAAGTTGCAAATGGAATTATGAGAGCTTAGTCCAAGAAGTGCTTACCCTGTTCAGGAGTTTCACTAATGGTGTTTTGGTTATCTATTGCTATAATAAGCAACCCAAAACTTAGTGGCTTGAAACTAGTCATTTTATTGTCTCTTACATGTACATGGGCTCAGCTGGGTACACAATGGTGCTTAGGGGCTTAACTGGGCTGGACCATGCAAGATGTTTCATTAACATGGCTGAGGATTGGTGCCAGCATAGGCTGGGGAGCTTATTTGGGAATTTTAACCAGGATGCCTTGGTTCCCCCACATATAATCTCTCCATATGACATGGGCTTTCATAGTATAGTGGCTGGGTTCCAAGAACAGAAAGTGAAGGCTGAGAAATCCTCTTAAGGCCTAGGCGTGAGAGTCCCAGAATGTCACTTTCACCTCATTCTGTAGTCCAGCCCGTCCCAAGGCCATATGCAACAAGAGGATATTGAATTTCCCACCTCTTAATGTGAGGAGTGTCATTAACAGAAATGGAGGATTTGCTGGAGGCCCATCTCGAGACCATCAGTCACAGAGGGCATTGCTCAGGGAAGGAAATTTGTTCTGAACTTTGAGGGATGAGAAGAACTTCTCTAGAGAGAATTAGGGGAAGAAGATCCAGGCATAGGGCAATAACAGAGATGTGAAGGAGCATAGTATGTTTGGATAGGAGTTTTGTGCTGTGAAATTACAAGAGATAAAATTGATATGGTGTGTTAGAAGCAATAAGAAATGAATAATTAAAATTCATCAAATGCTCACTGTGTACCAGGAACACCTTGCCCTTTGAATGAGTTATTTCTTTTGTCATCATAACAACCATGTGAAGTCTAGACTACCATTATCTCAATTTTGTAGATAAGGAAGCTGAGGTAAAGATAGGTGAAATAACTTGTACATGGTCACACACCTAGTAAACATCAGAGCTAAATTTGAACACAGGTAATATGTCTTTAGAGATTACCCTCTCAAGTACTGCTCCATCCAGGCTCCTACAGATCACAAAAACATGTGATGCCATAGTATATTCTGCCTCGCATAGATTATATGTGTCATATTATGGAGATTGGACTCTGAGTAAGAAACTGGAATGTTCTCATTGGCATTCTAATTGCTGTACTCCTAGCACTGGTCCAGATTTCTTGGGAGCAGTTGAGACTAGGAGTCCCTCAGATGTTGATAGTGCCTCCATGGTTTCAGAAGGTCTAGCCCAAGCAAAGAGGTTTTCCCTCATTCTGGGTACATCTCCTGAGAATGCTGAAGGTAGTAGTGTTAGTGAGAAAGCTTAGCCCAGCAAAGATGGTGGTGACAAACTTGACAATCACATCCCCTTTGGGAGTCTTTAAATGGAATACATAGAAAGAGGGAAGCAGTTGGAAACAGAAACAGACCCAATGACGGAGAGAGGCAGGGAAAACACTAAACAGACTTGTGTTGGTCGCATAGTTGCTAGAGTTTCTTTGGATCCCAAATGACCTTCCAATCTTGAATTCATTTCTGTCTCTCCAAGCCTGAGCTGAATGGTTGTTGGGTTTCTGTGCAGTCTGATTGTGTGATGAAACTGCCTGTCTTTCTTATTTCCAGGTACAGCCTTGTAATTAATCTTCATTATGTAGCATAACATGAGTGAATCTTTACTCTTACAATCAAAAGAGCCCAACTAACATCGATATTTAGTTCATCTCAGATGCCCTGTTACTGGCTATATGTTTTGTTAGGATAGGCAATGAACCTCTTTGCATTAAGATTATCCTTCTTTGATCCTTTATAGGATCTAGTCCAGGGGTTTGACGCAGTATATGCTAAATTGACATTTGTTGATCAATTAATCTACCTGTTGGGATTTTGAACATGTATATTGATTATGGTCCAACAATGATAATATGCAAATTATCATGCATAGTTTTTAAATCTCATTTATAAGATTTGTGCTTCCACCTCTGAATTGTTCTATTAATTAGACAAAAGCATTTGTCTAAACATTATAGTAATTTTACATAAATATCGGATGCTTATATTAAGAATTTTTTTTTTTCTTAGATTTGAAAAGATCTTTGTGCCAGGTGCATTGGCTTGCTCCTATAGTACCTGCTACTTGGGAGGCTGAGGCAGGAATATTGCATGAGGCAGGAAGTTGAAGACCAGCCTGGGCAACATAGGGAGACTCTGCCTCTAAAATTTTTTTTTATAAAAATTAGCCAGGCATGGTGGCATGCATGTGTAGTCCGAGTTACTTAGGAGGCAGAGGTGGGAAGTTCTCTTGAGCCCAGAAGTTTAAGGCTGCAGTGAGCTATGATTATGCCACTGCACTATACACCAGCCTGGGTGACAGAGTGATATCCTGTCTCTAAAAATAAATGAATGAATGGATGACCTACCTTCAAATATCAGACATATATAAACATATACTTGTAAAAATGCTCTCAACAGTTTATTGTTACCCATGGATAGGAGTAGTCATCTTGAAACCACTTGATGCCATATTGGTTATTTTTTTTATTTTTTGTCAAGTATGATGAAACATTACTTTGGAAATGTTCATATTTACTAAAAATGTATTACCTTAGCAGACATATGTCCTGTGTTACAAAGAGGTATCTCCTGAACCATTTACAATATAGGATGATGAAGAACACAGACTCTGGAGCTAGACTCCCTGGATTTAAATCCCAGCCAAATCATTTATGACTTTGGGCAAGTTACTTAAGCTTTCTGGACCTCTCTTCATCTGTAACATGAGAATGGTAAAAATGTCTCCTCACAAGAGTATTCTGAAGATTGAATGAGTTAACTGTTGAATGAATTAATTTACTATTGTAAAGTATTTATGATACTACCTGGCATGTTGTCAGTGCTTTATAATAAGGGTTAGCTATTGTGTTGTTGTAGTTTTTATTTACTATTCATTTCTAAGGCTAGAAAAGATATTTTCTTTAAAGCTCCGTTTTACCAGTAGGTTTATCTGTCACACATTTTGGGTAACAATAAAAGAAAGCAGAATAACGGACCTTGATAAGCAGCACGGTATCACAGAGAACACTCTTGCCGGTCTCCTTTCCTGGCTTCACCTCCCAGAAATTTTCCCCCGTTTTGTAAGTTGTAAGCAGGGTGATTTGAATCGATATCCTTCAGCTTCAATACAGCTGTACCATTCTAAAGTATCAGAGGGCTACATGATGGCACAACTACGAAACACTTGTAGACATACTTGAGGAATGATTTTGTGAGGTTTAATTTGTGCTAAAAATTCCTCAACACATCTACAGCAAGGCAAATCTTCCCAAGACAGATGGAGACTGTTTTAAGGTTGGTTTCATGATTCTGATTGGGACTGTTTTAATTTTATCATTGGACACTTCAAAACAAGGAATGAAATGTAAGGTAAATTATTATCTAAAATATGCCCTTCTGTTAAGATGTAGAAAGCAGAATGTGAGTTTGAGAAGGGAAGGAATTAATGTAGTAAGTGGAACTGGAGACATTAACAGAAGGAGCTTGGAGAGAGGTGGAGTTAAGGAATGTAGCATTTTAAATGGATGATTTAAAATGATGAATTATATAAAGTAACATTCCCAACAGGATGCATAAGGAAGGGTGTGAAGAGGGCTGCCTATTTTAAAGATTGGAATAAGCAGTGCATATTTGGAGGGTCTCAGAGTATATAAAGAGATCTGGTTAGCATGGCAGCCAGCTGCTCACCTTCCATGATGAAATAAAAAGAAATGTGCTTAAACTGAAGTGTAAAGGATTTTTGGCTAGGCTTTTTAAACAATAAAGATTGTTAAACATTGATTTGAATTGTTTTATCTCAACCCTGGCAATACTGAAAAATAGCTTAACTGCTAATCAGCTAGCGATGTTCCAGTGCAAAGACAAAGTGATGGCTGTGTGACCTCTCATTAACTGCAATTTGGTTTGCTTTACGTTTTAGTATTTCGTACCAATGTCTTACTTGAAAGTATGCATTTTTCTGTTGGGCTCTTTCCTTCTACCACCCTTTCCCTTTGTTTCCCTCAGATGCTCTATAATTTTGTATATCACCACTTTCCATTGTTCGGTTCCCCCAGGGTGCTGTGATTTTGTTGTGGATGCAATAGAAGACTTCTTCTCAGACAAATGATATGCCTGCCTCCTAAAACATATTCTAAAAGTGGGATGTGTAATTATTTCATTTCATTTCATTTTTTATTCCACAAATTTTTATATGCCAGGCACTTTGCTAAGCCCTAGAGGTTCAAAATTGAATAAAGCATAATTTCCATCCTGTTGGGATTTACCATGTAGTAGATTGAAGACAGACATGACTACAATAAAATGCCAGAGGAGATATAATTGAAACGCGACTTGGCATCTTAGCACAGAGAAGTGCATTAGGAAATTTGTCATGGGAGGGTGTATATATCAGCAAATATGCCTGCAGATCACTTTGCAAGGAGTACATCCCTCGGTAAGGAGAAGTTATGGGGGCATTTGTCATTAGAGCTTATCTCTAGTCCAGGCCAAGAGAAACATGGTTCAATGCACTGGTTAATGCTGCGGTGGGGAACCTGAAGCCTGAAGGCCACAGGCCATGTGGCCTTCTAAATCCTTAAGTGTGGCCTTCTGGCTAAATCCAAATTTTACAGAACATTGCACTTAAGGGTTTTGAAGGCCACATGTGGCCTCAAGGCTGCAGGTTCCCCACCCCTGTTTAGACCAACCTTGACCTGTGTGGCTCAGGTAATCACTTCCTGGGAAGGCCTCTGTGTGCAGCCACTTCCAGCAACAGCTCCGTACCTGGAGGAGAAAGCATAAGGGTTGGTAGACAAGAACCTGTATCGGCCACATTACCGCCTGAGATTTTGAGATTAAATTAGGTAATAATTACAAAAGCACCTAGCAAGAAATAGGAACTCAAGAAATGTGTATTGAAAGAAAGGAAGGGATTCCAAATGAAATGTATAGGCTTTGTTTGGATCCTAATTTAAATATACCGACTCTGAGGTGACTATTTTGAAGTAATGAGGCAACTTAGGTTATGAACTGAGAAACAGTTGAAACCAAGGAACCATTGGCAATTTTAGTAGGGTGGAAATACCACTGAAGTTATGTAAGAAAATGGCTATCCTTTTTAGAGATATATGCCAAAGTGTACCTAAAGTTTGAGTTTTGCTTTAAAAGGCTTCAGCAAAGCAATAAAGGGAAGATGATGTAAATGTGGCAAGTTCTTGATATTGTTAAATATGAGTGATGGATATGTGGAGGCTGATTGACCTATTGTCTTTGCTTCTGTGTGTGTTTGAAATTTTTATAACTAAACTGCTCTGCATAACTAAGCTCCCTAGGTGAGCATTCATGACTGGTAGCTTAGACATATAACTATGGCAACATGCAGGATTTAATTGGAAAGAGGAAAATAACAGGAAACAGCAAAGTTTAGAACTAAAAAAAAAATCTATACACGGTATTGTTTTTGATTTTTACATGTGAGTTTAGATATAACCCTTCAATGTGCAAACCCTAAAGCAGATTTCTGTTTAAAAGCAGAGAGGAATATGTCTTCAGCTTTGATTACAAACAAAAATCATATTCAGAGTTCATTGGCAAGAATGACTAATTTTTTTTTTTTTTTTTTTTTTTGAGACAGAGTGTCACTTTGTTGCCCTGGATAGAGTGAGTGCCGTGGCGTCAGCCTAGCTCACAGCAACCTCAAACTCCTGGGCTTAAGCGATCCTACTGCCTCAGCCTCCCGAGTAGCTGGGACTACAGGCATGCGCCACCATGCCCGGCTAATTTTTTTTTTTTTCTATATATATTTTAGTTGGCCAGATAATTTCTTTCTATTTTTAGTAGAGACGGGGTCTCACTCTTGCTCAGGCTGGTCTCGAACTCCTGACCTCAAGCGATCCACCCGCCTCGGCCTCCCAGAGTGCTAGGATTACAGGCGTGAGCCACCGCGCCCGGCCAAGAATGACTAATTTTAATGGCTATGATTTGTAATGTCCAAAAAAGGCAACTATAAAGAGATGATTTTTAATGCAGCATTGTAAATCTCTTACTCATATTGCTTTATTATTTGCAGAATAACATTCAAAGGTTATGTAGTATAATATTCTTTCTTTAATACAGTTATACCTGTATAAAAAGTTTCAAGAGAAAAAAATGATTAATTTTAGTGTTTTATTTTCCCCTAACATAAAATATAGATACATTTTCTCTCCAACTTAGATTATGTAAAAGCTTTGGAGATGAATTTTCAGAAATGGGCTTTTATCTGGAGATGTATTTTCTATATTGAATAATCAGAGTTAGAATTAAAAGTCACTTGAGATTAGGAAGTTGCCTTTTTTTCCCAAAATGTTATATCTGCTTTCAGAGTTTTAGCTCCTGGATGTCAGATTAAAATTCTGAAGCATGTTCGATTCATCTCAGAATTGAATGTCAAATCCAAAGACAGATATTTATAACTGAGTTCTGTTCAGGCAAAAACTCAGTTTTCAGACTGCAACTGGGATGATTGCAAAGGTCTCATTCACAGTTGATGTTGTCATCATTTTAAACAAACAAATTAAAGCTTTAAGATTGCATTTTAGCAAACCAGCCATTTAATTCCCTGTTTATTATGCTTTATATTTGCAGAGTGCTTTGGGGTTTACATGTTGCTTTCAAATAATTTTTTTTTTCTCATAACAATACTCTGGCATTGGTAGCATTATCACCACTTAACTGATGAGGAAATTGAAGTTCTAAAAGTGAAATTACTTGCCTAAAGTCATTCAGCTTGTTAACATAACAGCTTAGCTAAGATTTTTATTTAGTTCTCGGACTTCAAATTTTTCTGTTGTAAAATTTCTATTGTAAATTTCCACAAGCAAGAGACTGGTAAAAAGAAAAGTAACTTACATGCATTCTAGAGCTCTTCACATACAAATTTTCAAAATTTTAGTTATTGGGATATTTGTTCTTGCAAATGCCTAACAGGAGAAGAGAATTCATATACTAATTTTTTTGGCAGATTTTCATGTGAAGAAATACAACACTGACTCTGTCAGAGACAACCAACTTTTAAGAGAAATAGACTGTGATCATTCCCTTTTAACACTGACACTTCTTAAATGAGGACCTGGTGTATGCTTTTAAAACTGATCATTGAAACATAGGACACCTTCATTAGACCACATTGCTGAATCAGTATAATAATTGTATAATAATTATATAATTGTATAATTTAGTGTAATAATTCAGTATAATAATTGAAGAAAGTTGTACAATACAGACATAAGCAAGACAAATAAATGTATGTATACCAATCATCTGAGTTGGGGGTGTATTTGCTTATATTAAAAATGGAATGGCTAAACCATTAAATATAAAATATGATTTTTATAGAGGAAGGGAGGAACAAGTAGACAAATTAGAATTCCCTGAATATACCTTTTTTGTAGATGTGATTTTGAAACAACGTAGGTATTTTAAATAATTATAAAACAAGATTAAATGTAAAAAGCCTTCCCTAAAAGTCAAAAGCAAAGTGAAACAAGTAACCTAACTATGTAATAAATTGGTGCCATAACCACATAGAAAAGAACTTCTTAAAGCTTTAAACCACAGTGATTTGACTAGGAGTATATACACTAAGAACAACAACAACAAAAAAAAATGTGAAAAGAATTTAAATTATTTACAGTGAGTATATTATTGGGGTTAGTAATCATATTGTGATCCTGACACTAGTATTGTGAGATAAAACAAATGAGTAATTATGTTGCTGTCCTTGAGAACTGGAATTTTGGGCATTGGAGAAGGAAGATAAAGATGAAGATCAGTGAAGATGAATGAGGTTAATAGAAAATTTGTAGCCCTGAATTTGCATTACAGTATCAGTATAAACTTGTGATATATTTTTTTAAAAAGTATTTCCTAGTTCTGTCTACTGAAAAGGGCTAGAAACAATGAGTAATTGAATAACACTGAGCACCGCTACCCACCAAACTGTGGTATCTAAATGACGTTTCCCCCTGAAAGGAACTAGGATCCTTGGAGAAATGGTTGATTCTAGGGCTAGGGCAGGAACGAAAGAAGAGTTAGACAGCAAGGAACATATAGAGGCTACTAGGTTTCTGACAAAAGGACTCAGGTGTCAATTTGAACAGGCTCTTACTTAGCAAAAGTATTTGATCATCAATTAGAATAATATCTGTAATAGATTGAAACACATCAGATATGTTAAAATATACAAGTTTATAGTGACAACTTTTTTTAAAAAGGCCCCCTGTGGAGGATTCTAGTGAACCAACTTGGCATTTTGAAATAAATGAAACAGTTTTCCTGCCTTCTCTGTATGAACTGTACCTCAGGATAATCAAGAACTGATGAGAGAGTTTTCTTTTTATAGGAGTATGTTAGCTAATCAACGAAGAATGAATGATAGAATTAGAATACCTCCATTTTGGAATAAGGAATTGAGGTAGTGACCACTAAGCCGCGGCTAATGTCACAAAAAGAGAGACGAGAAGGTATCCTGTGCTTCCTGATGGAAGTCCTGTAACATAGGTTAGATCTCAGTTCGATCAAGCCTCTAGATCTGACTACCATTTTTCAGAATGAAAAGAAAAACAAAATAATGCACTAGAAGACACCGTAGGGATGCAATCAGCAAAATCTAGCCTGTGGAGAACTCTGATGTTCCCACAACCTGGTTCCTCCCACAAATAAATTGCAAGGGACAAAAAAGAGGTGAAGAGGAACCATAGAATAAAATAGTCTTAAAAGACATATTGACCAATTTCAATATTTCGGCATTATTCAGATCTTGATTCCACAAACAAACAGGGGAAAAACATATATAGGAAAATTGGGGAAATTTAAACACTGACTGGATATTTGATGACATTAACAAATTATTGTTAATTTTAAAAGTGCACTGACAGTTTTTTGTAGTTACGGTTTTTTTTTAAAAAAACACCTTTTAGAGACATACTAAAATATTTATGGATAAAATGATATTATTTCTGGGATTTGCTTCAAAATAATCTAGAGAGAGGAGAGGTGGCAGGAAGTAGGTGAAACACAAGATGATAATTTGTCAAAATTGGGAATGAACTGCACTATATTCTCACCTTCTGCATATGCTTTAAACTTTTTATAGTAAGATTTTAAAAAAGAGTGTCACTTAAGGTAGATCTCAGATTGCATTGTGAAGATAAGTAATTGTTTCAGTGAAATAGTTATTTTATTAAGAGGAATCTCTGCTTAGGGTTTTTTTTTTTTTTAAACCCCATTCCCAAAAGCACATTCATATTAAGATGTAGTTAACATTTCTTAAATATCAAGTATGTGCCAGACAGTTGTTCTAGTCACTTTACATGTATTATCTTGCCTAAAATTTGCCAGAATCCTGTGAAGAAATTCTACTGTCTTCACTTTTCAGATCATGCTGAGAGATTAAATATCTTGAACCAAGACGCAGCTAGGAGAGGATGGAGCCAGTGTTGCAGAGCTGCCCTTTGGCTCTCAGTGCTGTGCGCTCCCACCTGCTCTGTTCAGCCTGAACAGCCCACAGGAGCAGAGATTTTTGAGTGACAGTGTCTGCTGTTATATGTTTATCTTTTCCGTTTTCTTGATCAGCACTCTTTGCCCAGACTCAAGTCTTTTTGGGGAGATCGTAATTTGCGTTTTGGCTAACTTAGAGACTCTAAAACTAGTCATCCTGCTCCAAGGCAATACTAGCCACTATCTGAATCTTTAATGAAGCAAGCTGTTCCCCTTCCCCACAAGATTGGGGGGGGAAGCACAATTTTGGTTTTAACAGTCTTCTTGATCAATCGTTCCAAGGCAGCTTTCCCTAGTACAGTGTATTCAAATGGAGTGCTAACATTAGGCAGGGCCAGGATGGTGCATCCTAATGTGAGGCCTTCTCATTATCATGCATGTGCATAAAGGAGGGGAAAACCTACTGCCAGTGAGAAATGGCATTTTCAGCACTAAGAAATGAAAACATCCCTTGGATAAAATGCCGAAGTGGCCCCAGGGGGATAACTCCCTCACCTAAGATCCAGGGGAGCTTATAATATCTTTTAAAAGGTGACTGTGGACTGTCAGAATATGTTGCATAATTCATATCCAGGTAAGTAAATTAAAAACCTTGAGTTAGTATAATCTTTTGTAAAGTGACCTTCCCTTGTAAAATTGCTCCTTCTTGGAGCAACTATAATTTGTGATAATTGAAGCTTTATTGGTAAAGTAGCAGCCCAGGAGGATGACTAAAATACATTTTTGTGCTTCAAGAGGTTTGATGACTGACTCCAAGCACATTAAACTGTAGAGATTTGAGAAGCCTTGATTGATTCATGCATCTTTTATCTCTCACTTCATTGAAATGGTGGCAACTTGGACACTTTTCCTGAAATAAATAATAAATATAAAACATAATGAAGCAATTTCTTTAAGGAAGGTAAAAAAAAATACAAGAAGTTCAATTCCTAGTTGGCCAATGATTATTTAGAAATTTGCTGCAGGTTTCCCCAAGATTGTCGTAAGAGTATATGCCCTTTCAGCTTAAAATTCCTTATTTCCCCCCTTTTTTGTGAGTGGATTTCCCTACACCCCTAGCAAGGATAATTAAGTTAAACTCTCCATGGTTTGCCTCATGGGACAAGAGAGGGAAATAAATTGGCATGGTCTATAGTAGTCTGTTCTTTGGTGTAAATGCAAAAATAATCTTTATGCCTATAGATACTCCTCACTTACTGTATAGTTGTTGAACAGATTCCAGATATATGGAAGGTTATAGAGAGATTTAGTTAAACTGGGGATTGCTCCATGATTTAAAATATGGTTACTCTGAACAAGAATTTAATGTTAGTTCTCTAATATTAATTATTTATAAAATTTGTGTGTCACTTATTAAACCCTGCCAACCCAAGTCACCAACACCACTGCTTTTTCATTTCACTCTGTAATAACAACCCAAATTTGCAAAAAAAATTTAAAAAGTTTTTAAAAACTCCTAAAATATTAAAAATTGCAAAAGAATAAAAATTGAGATTTCCTTCTAAATCTTTAAATATATCTAGACTTTATATTAATTACACTTTATGATCTTGAGGGAAAAGCAAAAGCTGTGGCTATCTCTTTATATCAGATCTAAAATCTCATTATATATGAATAATTTATAATACACACTCCATAGTGCAACCATAGATGATGAAAATAGCACTGACACCCTGTAAAACTCACCACCATGGTGGACCAGGAATTTTTATCACCTGGCTCCCTTTTTGCCTTCAGGAGCTCATCTCATCCCCACGTAATGAAAATGATGGAAACTTTCTGGAGGGAGTTCCTTCCCATACCTCCAGCTTTTCTCAACAGTTCCCTGCATCGGTATCTTCATGCTTTTCTTCCCTTGAAAGTTTTCTTCTCTTTAAATCCTTCTCACTTACTATATTTGTCATCCCCTTCCCTATCTCCTTCTTCTGGGGACTTGCTGCCATAGTTACCCCTCTTTTGCTTTTAGCTTCTTTAATTACAGGCTCTTTGTATTACTTCTTTCAAGTTGTTCAAGTTTCTTCTCTCTACAAAACATTTTTCACTTGTTCCCATGGCCTCTTCCTTTCTTAGCCAGAATCCTTCGATGTGAGACCTATAACTATTCTCTCCTATTCCTTATTTTCTCATTAATTTTTTTTCTAAACTCCCCTCCACATGTACTCTGCCCATTACATGCTCTCATGATTTCAATTCCTGTCTGTAGGCTAATGACACCTCTGGATGTATCTCTACCCTTCATCTCTCTCTGTGTTTTAGAACCGATTTCTTCTCCTTGATGCTCAATCAGATCCTGCCCAGCTGTGTTCTCGTGGTATCCAAGATGACTCCTGAAGTCACATTGATTCCTCTTTCCTTTATGATGATTGCAGATTCAAAGTTACTAGACCTAAAATTATGGACAAATGTGTGTTGATTTTTATTTTCCCAGTAAGATTTTAAGCTTCTCAAGACCTTATCTTAGGCTTCCCTTCTCTGTATCTACTCCCAACCAGATCTAGAGAAATAGCAAGAATCAAATAGTTATTAATATAGAAGTCAATAAATGTATTCTTTTAGGAAGAAAACCTCAACTAAATGACAGGTGAGTGGTAGCATTTCAGAATTATTGACCTACAAAATCGTGGCTATTCTTCAGTAAGTGCTCGTTTAACCTTTTCATGGTACACAGAATTTTATTAGGTTATAGAGTTTCTATAATTAAGTTTTAGAATATTTAGACACCTCCAGAAACTGATAATCTGTTTACAAATTTAGCCATGATCCAGATACACAAATAGACCAAACAACCCAGGCATAGGTGCATAAATAATAAGTATCCTCTGTAGCAAATGGGAAAACACAGGTGAAGGTTGGATGGGTATAATGATAAGGTGTCAAGTGGAGGATGATCTTTAGTTAACCAGAGTGATTTCCCTGAGGGAGATGGATTTCAAGTATATTCTGATTTAAGATGATAAAAACAGAAGACTGGCCCAGTAAGAACAGCTTGAATTAAGGATCAAAGACAGAAGGAGTCAACACAAAAAGGCAGAATGGAGATAAATCCAGAGATGTAGGTTTAAACTAGAAAACAGGCTCAATCCAAAATTTTGTTCCTTCCTCATCAAACTAAATTATTGTCATATCTATTGCTCATATAATAGCCAGCAGTGACATAATGGTTGCACTTCTCATTTTGAATTTTAAACTGTAAGTAAAGCCATTGCATACATATGCAAAACATTACTTTCTTCCTACCTCTTGAATTTTTCTGCCTCACCCCTACTCCAGCATTTCTGCTAACTCTTCCTTTCACCTGTACACACTGCTGACATCTGCCCCAGCCATCTGCCATGACAGCTGTTGCCCACTAACACTTCAGCCATGGCCAGATTCCCTGATACAGTCTGGTGTCCCTGCTAAGTGGTAGCACTCACTGAGCAAATAAATGCGTTCCTTTCTTTTCCCATAGAAGTCAGAGAGTACGGTGGGAAGAGCCTGAGATTTGGAGTTAGATGGATCTGGGTTGAATTCTGATTTTTCTGTTCATTCATCATGTGAATTTGCAATTTCCTTATCATCTTAGAATATTTCTCCTCATGTAAAGAAAAGGGCATTAATTCTAACCTTTAAGGTTATTGAGGGGGTTTATGAGAGAACATGTTCTATTAATATTAATATATACATAGCCCAGTTTCTGCCAGAATAGGTGCTGCTTCTCAATGTTTCTCGAGATGTAGTCCCTAGAAAACCTGCGTCAGAGTCATCTAAAATGAAGATTCTGGGTGTTACTCTAGGCCTGTTTAATTCAAAGCTGCAGATATCTGCCTGAGAATCTACACTTTAAGCCAATTTACCAGATGAGTCTTATGCAAACTGAATTTGAAAATTTCTGGGACATGTATTCATGTTCTTCCTCCCTTTCTCCCTTCATCCTTCCTCTCTTCCTTTCCTTTCTTTCTTTTTTCTTCCCTTTACCTCATTTAACAAGACAGTACACATGAGGCTTCAGAGTTTTAAGGTACTGTGTTATGTCCTTTGTCAAGTTATCTTTACCTTTCAGAGTTTCATTTCTCTTTTATGTAAAAAGAAAATTGCCTATTTCTCCAGTCGCTGTTTGGAATAAATTATTAAAATGGTATCAGCCACTCAGAAAAGGCATATACACAAATGATAACTATAACCAAAATAATTAGAGTTGTTGTGAGGAGTCCTTCTTTATTAAGAATAAGATACAGTAATGTTCATATGTGGCTTGTAACAGAATGTGGAGTTGTCCCAGGGCTGGGACAAAGGTGAGGTGAAAAAGGTACTTATCTTAGGTGCAAACTTTAGGGGAAGTTACAAACATTCAGTAATCAAGATAAATAATATTTTATTTCAATTTTTTTAGAAAATAAAGTTAATGGAAAAACCCACAATGAACAAAATATCAAAATTTTAAATAAAGGCAAGCTCTGTATTATGATTTTTCCTTTTATCTCGGGTTCCAATATGGTTTGCTACAGCACTGTTACTGTCTAAAATATTGCATTAAAATATTTCTTATCTTGATTACTGAAATTTTTGGTGCCTCCTTAAATTTCACACCTGAGACAAGTACCTTACCTGCCTCACTGTAATCCCGTCCTTGGCTTATCTCTATGCTGAATCATTTCTGCATTTTTAATTAGCTAAAACAGAATGGTCCATTTCCATGCACTTTCTGCCAGAATCTCCACTTACATTTTAAGTGACACTTGTGCAAATAAATACTCCATTTTTGATACAGATGTTGGAAAACAACCACATTTTGAGGATGCCAGTATGGATATCAGGGATTCAGGTAAACCTCAGAAAGAAACATGATTTGGCAAATGATAGTGTCACCTAAAGATTGTGTTAGGTACAAAGAAGTAGCAAGGCTGTAACATCCAGTGTTTGGGGCTCATTTCTGATTGTTCTCATAAGAACCGGAAAACTAGGAGTCAACAAAAAAGGAAAAATGTTCATGTAGATCAGAATCAGCCTGGCAAGAGAAGTGATCACGGAAGGAGATTTTTGTATAATTAAATGTCAGTTTGCGTTTTGAAATATTGCCTGCTGCCTCCCACTCAATCACCAAGTGAGATGAGAGGGAATATTCTCTATGCAAACCCAGAACTGACAGCAGCACTTGTTCGGTTCTCTGTGAAGGAAGAGCTATAGATCAGAAGGATCAGAGCAGCTCATTTTCCCAAGGCAATAAAATGTTGCAGATAAACTACAGCATAAATAGGGGGACATTATAATTTCCCTCTATAAGAAAAGCAAATAAAAACCAAACAAAATAAAGCCGTATACACCTTTGGAATTTTAGAACAGGGAGGAATTTTAGAGGTCATCTAGTTCATTCTCCTCCCTTTACAAAA
The DNA here is from genome assembly GCF_020740605.2 of Lemur catta. Taxonomy (NCBI): domain Eukaryota; kingdom Metazoa; phylum Chordata; class Mammalia; order Primates; family Lemuridae; genus Lemur; species Lemur catta. The sequence goes on from NC_059135.1 coordinate 47,836,649, forward strand.
GAGGAATTTGATGCCCAGACAAATGACTGGTTTCTCAGGATCACTCAACTATCGAGTGACTGTCAGAGCTGTCACTTTCTTCCACATGACGGTGGGAGCGTTTGCTAGGTTGTGCAGCAGGTGAGTGGTGCGGTAGGAAGTAGTACTGTTCTCCTGTTCCTTGTAGGCAAATGGCTTGCAAGTCTTTAGAGTTGTAGTGGGACTTTGAGGTGGGAAGATGCTATTGGATAAATGCTCAGAACTACTGAACACATAAGTTTCTTGGCATTCCAAGAAATACTTCTATTTCTTTCTGTCCCATTCTACTAATCGCATAAATGCCAAATTTACTGAATCAGAGACTACAGGCCTGGGCATATGGATTTTGGTAAAAGCTCTCTGGGTGTTTCTGATGTGCACCTACATTGAACACAGCTGTGTTGGCCATTTCTTTCTTTCTGACAACTATATCTTATCAATCAATAACAATAGCGTGAATTAATTCAAGGGTAGGCTTGAGAGATGCAGGATGAAGCATAAGAGCCTCAGAAAAGAAATATACGAAAAAGCAAAGGAGGAGAAATCTTTAAAAGCAATTATTTCCTTTTTTTAATTTTGTTCTGTCAGTGTAAGAATGGGAGGAGCTGAGATCCATAGTTAGCAACCCTACAGGGCATTTTCTTCCTTTTCTTGCTCATAACCAGACTGAGCTCTTGAATGCCCTATTTGGAGCTACTTGAGAATTACATGGGCCAGTTGTCATGGAACATATTACAACAATATTCATCATCGTGGAATGGTTTCAAAAGAAAAATTATTTTTGATCTTTTTCCTAACCTCAGATGTAGAGAACTGAGTTAATCACACTCCTCAAATCGTGGCATGTTAATACTCATCACTGGTTCATGAGAGGCTTCTTTCTTGTATTTGTTTATTTCTTCATATTCCCATTTCTCCCCTTCCCATCCCCAAATAGGCAAAATCCTCTTGTATTTGGTATGAATCCTTTTACAGTTATCCCAACATGCTATAAATGTATTTATTATTCTAGTAGATTTTGAGCTCCTCATCTGGGTCATTGAGGTGAGAGGAGAGAGAAAGAAGAAAGATTGTAATGGTTGCTTCAGTGTGCTTTCAACAGACATTTGGATATTCCACTTCAAAATGCTTTGCAGTCTTCTCTTAATTTTTCTGAGTGGTGTAATATCAGTTTCACTTGTTGATGTGAACGTGGTGTCCCAAGAATGCAAAATAGCAAATCCAGTCTAGCCCAGTCTTGCCTGTCATCTTCTCCACAGTCCTTATGTAGGATGGTTGATTGCCAGCTGCCTGTAAATTGAAAGTACTTTGTACCCATTTATAAATTTGAAAATGATGAAATTGGTCTGCAGTCTGATATAGTCACCAGTGGATATTAAGATTTATTTGAGTGACTGAACAAATGTTATGCAGGCTGCTCTCAAAGTTTTTTCTAAGTGTAAATCAGAGTGATTTTAATGACTTCATAACTTTGAAATTAAGAACGTATCTAAAAATAGTTGGGGAATGTACTTCATGAACATTTTATAGAGTAAATTTAGCAATTATATTTAAAGACAACAAATAAGTTTGTTTTTTGTTATTTTTTCCCCCTATAATAAAGTCCAAATCAGCCATTGCTTTCATCAGGAAAGTGAGAATATAAAGACTTTAAATGTCATCAAATGTAACATTAGAAGCAGTGGAGATATTTGGCAAAGAAACCTTTTTTTAAGATCAATTTTAAAAGGGCAAAAGACCATTTAAAAGAAGATCAATGTGGAGAGAACAGGTAGGCAGGAGTGGCAATAAATTAAAAGTTCAAGCAAAATCAACTTGTCATAAGACTCTTGTTCCACACATCCTCCTTCTCGAGCATCTTCACCTGCCTTCTCTAATTTCACATCAACTCCACTAGCAGCAGGGTGATGATATATGGACAGTTCACAGGGACATCCTCTTTTGTTTGCAACCTGGAGAATTGATCTTATCCCAGGACCATCAGGACACTGATGATATTCAACAAGGCATTTTTTCCATTTCTTTTCTTAACAGTTTCTGATTTTGATTCTTACAATCAAATGTCTGACAATCTCAGTTGCTCTGATATTGAGTCTTTGTGGCCTGTTCTCATCATTGTATTTTATATACCTGACCTTTTTCTCAATAATTGGGTCATCTTCTGACTGCAGTACTTTTGGGATTAATTTCTCCAACAGGGCTTGCAGGGTCATTTCCTGACAGTCATATCACACCTACTGGAGCTGCCAGCTTTGCATCTTGACCTGGTGTTCTAAACTCTCAAGGGAGCCTTGTGAATTGCTATTTTCTTCTCATGTTACTCTTGAGCATGTTACATTTGCTGTGTGCTTTGACCCACCAGGACAAAAATCCCTTGTCTGAATCTATCTTTGTTCCCTATTAGTGGCAGTAGCTTGTAATAGGCAGTAGCTTGTAACTATAAGGGGAAGATAAGAACCTTTCAAAGGACCTGATAAAATTGTTCACAGAAGGTACTGACTTCAAACTCACTGTTTCCATATTAACTGTTACCTAAAATACGTACATGTGTGTATGTGCATAAATTGCATTTTCAGTTCTTCTAGACCAAGTTTTAAAATATTATAACAAAGGAAGCTGGGCATGGTAGCTCATGACTGTAATCCTAGCTTCTTTGGGAGACCAAGGCGGGAGTATTGCTTGAGGCCAGAAGTTCAAGAACAGCCTGGGCAACATAGTGAGACCTGACTCTACAAAAAAAAAAAAATTGTCTGGGCATGGTGGTACATGATTGTACTCCTAGCTACTTGAGAGGCTGAGTCTGGAGTATCTCTTGATCCCAGGAGTTTGAGGTTGCAGTGAACTATGATGACACCACTGTACTCCAGCCCAGGTGACAGAGTGAGACTTTGTCTCAAAAAAAAAAAAATATATATATATATATGTATATATATATAACAAAGGAAAATGATGAAAATCACATTATTGTCAAAAGTTACACTTTCTGATCTGGAAAAGCTTATATTCTCTCTATATTTGAGAACCACAGATAAAATTTTGCACCTGCTGCACAATTAATACAACTTCTGTGACTTTTAAAAGAACAAATGATAAATGATACCATAAGATTTGTTTCAGTGAATTAATTATAGAGCTATTATTCTTTTGGCTGACAGTTGCTCAGGGTTTCACAACAATTTATCTTTTAGCTTTCAGAATAGTAAAATAGACAAACCCCTAATATCCAAAATTTTGTAGGTACAGTAAAGAAAGGCTTATTGGACAAGCCGGGCAGCTGTTATTTACTGGACATGTGTGTTCAGCTCCTCTAGAATCAGAGCCCTGGCAGGGAAACTGGGCAGCCCTATCCTGCTGCCTCTGATCAGATTACACTGCAGCTGTCACCAAGATATAGCCCAGTCCTTTCCAACGAGTTAAACAGGAGGACGGTTTATCACCATAGTCTTTAGGAAGGAATATTTCACCAGTGTCTAACAAGACCCTTTCTTACTGGTATCTTATCCCCTCCTGATTGATTTTCAATGTAACACCCAGCAGTGGCCACAGCCCCTTACACAATTGTCTCAAATGTCTTTAACAACATTAAGAGTTATCGTATTGGTTTTTAGGATTCTATACTGCCATACATTTTCTAATATGTATCACATTTAAAACTATAATGGCCAATGCAAAGTTATTTTTAAGAATTAAGAATTTCTATAACACATGGCAGGGAATGATTTTTCTAAGCTAAAAGGCAGAGGTCATAAATGAAAAGGTAGATAGATTTGAATATGTCAAAAATAAAAAACTTAAATACATCTCCAAATCATCATGAACAAAATGAAGAGGCAAACTAAATGGGGAAATATTTGCAATATTTGAGGGACAGAGTAAATGTGTTTCATATATATATAAAATATCCCTTAAAATCAATGAGAGACAGGCTTCAATTGAAAAAAGAAAAAAAAAGGAAGATCATGAATAGGAAATTCACAAATAAAAGCTATAATACATGGTCAATATGCATATGAAAAACTGCCCAATTATACTGGCAAGTAAGTGATTTGAAAACATGCTGGGCTTGTCAGATTGACTAAGAGTTCTTTAAACAGTTTTCTCAGTGTTGTGAGAGTGAGAAATAAACATTCTCATACATTGTTGATAGAAATGTAAATTGGCCCTGACTTAACTACTATGCAATTCATCCATGTATCAAAAACTACTTGTACGCCCTAAATCTATTTAAATAAAGAAAAAATAAAAATACAAAAAGAAGTATAAATTGGTATAGGTTATTTAGAGGTCAGATTGTCAATATGTATTAAAAGTGGACCTAGGAAGTCTAATTTCAAAAATTTACCCTTAAGGGAGTAAGCATGGATGTGAGTAAAGACACAAATACCAAAAAAAAAAAAAAAAAATCCTTCCTTCATAAAAATATTTAAAATAGTCAAAAATTGAAAAAAACCTGTCATACCACCATCTCCAGATTCTAGGGAAAACAAATGGTCTTAGGTGGTCCTTGAGCCCCTCCCATCACAGGGTGTTTGGTACAAATGACTACCAATGTCTTAGGGGTTCCCTAAGATCCCCTGGTCTTGCCCGTGTCCTCTCCTCCTGGAGTCTCTGTGTACCAGGAATGAGACCTCAATTTAACTAAATTATATAGTGGATATTTGGCTGTTACTAGGACTGATCCTGAAGATGAGTATTTAATGCGTGGAAAGATATTCATGATAAGTGAAAAAGCAGGAAACAAAATTGTATATAGAGTCATCAGACTTTTATAAACATATAATTACATTTTAAAAATCCTAGAAAAATATATTCTAAAATAAAATACAAGCATACCTCAGAGGTAGTATGGGTTCAGTTGCATATCACCACAACAGAGTGAATATCCTAATAAAGCAAGTCATACAAATGTTTTGGCTTTGTAGCACATATAAAACTTATGTTTACACTATATTTTAGCCTCCTAAGTGTGTAATAGCATTATGTCTAAAAAACAACGTACATACCTTCATCAAAAAATGCCTTATTGCTAAAAAATACTAACAATCATCTGAGCCTTCAGCAAATCATAATCTTTTTGCTGGTGGAGGGTCTTGCTTCAGTGTTGGTGGCTGCTGACTGACCCGAGAGTGGTGGTTGCTGAAGGTTGAGGTGGCTGTGGCAATTTCTTAAAATAAGACAATGAAGTTTGCCACATATACTGACTCTTCCTTTCTTAAAGATTTCTCTGTAGCAAGTGTTGCTGTTTGACAGCATTTTACCGAAAGTAGAGCTTCTTTCAAAATTGGAGGCAATCCTCTCACACCCTGCTACTGCTTTATCAACTAAGTTTATATAACATTCTAAATTCTTTGTTGTTGTTTCAACAGTGTCCACAGATCTTTCCCAGGAGCAGATTTCATCTCAAGAAACCACTTTCTTTACTCTTCCATAGGAAGCAACTCCTCATCCATTTAAGTTTTAGCATGAGATTGCAGCAATTCAGTCACCTCTTCAGGCTACTAATTCTACTTCTCTTGCTGTTTCCACAACATCTACAGTTACTTCTTCCACTGAAGTCTTGAACTCCTGAAAATCATCCAAACCATCCTTGAGGGTTAGAGTCAACTTTTTCCAAACTCCTGTTAATATTCATATTTTGGCCTCTTTTCATGAATAACAAATGTTCTTAATGACATCTAGAATGGTAAATCATTTCTAGAAGGTTTTCAATTTACTTTGCCCAGATCCACCAGAAGAACAGTACTATCTATGGCAGCTGTAATCTTAGGAAATGTATTTCTTAAATAAGAAGATTTGAAAGTTGAAAATACTCCCTGATTCATGGGCTGCAGAATGGGTGTTGTATTAATAGGCATGAGAACAATGTGAATCTCCTTGTACATCTCCTTCAGTGCTTTTGAGTGACCAGGTACATTGCCAATGAGCAGGAATATTTTGAAAGGAATCTTTTTTCCTAAGCAGTGGGTCTTAACAGTGGGCTTAAAATATTCAGTAAACCATGCTGTAAACAGATGTGTTGTCATCCAGCCTTTATTTTTCCATTTTTAAAGCACAGGCTGAATAGACTTAGCCTAATTCTTAAGGTCCCTGGGATGTTTGGAATGATAACTGCACTTTGGCTTCAACGTAAAGTCACCAGCTGCATTAGCCTCTAACGAGAGTCAGGCTGTCCTTTCAAGCTTTGATACCAGGCAATGACCTCTCTGCCTTAGCTATGAAAGTCCTGGATTGCATCTTCTTCCAAAAGAAGGCTGTTTGTTTACATTGAAAATTTGTTGTTTAGTGAGTTGCTTTCGTCAGTTAGCTAGATCTTCTGGATAACTTGCTGCAGCTTCTACATCAGCATTTGCTGCCTCACCTTGCATTTTTGATATGAAGATGGAGATGGCTTCTTTCCACAAACCTCATGAACCAACTTCTGCTAGCTTCTAACTTTTCTTCTGCAGCTTCCTCATCTCTCTCAGATTGAAAAGAAGTAAGGATTCACTGTGGATTAGGCTTTGGCTTAAGGGAATGTTGTGGCTGCTTTGATTTTCTATGCAGAACACTAAACCTTTCTCCATATTAGCAATAAGCCTGTTTCACTTTCTTATCATTGATGTGTTCACTGGAGTAGCATTTTTAATTTTCTTCAAGAACTTTTCCTTTGCATTCACAACTTGTCTAACTGTTCGGTGCAAGAGACCTAGCTTTTAGTCTGTCTCAGCTTTTGACATAGCTTCCTCACTAAGCTTAATCATTTCTAACTTTTGATTTAAAGTGAGAGACTTGCGATTGTAGGGTTATTAATTGGCCTAATTTCAATATTGTTGTGTCTCCGGGAAGAGGGTGGCCTGTGGAGTGAGAGAGAGAAGGGGGAATGGCGGGTCAGTGGAGCAGTCAGAATGTCCACAATATTTATCAATTAAGTTTGCCACTTTATGTGGGTATAGTTTGTGGAGCCCCAAAACTATTACAATAGTAATATCAAAGGTCACTGGTCATAGATCACTGGAGCAGATATACTAATAATGAAAAAGTGTGAAATATTTTGAGAATTAACAAAATGTGGCACAGAGACATGAAGTGAGCACATGCTGTTGGAAAACTGACACCAATAGACTCATTCTCACTTGATGCAGAGCTGCCACAAACTTTGAATTTGTAAAAAATACAGTATCTACAAAATTCAATAAAGTGAAGTACTGTAAAGTGAAGTGTAATAAAATGAGGTATGCCTGTACACAACTTTTGTGGTTGATGTGAGGGAGCGTTAATTTGCTTCCTTTAAGCCAAATTTTCTAGGTTGAATGTATAACTTTAAAAAAAATTGTTGAAGTATAATATACATCCAGAAAAGTATACCTATTGTAATCAATTAATTTTTACAAATGGAGCACACCTGTGTAACCAGCACTCACCTCAAGACTCAGAGCAGTTATCATCAGTCCATTTTGTGCTCACTTCAAGTCATCACCCACCCCTCTCCACGTTCACCTCCTCCACGCTGATGACAAGCCTGCCTTCTGACAGCATTGATTAGTTTTACCTGTTTTCATACTTTATGTGAATAGATGAAATCATATAATTTGTAAGCTCTTGGTCCGGCTTCTTTTGCTCAATATTATTCTTGAGATTCATTCATATTGTTGCATGTAGTTGTAAATCATTCATTCTTTTCACTGTATGTTATTCCCTTGTGGGGATTAATATAATATATTTACCTACTCTACTGTTGACAGACAGAACTATTATAAGTAGTGCTTCTATGAGCATTCTAGTGAATGTGTTCATTTGGTGAACACATCTACATATTTCTGTTGTTCTACATAAAATTGCTGGGTCTTAGATTATACACATGCTGAGCTTAGTAGATGTTGCCAGTTTGTATCAATTTATACTTGTGGCTGTATCAATGTGTACTTCCACCAGTGTGTACAAGTTTTGGTTGCTCCACATCTTCATCAAATACTTTGTATTTTCTTTCATTTTCATTGTAACCATTCTGTGAGGGCAGTGGTATCATATTGTGGTTTTAATTTGTATTTCTCTAATATCTAATGAGATTAAGTGCCTTTGCCACTTGGATATTGTCTTTTCTGAATTCAAGACTTTTGTTCATTTTTCTATTGCATTGTCTGCCTTGTTGATTTCAAGAAGTCATTTGAAAGTCATATAGGAGTCATTTGTTGGATATACATATTGCAAATATTTTTGTCCACTCTGTGAGTTGCCTTTTAAATATCTTAATGGTGTTTTTAGATGAAGAAACAGTTTTAATTTTAATATATTCCAATTTACATTTTTCTCTTCTAATAATACTTTTTATGTCTTTGCCTACTCCAAAGTCAGGAAAATATTATTTTATCTTTTCCTTTGGGAACTTTATTATTTTTCCTTTAACATTTAGGTTTACAATCTTTTAGAATTGATATATAGTATGAGGTAGGGATCAAGATACTTTTTTTCCAGTATGGGTATCTAATCAACCTATTCCATTTATTGCAATGACTATCCTTTCACCACTACATTGCCACCTTTGTCATAAATCAGGTGAATCAATCTATATATCTGTCTATCTATCTCACAGTCTATGTCTAGACTCTCCTTTCTGTATCACTGGTCAGGTTATTTTTCCCTGCGCCAAATCAGACTGTCTTAATTGCTATAGCCTCATAATAGGCTGTGATATCTGGAAGTGTAAGTCTTCCAGCTTTATTGTTCTTCAGAATTGCTCTGGCACAATCTTGGTTCTTTGAACTTCCATACACCTTTTAGAATCATGTTGTCAACTTCCAAAAAGGAAACCTGTGGGATTTTGGTTAAGTTTTCATTGAACCTACAGATTAATTGGGAGCATAAACACATTAGTTTTGTAATAAGAAAATGGAAAGCAATTTTTAAAATAAAATACTAAGACACAACTAGATCAAGATTTTTTAATCCGTTTTGTTTTCTAAAAGAAAATAAAATCTATAATTTTCAATTATAGATGTATTCAAGGCATATGTATTTTAAGTGTATTCTAGTAGATATGAAAGTAATAATAAAATCTAGTTATTAGTCCTTCAGAGAAATCATAAAATTTAAAGATTTATTTATGTAAGAAATGTTGAGAAAGTACATGTGAACAGTCTAGGGTGAATTTTTGCTTTCAAAGACTTTCCTTATCTCTAAAGGCCTCATGTCACAAAGCAGTATATTGTAAGCATGGGGAGATTGTGTGCTCCATGTCACCTGGGGCAGTCCCAGTTGGCATCTCTTAACTGGGCCTATCCAATTTAGCATTTTTCCTGGAGAAAAGTGCCCTGATTTGGCTGATTAATCACATGACCAACGTATGTAAATTTGGTTATTTTTATTACAAATACTATGCCAACACAGTGTCTAAGAAAACAGTTTTCTTTGGGAACAAGTTATCCTAAATTAAAATTTTTCAAATATTTTTAAATGTTACTTTTAGAAAAATTAAGCTTACATATACTTGATTGTCCAAATATGTATTATCAACAAAGCTCCCAGGAAGGATTGGGAAGAATATCCTATTGTAATGTTTGGAATAAAAAGCTTTCTTGATTGGGAGAGAAGGGAATTAGTGGGGAAGTTGCCTATTGCCAAGGATGAGTTCCAAACAAGGTCATGGCACATTCAGTTCAGTTCCAGGCAGGTGTTGGGAACCAAGCAAAGATTAATTCAAGGAGGCGGGATGGAGGTGTGAAAGTCAGAGAACAGGAGGAAGCAGAGGCAGTGTGAGGTTATTTAAAGAAATTCTACAAGTACAAATTAAAACCACAATGAGATATCATCTTACACCAATCAGAATGACTATCATTAAAAAGACAAAAAAATAACAGATGTTGGCAAGGATGGGGAGAAAAGGGAACTCATACACTGTTGGTGGAAATATAAATTAATACAACCTCAATGGAAAATAGTATGAAGATTTCTCAAAGAATGAAAAATAGAGCTACCACACAATCCAGCAGTCCACTACAACTGGGTATCTACCCAAAGGAAAAGAGATCAATATATAAAAAAGATACCTACACATGTATGCATATCTCAGTACTATTCACAATAGCAAAGATATGGAATCAACCTAAGTGTCCATCAATGGAGGATTATATAAAGAAAATGTTGTGCATATATGCAATGGAATATTACTCAGCCATAAAATATGAAATCATGTCTTTTGCATCAACATGGGTGGAACCAGAGGCCATTAATCTAAGTAAGACAACTCAGACATGGAAAGACAAATACTGCAAGTTCTCACTTATAAGTGGGAGCTAAATAATGTGTACACATGGAAGCAGAATGTGCAATGATGCACACTGGAGACTGGGGGGAGGGTAAATGGGAGTGAATGATGGAAGGTCACTTGGTGAGTACAATATGCATTGCTTCAGTGATGTATGCACTGAAGGCCCTGACCCCAGCACAATACAATACATCACTGTACAAAATTGCACTTTTATCCCATGAATATATAAAAGTAAAATTTTTTTAAAAATAAAAAGTTTAAAAAAAACAAAGAAATTCTACAAATTAGGAAATGAGAGCTGGGCTCAGCTTATGAGAATTAGATATGGGACTCTAACTTCCTGGCTGTGATTTGGGCCAGGAAGCCCCATGCTTCCAGTTCTCTGGGATTTCCATGCCTTAAAGATAGAGGGAATCCTCTATGACCTGAGTAGAAGATTCTGGGACAAACATCCTGGAATTTTGTGTCGGACCTGGGGGTTGCAGTCTAAGGAGGCTTCATAAGTGCTGGTGCTTGCTCTCTGACAAGGAGCAATCTGATGCCCCTTCCATATCTTCCTGGTGTCACCGTAAATTCTGTTTACTGACAGGGCCCCCAGACTAGGTCAGAGCCTAATTTCAAATAGGTGAAATCTTTAAAGCAGTAGTTCTCAGCCTTGGTTGCCCATTAGAATCGCCTGGGAAGGTTAGATCCAGGCTCCACCATAGACCAATTAAATCTGAGTCTCTAAAGATAGGACCCTAGCATCAGTATTTTTATGTATGTATATATATCTATATGTATTTACTTATTGAGACAGGGTCTTGCTCTATTACCTGGGCTAGAGTGCAGTGACATCATTGTAGCTCACTGCAACGTCAAACTTTTGGGCTCAAGTGATCCTCCTGCCTCAGCCTTCCAAATCACTGGGACTACAGGCATGCGCCACCATGTCTGGCTAATTTTTCTATTTTTTGTAAAGATTGGGTCTTGCTATGTTGCTCAGCCTAGTTTTAAACTCCTGGCCTGAAGAGATCCTCCCACCTCAGCCTCCCAAAGTGCTGGCATTATAGGTATGAGCCACTGCACCTGACCGCATCAGTATTTTCAAAATCTTTCCCAGGTACTTAAAAAAAATAGTTTTTAAATTCACAAATAAAATTGCATATATTTATATTGCACAATATGATGTTTTGATATATCGTGTGGAATGGCTAAATCAAGCTAATTAAAATACCCCTTATCTCACATACTTATACTGTGAGTTTTTCACAACTCAAATCTCATCACATCAGGCCCCCAGTTTAAGGCACTTCTGTACCTCCCCTAGACCAACACCTCCCTTGGCCTGCAAAGGCATTACTGGCCCTGCTCCACTGGGTAGTCTTATTTCACACGTCATTCCCCCTTGCTCTCTCTGCTCTGGAGGGACTGGGCTGCTTTTGGTTTGTCGCACCTGCCATTCTTCCTCTTGCTTCTGGACCTTTGCACATGGAATCTCCTTTGCCTGGAATGTTCTTCCCTCTATTTCTACTCATCCTTTAGCTCTTAATTTGATACCTACTGTTGTTCTGCCCTGGCCATGGCAGCCCCTATCAATTCACAGCACTGTATCTCTTCTTCTGAATACTTGTTACAGTTGCATTTGATCCATACCAGAGGAAAAATATCAACTTCTTGTTAATGAAATTGTAGATAAGCATAATCAATTTAAGAGCTCAGCTGTAATATATTTATATATTTTAACTCTTAGAAAGTATGTGTCATCTAACTAGAACTCTGTGAAAACAATATGTGCATTTAAAAAGGCCAGAAATAAACATGAGCTATTATTATGGGTCAATTGTAAACAAACAAAAAAGGCTGAAAATAAACATGAACGATTATTATGTTGTCAACGATAAACAAACAAACAAAAAGACTAGAAATAAACATAACAAAATGTGGTTAACTTTGGTAGGAATATGGAAAATTTTCTTCCAATCTTTTTTCTGTTCTTTGTATTTTCCAAAATTTCTAGAATGATATAAATTACTTTTATAATGAATAAAAATGCAATAACTGTAAAAATGTGTCTAGATGGAATAGAGACTATGACTGGAAATAAAAATAGGCTGTGTAATATGTTTGCTTTAATTGACTCTGCCTATGCTTTCCTACATAGCAAAAGCCAGAAAACACCATTCTTGTTTGTAAACTTTTAAAGATGACCTGAGAATTCCATGAACTAAAAATATTACTTCCTTGGTGGTGGGATCTGTCTTGCGTGGAGCCATTGGTCCAATTGCCTGTGTTCCCTTCTACCTCTAAAAGGTTCAACAGCGGGTGGAGACTGTGCTCCCACCTCACACGAAGACTCAGCTGTTGCCCTGTGGGGACTGCCTGCAAGGCCCTCTTACGAAAGTGTTGGTGGTTGGACTCCTGCCCCCGCAACGGCAGTGGGAGAAACAGGGCTGTAATATCTGTCCTTGCTTAGGTTTTTATGCTGGGTTATGTTATGAAGTTCACTCTCCTGTGCTCTGTTGCTGTCTCGTGCTGCACAGTGGTGCTAGGAGGGGCAGAGGGTGAATGGAATCGATCCAGACTTCTTCCTATGAAGAAGGCTGTGGAGCCCAGTCAATAAGGATTGTACTTGCTTACAGCTGGGGATGTACGCTATGCACATTTTGGTTGAATACCAAACTCCAAGTGTAAAAATCAATATTTGACTAAGAATGAAGCCTGATTTCATCCTTAATAATAGATCTTCATATGAGAAAATAGAAAAGCATATCATATTATGCATATAAGTATTATTTATCTCCTTGAGGTAATAATTTGAGGTAGCAAAGCTGACATTTTGCTTTTAATTCATCTTCAAAAGATGAGAATAATTCCTAAATAAGATTTTTTTCCTAGAAAGGTTCATGCCCTAGTGAAATTAAATATAGTGTTTAAAAGTTGTTTATTTATTTATTATTTATTTTATTTTATTTCAGCATATTATGGGGGTACAAATGTTTAGGTTATATATATTGCCTTTGCCCCACCCGAGTCAGAGCTTCAAGCATGTCCATCCCCCAGAGAGTGTGCACCGCACACATTAGGTGTGAATATACCCATCCCCTCCCCACTCCCATCTGCCAACAACTGCTGAATATTACTACTATGTGTGCACATAAGTGTTGATCAGTTAATACCAATTTGGTGGTGAGTACATGTGGTGCTTGTTTTTCCATTCTTGTGATACTCCACTTAGTAGAATGGGTTCCAGCTCTATCCAGGATAATATAAGAGGTGCTACATCACCATTGTTTTTTGTGGCTGAGTAAAAGACATCTGCACTAGAACGTTTATAGCAGCACAATTGACAATTGCAAAGATGTGGAAACAACCCAAGTGCGCATCAATACATGAGTGGGTTAAGAAAAGATAGTTATTTAATATCATGAAAGCTAGTATACCATGTAATCCTACAAAGATTAGAATTATGCTATAATCTAATTTCTATCTAACATTATTTAATGGTTTATAAATATCTGTAGCTCAAAATAACTTTATGTTATTTAGCTACTGCTATATTTACCTGTCAATCTATTTTTTTATTTAACTTATTGAAAATTTTGGTAATTGTTTTTTATATGACATTAACAGCTTTTATGATTAACATTAATTATTACAATGTTTTATTCTTGTAATAAGAAATGTACATTTTTCCTTCTACTGGTAGAATTTCAATGTATTAAGCATATAAGAATATTTTCACTCCTAGTTTTATCTGAAATGCACATACACAGTTGATATTCTGACATTAAGAACAAAATACATTCCTTGTTCTCATTTGTTGACATTGGTATGCTATTTATATTTGATGGTAACTTGGAGTACTCTGAAGATCAAGAGTGCCAGAAAAGAGATTGATCTGTGCAGACGTTCAATTATTGAGTCTTCTGAAGGATAAGGCCAAATTAACTAGCAGCTTTTGGCTGAAGCTGAACTGCAGCTAAATTAATTATAGCATTTATTTCATTTTTGTCAAAGATTTATGGAGCACCTTCTAAATGCTACACATCTGGTTGGCTTTGAATCTACAATAATAAATGAGAATAAAATAACATCATTTTCTTTATATTTAGGTTACTCAAATGTCCCAGCCTATTTACCCATCATATATCTTATTAACTAATTTTAAAAAATAGTTCAAATCTCTAGCTGATGCAAGAATTCCAGTATTTTATCAGTTTGCCCTTCCTGAGCATTTTTTGAGTCCCTGATATATCCCAAGCCAGTTGTTGTTCGACATCTTGACCAGCTGCCTTGTTCTGGAACACTGCCTTCCTCTTTTGTTGGTCACCAGCATCCTTCAGCCCATTGCTGCTACTCTCCCATATGTGACTGTCATCCCAGGTGCCATCCCAGACTCTTGCACAATGCATGTGATGTTCACATGCCCTATTGATGGCTCGGAGATTAAAAGAAAAGTAGGGGCAGGGGTAGTATACAAGAGGAGAACTCAGCAATTGTAACTAGATCTAGAGGTTCCCTGAGTTCACAGACGAAAGTCCTCCTTAGGTGCTCCTATTGTGCAAAGTCGTCTCTGCCCAGTCTCAGGCCTGTCTCCATGTTCAGGGGTCAGCTTACCTTCCCACAACAAGAATGCCTGGAACAAGTCTCTTACATCTGGGTCATTCACCTCCTGTCCCCCCAGGCCCGGGGCCAGTCTCACAGGCTCATACCTCTGAATGTCCATCTCCTGGTAAGACTGACAGCTGAAACATCTCTTCCTTTCTACACCCATCCACAGAGGTGTAGCCTTTCCCCTTAGTCCTTAGGATAATCCAGAACAACATCACTATTTCCCCCAAAGTTGGGTTTATTCAATCTGGAATGAACTCAAGACATGGGGCTTATATAGTATAGTCCAGTGTGAGCTTCAGCAACCGCAGGATGTTCTTTCTGGGGTAAGATGTGTTCACATTCTTCCTATAGCTTCCAGTCCCTGCTAATCTCCTGTGGTTAACTGCTTGCACAAGAAAACACGCTCATCTTCCAGTATCTAACAAAAACTTTCAGGGACAATGCAATTTAAATCCACTTTCAGGAAAGAAATATTTTGTGAAAGAAAACATAATTTGCAGAGAGGCTGCTGTGCCACAGTGAAGACAACTTTTTATATGATTATGGAAAGCAGATTAAGTTCCTTGGAGCCATGTTATCTCCGGAGTCTCCATTACAGAATAGAGTCTATGCTTTACCTTCATGTAAGAGAAAGATCCTCTACGATGTTTTCTCTAAAATAAAGGAGTGTGCCCCCAAAGCTCGGTTCAAAACTTTTCCTCAAGGGAAACAAACTACGAGAAGCATTGAAAATGTCAGTTTTTCTTGTTCAGCTATTTGAGTAAGCTGTCAAAGTCTCTTGGGATTCACACTAGACCAGGGGACACCATTAAAATCTGTTTCACTAGCACTCGACAAAGTGCCAGTAGGTGACTGGGGGAGAAATGAGACAGATGAACAGTCTAGTGAAATTAAATGCTAAGAAATAATTTCATTCCAATGTAATAAAGCTATTATAAAATGCTGTAGAAGTGTGCTGAAAGTACTTTGGGGACTACTATGCAAAGAATTCTCCATAGTCACTCTCCTTAACTATGAGTAGCAGAATGATTAGCTCTTCTAGTTTATTATAGGCTTTTTATTTTTCAAAGTTCTTTATTTTATACATTTCCTTAGCCACCATAGCCACCGCAGGGCCAAGGATAGGGTGTTGTATATAGTCAGTGTTTAATAAATGATTGTCTAGTTGACTTCAATCACATACGGCCTCCCATATCTGGATCCATTTATGAAATAAATACTGAAACATACAACAAAATGAACAAGCTCCATTGACCTCATAATTTTCTCCAAAACTCTATTTTGGGGAAAGGAGTTGTCTGTAGCCTGGTACTCAGAACTCAACTTTTTACCCTCCTTTGAAGTTGAAGTTTAAGAGTCAGTATCAGGCATTTTCAACATAATTAAGTGAGCAAGAATCAGTGTCAGAGCCCTGAATGTTCTCTGTCTATGTGTTTTTGTCTTCACTAAGTGTTGTCCAAACTTTCCCGCCATACCCAGTGCTCCATTCCCTGCGCAAGTTGAGTGTAGGAAAGAGCTAATGTCACATGGATGTTGGCACATGTTAGTGTGTGACTTACCCTAATAGAATTTTAACTTGGAGCTTTATTTTTAGTCAAAGCGTGAATGACTTTGTCCTAAACAGTTGGGGCTTTAGTTTGGAAATGAGTGGTGGTATTTTTTCCTTGGGGAGTACACTGTTATTATTGTTCCTAATCTCAAGATGCAAACAGCTGTGTGCTGAGCCCACATGTAAGCTAAAATAATTAGAAAACATTGACCTTGGTTACTGTGTTCACAACCAGTGCTACACACACCACACACACATACCACACACCATATATACTACACACATCCCACACATACCCCACATGTACCTCACATACTATATACCTCACACACCCCACCCACAAACCACACACTACATACACCAAACATACCAAACATACATACCCCATACACACATCTCACACATGCCACACACACACATACAACTCACCCCGTATACCACAAACACAGCACACACACCTCACATACACCACACTCACCATATACCACATATGTCACACACACCACACCACACACACACCACACCACACACATATACCACACAGAAACCACACATCACATACACCGAACACACCATACACTCATACCCTCCACACGCTACACACTACTCCCTGAATATACCCCCCCACACCACCATACATACTGTACACATGCACACTACACCCCCCCAAATACAATGCATTCATTTACTCAGCCAATATTTTTTAAGTGCCTGTTTTGTACTAAACACGATCTTAGATGCTGAAAACACAAAGATGAATAAAGCATAGTTTTTATACTCAAGGACATTGAAATCTAGCAAGGGAGGAAAATGTAGATTTTTCCAAAGTATTTATTGTACTGTGTTGTAATTTCTTGTTTTCTCCTCTGTATTTCTCATGGGACCATAGGGTCCCAGCCACCCTGTTCACTGTTGCCCCCTGGCATCCAGCACCTACATGGTCAATAAGCACTTACTGAAATGAGAGAGTAAATAAGTAAACTATATAAATGTAATAAAACTATATAAATAATGAAAACAATAATACAAGGGTGTGTGTCACGCCGGCTACATGAACACGCTGCTTCAGGAGTGCAGGTGCAGGGAGAGGCCCTGGCAAGGGATGAAGAAGAGTGCAAAGCGGGGAGGGGCCATCTGGGTTTGTCCTAGGGAATGTTCACAGTGACTCTTCAAAGGCAAGCACTGCATTCGGAGAGGAGCTGTGAGCTGGCTTGTTGGGGGTAAGGAATGAATGGGAAGTGGACAACGCTGACTGACTTGAGTTGAGGAATGAGACAACAAGTCCACAGGGTGGAGGCAGAGCCTTTCCACACATTAGAAGAGGGGCAGTCTTCTTCCATATTCTCCATCTGAGGCCGCCACCCCGTGTCAAAGGTAGTATTTCTCTACATGTGCAACAGAGATGTCTTTACGTCTGAGTCAGTTTCCTGTTATTTTCAAATTATTATTTTTAAAACTTGGATAACTGTGTGGGTCAGGGACAGTCCCAAGGAAAGTGGTTATATTAGAAAACTTTCCTGATGAATCACCGCCTGGTTATTTAAAATCACTTCCTTAGATATTCACTGACTGTCCAGTTTGGATCCATCAGCCCTTTTCCCCAAAAGCAGCAACTCAAGGACCAATCTTTCCTCATTCCTTCACCTGCACCAAATATCTTCTTCTTTCATAATGTTAAGTCATTGGCCATCTAATCTGATAAAATAATACAAAAAAAGCATAGAATATTGGTCCAATTATCCCTACTTTTCTTACTCTCATTCTTGGTGGTCCAAAGTAGAATGCTGCCCACTGCTCTGTTTAAAATCAGACACCCCCCTAGACCTTCTGCCTCATGCAAGTGAAACATGTAATTTAAGATAGTCTGAAAAAGAATTTTAAATTAGGAAGTGAGATTTTTCTCTCTTCTTCCATTTAAACTCTCTGCTACTTTCCCCTTAGCCAGAAAGTTGACATTATAAATGTTATCACATTTACACATATTATAAGCCCAGGAATTATATCATCTCAGGCCAAAAGTGGATGTTGAGACTCTGATATCTTGCCTTTCTACCTCTTGGTCCTTTTCCCAAGAACTCTATAACTAAATGCACTCTGGTTGCAAGTGCCCGTGAATGGGAGCTGACCTTATTCTTCCCCTGAGTGGGAAGGAAGGATGAAGCCAGAATTAGGACTAATGAGGTGGGATTTGGTGGACAGAATGCATACCCCACCCCTAGGCATTGCACCCTCACTAAAGTGGGCCGTCGATGTGGTGTGGAGGCTTAGGAGGTCATCTGTAAGTGAGTATAACCCTGGGAGAAGGTAGAATAAGGATGACAGATTATGGAAGGTGCTGGTACTCTGAAGAGGTTATAGGAGAATTCTAGAAGAGACATTCATTTTATTTTAAAGGGTTCTTCCTACTTAAAATATGTATACTTAAATAAATTTATCTAAAGTATAATTTTTAAAGGACACGTGGCAATCAGGAAAACACAGGTAAGCTGGTTTTATCTTTTATAAGACATTGCAAACAAGAGAGTCATTTTTTAGATTTCAAGTTTAAAATGGAACACTATGGTGTATGTCCTGTTTCTGTGAAGTACCATGTGTTCATTCACAGCATGGGCAAGGCCAAATGCCTCCAAGAGGTTCAATGTTCTTATAAAACTGTCAACAGTTCTCTGCTGAGTCAAAGACGTTAGTGGCTTGAGTCAAAATATAAACCTAGGTTTCAATGATTGAGTAAGCTTTGCAAGGTTAAAAGTTATTGGCTTTTCATATATTAATATTTCACTGTAGATTAGTTTTCTACACAGGGAACAGTATTTTAATGATGAGCTCATTTTAAAAATTATTTATCTCTTGATCAATTATTTCAGTTAATTCTTATAGCATATTTTAATATTTTATGAGAAGATGCAGAGTAATATGTCTGAATATAACTTTTATATGACACTGATATTTTCTAAAGTTTTATGAGAAAAATGGCTTTGTGATGCTATAATATTTTGGATTTAAGGAATAAAAGCAAAAATATATAAATTATATATATATAAGTATATATAAGTGTGCAAATCACATTTCAATTATAACTGAATTATTTTCTGTACCTTATCTAAAGGAATATCTTAAACCTGACTTATGCTTTATGTGAGTAGATTTTAAGGAAGAGAACTGCCTATGTGGATAGTTGGAAGGAATAGATTAACTTGGAAAATTATGTACACTGGAGTCCCTTTTAAAGTGGTGGCATCAGAGTAAAGTAATATATGGGACAAATGGGTTTTATATATCAAAATTAGCAATATTCAAACAACCTTCACAATCGGGTGTATCAGTGTAAATAAGGTATTTTTTGGAATGCTGTACATAGAATCTGTTTTTATGGCCATACCTTTTCTGAATTTTAAACATGCAACTTGTGAACACTCCAAATATGGACTTGTCCCTCATTGTTCCTTCCTTTCTATAGAGCTCCAGGCCAACCTGGAGCAAAAGAGCTGTTCAAAGCCAGTATCTTTCAGCTCCCTGAGTTTGTCCCCTAGATAGAAACCCTTCACAAGCCACCACCCTTCCTGTATATAAATTGTTCAGCCCTCATGGCACAGCATGTTCACCTCAGCCTGTTCTTTCTTACATATACCCTTTTTCCTTGATCTTCACCAAATTGCTCCCCACTTCTTCTTTGAGAGTATCTCTTTATTCATATTGCAAACCAAAAACATTGTCATAATCACAATGATAAGTATGAAAATGCTGGTAATCCTGGTATTAACTAAAATGAAAAATTACATATTTTAAAGTGGCACTGAACAAAATAAAAAGCCAAGGCAATCTTCGTCATCCAAGGATATCAAGGTACTCAGAAATCCCTTTGAAATCCTCCCTTAGGTTATAATCCATCAGTGTATCCTTACCTAAATAAATGAAGAAAAACACCAGCACTTAAACAAAATTATGTCTTATTCTGTTTTATTCTTTTTCAATTATGAGTTTATCAGAATATTCTATTTCTATTATTTTGTATTTCAGATGTTCTGCATTTCGACTTCATCCAAGATTAAATTGATGTCTATGGGCTAATCTGGAAACATAAAAACAAACTGTTTCGCTACATCTATAAGAAAGTATGTCCAGATCCCCATTGGCTGACTTATAAAGGGGCTTTAGAACACAACCCAATGTAAGTTACAGACATACTGTGTTTTGGTCTCTGTTACATCCCCCGCAGTTAGGGCATGTGTCTGTTTGCATGTATACAGGTGTGTGTGGATTGTATACACATGTGTATTTACACATACACATTTTCACAATTCTGGGTTGATAACATCATTTATTCCTTTCTTCAGTGCATATTTGAAAGCCTTTTATGTAACACTGCAGTCCTGGATATCCAGAGATGAGGTCACTGTCCTCACAGAGCTCATACTCTAACGGGAAGACAGACATAAATTGCACAAATACCTATGGAATGCTCACTGTGCTAGGTGCTATGCAGGGAGATCATGTAGCCTATGTGGGCATATAACCAGCTCCCACCTTGTGTCCAGGGTCAGAATGAGTTCTCTGGAGAGGACAATGGGTCTTTTAAGATGTCATAGGCAAGAAAGAATTAAAGAGGCAAAGGGAGTGAGAGGTGATGAGGGAAGGGCAAGGATGGGATATAAAATGCTTGGGAACAGAGGGAACTCATCTTCAAATACTGTACCTGCTTAGTTACGTACTGTGCTGACTTTTTCCGGGAGTGACCACTGAGTAGCTGGGAGACTTTTAGCCTAAACCTTACCATTAAAAAACTAATTGTAATCATACTAGAAAATAAGAAGCCACAAATAATTTCACAAACACTTGTGCTTTTTTTGTATTTCAGGTATGAAGTACTCCTTAAGTCCTGACAACCACCTTGAAGATGGAATTATGAATATGGCAACTTTTCTACGGGGCTTTGAAGAAAAGGGGATAAAGAACGACAGGCCTGAGGACCAACTGAGCAAAGAGAAAAAGAAGATTCTGTTCTCCTTCTGTGAGGTCTGCAACATCCAGCTGAACTCCGCAGCCCAAGCCCAAGTCCATTCCAACGGCAAATCCCACCGCAAACGGGTGAAACAGCTGAGTGATGGGCAGCCCCCGCCCCTGGCTCAGGCCAGCCCCAGCGCCAACGCCAGTGCAGGTAGGCAGCGCCCCGGGCTCCTGCGCCATGGAGCGTGATGGTTCTGGTTTCAAAAATGAAAGATTTAGGGCAAGACTTAACTTTTACCTTAACACTACCACCACAGTAATATGTATTCTTCTCCCTGCAGGTAGAATCTGTGAGCTGTTTGTCTTTTCAGAATAGTTTTTATGCACTCAGATATACACGCAGGCTCCCCGCCCCCCATACACAATATGTATATTCTTATATGCCCAGAGTGAGCGAACATTTCCAAATGTATTTTGAAATGTATTTAAAATGGATCAATGATGTCATTTTCCCCCTTCTCTCAAAATTAGGTTTCCTTGGGTTTCCTTTATCTGCTTTCTTTGGGGTGGCATACCGCTTGACAGTATATAAAAAGCTACAGCTTTATTTATAACATCCCATGATGCAGGAAGGAGCATTAATCTTGCATGTTAGATTTGTCATATTCTTTTTGCGAGTTGCCAGCAGTGTGCTGGGGTGTTCTAACAATAGGAACACACATTGCCAAAACCAACAAGGCTTACCTCTGAACTCCGGAAGCATCGTCACTTTCACCTGCCTCTCACCCTTTCCTTGTGGGCTGGATAGAAGCAGAAGCTCAGGAATTGTTACATTCCTGCCTCTGCCCTGAATTCTAAACAATCTTTCACATCCTTTATCTTATCCTCAGGCAGCCCTTCCTCCTCCACATTGCTGGTCATTAGGTGGCCTCACTGTGTCGGAACTAAAGAAAAATGTGAAATGTACTGTTACCCGTGGTGAAGATTTCTGCAAAAGGTGGGCCTCTTACCCAGGTTTTAGGTGGGAGGCCAAGATAAACCTCCTCCCAAATGTGGTGGCAGAGTTCCACATTCCACTCTGGCAAGTGTTTGCTCTGTAATGAGGCCTCAACTTGGAGTGAGAGGAAGCAGAGAAGCCCATTTGTTGGAATTTCACTCAGTGCTGTGACATAGTTCTTGATTTTGTGTGTGTGCTATAAATAAATAATTTCTACATATCAAGCTAAACCTAACTACTTCTTATTCAGTATATGGTTTAATTTTATTTAACTATTTTTTCCAACCAATACTTAACATGCTGTAAAAGAAAGTAAGTAAAGAAAGTAAAAGAACGTACAGGGTATGAGATACATACTTACAATAATGAAAAAAAATCACTTTTCTATTTTCTATTTATTTGTTATTATGATAATTATAATTACTCACAGATGCATTAATGTACTTGAATTTACAGGTTAAAACATAGTTAGTGTTAGGTTAAAAACTGATACCTATATCAGAGAGCAAGTAACAGCCCGAGTAAAGGTTTGAGTTACCTCTGTTAGAGTGCAAATGTCTATAGACACTACAGTCATTAAGAATTATATTTCTGAAGAATATCTAATGGCAGGGGAAATTGTCTATGACATAATACTAAGTGAAACAGCAGCAACTGAAGTGGAATATACCTTACTGCTGTTCTGTGTGCATGTGCACATTATCTACTCTTTAGAGTCTCGGCTCAATGAGGAGCAAGCCTGACATCATTTTATTTTTTCCTGTCACCTTCCTCAGTTTTGATCTATCAAATTTCTGTTTCCTGCCGGGTAGAAGCTCCCTTAACACCCTCTCAGCCCACAATTTCTCACTTTTGTATGTTCAGAAAGACTCTTTGATTTAGAAGAGTCAGTTCTATTTATAAAAACATCCTTTCATTGCCAAATTAAGATTTGGCTAGACAGACCCTGGAACTCAGAGTGGAGGGCTCCCGCTCTGCCCCTTCCTCAGCCTGATTTCCACCCCCCAGTCAGGGGTGGGAAACCGTGGAGGGTTGCAAGGGTGGAGGTTACCTTACAGTCGTGGCAAGCTTGTGGTGCTGTTCTTAGTTGGTGATTGGTGTTCTGGCAGTCTCTGTGGGTCACAGGTGCTCCTAACAGACCCTGTGGAAGAAGAGCTCCTCCAGACAGTCCCTTAGGCATTGGGGTCCGTTAGGCATTCGTGGTCTCTTGTGAGATAGCTGCATCTTCTGGTTTACCCCCCAGCTGGTAGCAAAAGGCTCCATTCCTCCCCCATATGTGCCTCTTTCAAGATTGCATCCTCTATTTTCATTCATACCAACTCCTGGGGCTTGAGGGCACATACAGAATCTACCTGAGAATTAACATTTCTCTTGAAAACCTGGAGCTGCTGGGGCCCAGGCAGGTAGAGGTGGAGGGGACCTGGGGAGCTTTTCTTTCTTGCTCAGGTAGCACAGGGGAGGCTAGCCAGCCCACTGACAAAGCGGCACCTAATCAGGGAACAAAATACCAGTCTCCTTTTTTTTGCCCATCACTTGGCTTTAGAGAGTATTATGAGTTGAATTGTGTTCCTCTACCAAAAAAAAAAAAAAAAAAAAGATGTGTTGGAGTCCTAACCCCCAGTCCTTCAGTATGTGACATTATTTGGAGTTAGGGTTTTTACAGAGATAATTAAGTTAAAGCCAAGTCATTGGCGTAGGCTTTAATCCGTTATGAGTGATGTCCTTATGAAAACGGGAAATTTGGACACAGAAACAGACATATATGGAAAGAAGAGGACGTGGAGAGAGACACAGGGAAAAGGCTAACACCTACAAGCCAAGGAGGGAGGCCTGGAACAGATCCTTCCCTCACAGCTCTCAGAAGAAACCAACCCAACCGATACATTGATTTTTGACTTCAAGGCTCCAGAGCTGTGAGAGGATAAATTTCTGTCATTTAGGCCACCGAGTTTGTGGTACTTTGTTACAATAGCCCTAGAAAACTAATACAGGGAGGGAATATTGTAGCCCATTTCTCCCTCATAGGGAAAAAAAATGTGGTAGTAGAGATATTCTTATCAAGAACTGTAAACTTAAGAGGTGGCTTCCCGTCTTCTCAGTCAGTTTTATAGTATTGGGGTTGGCGTGGGTGAGAGTGGGGTCCACAGGGTAATGGCTGAGATGTGAGCCTAACCGCTGGAAGTTCTTCCACCAAATTGAGAATTCAGTGTTTACAGAACTCTTATATCTCAATTTTTGGAACAACAGGAGGGTTCTTAGGATGTACCTAAAACCATTCAGCTATTAGAGAGAGCGAGAGAGAGAGAGTGTGTGTATGCATCAATGTGCCAATGTGATTTTCTTCCTAAGTGAGGAACTTATGATAAGTAGCAGAAAACTCCCTTTCCCAGAGCTATTGTGTGAATACTCTGGGCTACAGAAGGGAGAATCAGGGGGAAGCAATGAGAGCTTAGGTAACTTATGTACAAGATCCCTACTCCTTTCCCCATCCACTTTCACAGGGTAAGTAGAAATAACAGAAACCACAGATGGGTCTTGGCTTCTGGACTAAGTAGCTGAATCCTTCCATCCCTCTTAGAGCCCACAAAGACAGTAAGATCCTTGTGTTCTTGGCCTCTAGGAAGGGTGGGCAGATGGACCTGAGGCAGTCTTATGATTTCCTGTGGGCTTAGTGAGTGCAGAGATTGCTTCATGAGCTTGAGAACCACAGAGGGGCCTTTGAGAAGAACAGAGAAAAAGCCTTTCCTGTTGGATTGGGGCAGTGGCAGGAGAAGGTTTCTCATGTGCCATGACAAAGAAACACCTCATAGTGCCTGCATATACTAATGACCAAACACTAAACAGGCATAGTAATACCTCATCAGATGTGCTGCACTATGTGCAGAAGTGATAGCAGGCCATAAAGCATCCTACCTGAGCCGTGGTACCATGTAAGCCCATAAGCACTCTCTGTATCCCACCCCAAATTTACAAGCAGCTCCAGGGAAAGATTCATTCTATGCTGCCTGAAAGTAAGTTTGTATCATTACATGGTATGGGGTTTGTACTAGGCAAAGGAAATGATAAAAGAATGAATCTTGAAGCTTTAGTCATGAAGGAAGAAAGAATAATGGAAAGAGTAGAAATGTGGTAAGTAATAAACTACCTGTATTAGTCAGGGTTCTCCAGAGAAACAGAAACAATAGGAGAAAGGAATTGGCTCACACAATTATGGAGGCTGCCAAGTCTCAAGATCTGCAATCGGAAAGCTGGAGACCAGAATTGCTGATGGTATAGTTCTAGTCCAAGTCTAAAGGCCCAAGAACCAAAAGAAGTGATGGGGTAGTTCCAGTCGGAAGGCTAGCTGGCTCAAGACCCAGGAAGAGCTGATGTTTCAGTTTGAGTCTGAAAATAGGGAAAATCTGATGTCAGAGCTGGAAGGCATTCAGGCAGGAAGGAAGAATTCCTTCTTAATCAGGGAGGATCAGTTTTTTATTCTACTCAGGCCATCAAGTGATGAGGCCCACCTACATAAGGGAGGACAATTTCCTTTACTTAGCCTTTCAATTGAAATGTTAAACTCACCCAAAAATATCCTCATAGAAATACTCAGAATAACGTTCAACCAAATATCTGAATATCCAGTGACCTAGTCAAGTTGATACATAAAATTAATCCAATCATCACATAACCATTTTCCTCATGAGTTTTATAAATCACATTTTATGGCTGCAACAAAAATTATAACCATCTGATGCTAAAGACAATTGTCTTTACAAGTGGGGAAGTTAAAAGAATCCAAATGGAAATAAGGTATTTGTATTTCACTTGAAGTAGCTAACTGATGATACCAATAAATTGTCATAAGTCACATTTGTATAGCATTGTAATACTCATAGCAACCACTGTGAAAACTATACAGAGATATATAATAAAAAAGAATACAAATAAGTCATGATGGGGTCCTACAAAATGTTCAAGTAAGCCACAGGATAGCAAGAAAAGAGAAATGGAGGAACAAGAGCCAAAAGAAACAAATGGAAAATAAATAATGAAATGTCAGACTTAAGTACAAACATATAAATACTTATCTTAAATGTAAATGGCCTAAATATAGCAATTAAAAGACAGATATTTTCAGAATGGATTTTAAAAAATGACCCAAATATATGCTACTTAGAAGAAGTTCACTTCAAAATCGATGACATAGGTAGATTGAAAGTAAAAGGATAGAAGATAATATATCATGCAAACAGTGATTAAAAAATAAAAGCAAAAGTAGCTATATTAAAACCTGATAAAGTGGACTTCAGATCAAGGAAAATTACTACAGAGGGATACATTAAATAATGATAAAAGTTTAAATCCACCAGAAAGATATAATGATTCTAAATGTTTCTGCACTAACAACAGAGCCTCAAAATACATGAAGCAAAAACTGACAGAGCAGAAAAAAGAAATAGATAGTTCACAATTATAGTCAATCATTTATGGTTGATCATTTATGGTCATTTATTTATGGTTCAACATTCCTCTCTCAGCAACCGATAGAATTACTAGACAGAAGATCAGCAAGGACATAGAAGCTCTGAACAATACAATCAACCAACAGAGTCTAATTAATTTCTATAGAACTTTACTCAATAACAGGACACATATTTTTTCAAATGTCTATGCAACATCCACCAAGATAGATCATATTTTGGGCCATAAAACAAAACCTTAATGAATTTAAAAGAATTGTAATCATATGCAATATGTTCTCTGACCATAATGAAATCAAACTAGAAATTAATAATAGAAAACAACATGAAAATTAAACAACATGTCTCTTAAATAATCCATGAATCACAGAGAAAGTCTCAAGGGAAATAAAAAATACATAGAACCAGATGAAAATGAAAGCACAACATATTAAAGTATGTGGGATATAACTAAAGCAGTGCTGAGAGGGAAATTTACAGTCCTAAATGCCTATATTATAAATGACAAATTATCTCAAATAAATAAGTTTTCACCCAAGAAACTAGAAAAAGAAGAGAAAAGTAAACCAAAAGCAAGCAGAAGGAAGGAAATGATAGAGACTAAGAGCAAAAATCCATGAAGTTGAAAATAGAAAAGTAACAAAGAAAAATCAATAAAATGAAAAGATGGTTCTTTGAAAAAAATCAATGAAATCGATAAGTTTCTAGCAAGACTGACAAAGATAAGAAAGAACATACAAATGAAATAGGTGATATTACTTTAGAACTTGCACAAATAAAAATATAATAAGCAAATACTATACATCTATTTTCATAAATTCGACAACTTAGAAGAATGAAGCAGTCTTTCAGAAACCACAGATGACCAAAACTCAATCAAGATAAAGACAGACAAGCTGAATAGGCCTATAGCCTTCAGATAAGTTGAATTCATAATTGTAAAGCTCTGGAAAAGGAAATTTTGAAATACTTATGGTTTCACTGGAGAATTCTACCAAGCACTTAAGGAAGAATTAACACCCATTTTACACAATTGCTTCCAGAAAATAGAAGAGGAGGAAACTCTTCCCAACTTATTTTATGAGGTCAGTATTACCCTGATACCCAAACCTGACAAAGACAATATTAAAAAACAAAACTACAGAATAGTATCTTTCGTGAACTTAGACTAAAAATTCTCAACAAAACATAAACAAACTGAATCTAGCAATGTATAAAAATAATTATACGTCATAACCAAGTGGGATTTATTCCTGGTATGTAAGGCTGGTTCAACATTTAAAAATCAATAAATAAAATCCACCATATCCATCAAGCTAAAGAAAAAAAATCATATGATCCTATCAATTGATGCAATAAAAGCATCTAAAGTTTTGAGGAAACCCAACACTCATTTATGATAAGAACATTCAGCAAGCTAGAAATAGAGGAGAATTACCTTAATTTAACAAAAACATCCAGGAAAAGCCTACACCTAACATCATACTTAATGGTGAAAGACTGAACTTATCTCTAAGATCAAGAGCAAGGGAAGGATGTCCACTCTCACTTCTCCTCTTCAATATGGTACTGGAAGTTCTAGCCACTATATTAATAAGACAAGAAAAATAAAGTCATACAAATTGGGAAACGAAAAATAAAACCATCTCTCTTTGCAGATGATGTGATAGTCGGTGTAGAAATGCCAAAGAGCCCACAAAATAACAGCTAGAACTAATAAGTGAGTTTTAGGAAGGTGGCAGGATAGAGGATCAACACACAAAAATCAATTGCATATCTAAATACTAAAAATGAAGTATGGAAATCAAAACTTAACACTGTATCATTTACAGAAACTCCCAATAAAATTAAATACATAAATACACACTTCCAAAAACATGCACAGGAACTGTATGCTAAAAATTGCAAAATGCTAAAAGTAGAAATAAAAGAAGACCTAAATAAATGGACAGACATACCGTGTGCATGGATTGGAAAACTCAACAAGATTAAGATGTCAGTTCTCCTTATATTCATCTATAGTTTTCATGCACTTCCTATCAAAATCCCAGCAAGGTTTTTTTGTAGACATAGACAAGCTTATTCTAAAATTTGTATGGAAAAGCATGACCCTAGTAGCTACAACAACCTTGACAAAGAATAAAACAGGAAGAATCTCTCTACCTAATATTGAGGTTTACTATGTAGCTAAAGTAATGAATACAGTGTGGTTATATTGGAAGTGTAGACACATAAATTAATGAAAAAGACTAGAAAGACTATGTCCCAGACATAGACCCATGCACATTTGCTCAACTGATTTTTGACAAAAGTGCAATAGCAATTCAATGGAAGAAGGATAGCCTTTTTGACAAATGGTGCTGGAGTAACTGAACCTCTATAGGCCAAATAAACAAACAAACAATAACAAACAAACAAACAAACAAGAACAAACAAACCAAACAAAAAAACAAACAAAAGAACAAACAAACAAACAAAAACCTCCTTAGGTGTAAATCTCATACCATATACAAAAATTATCTCAAAATGAATTAGATTTAAATGTAAAACCTAAAAATATAAAACTTTTAGAAAAAAGTAGAAGAAAATCTCTGGGACCTCAGGCTAGGGAAAGAGTTCTGACTTGACACCAAAAACATGATCTAGAAAAGAAAAAATTGATCAATTGGGCTTAATTCAAAATTTAAAACTTTTGCTTTGTGAAATGCTATGGGAAGAGGATGAACATACAAGCTACAGATGGGAGAAAACATTTGCAAACCACATGTTCCACAAAGAACTAGTATCTAGAATTTATAAAGAACTCTCATAACTCAATGGTAAAAAAAAAAAATCAAACTATCCAATTAGAAAATGGGCAAAAGATAAGAGGAGTTAGCTCACTGAAGAGGGCACACAGATGACAAATAGGTACATGGAAAGATATTCAACATTATTAGCCTTCAGGGCAATGCAAAATAAAATCATAATGAGATTTCACTATATACCTATCAGAATGGCTAAAATAAAAAATAGTGACAACACCAGATGCTGGCCAGGATGCACAGAAAATGCATCATTAATACGTTGCTGATGGAAATGTAAAATGCTATAGCCACCCTAGAAAAATAGTTTGACGGTATGTTATATAGCTAAACGTGCAGAAGCCATTTGACCAGCAGGTATACTTTTGGGAATTTATTCCAGAGAAATGAAAACATATGTTCCCATAATACCTGCACGTGAATGTTCATGGCAGCATTATTTATAATAGCCCCAAATTGTAAACAACTCTGTGTTAGTTTCCTGAGGCTTCTGTAACAAATTTCCTTAAACTTGGTGCCCTAAAACAACAGAAATTTATTCTTTCTGTGTTCCGAGCCTAGAGTCTGAAAGTTGGCAGGGCTGCACTCCCTCCAGAGGCTCTAGGGAGAATCCATTCCTTGCCTCTTCCACCTTCTACTCTTAGTCTTCTAGTAGCATTATCAGAGTGAACACAAATTTTGTTTTTTTTTCTAATTTTTAAATATTATCAAGTTTTCACTTTATAGAGATTAATGAAACAATCTCTTAAGAGAAGTGTCAAGAGAAGATAAATATTTAACTAAACAAATGGCAATATGATATGCTAAGAATAATGATAGATCTACATATAAGGTAGATATGGCACAGAGAAAGGAATGGTTAACTTTACGGAGGTCAGGGAAGACTTCCAAGAGGTGATATTTGAGGTGCGTATTCAAGGATGAGTTTCAAGTTATTCAAGAAAAAACAGCAATCCAGGTAGAGGAAAAGGCAATGCAAATGCATGCAGGAATAAACTATAAACAGTTTGTTATTACTGGAGTGAAATATGATTTGGGGAAAAAGGAGGAAGAACCCTTTGCAAAGGTAGACAGGAACCAGAACAGGAAGAAGGATCTTCCTGGCCCTGTGGGAATAGAGGTACAGAAAAAACACAGCTGCAGAGACACATAAATAAAAAATTCAGACATCCCATCCTTGGCTATTGTTTCCAAGGATACCACCCAATTGCAGAGATCATTTTCCATGGCCCACCTACAGCCTCCCAAGTCCAGATAAAATTGACCATATTCATTCTCCATGAGGATGGGCAGTGACCAACATCCTGCCCTCTACATTTAAGGTTTAAATTTTAAGACTAAAAAGGAGTTAGTCATGCAAGAGAATGAAGAAACGTGACCCAAAGGGAGTGAAGAGAATGTTCAAAATCTCAAGCTGAGAAAACACTTGGAGCGTCTAAAATGCTGAGATACGGCTGAAATTGAGCGAGAGAATTATAAAGAAACACAAGAAAAGTTTGGAAAGGTAGGCAGAAACCTTCAGACACTTTTTAAAAAAATGTTTTGTTTTAATCATGATTCTATGGGTCAAAAATTTGGGCTGGGCTCCACTAGGTGGTTCTTGTCCTGGACAGACTGGGGGTCACTCATGGAGCTGGAGGCAGCTGCAGATGGTTTAAGATGGCCTCGCACACATCCGGCAGTTGGTACCTCCAACTTGCTGGAGGACACAGCACAAGATGCTGTCTTGGAAGCATAGAGCAGCCCTCACCAGACACCGAATCTGCCGATGCCTTGATCTTGGAATTCCCAGCATTCAGAACTGTGAGAAATAAATTTCTATTATTTATAAATTACCCAGTCTGTGGTATTTTGTTATAGCAGTGGGAATGGCTTAAGACACAAGGCCCGCTCAAATTCAAGGGGGTGGGAAAATAGACTCTGCTGCTTGATTCAAGAAGTGATATATTTTATTTAGCTTTAGGAATTTTAAACTGAGCTTGCATAGATTTTTAAATTGAGGACATAATCTTGATTGTATTTAAGTTGAGAAGATACGAGTGATAAAACCTGAGTATTTTGCAGCAGAAAGTGGAGGTAATGGTCTAGAAGTAGGAGTGGAGGGCAAGACTGGAAACTAGTTTGACAGTTAGAGCATTATATATCACTTATTTTCTTTTTTTGCAGTAGTCTTTGCTTTTCCTTGATGCTCCCAGCATCCTCAGTTATTTTCTTCCCCTCCTAATCATCTCTTATTTTCATTGCTATCCTACATTCAAGATTAAACAGCTTCTAGGGTTAGGGCACTATAATACATAGTATGACTCTTAAAATATATGTATGTGGGCTTTTAAATGCATAGGCCAAATTTCTCACATTGCATCTCATGAATATTTAAAATGTTAAATCTTGCATTAGGCCACAAGGTGAAATCCTTAAATACATTTTGCCAGACGTTTTTGTTGAACTTTAGAAATTAAACTTGCATATGCAATACTACAGAATCGCCACAAGATGGTGCCATGAGTATAGTGAAAGTATGATGTTTTCCTCATTCCCATTCCTACATCTACGTTTAGGTGGAATTGATTAATGAGTATGGAAAGAAAAGAAATACCACACAAAGGGGTGAAAGTGTGTGGACATGCACGTGAGGGTAAGAGCATGTTCATCTGACAGACTTTTTGAGCATCTTTTATGTGTTAGGCAGAATATCTAGGGGAGATATCAGGGTGTGGGAGTTAAAGAGGGGAATAGGAGAGATTGTTCCCCAGTTTTCAGGAAAAAAAATTGCTACTTAAATATATTAATACTTTTCCGTTTCTGTAAAGAATTTTAGTCCATTTAAAAAGATATTAGGTATAAACATAACTATTAAATTATGTAAACTTAGGTTTGTGTGGCAGATTTAGAGATAGGGCTAGAATCTATCAATATGATAATGTCTTTTACTTTTCCAGTAGAAACACACAGTTTTATTTATTCATTTTTGATAAATCAATTTTTCATTTGTCACTCAACCAAGAAATCTAACTTTTGCAAAATATAAGTACCATGGTCAAAATATAACAAATCATTGATAAAGTATCATTGAGTTTCTACCAGTAAGTATATTTAGATAAGTCAGTCATTTCAGTGTGAGCAGGTGGGTTAAATTGTTTCCAATGTACTTAGTTCCTTAAATCTCTTAATTATAAGTCCAGAAAACTCCTTTCATAGAATAATTACTATATGGTACATTTATTAGACAGAGCTCATATGACTTCTTATGATTTTTCATGAAGGGATGTATTTGGAAGGGGAAAAGGCCTTGATCAAAATATACCAAATTGGACCCTTGAGAACAGGAAATCTACTTTTCTTAGTGTAAATCCCAGATCTTTATAAGAGAGACCAGGAATTGTCTCCTACTTGGAATAATTCAGACCTGGGTGATGATATCAACAGTAGAAGAACTATTGACATACTTTTCTGATTCTTTGTGTTACCTAAAGTTGATCGCTGTTTATTTTCCAAAATCCTGACTCTATTCTTCCCAGCAAGGATAGAGTTGGTGCCCCACATATGTTCTCCCCAGATCAATTTAATTGAGATTTATATTGTAGGGCTCATTGAGATTGAGGTTTCTTAGGAATGAAAGTAGAGCAATTTGGAAATAGGATGAAGTCTCAGTTATAACTCCAACACTCCAATTCTTTAAAAAAAAGAATTAAAAGTAGTGGTTGGCTCTTTTTTGGTGAAGGTCAAATAGAATTTTGCTTTAAGAATGCTTTGGACTATGAATTTTTATATATGTCATATTTATTAAAAGATAAGAGTTGTTTAACATCAAGTCTTGGTTTTTAGATTTTGAAAACCAAACACTGACATTTTTCAATGTGGAAACTGAGTCTTAGACAATCATGGCAAGTGTTTGGGTAGCTGAGTGATTTAAATCATCAAAGACACACTTAAAATCTTGGTGTCTGCCTGAAATAGAAGTGTTGGCCATTTTAAACTAATCTAAGGAGAAAGGTTTTCAGTAGCCGGCTCAATGGCAATATAAATTAGTGAGATCAGTTTCCACTGGGGGATGAATGTGTTGTCACTCTGACTGACCAACTTTCTTCACATAGACATTCCACTTTTATATTTTAACAGCATCACAGCCAAGGAGGCTGTTGGACATTGCCCTAGTTAGGCATCCTTGTGGAATATTACACCTGATCATGGGGTTGGTATTCATCCTTAGCACTTATGCTTTTTCTGGAGCTGGTTGCTGGGCTGGCTGTGAAACATATCTGCTCTTCTTCTGATTACATGAAGAGTTTGCAGGAGGTGGGAGGGCTGGATACTGTAGTTTTTCTGGTCTGAGTGTGATGGCATTCACAACATGTTGACCCACTTCATTTCAGGAGCTTGCCCTCTGGTGAACCTGCATTGCAATCCAGAGACTTTTGCCCTGTAGACACTGGATGTTTATCTATTATTATATGGACATGATGTAAAAATTATAGGGAGATTTTTATTTATTTTAGCCCTGAAGTGATGGTACCCATCTTATGGTATAGTCAGTTACTTTTAGAAGCGGCCATAACTCCATCAAACCATCAGGGCACCATTTTGGTTGCTAAAGAAAAAAATTCACCAAATTATGTCACATTGTCAAAAGAATAAATTTAGTTTCCTTCTTTACATGGAAAATGACTTTCTTTGTGATCATAGTCTAGATGTTAAGATTAGAGCCACACATTCCATTCTACTTTGTCCAGTGAGTAGGAAGACTACCATTCACATAAATGCCTCCAGGACTCCTCCCCAGTGCAGATCTGGGCCTCACAAAACACCCAGGAAATGCTCTTGAAGATGGTGAATGTTCTGTAGGCCCACAGTCTTCAGTCCAGCATCAATGCTTTATGATGTTAAAGTTCTTTAACATACTTCTTAAAAAAGTATTTCTTTGGGAAATACTCTTATAAGAAAAACTCCAAGAAATGCAACACATTATTCATGTTTTTTTGCAATATTCATTTTAAAAATGAATTTTAAAATTAAACAGTTGAATATTGATGGTAGAGAATATTGCTATTTTTTCTACAAGTGATTTTGAAGAACTCCTACACCAAGTAGTATATAGCACATGCAAATAAAATAGGCATGTTTACTTTGTAAAGCAAAGCTCATTTTTTTGTTGTTGTTGTTTCTGACAGTGTCACATGTGATACTTAACATTATGGATATTTTGCTTTTGGGTACAGTGAGAAGAGGGTGCGATAACCCAGTGTTTTATGCCTCACTCTGAAAATATATTCTTCCTTTTAAAGTTTCCCCTTGAAAATTAAGGTAAGTTGTTAAGAAAATATTTATGTCAAGTGCCTTTCGCACTAGTGAGCCTAATGTTTAGGTAATCAATGAGTGGTTGATACTGTTATTATTATGTTTTGCTTATTTTTTTTGATTCAGTAATTCTGAATGTCTTCTTGTTGCCTTCCGCTTCCATGCCCTAGTTTTGTCATTTTGCATTATTGCCACATTTCTGCTCTGCTTTATGTCTCAGTCTTAAGCACCTTCTCTCATATGTTTTGCCCATCTTGTTAAAGCAATGCTACCCTCCAAATCTCTTGCCCAAGCAAGAGAACACCTGCTTAGATACCATTTCCCAATCTATAACTTTATAACAGTTTAGATGAACATTTCTACAGGTCCACAATTTCTTACTTGAAGTTCCTGAAATTCAAGACCTGAAAACCAGAAGGTTTTGTAATTCATATTAATGGAAAAGCCTGACCTGAACTGATATGAGGTTAATTACAGTCTTTATTTATCCCATCTAATATGAATATACTTGTGTTGTGCTACAGAAATGTTAATGTGTCTGATTATAGAGTCGTGCCCTAGACCGCACTGGGGCCCTATATAATGCCTACCACTGGAGGCGTTATGTAATTCATGGCATATTGCAGAGTATTACCTTTCTGAAATCTGAAAACGCTTGAATTCTGAAATGCTTCAGGCACTAAGGGTTTTAGATAAGGGATTGAGGATCTATTAATATAATCAAATATCATGATTTCATTTTAAACTTTTATTACTAGGGAGTTCCATGTGTGGTAATAATAAAAAGATTTTTAGGTATATAATCTCTCTTATGAACTATTTTCTAAGATGAGAAAAGTTGTGAGTATGAGAGAGAGAGAGAAAGGGAAAGAGAGAGAGAAGACTGAACAATTGCTGAATCAGTGATGCCCGATACTATTTCTCATAATACATTCAAAGGCTGCCCTGGGGCTTGATGAAACACAAAACCAATGGAATTCAGGTGGCAAAAGTGACTGCATGTTCTATGACACAAGTGTACGTGTACAGGCACATGCTTGTGTGCATATCCACTCATGTATGTCTATATCTGTCTCCAAGGAAGTGCATCTAACCATCAGCCTATAAGAACTCAACGCTACATATAGGGACATAATGAGGATACCCATGGGAGTACCGTGTTTAACGTTGCTCCAAAATGCTATTACGTAAATGCATGTTGTGACATATTGTTTATTTTTACACAGATGTTTTACATTGTAGACACTGCTAAATGTGTCGCCTAAGACCTAGTAATATTACTAGAACTGAACCCCATCATTTATAGAAGATCTTCGAATTAGGAATAGGCTTTATTGGAATTACTGGATTTGCTCTGCCTTTTGGCTTCTCAATGAGAACCTAAAACCCTTTAAAATTTTTGAATAGAACCTTAAATGTGTTCTTGTCAATGCTACCCTGCTGGGAATTTCTTCCAGTTATTTTTGTGACTTGTGATAAATGTTTTATGGCCTTTTTGCTTTGTGTTTTGCATGCATACGTCAAAACTCTATATTTTGTGATCTCAAATCATTGCTCCTACTTTCTAGGGTATAGCTACCTTGTACCTTTTTAAAACTGTGTCAACCGGCTCTTGCATCTTATATTTTAATAACAAAAGAGGAAGGATGGTAAAAAGCAAAGGTATAAATTTGGGAGTGGCTGGGATAGGGATATATTGGTTTAATAAGCTATAGATTTTTTTAATAATGAGCAAATATTATGGTATTAAAATATTTTCTATTTTACATGTTTATTTTCTTGTTACACAATACATTTAAACCTTTATTGTTTAAGAAATTGTCTTAGACTAAAATTGATAGCACTTTTCCCTCGTGTTAGCATAGCCCTGCACATTTTTACTATTTTAATTTAGAGACAGACACTTAGGAGTTAAAGGATATTTAACTTGCTCTTTAGTGAACATCTGTGTCAAATATATGAAATTATTTTTGTTATAATTGTAATAGCCTCTAGTGATTTCATTTGTCTATAGAAAAGTCCCAGGAATCTACAGCTATTTTGGGTTTTGCAGCCTTTATAAGTCCTTATAATATAGACTACTGATTTCTTCTCTGTATCCTGCTCATTGTTGAAAAGCCAGAGCTATTTTTAACATTTACACAATTTTCGATAGATGATTCTTCATTCCACAAGGTTTGATGCTAAATCTGTGGAGCCTTTCATAATCATATCCTTTTTGTGGTTTGCTTGAATTTGATCACAGTGGCTGATTTCATGCATTGATAATGAAGGCTTAGGTTGCCTGTTTCTCGGCATAAATCCACCTCAGACTTGTACGTTGACAGTGCTTCTGGTTTCAGCACGCATGGAGATATAGAATTGAAATTGCTCTGCTTTCTTTACAAATGACTCAGAGTGTGCTTGTCCTTCCCTAAAATGTTGCCAGCGTGTAGAGGATTTTCAATGAGCAGTGCAATAAGCCAGCAACTGGGAAGGTTTGGAGCGGCTCTGATATAACGTGGTGCTGTCACACAGATGATCAGGGCTGGAGCCAAGTCTCGGTAGCACTGTGCAGAACCCTGGTCACATACTGGAAGTTTTGTTTATCCAACTTGATTGCTCTGGGAGCTGGTGAAAGCCCTGCCAGGATGTGGAGTGGACTTCCTAGCAGAGGTGAGCATTTTTATTCTAAAACTTGGATGCTGGGGTCTGGGATGTCAGTGACAGATTCTTTCCTACGTTGTGCTAAATCCTGTGGAGTCATCAATTGTGTTTATCACATCGCGCTGACACATCTGAAGGGGCAAAACTGAAGAGCAAAATATATGATTCTTTAATTTTATTGGGAAGTAACTCCTTAAATGGGTGTGATCAGCATCCTTTTCTTTCTGTGCTAGCTGTTTGCCGAGGACATCTTAACCAGTAGGTGACTTCCTTTGCATTTTAAACATTCAGAACAAGTCAGTGATATTATGCGATTTGCTATCATTACTAAAAGTAGGTAATTAGCAGTGTTATTATGTGCTTCAGGTATATTTTAAAGGCTATAAACTAAATGTACTTTCTAGAATCTTTGACATGAAAAACATAGGAGGAAACAAGTCATGTTTACAAGGTACCTAAGAAAGTAAGTGAAATGGATTACATTACTGGAGTTGACACCTTGTTAAGCTTGACATTATTAATAATTAAAAGTTATGACCTGTCGTGTACTGGACCACCAACAGTAATTGATTTCTAGTGATGGTGTGCTGAATCAGAGAAGAAGGAAATTAACAGCATTTCTTCATGAAACATGTTTTAATTAAATGTGATGTTTTAAATGTAGCAGATTTTATAATTTAAATGTAAATAATGTACTAGCCCTCACCTGAGGAAGTTCAATTACTAGATCATCATGCTCGGGAAGGTCTGATGTAGCATGATGGGTATAGGGTATTGGAAAGCCAACTAGATAAGGGCAAGCTCAAAGTTAACCTCCAAGTGGATGGAATCCCATTGCTTAGGCTCAGCTAAACTCCAATTCCTATGAGAAGCTGTTTCTAAACAAGAAAGGAGTGGGAGGGTTATGATCTATTCAAATAACATTGTGCTTATTAAGTGTGTTTAGTATGTTAGATCTGCAGAGAAATCTGTTTTTATTTGATTGGAAGCAGCTAACATGGCACATGGGGTGTATGTATATGTGTGTGTGTGTGTGTGTGTGTGTGTGTGTGTGTGTACACACACACACCCCTATATGTGTTTTTCCTGCTAAATTTATTTGAGGCAGCTGTTTTACAGCTTTCAGCTTTAAAGTTATA
This sequence comes from Lemur catta, assembly GCF_020740605.2. Lineage (NCBI taxonomy): Eukaryota > Metazoa > Chordata > Mammalia > Primates > Lemuridae > Lemur > Lemur catta. The sequence goes on from NC_059135.1 coordinate 47,875,343, forward strand.
GATAAGTGTGCATTTGACAGAAGACTCAAGAACCCCGTTCACTGCCAGTACGCGTAAAGCTTGGCTAAGCAGACGCATCAGGGGCAAACCATTTGTGTTCGCCAATCTGTCTCGGCAAGTCCCAGGGCCACTATCTTGCTAGAAGCCACTGTGTGCTTTTGAAAGCATGAAATTAGTTTTATACTGAGCACATGGTTTCTCATTTAGCAGCTCTTTTTATGGTAATGGTCAATTTATGGTTCACTGCCAGGATTTCAGTGTTCTGTCAAAGCTGATAGCTTTGCTAAGGTGTCTCTATAAGATTAAAAAAAAAAGTGCAGAGGTGGGAAGAACCTAATTAGACTCTCAAGAAGAGACTCTTACCTTCAATCTAGTCTACTCTCTGGATGCACTGTCATTTTTCCAAAGTTCCTTTATGTTGTTTAATCCAGGACCTACAGATTTAAAGTTGCTAACATCTACCACTTTGGACCTTCCCTAACATGTGGCATCAAAATAGCTATGTTCTGAAATGTGAAGTATTTGTTTACCTTCCTGCAGTGCTTTTATAGAAAACCACTCTATTAGTGCCGACCGTATGGTGCAATTCATCATTGCGCTTATCTGCTTGTCTGGTAATGCATCCTCGAGCACTGTTGGGGAGAGTGAAAGGTTTCTGTACATTTTATATTTGATATAAACTGCCCATACTTTGTTGTACATATATGTGCTATAGGTAGAGTGAGTTAAGGAATAAACTTAAAACAGCCTGAAGATACATTAAAAATTGAAAAATGTCTTCTTTCACGCAACGGCCTTATCTAGACAAGCAAAAGCTCTCAAATGCTAAAATTATAGAAATATTAAATACAGTTTTTGTTTTCACAGAATGATAATAGGTGAAATGCACTTGTAACTGTGGTTAGAATGCTGGCCTTAGATTTCTCTTTCCATCAGAAAATAACCCTTGTTGAAAGTGGTGCTGATCATAAAACATTTTGGGATAGAGGTGATCAAAATTACCAGGACATTTAGTGGCATATTTATTCTTGTGCTTGTTCTTTGCATGGTGGTAATGGATATGCAGGTGGAATAGGATACACATTGGAATGGTGCTCATATACTTTTTCTCTCATGTGGTCTTGACAGTGGAACTGAAAACACCTCCGAAATCTTGAATTTCATGATTTTTTTTTCTTGTTAATCCTTGGAGCTTTGCCTAGGTTAAGTGATTATACACGATTAAGGATTCAAGCTAAAATGTTATTATTGAAATGAAGGGTATAATATATACCATTACAATTAGAAAAAGATTTTCTGTTTTTAGATGAAGCAAATTTTAAACAACTTATTTTTCTTCTGTTCTTTTGGGAATGTCATGTCACAAGTCACCATCAGATTGTCAGGGGGGCTTTGTTTTAGATTTTGACTTACAAATACATATCTCATATGTATCACTTCCTCCAAACCCATGAAACAAACTGAATTTGTGGGTTGAAAATTAGAAAGTTAGAGGGCATTGAAATTTCTTTGTGAAATTCTTGATGATATAATGCGTTTAGTGAAGGAAAACCTTTAAGCAAGTTTTAGAATGTCAGAATTTTCCTAGAATAGTGAAACTTGTCCTACTACATAGAACACAGAAAATTCACTCAGAAGAAATGAAGGATTAATTTGCCATATCTGCCTGAAGTCTTTATAGCAATTTCTCTTTCATAAGAAGTAGAATTTAGGAAGTCATCATAAGGATGTGAATCTCAAAAATCTCAGTGATTTACCTGCATCTTCTCACTTTTATATCAAGGGATAGCATCTTGAGTTGTTCTTCAGCAGATCTTAAAAATTATTAGTTATAAAAGGTAGCAGATATAGTAAACCTGTTTGGGTTGAGAAACACGATTGCAAAATCAAAGTACTCTCCAAGTTCATTCGGCTTTCCCAATTGTATACATTCAATAATTAGTTTGGATGGTGTATAGAGTTTGTAGTTTGTTTTGAGCTATGTTGCTGAGATGATTATACTTAGTGAGAAAATGGGTTCTTGACTCAAAGCTCTATTTTCTTTCAGTCTTTTCACTGACTTCCTTTTCCCACTTCCTATTAATAAACTAGGAAAACCTAGTTTTAGGGTTGCCAGATTTAGCAAATAAAAATATCAGACTCCCAGTTAAATTTGAATTTTAGCTAAAACAATGAATAATATTTTAGTAAAAGTATGTGCCATGCAAAATTTGGGGCATACTTCTACTGAAAATTGTTCATTGTTTAGCTGAAATTCAACTCTGAGTGGGCATCCTGTATTTCATCTGGCAACCTTACCTACTTTCTAAATAAGAAGGTGAATCTCCGGTGATGGCCTAGAAGCCAAAATGGAAGCTTCACATTCCTGCAAAAGCAGTCAATTTCTACTGTTAGGGTTTATGCCTGAAAACTACTATGGCAAGAAAGTTACCATTTGAGAAACTTAAAACAGTGTAAAGAAAAATAGGACTGGTGGAGTCAAAACCATAAGTATATGAAAGCCTCCTTTAATTACTGAGATAAAACAATAAAGGCAGTACATTAAAGAATAGCTGTCAGTAACACTTTAAATAAATAATAATAAGTATTATACAATTAACTTCCCTTTGTTATCCCTTGTCAACTGGAACATTTTCAGGATTTTCCTTCCTTAGCAGGTTTGAGATGCTTATAATTTTGTTTTGTTGTAGTTAAGACTCATAATAAGAGGTCCTTCCCTCAGTGCCCTCTCCCCTACCCCTCCATCTGCCTTTATTCTAATGTGCATTGCCTTTTTCACTTTAGGGCTCAGTTTTTGACTGCCACCCTCTAGGTTTCTCAGAGAGGCAGAGTGACTTGCAAACTTGACTTAGAAGAAAATCTGTGGGATCCTTTCATTATTCAACTCACCACATCTGAGTAAAAGAGAATAGAGATAATATTTATTATGTGCCTACTATATGCCTCATATAGTGTCAAAATATTTATAGGTAGGTTTTTATTGAATTCTTCTAAAACTTTATAACATATTCGTGTATTATCCATGGTACATATGCTAAAGCTAGTTACCAAAACCCTGTTCACAGCCCCAAGCTACCCCAGTTTTACCTGCACCAGAACAGAGCAGAACGTTTTCTCACGGACCTGAATGCCACTCTCACACGCTGGGCAGCCTCCCAACCAGAGAATAAACCGGTCCTGTTCTGAGACTGTCACCTAAGGCTATGTTGCAAAATCATCTTTGCTCTCACTTAGCCTTCAGCATCACCTTTCTTCTCTCTTCTCTCTTCCTCATATCTTCCTCCTACTTTTTTTTTTGTTAATATCCTTAACAGGCATAACTAGACATAAATGTGTAATTTGATTCTCAAAATGAGAAAAAATAAATAGAAGTGAACCACATATACTGTAACAGAATTTTGCATTAGGAGAGACCCTGTAGTTGATTAGCAAATAATATGGAGAAGATGTTTGGGATAATTTATTTAACCTTTTTGTTTCTGGTCTAAAATGCTACCTCAGTTCTCTCTTTGTCACTCATATAACATGTCAAACCAGGAACCTATTTGGTGCCCAAGTTGTTCGGTTGAGTGAGATTACAGTTAACCCAAGTTTTGGAAATGAATTAATTCTACCATCCCAATAAAGTACTATTCAATAAACCATTCTTTGAATTAAATGTTACCCCCCTACACACATACACAAATGATCTAGTTCATTTCTCAGTGTCTATTGCCCTAGTGGACAAATTTTTATTTTCTTCCATTTTTTTCATGTCTATTTAACAATATTTCAGTCTGATTATTTTGAATCTGCAAAGATATTTTTTGCCTCTGCTCATCAGTGCTTCCCACTTTTTCCTGGTCATAAATGTTACTGTGTTATGCATTACTTCTAAGTGTTTAAAATGGTATCAGTGGCCTTTTCTGGCATCTAAACACTGCTCATTGGGAAAAGATTCTGATTCTTTTTTACCTTAAATATTCTTCTACTCCAGTCCCTATGTTGGCTTCAGTGTCCTACATACTGCAGCCCTATTTGGTTGTGTGGTGTATTTGTTGTGGCAAAATACCAATGTGAATCCATAATCTAAATTTCAGTCACTAAATATCTTCCAACAACATTTTTTCCCTTCCAACTTGTCCTCAAATTTCTAGAAAAGATGCTGGTGGGTAAAGTTGCTAATTTGAAGCAACTTCAACTAAAGCTGCTAATTTGAAGCTATTTCTCTTAATTTCTTAAAAGGTGAAATTGTTCAACAGCTTTTTTTTAGGCAAATGGCAACTGAATAATAAATAGATGCCTCCCGCAGGGAACACCTATACTATCAGAGGTGGGGAACCTTCTGTCTTCTTCTTCTGATTTCTTCCAGAAAGTCTGCAGCACCACTGGGACATTTAGCCAAACATCTTTTTGCTGACATTTCAAGCTTGTTGTGTGAATTTCACTTGGAGATCTATGGTAATGCTAGTTCTATTTTCTCTCCCTGATTCACTCTCCATTAGTGTGGCTTTTAAAAACAGATAATGGAGGGAATGACTTTCCATGAAGAACCCTCTCCTCCTTCCAGCAAGTTAAAGGGGTGTTTCTTTACTCAAGATTTTTGGGGGCTGCTAGGAAAGGGCACGCTGAACTTCAAAGAAATTTCACCATATCCAAGAGTAAGCAGATTCAGAAATAGAATCTGCACAGACTTCTTTTTCTGTCATTCTTCTATACTTTCTATATTTTTATTATTGTACAATGGGTTTAGTATATTTGTAATAAATTAATTAATTCTCATGTAACTGGAGCTTTTGGATTTTGTGTGATTTAAGGGAAATAAGCAGTGGATACCACTACTGCAGTAGTTAGAAATCTTATAATGGGCTGTGAATCATGCTTTAATTGGGGTAAGGAGAAAATGCGAAGGGCTTGGGCATGATCTCTGAAGCTTATCTCTTGCTTCAACTACAACTGACTTAACCGGCATCAGATCCTCATGAGCAAATTTTAATCATTGTCCTTTTTTAATACAGTGAATGCAGTAAATGGTATATAATGCAACTCAGTAATAACAGCAATAATAGTTAACTTCAAACTAACCATGTGCCAGACCCTTTATATGTATAAATTCATTTAATCCTGTAACAACCCTACAGGTAAGTACTAGGGAAACTGAAGTACAGGGCAGTTTGGTTACCTGCCCAAAGTCAGCCAGCTAGCTGGCCCGAGATTTGAATCTTGTGGTGGGGCTCAGAGCCATGCTTTTAACCAATGCCCTAGACTAGCTCTCTGGAAGACATTTAACAAAGTCATTGTTGATAGTATTTTGTGAACAAAATAGAAAACTGTAGACTTAGTGATAATATAATTTAGTGGATTTGTAACTGGTTGAATGTCTATATCCAACGTGTACCTAGCAAATATTAACTTAAGGTAAGGCTCTAGGACTCTGCAATGGCTTCGTGAGAACATTGATGACCTGGTTATTAAATTTGTAGATGTTATCAAATTGGGATAATATATACACATGAAAACACAATTAATTTAAATCCGGATACCCAGGTTACCACTAACTCCAAATAAATCAGAATTCTTGGGGGTACAATCCAGGAATCAATATTTTTAAAACCCTCAAGGTAATTCCAATGTGCAGCACCAGTTAGAATCACTGTTCTACAAAAATGGCTCAACGCCAACATGGTCATTTTCAACTAACAGTAAATGGAGAAAGGAGTGAAAAAAAGATGTAGGAATATTGATGAAGTATACTCACATGCGAGTCAAGAGTATGATATAGTTTTCCCCCACAGTCTAAATGTCTACCAAAGATGGTATTTGTAGACATATAGCATCTGTTACAATGAAGGTTAGAGTCCTGCTCTTTGCTCAGCTGGGCAGAGTGTGCCTGGAGTTTGGATGATATGCAGAGGGCTTTAGGTGCTTTCATTTCAGAGTGACTAGCCTGGCCAAGGTGCACTCTCTCACTCAGGAGAAGAGAGTATTAGGGGATTTATTACTGAATTCCTATTTGAATTATAATTTTTTGATTTATAGTTTTTTGAATTATAGTTTTTATTCAGGTAAAATTAAGATCAGTAGATGGACTTTTCAGGAAGAAATATTTTTGCTTCATATAAAGAATGTCCCAGTAGAGCTATCTGAAGACGATAGGCTTCCTTTGTTGGACATGGTGCATATCCCTCATTGGTGTTATTGGAGCAAAAGGCAGAATGTGACTTAGGCATATGATACAGGAGGTTTAAGGGGTGGATGGATGGTTAAAGTAGATGATCCTCCAACCTCAGAGTCTAGATTATATGACCATGTTAAATTAAAAAGGTAACACATTAGTGACCATTTGTACATTCCATTAGTTCTGCATTTAGGAGAAGCAGCAGAGCAGAGGGGTTATGGCAACAGTTTCTGAGGCATTCAAAGCTCAGCTCCACCACAACTCAGCTGCCTGATCAATGAGAATAACTTCAGTTTCCAAGTCTCAGTTTCCTCATCTGTAAAACAAGAATAATAACAGTCTCCACAGCATACATTTGTTGTAACAATTAAGTGGGAATAATGTATATAAAGATCTTTGCATTGCAAGTTGAGAGAAAATGGGAGGAATATGATATAATCAGAATTTGTCATAATGAAAGCGGTAGGGTTGCCAAAGGATGACACCATGGTTTGGCACAGTCAGTACTCAGTAAGTGCTGCTCATTATTTTCAAAGCATTCTTTCCTTGATTATAGCTGTCTTCTAGTCAAAATTAGGATCTGAAAGAGAAAACCTAAAACGGGGAAGTATTGATGGGAGGTGTGGGGCTGGAGTTTAGGAGACCCAGGCTGGGTGGCAGGGCACATGAGGCCATATGAAGAACAGGCCAGGGTGAGAAAGGAAGGAAGTTTATGAAAGGGGGATTGAAGAAGTTTATTGCTTCTAACTCTTCATCCATTTTCAACCGTTATTTCATTTGATCCTAACTGTAACCCTGAGAAGTAGAGAAAGTAGTATTTGTTAATTATACTGATAATAAATCAGCATCATCAGAAAGGTAAGTGACTTGCTGAGGAGAGCAGAACTGGAAGTCAAACCTAGACCCCTTGAAACCGCCCTACTGAACAGCTTCCAGACATCACACCAATTTTTTCTGCCTAGCTCTGTGCGCAGCCCAGCTTGAATGTTTACATCTGAATGAGGACTTACCAGCAGAGACCATAAACAGTGGGATGAAGTGTGGAAATAAAGGCAAGATGTGAAAAGAGAATAGGGTTAGTGAGTTGCATTTACTCCAGGGATAAAGTTTTAAAGCGTTCCTGTTGATTGGAAGACAGCATTTAAAGAAGGTTGGAATGAGGATTAAAAGCTCAAGAAGTAGCCTTACCAGTCAATGATGTTAACATTATTATCACATTTTATTGTATCTGACTACTGAAAGGGCTTTGTGTGTAATATAATTAACTATCCTTGGCACACCTTATGCTAAAGGACAAGCTTCTTTAGCATGGCATAACAAATTTAATAGTTAACAAGAATCATCATATATTAAAAGTTTAATGGTCCAATGAGTTGGGAGAGGAGGAAAGGCAGGAGACTAAAGTTTGTGCTTTTATTTTTTAATCAAAATAAGAGGTAAAAAATCTGCAAAATTGATGAAGAAACAATATGCCATTATTTATTTTTTAGACAAAGTTGTAAGGCCCCAAAACAAGTATCAGATAAGATGGAGAGTTTTATAAATTATTCTGCATACTCTTATTTCAATAAATATAGATTATAAATATAGATGAGTAAGTAAAAATAATCCTTCATCTAATTAGAACCTATAATTATTGTTACAATCATGGTTCTTGCTGACCAAAGTATTATATTTATTTTTCTTTTTCACATTTAAATGTTTATTTAAAAAATTAATATTTAAGGAAAAAGCTCTTTACCCATGGTTAACTACTTCAAAACTCAGACAGTACACGTATTCTATTATTGTACTTATCACACTGCATATTATTTATTTTGAAATTATCTTCATTCCCTATTAGACTGTGAATACTTTGAGGATAGCATCTGTGTCATGATTCTTTGAAATATGTGATTCTCAGTACATTACCTCACATATAGTAAATGATACACTGAAAACATTGGTTAAAGGATAGGACATTTAAATATATAGGAATCTATGAATATTTGTGCAGAAATCAATGCATTATTTGATATTGCTGTTCATAAAAAGATCAATTCTTTAATTAAAACTATAGCGAGATACTATTTTTCTTATCAGATGGGTAAGATCAAGCCATATGATAATACAATGTGTTAGCCAGTGTGTGGATATAGGGGTACTCTCATACTTTGCTGTATGGAATGTAAATTGATTCATATATTTGCAGGGCAATGTGGCCATAACTATGAAAACTTAAAATATGCATATCTTTTGACCTAGCAATTTCACTATCAGATTTAGTCAACATACCTGCTTGCATACGTATACAAAGATATAAAAAGAATAAATTTCCTTGCATGTGTGTATATACATACACAATAACAAATAATGTTATTGTCACATTATTGTCACAGAAAATATAGGGGAAATACTCATCAATAGATGATGGTAATAATTATGATTCATCCATGCAGTACGATATTATGTAGTAATTAAAAATAATAAGATACATCTGTAAAACTTGATATTGAATAATATATAAGGTATAAATAAGTAGCAATATGCAAAACACAGTATATATTGTTTGTGTAAAAGATATGAGTGTGTATTTGTGTGTATGTACATATATAAATACATACATACAGAAAGAAAAGAACAGAGGGAGAAGGAGGGGGACAGGAAAAACAGAGAGAAAAAAGAATGAATGAATTTATTTCACAGGGGAACTGGATTCAAAGTAGAATTAGTTTAAACTGTATATCCTTTGTACTGTTTGGAGTAGACTTACATTTAACTATTATACCCTTCCGTACTTATAAATTTTTTAACATACACACGGCTTATTTTGTGAATAACAAATATACTCACATAGAAAAGAAAATGAAAGATGACAAAAGTGGAGGGAAAATAGAAGGAATGTATCAAAAGTTATCACAGTAAAAGCTTGCAGGGTTGCTAGATGATGACTTCATGTTTTCCAGTCACAGTTAAAGGATGAGAAAAGATGTAGAGCAGAAGCTGTCCCACCAGGTAACTGGATGGTGATCCAGCCTGTTGCCCTTTGTCCCCCCAAGTGTCTGCTTCCCAGATGTTCAAGGTAAAAAGCAGTGTTTGGTCAAGTCCTGAGCAGGTGTTGCACTGGCCCTCTATGACCATTTCTGGTGTCCAGCCTTAACCTTCCTGATAGTACATGTTTACCTTCCAGTACTTGCTGGAAATACATTCCTCAAGTATTCATGATTATATGTAGTCATTTAACTGTCCCTCCCATAAAAACCTCTACTTGTCTTTCTTTTGGACGTCCACCTAAAACACCAGGGCCTTAGGGAACTTCAGCTTTGTGATGGGAATGAAAACTTCTAAAGTAGCTCAGTGGAAATCACACGACCATATAAAAAATAAAGGAAGAAAGACCAAAACCACATTAAAATAATAAGAAAGCATGCCTTAAATCTGCAAACATGACAGCATTCAGTGCTGCACTGAACTTACTCTGCTGTTTTTTAATCTCATATATTTAGTTTTCTGAGAAACTTATAACACTGGGTGATCTTACCTTTGGGGTTGTAACACAAAGGCATGATGAGATGATGGACATTTTATCATGAATTCCCTTGCTTCTGTGGGCTTAATGTTGAGTTTGAATGTGAATTTAACTCATTCTTTTTGTTTAATAAGCTCAAAATCTCAGATGAAACAAAATGGGAGTGATTTTATATTCAACATCAGCTTGCAGAACTGTAGCATGAACAGTTTGATTAATATTATGATCAGCCGACTATTTATTAACTGAAATTTTCCTTTTTTCATCTAATTGGTCTAAATTGGCTGGACTGATACTCTTTAAAATATGTTTTTATTTGCATTTGAGGATGATGCTATTGGGTTTTCAGAGCCATACAGACCCTTTCCCTGTTATAATCAGCTGTATAATTGCTGGCATTTATTCATTACCTACACAGGATTAAGGGTAAAGTATGTATTTGTGAATCCATAAAGAGCCAACTGGATGACAGGAACACCGTGATATTAGTCTCATTTGCACCATACTCTAAATTGGCTGAGCTGACTGGACCCAATCAGTTGACCTAACACTAATATTCTATGAATTTCCTTCTTTCTTTGCCTCATAAAAATGACAACAAAAACAGAGCAGGGAAAGATGACTTACCAAAGTCTCCCTGTGAGACAGTGCTAATGGGCTCAAAGGGATGTCCAAGGATTACCAGAGGGAACATAATACCCAAACTACAAAGGCCGAACATTAGTACAAGAAAGAGAGAGAGTCCTAATCCAAATAATCACATTTCTTTCCTTTGGTAGGCATTCTCTGTGTAAAGATTAGTGCCACAGGGTGGTCTGTTTGTGGCAGGTCTGGAGGGGGCGTTGTTTGTGAGGGACTCAGGAAACAGCACTGGCAAAGCAGGCAAGCTCATGGCAGAGGGCTTAGTATGTATGAACATCTCGGGCAGTTTCCCAGCCCTGGCCACATGTTAGAATCAGTTGCAGAGTTTTTAAATAATAGGAGTACTTACGCTCCACCCATATCTCTTAAATCAGAATCGCTGGCACAGGTGTTTTTAAGAGCTCCTCAGTTTGTTCTAAAGCTACCTTGGAGAATCACTTTGTGCTCTACAGTGCAGGTGCAGTCTTTGAAAGCAACATCACGATGAATTGATTGTGAAGAAACTGAAGAGTGAGGTAAGAGAGCACAGTAGAAAAGAGTTTGTGATTTGGTATCAGGCAGCCACAGGTTTAAACCCCAACTCTGACTCTCATTATTAAATAACTGTGTGGAAAAGTTCTCTAACCTCTCTAGGATCTGTTTTCTCATCTATGAAATGTACCTCATTGGGGAGGTATGATGATCAAATGAAGTTACATATGCCAGAGAGCCTGGCACAATGCTTAAAAACATGGTAATTGTGGGAAAAAATAAAAGCAGAGCTTTACCTTTCTAAGTTTGCGGGCCTGGCTACCTCTTTTGTACAAAATGGGAATAATACTACCCGGATCTGAACATACAGGCTGAAAGCTAATGTATGCATGTTTTGCTTGAAGATATAGATGCATTCCGCAGGGTAAATGCATATTTCTAAAAACTTAATTCATTTTAAGTGACTTCCATGATAAAGTCTGAGTTACATTTTCACAGTAAAAAGAAAAAAATCCCAATAGGTGGTGTTTATAACTTTTGTTGCCTTAGGATGTGCTGGTCGTTGTGGAAAACCAGTGCATGGCAGGGATTCTTTCAAACTTAATTACACTTTGATTTTAGGTTGTTTCTCCTCTATCTTGCTGTCATCCTATCTCTTTCTCTTTGTATCATAATAATTTTTCTATTACTTCACACTAAATCTTCTGTATATAAATTTCTTTCCAAATCATTCATTCGATTATTCAATAACATTTATTAAGCTTAGATTTTATAGTAAATTATCTTGTTGTTGTTGTTTTTAACAGACCTAAACTAGAGACAGACTAACTTCTTTATCATCAGTATAGAAGCAGTACCCAACTTGCAAATGAACTGTTACAGTAGTTGATTTGTAAGTTAATTAGTGGTTTTGAAGGATTTTCTTATAGATTTAGTATTTTAAATTAGGCCTACGCTTCCAAGGCAACTAAGCACCAGGAGGAATATTTCAGAAAAAAGTAATGCACAGTTTCATAGGAAGAACGCAAATCTATACTACTAATAGAAAGTAGTAAAGTAATGGAGACAGGAAGTAGGACCTAAGAAGTCAAGGTATGCACTGAAATGTTTTTATTATGGTGAGGTCAACATTTATCTCCTTTTCTAACATTACCTTACATGAAAGAACATCTTCCTGAGTACCAGGAAAATGAGGATGAGGCCACTTAAAGTTCTTTACTGAAGAAAATGAGGTAGTGGTTATATGATTCATCATTGAAATGGAACACTTTTAAGAGTTATCAATGATGAAGCGAGGACCCAAGCATAAACTCAGCCTTGCCTCATGCTGGAATGTGTGTGGTCACTGTAAGTAGGAATGTGGTCAATCTTAGAATTTTCCCAATGCACTGTTAAATAGATTGAACAAAAATCCGGAAATGTTTAGGTTTAATAATTTAGAATTAATAACTAAAGCAATACCAGCCTTAGACCTTTATGATATTCAATCTATTGCCTTCCTGAGAGCTAATATTTATGTGACCTTTAGAATATTTAATAAATTGGACAAGATGAGTATTTCACATAAGTATTATGCAACTTGAAAAATAACAAGACTGGGTAAGAAGCTATACTAATTAATAATGTATCTTTAAACTTGAAAATGCAAGGTGCCATTTTGGTTTTTACTGATTTTTGTCACCATAGTCTTGAAAATACTGAGAAGTTTACTTCTGTTTTCAAAGTCTGTTTTCTGAGACCATTTTACACTCGTTGTGTAGACTGTTTCCTTGGAATCTAAAACTAGATTGGGTCCACCTCCAGCTGTCTCAAATTGTGTTTAATCACCAGGAAAGTTCTGTTGATTGTCAATGATGTTTGCTTGATTAATTCAGCTCTGGCTGGGTTGCCTTTTTACCTGAGTCTTTCAGCATGTCCTAGAAAATTAAATGTTTCCTTTTGGGATTTTTCAGGAAACTTGAACTAAAAAGAAAGTTAATTTCTCTTGTTTTTTTGAGAGTAGAAGACTGTTTTCATTAGTTTTCTTTAATCCAGTTTTGACTCCAGTGTAAATATTTTATGTGAACTAAATTTTCTTTGAGTCATGTTTTTACTCCACTGTGTTACTAGAATTTAACCTATTCTTTGTCTGATAATCTAAAGCATAAACTACTTGAATCTCTTTGAAAGATACTACTTCAGGGGTTGGATTTAAAAAAATTTAAAGAGTACTTATGCTGTCTTAGTTTTTAATAATTTTTAATAGTTTCCTTACTTGATCTCTTATCAAAAACTCATAAATGGACTTTAAAATTATAAATATATAAATTGGCATGGCTGTTTTTGAAGAGTATTTTCATATTGATTTCTATGACTCATTCTTCAGTGTTATTTTTTTCTGTCCCAAAGTATTCCTTAAGGACTATAGTTTGCTAACCAGTCTTAAGGATTTCTGATGACATCAGTTCTTTGGGAAGAAAGTGTAACATATTGAGACCAAATAGTAGTAGACTTAAAATTGAAAAAGTTGTTTAAAAATATTTACACATATAATAATGCTGTTGTATTTTAGGCCACAAAAAAAGGTTAACTGTGAGAAAGATAAATTTTCAGGACCCCATGTCCACAAATGTGTATCTTTTACATTCACTGCTCTCTTCTATATAAAAGTGGTCATGTTGTAGTGGAAAGAACAGCAAATGAGAGTTGGGTTTCCTGGATCCTCATCTTGAGGCTGTTACCAACTGACTTGAGACCTTGAGTAAGTCATATAACTCTCTAGGCTTTAAAGTTCTTATCTCCAAATAAGGGATTCAGACTATATCTATCTATCTATCTATGTACACACACACATGTATATACATATATATTACTCTTTAAGAACCATTTAAGCTAGAAAATTCTAGGAAAATTCTCAGGATACTTTTCATGTGACTTCATTACATAGGTGCTTTTATATTCTTCTCATAGATTCTTGAAGTTCAACTGCATTAGTAGTTTAAAGAAAGAGAAGAAAATTTGTAATGTTTTTTTATTTTCTCCAGAATTAGCTGCTCTAAGAACATGAAGGATTAAAAGAGAGATTATTATTGAGATAACTACACTCGAAGAGTTTAATGATGTGTATTTTATTCAGGCAACTTTCTCATTGATTTTTGTCTAAAAGAGTCAAACCTGACAAAACGGCAGTTGCTTTCTGAGAATGGGAATGAGCTGCATTTGTTTTAAGATTCCAGGCATTTTCTGTGGTTGTGATACTCTTCATAAATATCTTGAAGTGCCCATATTGTTTGTTATCATCAATATTCATTCATTTTACTACTAAATATCCCTTTTATAGACTTTACAAAAATGCCCCAGTGATGTGATTTGTCACCCAGTGAAAACCTGCTGCCTCCAGGCTAATCTGAGCATCTGCTCACAAGTAAGATTTTCCCCAATGTTCAAAATAAATCTTTTTAGTCACTTTATGGTAGCTTTTGATGTGCTCCATATGGCTTAAATACATAGAATTTAGGTGTGACATGATGTTTTTCATGGTGGTTATTCAAATCAGTTTTTATTTGGTCTTGTTCATTGGGTACACTTTTAATCATATATAATTCCCAGTTTTTTCTTGTTTTGTATATAAATCTAAATTTATAAAAATAAATATCTAAGCAGAGAGACTATGACTACAGTCTACTTAAATAGATTATAAATATTTTTCAAGTGACAAATGTTGTTACTGTTTCTCATAGTTAATCTTTAAAAGGCCAGAAATAGTCATTTGTAACTGGAGCAATCATATATCTTTCAGATATTATTTTCCCAATTATGTAGGACTTGCCAAGTTTTTCATTATAAGATAGTTCATGCTGTAAGATCCTGATATTGCTCACATAACACAACTCCCTTTAAGAATTCTGTGGATACGAAATTGTATCAGTTGTATTTTATATTGTTTGGAGATTATTTTTGGAAAGATAAAACTGATGCATTTTTAAATAGGATAATTCAAGTGAGAATTTATAATATTAATTTTAGTATATTTTGAATTTATAAAAATAATTAAATCATAGAAATTGAGGGATTATGTGAAAAAAATCTTCCGTTTCACTCAAACCATCTTTAAAGGCAGCTGTATCTATTTTTAATGTTGAGTATTTGTTCATCTCATTTGAACTCATCACTACAGTTCAGGTGCTCCAAAGAACACACTTGGAACTCTATTAATACTTACACCATAGGATTAATATTTCAAGATAGCATGGCATGCTCATTTAAGTCACACATTGTGGAGTAGTTGGGTTGAAGTAATGTAGATTCTGATCTCCATTCTGCATTAACTGGCTCAATGTCTGTCAATGTCCAGTCCACTTATTCAACATCTCTCTGTGGTTTAATTTACTCATACTGAAAATAAGGAAAATGATATCTACTCTACAAAACTACAGACATGCTATGTATATTACATGAGACTATGTCTATAAAGATATTTGTAAAGCACAAAGGTAGTATTGATACTAATATTATCTCCTCCTCCTCCTCCTCATCATAAGTTATTTATTAAACAAACAGAAGTAGCCCATAATTTTCTGGCTACTTTTTTGTTACTAATATTGGACTTTGCCATCAGGAAATGATATAGAAAGCCTAGAATAGGAGCACTAAAGAGTGACTTGTAATAAAAACACTAAATCACCATCACCACAATTTATTGACATCTTATCATGTGTCAACCACATGCTAAGAGCTTTGTATATAAAAATCACATTTAATGTTTTAAAAATTGCTGCAGTATAGGTACTAACACCCCCAAATCCTAATGAGCAACAGAGACCAGGGAGTAACTGCCCCTAAGTCACACAGCTAGTTAGTGGAAGAGTTAGGAATGTGATCCCAGGCTTATCTAATTGTGTTATTAAAATAATGCCTAGAGTGGGGCAGAAGGAGATGGAAGGAAACACAGAAAGGATAGGAAGAAGTGCAAGACACATATTAAAAAGATGAAAAGAAGCATGAAGCAGTCTTCTACCTCTGAGTGCGCAAATAATGGTAATTGATTTCTTAGGACAATGAACAAACAAGAGATTTTAATAAAGGAAAAGACACAGAATACCAAAGGTGAGTCTACCACACCACTCCATTTTTTACCTGATGTTTCATACTTGTAAAGGAAATTGTGAAAGTTCCTGTGGAGAGAGGGTTTGAAATAACAATTATTCACAAGAATGCAAAAGTGAGAACTACCACTTTAGGGGGATAAGCAAAAGCTATGTCTCTAAGATTTCATTCTAAGAACACTATACATCTTTTCCTATAAGGTAGTAAGGCAGTATGATATGGTCTAGATTATCCTACTCTCATTTTTTAAACATTTGTGTATGTACAAAGGTTCATACCTTAAGAAGAATCTGGGGTTCTTTGAAACATCTTATCAATTGGAACATAGTCATTGCTATCAAATATTTATTTTTTTTAGCCTTTCTCAAGCAATTTACATAGTAATTTCTTGTTAAATTTCTGTGCTTCCAGTTGTCAGTTTTGCACCATTTCTTGTCAATTTCACACTGTAAAGCAGTGTGAAACTGACAGAACTAGAGAAATGGAGAACATTATGACTACATACCAAAAATATATTGTGAAAAAGCCAACACCTTAATTTATAGCATCCGGAAAAATGTTTCAAAATGACCTTCTTATGTATGTATATTTCAAAAGAAAAGGGAAGCTATGTGTATGTATATATACGTACATATATACATATATATACACACACACCACACACATATATATATGTGTGTATATATATACATGCACATATATATGTGGTAATTTTAAGGTAACTTAATCTTCCTTTTGTTATTGACTATACAAAATATGTCATAGGGAAATATAGTTAAAGCAGTATTTCATTTATAACTAACCTTTTCGCTGAAAATCTATAACTCTCCTAGGTTGCAGTAATTTCACTTGACATTTCTAAATACTTAGGTGTTTAGAATTTACATTATTTGATTGAACAGTGTACACTGAACCTTTAATCACACAAGCCTCTTTTTATTTTTACTGTACTGAGGTTTTGAAAAATGTCTATGTGGTTCCTGATCTGATGGGTGAAATTAAATATGCATTATATAAGTTTAATTATTGTTGCATAGTTTCCTATAGATATATAGTAGTGATATCAATTCATTGTAGTGCTCATTTCTTTATATGAATTACAAAAATTTCCCCATATTATGTATTTACATATGCCTACCAGTAGTGACCTAGATTTAGAATTCACTTTCAAAATATGTATTGATCATTAAGTAAGCTTATTTTACAGAAATAGAAATCTTATATTAAGACTTTTCTATTAAAATAACTCATTTATGTATACAGGCACTGTTCTATGCATCAAGAATGATAGATACATTCCCATCCTCCCTGCCTTCCCAGTTTAAAGTCTAGAGAGCAGTTATTTATTTGAATTTAGCTTAAAGGGTCAAAATAATTACCAACCTTTAAAAAAGAGCTTTTATTTCAGTGATATTTCTATTCTGCAAATTATTACCTTAGCCTTATCTGCTAGTCTTAAAATGAAATTATGTGTGAATAATGTTCACTAAATATGATTTCTACCATTATGAATACTGGGCTGAATAAATCTATATGAATGGCTTTCTATTATATGAACTCTTACAAATCATTTTCCAACATGTTTGTTAGTGTTTTTAGGGTTTATTTCTTAATGGGGTAAATTATAGAATGATTCTACCATGGCAGACATGTCTCTGGAGGCATATACATGTCTAAAATATTTCTTGAGAACGAATTCAGTTGAATCTTTAAACAATTTCTTTCAATACTATGGATTTTGTTCTTGATAACCACGTGATCACAGATTCTTCATTCAGTTTTTTGAATGACTTTCAATTGCTTCTTTTGATTTTCACTGAGACAAGATTATACTAATTGGTAATACCAAGATATAATATTTTTTATTTGATATATGAGCACTGACATTTGTAAGTACTTGATTTTACTACTTTGTTGTTTTGGTCCCAGCTGATAACCAAGCAAAGACAGCCGCATTAATGAGTTAAGGAGTATTTTTTAATGCAAAATATATAATGTTTTTTAAAAGTATATAAAAGCACATGTAGTTTTGAAAGAATAAGTCAAATACTCACGAATCTACCACCTTATTAAAAAATAAACTCTTACTTCAGCTGTCCCCTGCTTCTTCCTTAGTGCCCAGAAGTAATTCCTATTTGGAATTGTATGCTAATTTCCTTGCTTTTCTTTATAATTTACCGCTAAATATGTATATGTCTCTAAATATATTTAGTTTTTGCCTATTGTCACAGTCATCCACAAAGATAATCTTTGAGACTCACACTTTTTGATATGTAGTTCATTCATTTTGAATGTTGTTTTATATTTTTTTTGTATTCTGTACTTCAATTAATTCATTCTACTGATGATACACATTTTGGTCATTCCTTTCTTTATTAATTTAATTAGAAGCAGTACTGTTACTGTCTTGAACGTTCACATATATACATATGTACAGATTTCTTTAGGTTATATACTTATACTCTGTAGGGCATGTCGTCTCCAGGAAGTAGAATTTAGGATATAAGAGATGTGCATGTTCAACTAGAAATGGTAATTTTTGTCGGTTTTGTTCATGCTATAGCCTCAGAATAGTACCAGATGCATAGTAAATTATCAATTAATATATATCAAATGAATGAGCAAATGCCAAAGTATTTCACTAAATTGTGGTATCAGTTTACACTCTGACCAGCAGCAGATGAGCATTTTATTGTGTCATATCCTGTGCAACGCTTGAGACTGACTTTTAAAAATTGTTGACAACCTGGTAGTTGTGAAATGCTGTCTCACTGGGAATTTTATTTGCATATCCCTGAGAACTAATGAGGCTGAGCTTTTTTTCATACTTATTGGTCATTTGTGTTTCCTCTTCTGTGAAATTCCTATTCATACCCAAAGACCATTTTAGAAGAACCATTAATTTTAAAAAATATTTATAGTACTTTGTATAGTAGAGGTAACTAATTCTTTTTCAGTTTTCTATGTTGCAGATATATTCTCACAGTGTGTGATCTGACTTTTTATTCTTTTTGGAATATCTTGATAAAAATTAATCCTTAATTTTAGTATAATCAAATTTTTATTGCTTTTATGATTTGTGCTTTTTGTATTCTGTTTCAGTCTTTCCCTACCCAAGGTGATACAGATCCCAAATATATTAGTTTTCTACAAGTGCTATAATTTAGCTTTAAATCTTTAAGCTACCTGTAATTATTATTATACAAACAATTTTACATACCTTTTCTTTTATAAAGATAACTAATTATTTCAGAGTCAATATTCATTGTGCTAAAAATCAAGGTCCTGTGTGTATGTGGCTTTGTTTCTCTACTGTCTATTCTGTTCCATTTATTTATTTGTCTCCATACCAATGCCATACTGTCTTAATAAGTTTATAAAAAGTCTTCACAGCTGGTTGGACAAAGCACCCCAGCTTTGTTTTTCTTACATGTCTTGGGAATGATATATATCTTGGCCATTTGCTTTTCTGTACAAATATTGAGTCATTTTATCTAAATACCTGGTCTACCTCTCCACAATATATGTCCTCTTTAGAACCTTCATATATGTTTTATAATTTTCCTCAAAAATGGCTGGCACATCTATTGTTACATATAATTATAGGTATTTTACATGCTTTGTTGCTATTTTAAGTGATATATTTTTATAAATTAGGTTTATTAATTATTACTAATATACAGAAATGCAATTGACTTTGTATTTATATATATCTATCTATCTGGTTAAATTGTCTATTAATTCAAATATTTGCATTTATATTATATATAAACATAAATCATACCATCTACAATTGTTCTTTTATTGTTTCATTTTCTCTATTTCTTAGAATTTATACTTGCTTTTCTTATTTTATTCCACTGGCTAGAACCTCTAGTAATTTAAATGGAAATGGTCTAAGTATGCATTATTCCCTTTATTTTTTATCTTATAGGGAATATTCTTCTTTTTTGACAATGTAGATTATTTTTTTTCTTTTTAATTATCAAGGGTACATAATAGTTATATATCTTTATAGGGTACATGTGATGTTTTGATACAGGCATACAATGTGAATTAATCAAATCACAGTAACTGGGATGTCCATCACCTCAGGCATTTATAATTTCTTTGTGTTAGGAACATTCTGATTCCACTCTTTTAGTTATTTTAAAGTATACCTTAACTTATCTTTGATTATAGTCACTTTATTGTTCTATAAAATATTGTTGACTCTATATAATTATATTTGCACACCCATTAACCATCCCCGCTTTATCACCCTTCCCTGCTACCTTTCCCAACTTCTGGTAACCATGATTCTACTCTCTGTTTCCAGGAGATCAATTGTTTTTAATATTTAGCTCCTAAATATGTGTGAGAACATGTGAGAGTTGTCTTTCTGTGTTTGGCTTATTTCTCTTAACATAATATTCTCCAGTTCCATCCGTGTTATTGCAAAGGTTCTTTTTTGTGGCTATATAATATTCCATCATGTACGTGTACCACAAGTTCTTTATGCATTCACCCATTGATGGACACTTAGGTTGATTCCAAATCTTGGTTATTGTGAAGAGTGTTGCAATAAACATGAGAGTGCAAAGATCTTTTCCATATACTAAATTCTTCTTTGGATTATATACAGTGAGATTGCAGGGTCATATGGTAGTTCTATTAATATTTTTAGTTTATTGAAGACCCTCCATGCTATTCTCCATAGTGGTTGTGCTAACTTACATTTCCACCAACAGTGTACAAGGGTTCCCCTTTTTCCATATCCCTGTCAGCATTCGTTATTGCCTATCTTTTTGATAAAAGCCATTTTATTTGCGGTGAGATGATATCTCATTGTAGTTTTGATTTGCATTTCTCTAATAACTAATGATGTTGAACATTTTTTTCATATACCTGTTGGCCACTTGTGTGTCTTCTTTTGAGAAATGTCTATTCAGATTCTTTGCCCATTTTTAATTAGTTTATTTGATTTTTTTCTTATTGAGTTAGAGCTCCTGATATATTCCAGTTATTAGTCCCTTGTCAGATGGGTAGTTTGCAAATATTTTCTCCCATTCTGTGGTTTGTCTATTCACTTTGTTTATTATTTCCTTTGTTGTGTAGAAGCTTTTTAGCTTGATCTGATTCCATTTGTCCAATTTTGCTTTGGTTGTCTGTGCTTTGGGGGTATAACTCAAGACATCCTTGCCCAGACCAATGTCCTGAAGCATTTCCCCAATGTTTTCTTTTAGTAGTCTCACAGTTTCAGGTCTTAGATTTAAGTCTTTAATCCATTTTGATTTGATTTTTGTATATGGAAAAAGATAAAAGTCTAGTTTTATTCTTCTGCATATAAATATCCAGTTTTTCTGGCACCATTTATTGAACAGACTGTCCTAGCCCCACTGCATGTTCTTGGCACCTTTGTTGAAGATAAGTTCAGTATAGATATGTGGTTTTATTTCTGGATTCCCTATTCTGCTCATTGGTCTATGTGTCTGTTTTTATGTCAGTACCATGCTGTTTTGGTTACTACAGCTCTGTAGTATAATTTGAAGGCAAGTAATGTGATTCCTCCAGTTGTGTTCTTTTTGCTCAGGATGGCTTTGGATACTGTGGGTCTTTTGTGGTTCTATATAAATTTTAGGATTAGTTTTCTATTTCTGTGAAAAATGTCATTGGTATTTTGATGGGGATTACATTGAATCTGTAGATTGCTTTGGGTAGTATGGACATTTTAATAATATTAATTAGTCTAATCCACAAGCATGAAATATCTTTTCACATTCTCATGTCCTTTTCAATTTCTTTCATCAATGTTTTATAGTTTTTATCATAGGGATCTTTTACTTCTTTGGTTAAGTTTATTCCTAGATACTTTATTTAATTTGTAGCTATTGTAAATGGGATTACTTTCTTGGTTCTTTTTCAGATTGTCTACTGTTGGCATATAGAAATACTGCTGATTTTTGTATGTTTGTTTTGTATCCTGCAAATTTACTGAATTTGTTTATCAGTTCTAATAGCTTTTTTGTGGAGTCTTTAGGTTTCTCTAGATACAAGATCATACCATTTAAAAGAAGGATAATTTGACTTCTTCCTTTCTGGTTTGGATTCCCTTTCTTTTTCTCTCTTGTCTGATTGCTCTAGCTAGAACTTCTAGTACTATGTTGAATAACAGTGGTGAAAGTGGGCATGTTCCTTCTCTTGTTCCAGGTGTTAGAGGAAAGGCTTTCAATTTTTCACCATTCAGTAGGTCTGTCACATGTGGCTTGTATCATGTTGAGATAAATTCCTTACATACCCAGCTTTTTGAGAGTTTTAATTATGAAGGCATGTTGAATTTTATCAAATGCTTTCTTGGCATCAATTGAAATAGTCATATGGTTCTTATCCTTCATTCTGTTGATATGATGTATCACATTGGCTGATTTGTGTATGTTGAACCATCCTTGCATCCCTGAGATGAATCCCACTGGATCATGATGAATAATCTCTTTAATGTGTTGCTGAATTCGGTTTGCTAGTATTTTCTTGAGAATTTTTTTCATCTATATTCATCAGAAATATTGGCCCAAACTTTCTTTTGTTGTTGTTGTTGTTGTTGTTGTTGTTGTTATGTCTTTGCCTGGTTTTTGTATCGGGATGATATAAGCCTTATGGAATGAGTTTGAGAGTATTCCCTCCTCTTCAATTTTTTGGAATAGTTTAAGTTAGATTGGTATTAATTCTTTGAATGCTTGGCATAATTCAGCTGTGAGGCCATAGGGTCCTGGGCTTTCCTTTGATTGGAGAATTTTTATTATTATTTCTATCTTGTTTCTTGATATTGTTTTATTCAGGTTTTGGATTTCTTCCTGGTTCAATCTTGGTAGGTTGTATGTGTATAGGAATTTATCCACTTTTTCTAGGTTTTACAATTTATTGGCCTATAGTTGCTCATAGTAATCTCTAGCAATTCTTTGGATTTCTGCAATATCAATTGTAATGTTTCCTTTTTCACCTCTGATTTTATTTGAGAATTCTCTCTTTTTTTCTTAGCTAGTCCATGTAAAGGTACATCAATATTGTTTATCTTTTCAAAATACCATGTTTTTGTTTCATTGGTCTTTTGTATTTTTTATTTCAATATCATTTATTTATGCTTTGATTTTTATTATTTCTTTTCTTCTAATAATTTTGGGTTTGGTTTGCTCTTGTTTTTCTGGTTCTTTGAGCTGCATTGTTAGGTTGTGTATTTGAAGCTTTTCTACTTTTTTGATGTAGGCACTTAACTGCTGTAAACTTTCCTCTTATTACTGCTTTCTCTTTATCCCATAGGTTTTGATATGTTGTGTTTTCATTTTTAATTGTTCTAAGAAATTTCTAAATTTTGTTCTTAATCTCTTCATTGACCCACTCGTCATTCAGGAGCATATTGATTAATTTCCATGTGTTTGTATAGTTTCCATTGTTCCTTTTCTTATTGATTTCTAGTTTTATTCCATTATGGTCAGAGAAAATACTTGGTATGACTTCAATTTTTTTCAATTTTTTTAGACTTGTTTTGTAGCCTAACCCATGGTTTGTCCCTGAGACTGAGAATGAGAATGAGCTGAGGAGAAGAATGGTATTTTGCAGATGTTAGATGAAACATTTTGTCAATATCTATTAGGTCCATTTGGTCTATAGTGCAGGTTAAGTGCAATGTTTCATTGTTGATTTTCTGTCTGGATGATCTCTCCAATACTGAAAGTGGAGTATTGGGGTCACCAGTGATTATTGCTTTGAAGTCTATCTCTCTTTTTAGCTCTGAGAATATTTGCTTTATATATCTGGGCACATCAGTGTTGGGCACACATATATTTAGAATTGCTACATCATCTTGCTGAATTGACCCCTTTATCATTATACAATGACCCTCTTTGTCTCTTTTTATAGTTTTTGTCTTGAAATCTATTTTATCTGATACAAGTATAGCTACTCCTGCTCTTTTTTGGTTTCCATTTGCATAGAATATCTTTTTTCATCCCTTTATTTTCAGTTCATGTGTGTATTTATAGGTAAAGTGTGTCTCTTGCAGACAGCATATGGTTAGCTCTTAGTTTTTTTTATCCATTTAGCCACTTCTGTGTCTTTTGATTGGAGAGTTTAGTCCATTCACATTCAGTGTTATTATTGATAGGTAAAGAATTACTACTGCCATGTTGTTATTTGAATTCTGGTTGTTTTGTAGCCCTCCCTTTCTTTCTTCTTTCTTGCCTTCCTTTGTTAAAAGCGGTTTTCTCTGTTAGTGTTACTTTCTTGCTTTTTATTTTTTGTGTATCTGTTGTGGGTTTTTTTTTTATTTGAGGTTACCATGAGGCTTGCAGAAAACATTTTATAACCCATTATTTTAAGCATATGACAACTCTGCTTACAAACTAACAAATAAATAAGCAAAGAGAAATCTAATAGAAATCCTACCCTTTAACTCCATACTCCACCACCACCACTTTTAAACTTTTTGTTGTTTCTATCCATATTTTTTTACATTTTCTCTCAAAAGGTTGTTGTAGTTATTTTTGATAACTAGGCTGTGTCTTTTAGGTTTCCTGCTCAAGATATAAGTGGTTTAGACACTGCAATTAGAGCAAGAGAGTGGTCTGTATTTGTGTGCTTACTGTTACCAGTGAGTTGTATACCTTCAGATGATTTCTGATTGTTCACTAATGTCCTTTTTTTTTCAGATTGAAGAACTCCTTTTAGCATTTCTTGTAGGACATGTCTGGTGTTGATGAAATCTCTCAGCTTTTGTTTGTCTGGGAAAGTCTTTGTTTTTCATTCATGTGTGAAGAATATTTTTGCAGGATATAATATTCTAGGGTTAAGGTTTCATTCCTTCAGCACTTTGAATATGTCATGACACTTTCTCCTGGCCTATAAGGTTCCCACTGAGAAGTCTGCTGCCAGACATGTTGGAGCTTCTTTATATGTGATTGTTTTCTTTTTTTCTTGCTTTCTTAGGAGCTTTTCTTTATTCATGACCTTTGGGAGCTTGATTATTAAATGCCTTGAGGTAGTCTTGTTTGGGTTAAATCTACTTGGTGTTTCATGATCTTCTTGTACCTGAATATTGTTATCTTTCTCTAGATTTGGAAAGTTCTCTATTATTATTTATCTGAATAAACTTTCTACTCCAATCTCTCTTTCTACCTCCTCTTTAAAGCCAAAATCTCTTAGATTTTCCCTTTTGAGGCTATTTTCTAGATCTTGTAGGCATGCTTCATTCTTTTTTATTCTTTATTCTCCTCTGACTGTGTATTTTCAAATGGCCTGTCTTCATTCCCACTAATTCTTTCCTAGGTGTTCTTGTTGAGCACTGCAAAAGACAGGTAAAGTTAGAGGAGGTGAGAGGATCATGAATATCATGACTTCTCCCCTCCATCTTGGTTGATTTATGGAACACAAGTGGTAATATTAAGTGGGTTATTGGGAAGGCCAAAAACCAAGGGACATTCATCCTTGATTCCCTTTGAAGCCTGGGGTGGGCTTATGGGTGGAGGCAGGAAGGGAGACCTACTAGACTAGTTGTTCATTGGCAACATGTAGAAACCCAGGAAAGTGGAAAGGCTGGCATGGTGTGATTAAGAATGACAGACATGCAGGGGCTCCTGGCAGCTCATGATAAGCCATTTTGTGAGGAAGGTTCTTGAGGAAGATCAGATCAATTGTAGAAAAAAAAGCTAATGTATTTTTTAACACATTGAGTTACAAAGTCTGAATAAATTTGTAATCTCCACATCATTTCTCACTTCTGTTATTGTCTGATTTTATGAGCAATTACCTTTAAAATAAAAGCAGCAATTTGTAAAGAAACAATATATACATAAGGAGTCATTTAAAAAGCCAGGCATTCATAATCCTCAATGTTTATTTTGATGATTTAGTATGTAATGAAATGTAAAAGTAGTACATTTAGGTATAGCTCAAAGTACAGATATTACAATTATTCTATAATAGAAGAAATACATATTTATCTTTGATCATAAAGTGAGGAAAACACTTTTAAGACCCACTATTCAAAACAAGTGAAGCTAGAATTTTCATTATTTTTGTGTTAACATGCTTGTGGATAAATAAAAATCTTAGATAAATGCTTTCTACATTAAATAATACCCTTTGTGTTAGTAAAGACTATTCTTAAAAATATACTTTGTATCATATTCTCTTTAAAATATTGGTAGAATAATGAAGTCTCATTAATTCAGTCTTTACTAATTGAGGCATTATGAATGTCACTGGTTTAGCATAACATAAATATTAGACTACCTAGCAAGAAATCTCTTTACCAAGAAATTTAATAGCAAAAATAAGTCTTCAGATGACAATATTAATCTGTGTAAAAGAAAAATCACTTTCAAGGCTTTTAATACATTTATGCAAATAATAGCTGATGACAAATTAGACATTTTTAAAAACATGTTTAACCAAATATCCTTTTGGAAATGATATATTAACTGAATGTTCTGAATATTAAAGTCATGCTTGTAACTTAACATAATCAAATATTTGGTACTAGCTTCATTTGGACATCTCTTTTGTCTGAATTAGTCTTGACCATGATTTTGTACTAAATATCTTGGAAAATTTTGAACTATTTTGTGATTTTTTTTTTTCCCCATAAATATTAAGTGACTAAAATCTCACAATCTACTCATTTCTATTTTGGGTATGTGAACCACTTTGAAAATGAATGGAGAATAAAAGTGACTTCAAGTAAATTAGTAAATGAGCTTCCATGAAAATACTTGAGCATATAAAAGTCTACAGAGTAATTAACTTTTTTTGTACCATCTCTTGCTGGATTAGGTTTAATAATCATAGAGGTCAAGTTCAGTTCAGTTGACCCAGTAGCTGCTGAGCACTTCCATGATCAGGCACTGACCTGGGCCCTGGGCCTATGGAGAATAGAAAGGCACTGCTGAAGCACTGACAGTTGGGAGGGGTGGGAATGGGGGGTGACCCAGACCTGCAATTCGTCTCAACCTAATGTGGAGTGGTAAGAGAATAGTCTATACCGGAGTCCATGACACTGCAGGCTTAGGTGCATTTAATTTAATAAAACAGTTAAATTATAAAGGTTTTCATATTTAGTTTTGTTTCTAAAGCATAACGTGGGACAGAAACAGGTAACTAATACCTAAGATTTCATGGAAAATTACATCCTACTTAGGATTGGATCTCACCTTCTCAAGTACCTTTTCCATAGAATGTTTTTTCTCTAAGGTTTATCATAGGTTTTAGGTTACAAAAATATTGTTTGCTTTTTCTAATTATGCTTAATCTAATTATGCTTAATCTTAAAAAACACAAAACACAAAATAGCAAACAAAATTCTCATTTCCAGATATATCTACTGTCAACATTTTGATGATTATCATGTATATTTTTTCTAATATTGGGGAGAAAAATCCCTTTATCTACATTTCTACTAGACGATTTACTTTTTCCCCCTTTTTTATTTGCAAGAGCTCTTTTTATATTACCTTTATTGTATCAGATATATTAAAATATAATTTTCTAGTTTGTCATTTGTGTTTTACATTTTGTCTTGTCTTAAAAAGCGTCTCCAACATTGTATAAGCTTCTGTCTCCTCAAAATTTAGATCTGCCTCCAATCATAGATCATAGCTACTATACTTCATCGCAGAGGTTATGATGTGAAATCATAAAGCATTAAAAAATACAACAGATGTAGAATGTCCCATGCTCTTTCCTTTCCTTGTCCTCGTAATTATTTTTGTAAACATAATGAGAGGTAGAAAGCAACTCAGCAAGAGTTGAAGCAATCTTCTCATATCGTGGTAGCTAACACAGTTCCTTCTCCTCTCTCCCATCGATCTATCTTGGCAGAACAGGGTAGAAGTGATGTCATCAGGCAAGGGATAATATTTAAATAAAAGCTAAAGTAAATTTGTGGTTGTCCCATCAAAAGTTTACAGTTTGGAATGTAGAGATTTCTTTGACTTCGTTCACTTTCATGGAAGCCAAAAATATAATAGTAACTTTCTTGTTTTGAAAAAATAGATAAACAGCCACTTGGAAATAATCTTATTTCTTTTTTGAAAATTCATTTTGAGGGCCTAAAAGTTTAAACAGTTCGTTCCTATTACTACTGCTGCATAACAAATCAACCCACAACTTTGTAGCTTAATGTGGAACAGCCATTTAATTATATCTCATAGCATCTGTGAATCAGTAATTTAGGAAAAGCTCAGCTGGCTCTCAGCAGTTCAAACTCAGAGGCTCTCATGTGGTTGCAGCTAGGGAGTAGCTGGAGCTAGAACAGCTGGACACTGGCTGGGCATCTCTCTGTCCTCACATCATCTCAGGCATCTATGTGTGGTCTCTCCACATGGGCTACTTTTGGCTTCCTCACTGCATGGTGGCCTTAGGGGAATCTGTTTATAGGTGGCTTAGGGGTCCAAATCAAAGTGTTTCAGCTTATGTCTCAGCTGCATCACCTTTAACAACCTAACCTCGGAAACACGCTCACTGCTACTTTCACAACATTCTGTTGGGTAAAAGCAAGTTCCAACTTTACCCAGAATCAAAACGAGGGGAATTAGACTACATTTGGGTGGAGGAGAAAATGTGAAGGCTCTGGAAGAGAATGTAGGATAAAGAGTACAAGACATCTTTGGAATATACTATTTGCTACACAGTTTTCAAGTAAATCAGATACATTATTTGTAGGCAACATTTTGATGTAGTGAACATAATCTAACTCAAGAAATTAGTGTTCTTAAGACATTTTTCCAAGGAAATATAGAAACTGCCTAGATAACCCTGTAATAGAACTTGAACATAAAATGGAAAAAAGATCAGGGATTACACCTAGTTTCATAAGTAGATGAGATTTGTTGAAGACATATTTCTTCACAACTGAGATTTTAAGAATGAAAAAATATGACCTACTGTATTATTAAAACCATTATTTAAGCCAAAATGACAACTTCAGGATGCCTGTCCTCTTGCCTAAACCTTCTCTCTCGGTGTGTTGTTACTAGAGGATTGACTGGTACAGTTCTTTAGATTAATTCAGTA
The DNA here is from genome assembly GCF_020740605.2 of Lemur catta. Classification (NCBI taxonomy): domain Eukaryota; kingdom Metazoa; phylum Chordata; class Mammalia; order Primates; family Lemuridae; genus Lemur; species Lemur catta. Next base: position 47,904,247 of record NC_059135.1, read on the forward strand.
AGGATGAAAAAAATAGTGACTGAGGACTCCAAATGCAACTCCTCAAAAGCAAGAAAATAAACATATATGCACAAACACAACAAAAACAAAATCATGTGTTCATTAGGATTGATGGAGTGTTAGACAAAATTTTTGAGGTGGTTCTAACTCACCTCAATTGCATTGTATAGCTATTAAGGGTCATGGAATTTAACAGTATTGAAAAGCAGACAAAATATGGGCATAAGTTATTTAAATGGGCATACCACTCCAACAGAGATGGAGGATAGTAGGGAGTTTTTTGTTTTGCTTATTTTCTATAGGATGGGAATTCTGGAATGAAAGATTTAAGAAAGAGGTATATTCTGTGGGTTTAGGGGCAGGGGAGAAAAGTGGACAGAGCAGTACAGCAATGAGCGTACCAGAAAAAATCGATGGCAGGAGGTGCTTACCTCTGGGAGTTGACCAAGGGTGAGGTAGCTGCAAGTATTCTAAAGCAGCGGTCCGCAACCTTTTTGACACGAGGGACTGGTTTCGGGGAAGACAGTTTTTCTGGGGGGTGGAGGGTCGGCGTCTGGGCTCCACCCCAGATCGTCAGGCCTTGGATGCTCACGGGGAGCGCACAATCTGGATCCCTCGCGTGCGCAGTGCTGTGGGGTTCGCACTCCTCTGCAGGTCGGATGCCCCGGCTGATCTGACGTGGGCAGGGAGCTCCCATGGTGATGCGAGCGATGGGGAGCAGCTGTGGGTGTTGGGGGGCTTCATTGCTCACTAGCCCACCGCTTGCCTCCTGCTGCACGGCCAGGTTCCTGGCAGCCCCGCGGTTGGGGAATTGGCACCAAGGTTATCTGATGGACAGAGAGGAGCAGGCTGTGTTTCTAAAAAATACTGTATTCAATACTGCCTGGAGGGATTGCACCATCGCGAAATCCCAGCCAGCTGGGCAGGCAGGCATGGTATTACTTAATGCCCAGGTTTCTAACCAGGTGTTGCAAATTGACTACAGATCCTGGTGGATAAGAAACTCTGGCTTTCTCAGAGTACCTCTGGGCCCTGGCATCTACTCGTTACTCAATGACTCTACCAAGCACATGGCTGCTCAAGCCAGAAACCTCACAGTCACTCATACCTCCTTTCTACCTTCCACTTCTCCTGATCCCTTCACACTGCCCTTGGATTTGCTGTCACGGTATCCTAGTGGGGCTTTCTGCCCCAGTCTAATCTCCCAGAGGTATTTCCTTCCAAAATGAAAAACACCACTTTTTTCTTATTATAAAAAGCCATACATGCTCACTGTAAAATCAATTCGGATAACACATAAGGCATAATAAAGAATGCAAAATTATCTCAAATGCTACAATCTAAAGGTTACTACTATTAACATTTTCCTATATGTCTTCAGAGACTTTCTCTATGAAGGGACACATGTTTTTTAATTTAATGGAACCATGTTATATATGCTTATTTAAAATTTATTATTTTTTAACAGTGTACCATGGAACTTTTTCTATCAATACTTATCTATATCATTTTTAATGCAGATTTAGTATTCTGCAATAGGGATTTGTCATGATTTATAATCCAATTCTATATCATTGGATATGATTTATATTTATTTGCTACTATATATAACAATATACTGAACAACCTTATACTAATGTCTTTTATAAAACAAAAATCTGATCATGTCATGCTTTCTTGCTTGAAATTCATCAGTGGCTCTCTTGCCTGTGACCTTTAGGGTTAAATCCAGTCACTTACCCTGACAGAAGAGGTCATTTACCATCTGGCTTTGGCCTGCTTCCCCTCCAGCTTGATTTCTCAATACAGTTCCAGCTCTGCTACTCTGGTCAGGAGCCCTGTTTAGGTCCCCTGGTAATACCTCCAACACAAGACATTGTCAATATGTGTTTATTTGTCTATCTTCCTAGCCATGCTATAAACTCCTCAAGGGACTACATGCTTTATCTCAATTCTTGTTTGTTTGCAAGAAAGACAATGAATACACTGATGCATATGTATTCTCTTCCTTATTTCTCATTCTTCTTCGCTGGAAGTATTTTGATGAGTACTCTTTTCTGTTACAGTATGTTTTCTTATGGTCTTGAATTCATTCATTCCATTTAACAAAAACACATTTAGCACCTACTATATGCCAGGCACTGTTACAGGTGTTAGAAAGTAGTGAACAAAGCCTCCTAGACCTGACAGTCTAATCAGGGGACAGACAATAAATAATGTAAATAAGTGAAATGTATATTATGTTGAAGAGTGATGAATACTAGGGAGAAAAAATAAAGTGGGGACTAGGATTTTGAAATGTGTGTTTGTTGGATGTGTATATTTTAGACAAGATGGGAAGGAAAGCCTGTATCCTTAAGAAGGGAGGGATCTGATCATGCAGTTGCTGGGGGAAGAGCGTTCTTAGCTGGGGAAAGAGAAAGCTGTACTCAAAGGCCCTGAGGAAGGTGTATGCCAGACAAGCTGGAGGGAGAGCAAGGAGGCCAGTGTTCCTGAATCAGAGAGAACTAGAGGGAGAGTGAAGGAGTTCAGAGTGGGGGATACCAAGTCAGATGGCTGTGGCATTGTCAGAACTTTGGCTTTTGCCCTGACTCAGAAGAAAAGCTAGGGTTATAATATGATTTGTTTTAACAGAATCTTCCTGGCTACTGTGTTGAAAAGAGGCTTAAGGTGACCAGCTATGTGGCTACTGCAATAATTCAGACAAAAAATTTTTGTTGTTTGAACCAGGGTGATGGCAGTGCAGGGAATGAATGAATTGTGGATTTCATTTGAAGATGTTTGCTGATGGTCTGGATATGATATATGGGATAAAGAGCAGAATCACAGATAAAACCAAGGTTCTCCATTCCTTAAAACATAAAAACAATAAAAATTCTGTTCCATTTACCCAACAATCACCTCCCTATTTTTTCCCCATTGGCCTAATTTAAGACTGACATTTAACCCATCCTAACTATATTAAATTGAAATTATCTCAAAAATAACTCTCTATATTTTAACATGGTTTTTGTTTATGTGGTGTCATCATAAACAATGTGTATATGTGTCTTATAGGAATCAGTGTCATTGTTTAATAAGCATATCACGTATAATATCCAAATCCAGTTTTAATATCTGTCATAAAATGTCTTGGACCATGATGCTCTAGTAATAAAATTTCCCTGAATTTTGCAACTACATTTGCTTAGCACCTGGATCACTTTTCAGTAAATGAGTTCAGATGACTCTAAATGAATTAATAGATAAAGCAAGCCTGCCTTTTGTTCACAAATTTTCTAGTGACTATATTAATAGCTATAAATGAAAGTAAAGTACTTAGAATAATCTGATTGTTTTCTATTTTGATTAAATTATTTAAAACAGAGAATTACAAGTCTTAAAACATAGGGTAATATTAACAGATTTGCACTAGCATGTATTTTAAGATAATTTGAGTATGATTTATTAGAAATATAATGACAAAAATCCTAATTCAGGGAATGTTGCTTTTTAAAATTGAAAATGTAAAAAGTCTCTTGAAGCAACCAGCTGGCCTCCTTTGGGCACTGTTAGACACAACTGGCATTTGCCCCCTTTCACCCACATTTCTAAATTGAGGATTCGTCTCTGGGAGGCTGATGATGAAAGAAACAGTTTTTACCTGGAGGAGTGCCTATTCCTTTCCGTGGGTGCCTTTATAGTTGGAGGAGCAAGAGATACACCTACTTTCCGTTTTTCCAGAGGATTCTACAATTTTGGCTTTAAACTCCGAGAAGTCACTTAGGCAGGACTGTGACTACCAACTGTACAAGTTAAGTAACCCTTTTATGAAGGTTGTCATTGAATAATTGCTTATAAAATGTGTGCAGAGAATTGTTGAGATACCAGTTATTCATACCATGAATTGAAATGCCCAAGCTGCCCAGCACAGGCACCTGGGATGGCAGAAATCTCAGGCCTGACTAACAAATGCCAAGCCTTTCAGAGAAACAATATGCACTGCAATTTACTTTTTTAAAAGTCTTCTTTAAAAAACAGGTAAAAATAGAAAAGGAAAAGATGTGGAAAATAATATTGATATTTAAAATTAATGATTAAGAGTATGATCTGGCATCTGAAGTGACCTTGGATAAGATCTAGGTGACCTTGGGTAAGTTTCTTACTATCTTTTTTACTTTCTTTACATAGTATATTAAATGTGAATAATAATCGGGCCTACTTCATAGGATTGTTATGAAGATTAAATGAACAGTTTAATGTAAGAAACTCTTGGGACATTTCCTAACACATTTCAAATTCTCAGTAATTGTTAGTCATTATTATTGTCTTAAGAATAAATGGAACTTTTGAGTTTACATATAAATTGCATATTAAGAATAGACTGCATTAAAGAGAAAATAATTCCAGGGGAATCCTTACTCTGGGTATTCTTAGCATATTGTTTTAATTTCATCATTTGGTGAGTAATATTCCTGTCAGGAGCTAGGTGGGGAGGATTTCTTAACTAAGCATGTGAGATTTTCAAAGTGTATGAGCTATAAAATCTTGTATCAACATTAATAACATGTTAGAAAATTAATAAGGTGGTTGGTATTGCAATCATTTTTAATTTGTTCTAAAAAGTGAAGTAAGCATGGTGCAGTATCAGATGATACCAATGAGTTTTATTGTAAAAATGGCATTCATGGTCACTGTGAAAATTGGGCCACAATGTTTCTGCTTTCTCCTTCCTCCCACTCTTCAAACTGAATTCATTCAGCATCCCGTAAAGACTGATCGTGTCTTCCTGTGCTTTTGTGTTGTACTCCCTGCCATCATCTCTGAGGGTCTCCAGGTTTTGTAGGAACAGATATATAATGTGAAGATCTAAAGATGACATTGAAGAGAGCAGAATTTGCATGAGTCCAGGGAGTCCATGGCACGTGGCATACTAATGTGGTAGTCTGGATTTGAGAATCAGGATAAACAAGCTATGGTGAATGAGTATGGTATACTCAGGCACTGGAAAAGTTTGGTGGGAAGTGTTCTGTAGCATGCCAGGAATGGAATGTGGATATATGTTCATAGTGCAAGGCTACGTATTGGAGTTATGGACTGCAGAACTTGAGGAGTGAGTGCAAGCAGAGAAGGGTCATTTAAGACAGACAGATGTGTGTGTGTGTGTGTGTGTGTGTGTGTGTGTGTGTGTGTGTGTGTGTGAGTGTATCTATCTATCTCCTATACAGGTCAGGTAATTTGGATTATGTGTTTTTTGAAAGTGTCTCTGCCTAAAATGGTAACTTTGCAAGACCTGGTTTAATTTTTCTCATGGATATTTACAAGCTATTCTTTCTTCCTTGGCAATAAATTTATTTTTTACTGTTAATCATTGAAGTTTCCTGTCCATGCACCATTTTGTGTATTCATCTATTCAAAAATATATGTCATCAACCTTCTGACAGAAAATATGGGTTATGAAAGTATAGATGAACCCTTATAAATGTATAGCCAGCCTTAGGGAAATTACACAAAAATCCTCCCTGATCAAGCAGATCAGGGTGTCATGTGGGTGTACAAATGGCCACATAGTATTTTATATCTATACCCCCTATATATATTTTGAATATTTTATTAAAAGGAGGAATTATTCAATGATATGAAAAATATTATTCTTTAATAATTCCATGTTTAAAAATAATAGTGTAGCCAAAATCCAAAATATGTAACTTCTCTGTAACATCAAGAAATATGCCTACAATGGCATGTGTCATTAGCGCCAGCAATGTTTCAGCCAATGACTGTGTTCAATCATTGTTTCCAAAGTGCAAAACAGAAATACTAGAGCTCTTTAATTGAGGATTTCTCCTTAAAAGTGTAACCTCAACTTATAAGTGTATACTTTGAAAAACATGTTATTTAAATTTTCTCCTCCAGGAGGAGAGTGGGGAATGGGGAGTCATTGTTTAATGAAAACTAAGTTTCAGTTTGGAAAAATAAAAAAGTTCTAGAGCTGAATGGTGGTGATGGTTGTACAACAATATGAGTGTACTTAATGCCATTGCAGTATACATTTAGCAATGCTTAAAATGGTAAATTTTTATTATGTGTATTTTACCACAATGAAAACTAAAAAAAAAAAAAAAAAAACCATCTTCAAGGGCTTTCCAGCATATTTATAACATTAGTTGATAACATCATTTTCCTTGAAATAACTCTAAATCCAATATGAATATTCAAGTAAAAAATGCATTAACATAAAACATTGGTCAAACTTCAATCTAGTGCAAATATATAAATAAACTGATGTTGGGATTGAAAAGAAAAACATTAGCTAACAAGGATCAGAAAGATGATCTCCTGATTTTATTTTTATCTTGATGACCTTGTAGTTTAATGTAATGGTTTCTAGCTTGACTGAAAAGTTTAGAGATGACTTTTTATTGACTTTAGTCAAAGAAGGAGAAGATTATTCAATACAGATCATAAACATTAAACTTCTGGTGTCTGAAAGTTGTATTAGATTGAATTTCAGGTATTATGTGCAGAATAAAGTGCTTTTATTATGATCACTCCTCTTTTCAACTCTATATATTTCCAGTTTAATGGCATAATAATAGTATGACTGGGATTTACCAGCCAGAGTTATAAATATGTAACATTCATTTCTAGGTAATATATTACACAATTCTTTTATGAAGAAGTAGTTGCCCTTGATTTAAAATGGATATTTGATTTGAATAAATGATTCTGGAGTTTATGTGATACTCTAAGTTACCCTGTCCTCTCAGATGCTGACATGCTTTTGTGAGATGTCAGAGTTGGATAAATAATAATTGCCTTCATGAATCTTCAGTATATATGATGGTTATTTTAAAACCCAATTTAAAAACTTTGTGACAGAAATACTTTAATTTTTACCATACCTATTGCCTTAGCCATGTTTTATTGAAAGATAGCTGTTTATTCTAATGGCAAACTACGTTTCTTTTCTAAAAAACTCATTGAAGACTATCTTCATGTACACAAATGGTTGTCTGGCTAGCATGTTCTTTTTAATGACTCCATTTCTTACAGAATTCGACTATATAATTCACATTTTTACAAATATTTTCTCAATCTACTGAAAAAGGAAAGGAGCGCATAAATTCTTGCCATTAGAATCATCTTAAAACTCTAACAGTTAGGGATCTTACATTCTAATCTCCATTTGGACTGCAGAGAAGCAGTCATAGTTAGATGGACATAGGTACTGGAGTGAATAGGAATTTTACTCCACAAAATCAGTTATGCAAAAAAAAAAAGACACATATGTTTATTTTCATAAGCAAAGTTAAATCCGGTTCCGAGGTGGTGGGACACTTAATCCTAGTTAATTAGAGACTCCCCAACGCTAAGATCTTTGGAAAGTACCAAGTTCTTACACTGAAAGAAACAGCCGGGGATGGAAATGCTGTTTTGGTCTTTGGTTCTCACTGGTCCTTGCTGTGACCTTTCTGTCTGTGCCTATGCCAATCTTAGGCATTGTTATTCGACGATTGTTGTCCCTCTTTCCTTCTTCACAGGGCTGGATTAAGAACTGTAGGTGGTTCCAGCACTGAGAATATTATAATTCAAAATAAGAGTCATACTAAACTTTCAAAACCCAGTATATGGGTGTGGAATTCCATTTGATTTCAGGCATTATATTGATAATATGTATGCTGAGATGAAAACAGCTTCATTCTATGGTATTTTAAATGCAAAGTTCTTGAAGAGTACATTGAAGCTAAACTTATTTGGGGGGCCCTGGCTTGATGGGTTCTCTAAGCACATGCTTAATCCGTTAGGTGGGCCAGTGCTGCTGACTCACTGGCTTACTGAAAGTAGCCCTAGAGGCCACCATGTGTGAGAATATCACTAAATGAGTAAAAATTCTTTCTTCCCATTTAAAGATTTTTTCCTAGCCTCTTCATTAGGACATATTTTTTTACTTGTGTTTTAAAAACAGTGCCAGTGTAAGTATTAGTACTGATCAGGATTCTCACTAGTCCTCCAAAAGAGTGGAAAGTGAGGTGGTCAGGCTCTGGGGTGAGGTTAGAGATAAGTCAAAATCATTAAAACTTGCCCAAGATAGCCTCCGTTTTTACCTAGTACCCCAGTATAATTTTTTTTTTTTCATTTTTAACAGAGTTACTGAGGTAATTTACATGGCATACAATTCAGTGGCTTTTAATATTTTCACAGACATGTGTAACCATCATTAGGACATTTTAATAAACTGAAAAAGAAACCCTGTCCCCTACCACCCGCCTATGCCCCTATCTGCCCTCCCCACGACACCTCCAGTGCTAAGGAATCATTAATCTACTTTCTGTCTCTATAGATTTTCTTATTCTGGACTTTTATATGGATGGAATAATATCATAAGTGGTCTTTGGTGACTGACTTCTTCCACACAGAGTGTTTTTAAGGTTCATCCATGTTGTAGCGTTCATCAGTACTACATCACTTTTTATGGCTGAATAATATTCCATCGTATAAACATATCACATTTTATTTATACATTCATCTATTGATCAACACTTGGGTTGTTTCCACCTTTTGGTTATTATGAATAATGCTGCTGTAAACATTCATGTACAAGTTTCTGTGTGTACCTGTATTTTAATTTCTCCTGGGTATATATAATACTTGAGAGTAGAATTGCTGAGTCATATGGTAACTCTATGGTTAATTGTTGGAGAAGCTATCAGGCTATTGTCCAAAGTGGTTGTACCATTTTATATTCACATTCAGATTCTCCACAGTCTCACCAACACTTACTGTTATTTGACTTACTGATTCTGGCCATTTTAGTGGGTGTGAAGTGGTATCTCATCATGGTTTTGATTTGCATTTCCCTGATGACTAATCATGTCAAGCATTTTTTTCATTTGCTCATTGGCCTTTTATATATCTTCCTTAGAGAAATGTCTTCTTATATCCTTTGCCCATTTTCTAGTTGAGCTTTATATCTTTTTTGAGTTATAATAAATATATAATATCTTTATACATTCTAATATTAGTTTTTTGTCAGATATATGATTTGAAAATATTTTCTCCCATTTATAAGTTGCCTTTTCATTTTCTTGATGGTATCCTTTGAAGCACAAAATTTTACATTTTGATGAAGTCCAATATATCTATTTTTTCTTTTGTTGCTCATGCTATTGATGCTATATATAAGAATCCTTTACCAAATCCAAAATCATGAAAATTTGCCTCTGTGTTTTCATATAATAGTTTTAGTTCTTACATTTAGGTTTTTGATCCATTTTGAGTTAATTTTTAAATATAATTTAAACCTGTATAATTATTAACATCACTTCCTTCTACTCTCAAAAATCTCCATTTGAATAATAAATTATGTAGTCACCCTAATTAGAAGTACAGTCAATGAAATATAGTAAACTCCTTGACCTATGAGAGTATCATAAGTCTAGTTATGATTTCAAGAGCATCATATTCTAACAGTTAACTGACCCAAATTAGCCACATATAAAAGCAAGAGTCATATGGCACTAAGGAAATATAGAGAAAACGGTTTTATTTAAAAAGATAGAATGCATCAAAGGGTAAGAAGATAAACCAAAGCTCACAGATGTCTTCTTTCAAAAGCCTTCAACTGTACTTTAAAGCCTTGAAGTCAAGTCTCTTTTTCATTCCTAGAATGTTTTATTCAATTCCTGCTGTTGAAACAGTATGGCTATATGTCAACATGTTCAATAAGGGGTCTATTAACTTTGAAATGTCAGTTCATGGGCAGTTTTGTATTTTCTCTTAAAGAATTTATATACATATATTTTACAAGTGAATTTCATAACTTGCTGGAATTAGTGACTAATATTTATACAGTTACTTCAGTAATACAAATCCATGGTCCAAAAAAAAAAGTATTAATGTAGCTGAATTGAGGGCTATTCCAAATTCTCTATAGTCTGGCTGTAGACTTTTCATCTGTCTACCACTTCTAAGGATATCAATTTAATTATCCTAACTGTATAATTCTTCTGAATGAAGTATAGTAGTGAACTTTAGAACTGATAAAATATCTATGTGGCTATTGGGTCAGCTTAGTTATGAGTTGGCAATGATGTGTGGTAAACTCCTGTATAGAATTTAATAATAATAATTAATTTAAATCTTTTAGAAATGTTTCCCCATTTATCTCTTCTAATAATAATGTATATTTCTTTAAGTTTTCATCCTTGAATATAGTACTAAAATAGATAAACTCCTATATCTGAATGCAAATGAGTCCACTATTCATTGTGTTGGTATTTTTAGTTTTCATGTATAATTAGGTCACTTACACTTTTAATAACGTTTCTCTGATTGTAGGAAACAAGGCAATGTGTTTTTAGTTTTGACTGCAAACTTGTGTTATTTAAGGAATCAGTATATAGCAGAATTCTTTTTCTATCTTTTGATATCTTATTATCCAGAGATTAATATTACACTCAAACAAAAACCTGGTTACTTTGCATTTGCTTGGCTTTGTCCCTTGGGGCTGAAGGAGATGTAGGGACCAAATGTCTATTTACCAGGACAGACAGTTATTGCTTTCTCTGTTCTGTCAATCTTTTTGTACCCATGATTATTTCATAAAAAGTATTTTGAATGATGTTACGTGTTTATCAGTTTCAGGAACAGCTCTGTAGAGCAGAACACAAATGCAAAAAATGTAGTCAATGAAACTCTGGATTATTTTTATTAGTTTTCAAGCTCTGAGAACTTTGAAATTCTAAAGTGCTTTTACATTATTCATTAAGCATCTCAGTATCAGAAATAATTCATTATTGCATTATTCTCTCCATTTTCAAAAGAGGTTAATTTATTTGGTTATATTAGACAGCCAGGAAGGAGTAGAAGATCATAACTCATATTTCCCAATTGTTCATAAACTTAGGGAACGGTGTTACAGACATTGAGAATGGTGGCCGTATTTCTGCCCCCGCCTCACTGCAGTCCTTCAGCACCCTACCTGATACTAATAAAGTGGATTGTAACAGTGTGGGGGGTGAATGGGATGAAGATAGTGAAAAGAGGTGAACCTGTCTTCTTTAAAGGAGTGTGTGTTATCCTGTGGTGGCTGTTGGTAGAAACAAAGTCAGGAGCCAATGCTCTTGGGATGTTCTAATAAATATGGACAAAATTGTCCACTTTTGATCTCCTAGAAAAATACGGAAAAATGGTGCCTGACTAGAGGTGTTCTAAATCAGTGCTTCTCAGACTTAAAAGGCAAGTTCTGATTCAACAGCTCTTGGTTAGCGTCCAAGACTGTATTTTCTAACAAGCTTCCAGGAGCCAGATGCTGCTGGTGCAGGGATCATACCGAGTAGCCAGAGTCTAGGTGGTCCAGGCTTGCAGTGGACCCCTTGGGATACTGGAACTGGAAGGTGAAGGAACAGGGCTTGCCATGGGAAGAGGCAATACTTGCCCCTGTGAACAGAAGGGGCAAAGAGGAAGCTCCAGCAAGGACAGAGAGAGGCACTAACTATGGAAGATTGATAAGAGACAGGATCCCTGAAAAATCTTCACAGATGAGAGCAGCTGTGGCCTCTCATAAGGTTGCTAATGTTTGGAGAGGTAGATGAGAAACATTATTTGCATAATGGCATGAAATACAGCTTCAGAAACAAGTTTTTGAATGAAATGTAGGAGAGAAATTGACATATAAAAATGCAGAGATGTATGTGAAAGCACTTTGTGAAATGTAAAGTGCTACTCAAATATGGAGCATTTCGCATTAATCTGGTAGCCGTGGGCAAGTCAACCAACACTGAACTGGGGGTCAGATCAAGATTATAACTAAATGATATGAAGGAAGGAAGAAACTGAAGCGGTAACAGACAGCCAGTTTTAAAGTCCGTGCAGGGAATGGAGGAGAGGCACAGGATGCATGTGGTGACAAGATCTCTTGCTTAGGGAAGAACAGGAACCAGCGGGCTGTAACAGACCTTAAATGTCCCTGGGACCAGCTCCCTTATTTTATATATGAGCAAACTGAGGTCTGGAAAAGCTAATTTATATGCACAAAGTCACTCAGCAAGTGGGGAGCAGAGCAGTGACCCCCTTTTCACTGCCAGATATAGCTAATGAAAAAAGGGGTCCCCAAGTTAAATTTGAGTTTCTGATAAACAAAAATAATTTTTAGTATAAATATGTAGGGTGAACACCTCTAGTCAAGCACAATATATGTAACATACTTATTCTAAAAAAGTATTTGTTGTTGATCTGAAATTCACATTTAATTGTACATCTTACATTTTATCTGGCAACACTAGACTCATTGAAAAGTTAGTACTTTGTGGTAAGTAGAGATATAGGAGACATGAGAAAACTATATTTCTTGAGTTGCTATTAACCTTGTATTTAGAATGCAAGTTCCATCAGCATGTGAATTTCTGTGTTTTTGTTTCCTGGAGTTTCCCCAGAATCTAGATCAGTGCACACCACTCTGTAAATATTGAATGAGTGAATGAAGGTATGGTAACATTAAATAGTTACTAGAAGACAAAGAGAGCTGTAGCTATAGGAGAGAGACAACCAGAAGGGAAGGAGCTGCTGTGTTCCATAAAGGATACAGCCAATTTGTTGCCATCAGGAAGGTATAAAACCAAAGTCTGGGGTAAAAACAAAGAAACAAATACACACATGCCTTCATACTCTTCTTGCAGTCCAGTCTTTTGCTGGTGGCCAACATTAAACTCAACCAGAAGCCAGGGTGCAAGAGATCCACTGATTTAGTCCACAAAGGTCAGTCTCCCAGGCACAGAGCAGAGTGGAGAATGGGGATATTGGATCTAGAAGGGCAAATGGAAAATATCCAATGCATAGAGCTTCACTACCATGGTTAGTAGCCCTATGAGCTTACTTTCCCTTCTCCTGCACTCTTGTTTTCCATGGTCCCTTCCTCTTCTTCCCCAAGTTCTCTCTCCTGCAGTTGTCCCTCCATGCTCTGCTCTGCACTGGGTCTGTTAGTGCTCCTTCCTTCATTGAGGTGTTGTTTCCCTGTTGTTGGGCTCAGTATCTGCAGAGCTCCTGGTGCTTCCCAGCTCTGTTTCCAGGGCCGTAGAAGGATGCACTGTGGGGCAGGTCTCACCAAGAGGCCCTTCCCTGGTCACCTGATTCCTTGGTTCTTGGATTACCCCTGTGAAGACTTTCTTCCCTGTCACACCATGGGCAGACTATTTGTCTGCCTCACAATACTCCAGAGTGTTAGGGTCCAAAAGGTGTTTCCCTTCAATGGCCACCCTCTGTCTCCATGGCAGTACTGATTTCCTATGGCATTTCTTTATTAATTATATTTATTTTATTATGCACTGAAGTATAATTATTGGTGTATCATCCTTCAGAATTAGAGCAGAATCTCACTGACATTGGAGGCAATAACATACGCATCTTTTTATCACCCAAAAGCCCAGGAATAGTTCTCTTCACAAGCTAATATTCAACATACCTTTGTAGTTTAATTATTAGAATAAATGCAAGAATTTGGAACTATTTAATAATATGTTTTAAAACCTAATCTTTTTTTAAGTGAAAGATGAAATTGTATGTATTTATCCTGGTTACCAGGGGCTGAAACAATGGGTGAGCGGGTGGGGAAATGTAGGTCAAAGGATATGAAATTTTAGTTAGAGAGGAGGAAGAAGTTCAAGAGATCTATTGTACAAAATAGTGACTGTATTTAATAACAATGTATTATCTTCTTGAAAAATGCTGAGAGAGTGGATGTTAAGTGTCCTATGGCATTTCTGTCCTTGGGTCAGTGGAAGTCCATCAGCCCCCAATATTTATTACCCACTAGTACGCAGGACACATTTGACACAGCCTCAGAGCACTGGCACTCAAAGAACATAGTTCAACAATGAGAGGCTTTTCTTTTCTCTTTTAAATAAAGGTTTTAACATGCTTTCCTTGAATGTTCTGAAAAGGATATATAAAATAAAGCAGTATTTCAGGAAGTTCCTTTCCCCTTCTGTGTACTTCCCTCAATTCCTCAGGCATCTTCTCTTCCCTAAACCCCTCCCCTGTCTCTAACCTATACATCTCCCTTCTCTGTATGCTTCTTCCTTTCCTTCATTTCTAGACCACAAAAATCTCAGAGAGCTTTCCAGGCAGCAAAACCCCTGGGGGGTCAGAGAAGAGAAAGAAATTGAGCTGGTAGAGTCAGAGCTCTCGTTAGTAAATAGAGGATGAGAAAGGCCCCCCTAATGTTCACAGCAAATCTGTAAGGTCGGTGGCACCAGCCCCACTTCATAAATGAAGAGAAGTGGAAATACAGAGCCATGATTTGAACTAATTATGATTCTAAAGTATGTGCCCTTTGCATTAATAATAGCATTAATATGGTAATGCCTAGCAGTTGAACAGATAACTTTCACCAGTCCTTGTGCTAGCTATCATGCATCTCATTTTAAATTTTTGTGTAAACCCAATGAGGTAGTAGTATTGTTACAACCACTTTGTGGATGAGGATACTGAGATTCAGAGAGGTTTTGTCACTGGTTGGCCACATAGCCAGTATGCATCACAGCCACAGCTTGAACTCAGTTCCATCTAACTGCAGATCTGTTCTCTAAATCACTGCTCAATACTGCCACAATGCCTGCTTTATAATACTATATACTAGGAAATAGTGGTAATATTAGTATAGTAACTTCTTATTTATCAACCAGATAAAATTCAGCAGCGGGGTTATTTGTAAGAAGTGAGTGAGAATCAACATGGCAGGACCTACTGAGATACAGCTTGAAGTAAGGGAGGTCAGTTAGTGATGCTGGAGTGAAACCAAAAAGTCCATGCCCATAATTTTGAAATAGAGGAATCTGGGTTCATAACATGACCTAAGAGAATAATAAATACCACATGACTCTGTGAACCTGGAACCAAAAGACAGATTTCAACATGCAGATTCCTCAAGTTGATGTTTATTAGTCAGCCCATTCTCAGATTTGGATGACATTGACAGTTCACAGTATTCCTTAAAGATAATGTAGTAACAGTCATTTTCCCCCAGGGGAGTTTCCCAATACTTTGAACCATTTCCTTCATGATTGGCTCCCATTTAGTACTGGACTCCTCTCAAGCACCCATGGGTATTCTTGACAGCTCTTAATTATGCCAAATAATATCAGAGTAGAGGGTGAGGGAAGCATACTATATCCAGTTGAAAATATGGCTGTGAGATTTTTGTGGATCATGAGTCCTGACATTGAAATTAGCCTACAAATTCTGACATGCATAAAATACGGAGACATTTTGATAAAATAATACAGATTTTGGCTTGACCATTCAGTTTCCTTAAGAGAAAATTGACACACAGAAAAAAGCTGTGAAATAATTCTCAAGAGTCCCCAAATAAACTGTGCCATCGGCTTCAGGTAATTTCCCAAGATGTGTATTTCTAAACAAAATTTCCCTTTTGTTAGATGAAAGCCATGCCATTCAGTTTTTACCATAAGAAGATAATTTTTAATGTTAAAATATAAATATTATATATTTTTAGGTGATTTCTGACAGTATTTCATGGAGCATTTGGTGTTTTTTTTTTCTTTCCTGATTTTAGGAGCAAGGAGGTTGAGGGAACCCTGGTTTGAGGATCAAGGAAAGCTGTCCTAAGTCATGCACACAAAACATTGTTCTATCTGCCAGCCAGTCATTCCCATTCTTTACCCTTCTGCCTCTCCCAGAACCTGACATTATGGGTGAAGAAGCTGAGACTCAGGGACACAAGTGTATAAAAGAGCACTTGGTGGAAACCACATCTTCTTGAGCCTTCCTTTTCCCAAGCCAATTTCTAATGTAAATCTTTCCTTTTCTAGGCTAACATTTCTTTTCAGTATCATTTTTATCAAATTTTTGTAACATGTGAGCCACATACCAAGCACTCAGAATGTAGAGACCATGAAGTACTTACTCTGCAAGCTCACAATATGGGGCAGATTTGTCTTTTTCTTTCTTTCTTTCTTTCTTCCTTTCTTTCCTTTCCTTCCTTCCTTCCTTCCTTCCTTCCTTCCTTCCTTCCTTCCTTCCTTCCTTCCTTCCTTCCTTCCTTCCTTCCTTTCTTTCTTTCTTTCTTTTCTTTCTTTCTTTCTTTTCTTTCTTTCCTTCCTTCCTTCCTTCCTTCCTTCCTTCCTTCCTTCCTTCCTTCCTTCCTTCCTTCCTTCCTTCCTCCCTTCCTTTCCTTCCTTCCTTCCTTCCTTCCTTCCTTTCTTTCTTTCTTTCTTTCTTTCCTTTTTGCTTTTGGATAGTGGCCCAAATGGCTGCTTGTGGAGGCCTGTGGAATCAGTACCTTCGCAAGGTGGGAGGAGAGGCTGAGTCTTACTAGAGCTCTTAAGGGGAACATCAACTTGAACAGAAGTGATAGTAACATAATGAGGTTAGTGCTCAAGTAAAGGGAGGTAAACATGTTTATGTAAATGAGCTTGGAAACTCTCCCTACCTGTTAGCTGAAGGTTTGTTATGACCCTTGATTCAAGTAAGCAAGTGAAAGGGAATATGTGTGTCTGAAGGGAACAGTGGTGCCTAAAGGAAAGAAAAGGGAATGTAAAGGGGAGGTGGCCTCTGCTCCCTTTCTGAGGCATGGAGACCAGCTAGGTGGGAGTCTTCCACGTGAGCTTTACTACATTGGGTCTTGTTGGCCTTTGATGGCAGCTAATGGAACACATATATGTGTTGGTGTGTGTGGTCCATCCTGGTATTGACATTTTGTTCTGAAGCCACCAGATCTAATTTTTGCTAAATATGCTTTCCTCTTCAAAACTGTGTAATGTTTAACATCAGGGGGTGGATTAAGTTTTAGCAACATAAGCTAAGCCTAGCAAAAGAGAAGAGAGAACTAATATTTTTTGAGCATCTGCTGTGTGTCAGGCCCTGTACTAGGCACTTTAAATGTAGTATTCATTTATAGGTAGTAAAAAATTGTGCTGTCCATACAGTCAAGATGATTGCAGTTACTATATCTGTAGTCCATGAATGGTTATTGACTTCCATTTCTCCTTCTGCAAGATTATATAACTATTGTACTTTTAATTAGGAGGGCGATGATGCTGATACCAAGAAATTCAATGCAGTGAACTTTTTATTATTAGAGATAAAAATTAATCCTCAGTTCCTTTGGCCTTTTAATTGTTAACTGTGGAATCAGTCAAATGTGGAGGCTGAAGAAGCATCAAGGGATAATGTAATTGCAACTCTTCAAACAATTGTATCTGTCTGGAGAATGAAGATTGATGATCTGGAAAATAGATCTCATTGTTTCAGTAGTAGAATTATGTGCTTTGCCAGTGGCTATTAAGAGAGCTTCTGTAAGAAACTTTTTACCAAAAGAAAAAAAAAGTGATCCTTGTTAGATGAAGAAAATTTAATTCATCCACTTTTCATTACGCAAGACCAGAAACTCTAATTCCCAAGTTCATAGTTGAAGAAGGCCCTAGAGTAGTAATTATCCATTTTTCAAGTTTCCTGATAGAAAGCTCTTCAATTAGATATAGACAAGGGGAAAATTACGGTATAAGGAAGGATATTTTGTACTTTCTAAAGAGCACTCGGAAAATACAGACTATATAACAATGTTAAGAGATAATTATATTAAATGAGTTAAGGACTTTGAATTATCTTTAAAATGTTAAATTACTTTCAGTATTGCTGTTTCACTTAAAGTCCTTAAAATTTTAATTCAGAAAAATAAACTTGCATTCAATATTCGTTTAGGTTTCCTAAATCCTCAGGGAGGGTAGGTTACCTTGGGCATCCTTGAATATCCTTTGTGAAAATAGGTTATTCTGTGGAGGAGCCAAGTAAACTTTTCTCTTTAAAGTGTCAATGAATGTTGGAAATGTGATTCAGTGTATTTGTTATGTTGTTAGAAAGACTGATTCACTGTCTCACTTGTGGGTTCTAATGTTATTTGACAAGCATTGTTTGCACAACCTTTATTTTGTCTATTTCCCTCACTCATAAATAAGGTAGTTGTGAGTGTAAATTATTGACTTGGTATGAAACAATGGACAGTCATGGATTAATATAAGTAAGAGGAAATGCCCTCCTCTTTGTTAAACCACATAATGGTAGTGCATGAATATTTTATTTTGCCTTTTAAAGTGGAACAAGCTTAGAAGGTGAGTTTAAGTAACCTAAGGCTTTCCTGTTTTGTTTATAAGGTAGTGTTTCTTGTTCTTTGCTGCTGAGCAGAGAGTGAAGATATAACTGTTTACCTGAACAGGGTAAAATGGAAGCCACTCTGTAACTATGGTCCACCAAAAGCTAAACTCTGAGTACAAATGTGTCCAGGAATTATTTCCAATCTAAGCATAAAGGTTACTCAGAACACACACTTAGAGTGGTTAGAAATAGTCACTGACATCTTACATGATTTTGATTTGCTGAAGGAGACTCCTCCTAGCACATTGTAAATGTAAATGTGAGTTTTCAAACCGAGGTCTTGAAAACTAGATTATATGTGCTCATTATTACTATTATTAGAAGATTCTAATGTCCGTATTCCAGACATGTGAAAAAACCATTCTTCCTCAAATCTATAACATTTCTTATTTTAAAGTAAAAAATAAGAGAATTTCACATGAGAATGGTACCAAAGATGATGAAATTGGGGAATCAGGGAAAACCGAAAACAGAAAAAAACAAATTTATGCCCTTAACATGGTTTGTTCAAGGCGTTCAAGATAAAGCAGCCAATTTCATGTTTAGAAAAAGAATGAACATTAGTGTTCTCTAATGATAAAAGTAACACAAGTTTATTGTTGTTGTAAAACATTTCAAAGATACAGACATGAAAAGATAAGAGAAATCAAGCCCCAACAACCACCCCAATGTGCATCTTCCACCACTCAGAGATAGCTGCCATTAGCCACCAGTGTGATAAGTCTCATCTTAATTCCATGTGTGGCTGTGGGGGGACATTGTTTTTTAAACACAAAGAGATGGTATTGTACCTACTATTTGGTAGGTACTTTTTGTCCCACTTGATTATTTGCCACTATTGTTTTGTATTATGCCATTAAAAGACATTCACAAAGAGAGACAGAGAAAGAAGGAAGTTGGGATTCTACATAACTGGGCTGTTCCTCTACCAGCCAGCTGTTCGCCACCGCTTTAGGGATGACTGTACTTCCTGACCAGGGACCCTTAGCTTACAGTACATGAGCTCTGATCTCAGCTATAAACTTCAGAAACCCAAAGTACCGACTCAACCTCATGAGGAAATGGAGTTAATTTTTTTTTTTTAAAGATAGCATTAGAGATCCCAATTAGGTTGGGGGTAGGTGTAAGGGGTACATTTTCTTTATGGATTCGGAAGAAATAAAAACTCAGTGAAATTATCACAAACCCAAGGACTAAGAAAAAGATCATACAGGCCTGTGCCATAATCAGTCTAAACCCTAATACATAAGTTTGTTTAAAGACAGAGTTAAACCACAGTGAGAAGGCAAAAAAGCTTCAGAATGTGGTTAATGAACAAGGAAACTATTGCTAGGATTTTGGAATCAGAACATAAGAGATCAGAAAGAAGGGATGAAAGAGATCAGTTTTAAAAATAAAAGGGTATGTACTTTGTAGTTGTAGCAAGAACAGTAGGGAATGGAAAGAAGTTGGGAGAAGGACACAGACCCAGCAAATCCTGTTTCCCCTGACTGTGGAAATAGAGGGAAAGACCATCAAATAAAGCAGAATAGAAATTCAAAAACTGCATTCTGGACCTGCTGGAAGGAGGTTAGGGTCACAAAAGGTGGTAGGGTGGGGAAGTGGAACACTACAGTAAGGAAAAGCAGGTCCCACTGATGCAGGGAAAAGATGCCAGCAAGAACAGTTTCTGCTGTCATGTGTTGAAAGTTATGGGAGCCTCAGCGTAATGTATTTCTTTGCTCGACCGTGTCACATGTGTGACCTTTGATAGCATTACAGGTGAAAAGTGACTGGTCGAGGACAGGATTTGAATATGATTGATTTGCCCAGCCAAGTACTATCTCACAACAATTCCCAACTCACGATATTATTTTTAATGGCTGTAAAGTATCTCCTTTAACGAATGTGCCAAAAGTAATTTAATTTTCCTTATTTGACATTTATGCTACAGTAAGTTCTTTACTATTATAAATAATGCTACAGCAAATATCCTCAGAGGTAAATCTTACAAGATTGTAGGTGTGTCATTAGTTGTTTTTTTTTTGAATAATTCCCATAAATTGAGTTACGGGACCATAGGGAATGACCATTGTAGACTGTTGGTATTTCCTGCCAAGCTTTTGACATAAAGTTTGTACCAACATACACTAATATCAGCAATAGAACTGCAACTATTTCCCACAAAGATGAGACTGCTACCACATTATCAGTTTTGTAAACCTCTGAATTATTTTCTTCTAATAGTGTAGAGATGTCAATTACGGCACATGAACCCATTTTCCTGGCACCCATTATGATCAAAGGTATGCAATTTTAAAACACTTGGTAGAAGTTAGAGCTGTATTCTATTGTGATCAAAGAGTATTTAAGCTACACAGAGTGATCATAGTCATAAAATTATTTTATTACCAAAGTATTCTAACCTATTTCTCTAAGCATAATCTAAAATATTGCTTTTTCTTTCATATTTCTATTGTATAGCCACTAGGAAGGAAACTGATAATTCTTTCTTTTCCTAAGACTAGAAAAAACAACTAAAGAACTTCAGAACATAAGGTTCCTAAACAGTTTAGTTATGTTACTATAGTCTAGTTTTAAAAGAGCATCCAAAACAGAATCCTACCCACATTTGGAATTTATTACTATATTTAAAAAGGTATGAAACATTTTTCATGCATATTATTTAATGTGAAGAAAATAAAAATAAATGGAAAATGTCTTCCTTCTGTTATTGACCTGCATAAATACATTTAGTTTTAAAAACAAAGAGGCTTAGGAGAAAATCGCAATGCCAGTTTGGAAGACTCACAATGAGTCTAGTCAGAATTAAATTTTTAAAAAACCCTGTCATTCGAATCATAGATTTATTCTGGTTATATATTATTTTAAATGGCTACATGTATAGGAGAAAGAGCAACAATCTAAGGATAAAGAATTGAAGTGTTAGACTGAACTCTGCCACCTTCTAAATGTGTGACCTTGGGGAACTAAATTTGACCACCTCTGAGGCCCAGTTTATGTATCTATATTCAAAATACAACTGCTTATCTCTCACAGGGTTATTATGAGTATTGAGATAAAGGAAATGAAAATTTGTGAACTGCTATATACTTGTAACATGACTTACTACTTTTAATAATTATAATAATATGTTTTCTCTCACAGCCTCAAGATCTTAGGTTTTAATATTTAACACTCTAAAGTGAAAAACAGGAAAGGTGCGAGGAAATTGGATAAAAGTCATAAAGAAGAATATTTCAGATAAACTTTATATTGAAGTATAACACAGCTCAGAAAAGTTTATAAGTCATAGTGTTTGCCTTAATGAATTATAACAAAGTTAATACACTTAAGAACTAATACCCAGCTCAAGAAATAGAACATTATCAGCAACCAAAAGGCCTCTTTTGCTCTGTCGTAAACCAATCACCACAACCCTCTTTCCCAAAGATAACCATTATCCTGATTTCTAACATTATAGTGTAGTGTTGCCTGTTTTTGAATTTTGTATAAATGGAATCATAGAATATGTATTTTTTTATCATCCTTTAGAAATGTTGTATATAGCTATAGTTGAGTCATCTTTATTACTGAATAGTATTCCATATTGCAAATACACCATAATTTATCTATTGAGAAACACTTTTTCAAATTAAAGAAGTTCCATTTTACTTATAGTTTACTAAGATTTTTTGTCAAGAATGGCTATTTCATTTTTTAAAATGCCTTTTCTACATTTATCGAGATGGTTGCATGATTCTTCTTCTTTCTTCTGTTGAAATGGAAAGAATTAGATTGACTTTAGAATGTTTAACCGGTTTTGCATTCCTGAAATAAGCATAACTTTATTATCAAAAGTAAATGCAATAAATCTAAAACTTTTCCTAAGTAAAAAGCTTATTTTCAAAAATAAAGGAAAGAAAAAGAAGGTGGAGCCATTTCTTATCATCCAAATCTAGTTGTAGTCAAAACCACAGTCACTTTGAAGTCATGGGTTTCAAGCAAAATTAAGACAAAATGGAGAGAAATCAGTAATCAGGCTTAGACTGACGGGGTAGTCAAAACCATAAATAAGAAATATACACGTTCAATTTATTTAAGACTGTCAAAACTCAGGAGTTCAAAATCAATTGATAAACCATGAGCAGCACTTTGGAAGGCCTAGCTGGGTAGCAGTCTTTGGGGCTGGGAGATAACTCAGCCTGACACTGTAACTCCCATGGGTCTACAGGATAAGAATCTCTTCAAACCATTCTGCTGTTGTTCTTTGCTAAAATAATAGTAATAATAATAACTGCCAATAAGAAACGAAATTGAAGAGTGCTTAGAATTTTAACAGAAGCACAGAATGATTGCCATCTGAAACTGTTTCCTGGGTCCAAGGAAAGCAAAAAACCAGATCCAAGGATACATCTATGAGCCAGGGTTGATTTAGGACAGTTTCTCACAAGTGCTGACAGAGATTAAGGAACTCAGTCTTCTTGCTGAATTTGCCAGACTATAAGTGTCTTCTACTTGCTTGAAATAAAGTTACATGCATACATTGCTTAGAAATGCGTTTTTAAGCAATTTTGTCCTGCAAACATCGTAGAGTGTAGTTGCACAAACTTAGATGTTGTAGCCTACTACACAGCAATAGGTATAACCCATAGCTCCTAGGCTACAAACCTGTACTGAATACTTTAACTTTTATAGTAAACAATAAAGCAGCCTCATAAAGCTTCTCACAAAACTTCTTTCTTCTTACAAGTTAAGATGTATTCCTTATGAATACCAACATTGTGACATTTGTGTTGCCAATTATTTTCTCTAGAATCATTCCTTTAATTCCACTTCTTGTTTCTTGGGAAGACTTTGCAGAGGACATTTTTTTTTAATAGGCTATAATCACATGGGCAACAGAGATCTTGGCAAGTAGCTATTAACAGTATAGACAGAAACTTGGAGTGTGATGGTTTTAGACTTCCTGAGCTTCCTGATGCTATTTTAATGCACTAAGACTATAAACTAAATTTAGATCCTGCTGACTGTTGCTGAAGTGAGTGCATGTCTCTTTTGCAGACAATGCTAGATTTAGTTGCTGTGTATTTCTGTCAAGCTGGGTTTGCAGCTCCCATCCCTTCTAAGCATTTTCATAACTATACATATGTATTTAATGACTGCTTTGATTTGCAAGTGGTCAGTTAAATTTTGTTGTGATTCCTAAAGTAGTTCCTGACACTTGTAGTGTTTTTCTTGTGTGCGTTGCAGTTTATTTTAATAAATCTGGCATTATACTAAAAGTTAATTGCTGGCATTAACTCTATTCCATAGTTTTTCAACCTCAGCACTATTGGCATCTTGGGTGTCATAATTCTTTGTTATTGGGGCTGTTCTATACTTTGTGGAATGTTTGTCAGCATCCCTGGCCTCTACCCATTAGATGCCAGTCACTTCTTACCTGGTTGTGACAACAACAAAAAAAGTCTTCAAACATTGCCAGATGGCCCCTGAGGGACAAAATCACCCCCAGTTGAGAACCACTGTCCACTCTACTCTGTCTGCTTCTCCATCTCCTGCACTCTTGCCCTGGTACAGGCTGTCTTCTCTCAGCAGATGATTGCAATAGCTGCCTGCGGGGTTGTCCTGCCTATATCCAAGCTGCTCTCCAGCTCATTCTCCATATTATAGCCAGAGTGGTCTTTTCAAAACTCAAATCTCATCATGTTACTACCTTTAAAAACACTGGCAGTACTTTCCAATGACTTAGTTCAAAGATAAAACTTTTTAAAGTAGCCTACAGTATTCATCCTAGTTGGACCCAAGCACTCCTTGGCTTCACCTCGACCCACATTCTCTTGCCAGTTATACCTGCCCTTCTCCCTCCTGCTCTTGCCTTGCTCCACCCCTCTCTGCTCACCTGCTCAACTCACATTCACCCTTTAGTTCCAGCTTCAGCCCCAACCTGCTAAGGTATTCTTATCTGATAATGTAGGAACAAATCAGATTGACACATTATAAATAATTCTAGGTCAATTGGATACAAGCCCATTATCTAAAAACCACTTTATTAAAGGACCAAATTATTGAACTAAGTCACCAAAATAGTTGACCCTTGAACCACATGGGTTTAAACCACACAGGTCCACTTATATGTGAATTTTCTTCTGCCTCTTCCACCCCTGAGAGAGCAAGACCAGCCCTTTTTGTTCCTCCTTCTGCTCAGCCTACTCAATATGAAGACGATGATGATGAAGACCTTTATGATGATCTACTTCCACTTAATGAATAGTAAATATATTTTCTCTTCCTTGTGATTTTCTTAATAACATTTTATTTTCTCTAGCTTGTTTTATTGTAAGAATACAGTATATAATACATATAACATACAAAATATTTGTTAACTGTTTATATTATCAATGAGGCTTCCAGTCAATGGTGGGCTATTAGTTAAGTGCTGGGGGAGTCAAAAGTTATACATAGATTTTCGAGTGCATGGGGTGTGGGGCCCCAACCCCTGCATTGTTCAAGGATCAACTAGTATATAGAGATTTTAAAAAACCTTGATTTTCTTTTTGCTATTTATAGAGTTACCTACAATTAGTTTTGCATGGGTTGGCTAGGGCTTTAGGGAGCTATGAGAGCTATAAGGAGTCAATACTTGGGATACCTGGACTCTAGAATTAACGAGGTGTCTCCCTACCTGTGAGCTCTGTCTGTCCATTCAGTTTTCCCTCTCTAGGACTAGCCCATCCATGTGCTGACCTCTGCCTCCATCTGGCAGGCAGTAGGAATCAGAATCAAGTTTAAAATTCCTTAAAATGGAGTTATTATAACACAATGCAAAGCAGAAATCTTGAAAATCTATTAGAACATTGCATACAATATGTATTGCTTCAAAGTTTGTAAGTAGTTAAAAAATCAAATTGGTAAATTTGTTGAAATTAATAAATTCAGCAATTTGTCATTTGAGATTATAATAAAAGAATCCTACAAATTCTAAAATATTGGCAAAATTGATAATGACTTTAAAAAGATTCAATAGAAATCAGTATCAGGTGAAGATTTCCCATGTGAAATTTGGGTTAGATTTATAAGAGGAATGAATTCACAATAAAACTAAATCACCCATTGCCCTTTGACTTTTGACAAATGAAATATTCTTTAAAAGGGTCTTAAAACCAATGTTGTATTTGTTGATTACAGTCAAGAAAAACATGTCATAGTTACTCAATTGCAACACATTTATGTGGTTATTACTCTAGTAATAATATGTCACCTTCACTCTGGCAGAAGCTCCATGAGAGTAGGAACTGTGACTTTCTGGATGCAGTGGAGTAAAGGTTGTACCCCCAACATGTCAGGCAGCCCTGTCCCCACTGTTCTGCTGGGCACAGACCATGTCGCAGCTCTCACAAGTTCACATTGGGTGTTTGCGGCTCTCTCAAGCTGGACTCTCACTCCATGTCTCTGGTGTCTCTACCAGCCTAGGGCCTCAGGAGCAGCCCTGTGCCCCCAGCTCTGCTGGGCATTGTCCTAGCAGGGGGCTGTCTGCAGTGGCCCTGTCCTGGTGGCTCTTCTCTGCCTGGTCCCTACAGCTTTCCAGGGCATCCTTTGCAATCCAGGTAGAGGCAGCCACACCCCAACTTCTTTACTGGGTACAGTGCATGCCATACCAGGGTAGCCAAAGCCACACCTGGGGTAGCTGAGAAGTGCAGGATGTGGTACAGAGCACAGAATGCAGGCAGAAGAGCGTTGAGACAGGGTGAGGCAGCTCCCTATGAAGTTTCATGGATGCCAACAGCCCCTTCTTTGAAATTGTTCTGCCTGAGACCCCCACCCACTGCCCTTCCACTCTGGGCCTGTGATGAGGGTAGCAGCCCTGATGATTTCTGAGTTGTGGTTTCTGTTGTGATGGCGGACTAATCTCCTCATCAGATAGTCATCTGGCCATACCCTTTGTTTCTCTCTTGACCATACTTTCTCATCTCGATATGGATAGGCTGAGAATTTTCCAAATGTTTAAGTTCTGCTTCCTTTTTATTAATAATTCTGTTTTTAAATTAGTTCTCTCTTCTCACATTTTACTATAAGCCCTCAGGAGGAGCAGACTGCATCCATGACACAGGCCGGTCAGAGAAAGAGAAGTGATATTCTTGAGCTGAGCTTACAAAGATATGCAGCAGTTCATTTCAGGCACAGGGCAGAGCATGAGAAAAGGCAAGTGTACTTGAAAACTCTTGTTGTGTTCACAGAACTTCAAGTAGGTGACAGTGGCCAAAACCACCTTCAATAAGCAAAGTTTATGTACTTGGAGGCACTTTCATATGTTAGTGTCAGGTAGCATTCACTGAGCGTTGCTATGTACCAGGCACTATTGTCAGTGCTTCCATGTAATAACTCATTTAATTCTGTCAACAGTTCTGTGAGGTGGGTACCATTATCATCCCATTTTACAGATGGAGAAACTGTGGTTAAGTCACTTTCCCAAGGTCATAGAGTTACAGGTGTGCAAGCCAGAACTCAAGCCCAGGCATTCTGACCCCTGAGCCCACTCTTAGCCTTTATCCTTCATTGCTCACAGTGAAAACGGGATTTGCTCCAGAAGATCTAATCAAAAGTTCTCATTTTTGAGAAAGCTAAATTAATGAAGAAAGTTTATCTACTCTTTAGTTTGTATATACCACAAAAATCGACCCATTCTTGTTCAAGTTATTTAATTAAATATTGCCGTTTTCCAAGAAAAAATGTGTGATTGAATGGATGTCTGTTCAGTTTTGTGTTGGACCAATCATTACATTTTTAGAAATTTTGCCAGTTATTAAATATAGCCATTGTTAAAATTAAATTACATGAACTTATATTTAAATGAATTGCATTTAAAATAAAAGTAATAAATATTCAAAACCCATTATGTTCTAATTATTTTACTACATTTTACTATTATCCATCCTCTTGA
Organism: Lemur catta; assembly: GCF_020740605.2. NCBI lineage: Eukaryota > Metazoa > Chordata > Mammalia > Primates > Lemuridae > Lemur > Lemur catta. The sequence goes on from NC_059135.1 coordinate 47,931,317, forward strand.
GGTTTTTTATGACTCTTGTACCTGTGTCGTGGAAATACCATACAATGGTGTGTTGCCGCCCATCTTTTCCCAACTCCACATTCAATAATAGCACACTGGTAGCTTGGAATTGGCAATGGTGAAAGTATTTACACCGTGACTTTGTAAACACTGCTAACAAGGGCTCCCCCAACTCCCTTCAGAGAGCTGGTCATTCAACATTTACCACCACACCACCACCATCGTCTCTTCTTTAGAACATTTTGTCTTCAGTTGCTTCTCAGGAGGGTTCTGTGTTATATAGAGTTTAAATTATATAGCAGAGACCTCTGGTGTCTAAATTATATTAGTGCTACAGTACTTAAAAGGAGTTTGGAAATGTTCATTAGTTTTTCATTAACACATCTTTTTCAGAAAATGGAGAATCCATCTTAGATTTATTAACCTTCAGAGAAACTTCATCCTTGTGTTTCATGACCCCCAGTGGATTAGGCTTTCTGGTTTAAGAAACTCAAATTCATCACTCCAGAGTAAAAATTTGTGTCTTCATTTTCTTCCTCAATCTGTTCATGTTGGGAGCCACTGTAACGTAGAGCAAAAAGTCAAAATACCTGGATTCTGCTTCTGGCTAGGCCACTAAACACCCTTGTGACCTAGGCCTAGTGGTCTTATTTGCACTTTAGAATCATCTGGGGACTTTTTACATATACTGATGACAGGCCCCACCTAAACCCATTAAATCAGAGTTTCTAGGGGTAGAGCCTAGGTGTTGGTATGTTTTGAAGTGCTCTTGAGATGGTTCTAATGTGCAGCCAATTTGAGAACTACTGTTCAAGATATTTACAGACAGGGCAAACAGTCTGTGATCAAGGCTTCCGGCTGTGGGGCCAGAATTTCTGTTTTCAAATCCCTACTTCTCAACTTCCTATCTGTGTAACCTCAGATAAGTTACTTACAGTCTCTGTGCTTTTAGTTTCCTCATGTGTAAAATTAGAATAATAATCATATATTATTATAGTTAATAAAGGTAGACCACTTAGAGCAGAACCTGGCACTCAGGCATTTGTTGCTAATACTGTTATTACTAAGCATGGTCTCTTCGTAGTTCTATGCTGTCTCCATGCTGTGTAACATACAGCCATTTACATATTTGAATGCACCTTGACATTCTTTTTATTTTAATTTTTATCTTTCCTTCTGTTTTCTAGCTTTTTAATTATATAAATATTTCCTCTTTTAACTGTCCAAAATTGTTTATTTTCCTTTTAGCTGGACAACCCCAGACAGGGTAAAGTGCTTCAGATGGCTCAAAGCCATTGCTGAACAATATCTACTCTATTATTTTAATAAATCTTTAGAATTAAAACTTTGCATTGGCAGAAAATGATTTTTCCTTTACATTACAAAGAATTAAACTCATCATTTTTTTCTCCTGACATACGAGGCAAAAGCAATAAATTTTTGTAGAGCCTGCTATCAGCAGGAGTAAAACAAGTACAGAAAGAAAGAAAAAGTGTTTGCTGGAACTGTGAGGTCAGATGAACAAGTGGAGTAAAATGCTTTGACCGAATCCTTTACCCAAAACAAAAACAAGATTCATTCAACTTGAATAGGATCAATGATTAATTAGATGGAAATAAAGGAGAAACTCCTCATGAATATACTATTTGACGAGCAAAATTCATTGGAAGAAGTAGCTGAATGGTACTTTGAGAAAGGAGAATATCAGTCATGGCAAATCAAAAGTGCAGACTACTATTTACTGTGGTTTCCTTGGATACCTGTTTTCTAATACCTTGGTTAGAGTAAAGGGAAGAATTAAAGTAATTATATGAGCATCACTAACAACTATTTTGAGGTTTAAAACTGGAAAAGATTAATTCAGTATTATGATCTTCTGTGACCCTCATATAATTTTATATTTAGAAGGCTGTAGAAGTTAACTTATTAAATACTACCATTTCATTAATATTAATGGCATAGTAACTAGTGCCCCAAATTGACTTATGGGTAGGGTAATACTTCAGAAACCTAAGAGAAATTGAATACTGTCAATTTGTGATTGACTTTTGTTCTTTTCTTGTGGTGAAAACTAAGTCTAGATACATGAAAGGCCATTTCTTTTGACCAGGATTTGCTTGGTTGTAAGAAATAGTCTCAGGCTAACTTAAGAAGGAGGAGGTTTGTTGTGAGTGAATCACAGGAAATCCAAGGTCGGTAATTGCAGCTGGCTGGGACTTGTATAAACTGGTGTCAGTGACCTGGAAAACCACAGGGAACCATCTTTTCTCTCAGGGTCAGTCTCTACCTTTCATGGTCTCTTGCTCTCTCCGCACTTTATGCTCTGTTCTTCTCGCTCTAGTGACCTGTCCTTCGTTCCCATCATGGCCCCCAGTGAACCTGGTCAGAGCTTGGCACTCTGTACCATTTACTCCACTGGTTTCACATGTTCACAGTTCCTGAGGGATTGATTGGCACATTGTTTTGAAGCAGGACACCAGTCACATGTCTCTGATGATGAGCAACTCCTAAATCAGTTATCTCCACCTGATCCAATCAGCCATGGCTGGAATGGGACAGAGTCAGGTGGTACAAAAAGGGGTCACATTAGGCACAAGAGGCTGGGAGCTGGCAAACAGTGGAGAGATGCCTTGTGTTTTGCTTTAATTACAAAATGGGGTGGGGAGGGGGACTAAGGCTTTTCCAGCTAAAAGTTACGGCATATGTGCAGTACATGATTTCTGTAGAATACTAGTGAGCTAAACCATAAATTAGAAGTCTTTTAAAACTGCTGGAGTTGCAGACTGTTTCAAGCTCACTTGGTATTAAATAGGTATTTCTCTAAATTTCATTTGCTTGAATCATAATATGATGACTGCTGAGCATTAATGAGGGTACCTAGATTAGGCTGGGGAAAACATAGCAAATCAATATCTCTGAATCTCAGACTCTTTGGGGGGGGCGGTGCACAGAGATGAAAAATTGAAATGTTTTCCATTCTGCTATGCCACTATACCCAAATATGTTGATTAATATAAGAAACATAATACAGACTTTATTATGCAAGTTGTTCATGAAAGACACGTATCATAAAGCTTGTTTTCTTCTTCATCAGCTGGGAATTTTCTTCCTAATATGGATAAATTTGATGATCTTTAAGAAAATAACCATGATAAATGAATCTAGGTAAAATAACAACAATAAAAACCACAGGCATTTTTATCAGATATTGGAACCTGATCATAAATTGTATAGATTAGCCCTTTTGTAGAGAGAAATATGTGAGCAAATAAAAAGAGCTCTGTGATCAGAATCAGGAAACATTAGTCTAACGTAAGTTCCATGAGACCAGGGACTGTTGTAGCCGTAGCACTTATAACAGTGCCTGGTGCAGAAGGGGAACTCAATAAAGATTTCGAGAATGAATAAATATTCTTATATTCTTTTCACTGAACCAGCTAGGTGACAATATAAGCAAGGTAATTTTCCCCTCTGGGTCTCAGTTTCTTCATTCATAAAATGAGATGGTTTTGGAGTCGTTTTATGCATTGAGATTCTATGATTATATGACATGTTTTCAAAATATTTTTTTGTTAAATCTTTTCTTAAAACTACATTCTCCATTTGAAAGTAAACAGTGATTTACCCAGACAAAGCAATCCTTTATCCTTTCCTTAGTAAGATGGCTTAAAATTTGTACCTGTGAATTATTTTGGAAAACAATATATTACTGATAAAAATACTTTTATAGCTAATTTAACAGTACAAAATCAGATGAGGGGAAGCTGTAGCCATGTGTCCCCCAGACTATATTTCAGCAGCTTTGACTTGCGTGAACTAAACTATTACAAAATATTTTACATGATATTCAGTCTCATAGTCCAACACCTATTGTAATCAGCTCTTAAAAGAAAACAAAGCCCACGGTGATTTTCTTAATGAAAATTTTCTTTGTAGATTTTATGTTAATAGAGAGCAAATCTTAAAATCCCTTTGGGTTTCGTCTCCTAAAGTTAGATGTGTCTTAACACTTTTGTTTCCAGAATATCATCTCACTGCAAAATTCTCCAACTTGTCCAGAGTTTTGTGGTCTCCTCCATTTCTCTCTGAATATGTGCCCTAGGCAAACTAGTAAAAGCACATTCCTCCCAGCTGGCGATCACTCACACAGGATAAACAGTCACAGAGCATTTTGCTGCCCTAGGCAAACTCTGCCCAAGAGGACCAGCTGGCTTTGCATAAAAATAAGCAAGGTAGAGTAGGTGCACACTAAGCAGGTAGAGATTTTTTTTAAATGAAAAGAAATGATAGCACTTCTGATTTAACCCTGTTGAAAAACCTGATGTATCTTGAGCATCTATCTTAAGAAAACGCACATTGCATTATTTGAATATCTGCTATCCAGTGTAGGAGGGGAGCCGGTGCTCTGTCTGGTGGCATCACTGATGACATAATATAATTCTTTTGATGTGTCCAGTTGTGCAGAGATCTGACATGTCCAAACCATGTTAATTATATAGCACGATGTTTATGACCTGACAGAAAATAGTTTAATGAAGGCCGTGCTTAAATGCTTCTGGAGAGCCACATTTTTCCAGCATATAAATTATTGCCTTTGTACAAGCTAAATGCTTGGGTAGAAATGGCATTGCTACCATAGTGGTTAAAAAGATTTAATGCTTTGGAAAAAAAAAAAAATCTGCATTAAGCCAATCCTTGAGCTGGATTCCTGCCATCACCTCTCTGCAGGCTCCTGATGCTCATCTGTATGGATGCAGAGATGCAGATAGTACAGGTGAAGAGACTAAGTCACTGAGGAGTTGTGGGAATTGATGGCTGAGGCTTGCTATACATATTGTATTACCGTTATCCTCATTCCCTTTTATCTTGTTTATTTCATACCACTTACTGTACATTAGCATGTGACAGTGATCAGTGTGAGCCTCCTGTGTGTCTTTAGTCCACATGCTTGCCCAGGCCTGTAAGCTTACTCCAGTCCAATCAGAGCATCACTAGGCCCAAGAGAAACTCGATTAGGTCTCAATATTTACTTACTGTAAGGTTTTTAAGTGAGATTATTTAAATTGGCTGGTTCTACACGCATGTTTTTGTGAACTAATTTTTCTTTTAAAGAGCCAAACCACTCCCGCTACAATTGTTAAAATAAGTTTTATTTTTCAGTTTAATACAAAAAAGTAAAAACACAGAAAAGAGTAAAGAATAAAGTAAAATTTTCATAATACTGCAATGTTAACATATTTTTTAATACTTTCTTCCAAACATGTCTTTATAGATATGCACATATACAAACATTCACGTTGACATATAATATATATTTTTACATGTTTGACCTCTATTGTACACTCAGTTATCCATGATGTTCCCCACTTGTTACTGTGCATTCTTATGCCACTAAATATATTTCAAAGTATTTCATGATACAGACATACCCAGTCCTCTGCTGTTCAGTGTTTAGAATGTTTTCATATATTTGTGATTATACGTAATGTAGTGAACATCTTCACTCATACAACAATTTCAATTCTTTCTCTTTATACTTTCTTTTCTGAGCCCATTCTGGATTCTCAAGCTCAGAACTTATATAATTCCTTTAATGTCCACTCTATTCAAATAAGTAGCAGCCTAGTTAGTAACAATTATCTTTCATCTACAGAGAGCTACACTTGTGAAAAGCTATGATTAGGCTACAATGTTTCCTCACTTAAGCATAATTTCACCAGAAATAATAGTAGTTAATACCTTTAGGTGGTCTTAAGTAAAACCTAAGCACTAAGTATTGAAAATGAGTGCTCCTGAACAATTTTATATGTATTTTAGGCACTAAGTATGAGGACTCTTGAATTAATGGATAAGATGTGCTAGAACTTAATATTTAGCATGATAGAAAAATCTGAAATAATGGTATAGTTCAACATAAAATGATACATTCTCAGATACTTTCATTCTACACTGAAGGGGACAAGAAAAGGAAAAACCAAAAATCTCTCCTGAAGGAAGAAAGAAATCAAAGAGAAACAAAAGGACTGCTTGCTTTTAAAAAAAAAAAAAAAGTCCTTTTACTTAAAATTATTTATATTTTCAATTACCTCAAAATATGAAATTTTACATTTTCTGGAAATAATTACAAGAAAACTTTAGTTCAACCCTGCTGCCTCAATTCTCTGGTTATTATAAGGAGGGAGCTTGTAAGGAGCACTGGATTTGAATATTTGTGACCTTGGGCAATTCGCTTATGCTGTCTTGGTCTCAGTGTCTTCTTGTGTACGATGGCTGTCATGGGAATTGAATGTAAACACCGCAGAAGAGTTCCTGATGCACGACTGGCTCTCAGTCAGTGCTAGTTCCTTCTGCACCTGCTTTTAAATGATAGTGACCGATAATTTCAAGAGATAAATTTTTAAAATAATTCCTCTTCTTGAATGAAAGTCATCAGTCATCAACTAAAACTGTGCTAGTAGGGGAATGGTTAGCATTTTTCCATAAAATCATAAATATGTAGACAACTTGAGGAACAATTCATAAAAAAAAAAAATGAAGAGTTCAAACTCTAAAGTTAAGCAATTTTGGTGCCCCCAGGTTACTCTGCTTTCTTTACATATAGCTAATTGGTCAAAAAATTCAAACAATAACTTACCTAGGTATATGAATTTATGGTTTCAAATACCATCATATTTAGTTGGTTTGATCCTCACACAGGATCACAGAGGCTTGTAGAAGGTAAGTGAGTGATCAGCCTTAGGCAAAACAGCTAATTAATACTTAAGACAGAATTAAAAGATGACTTATTTCTCTCTCTCAGTTAGGTGTTTTAACCATCAAGTAAGGAGAGAAGAGAAAAATCAAAACTAAAATGATAGATTATCTAAAAGTTAATGGAAGGGAAATCTTCCAATCAACAACTATGCTCCTAAATGAATTTAAGTATTAAAAAACAAAAATTGAAAATAAATGAGCCATGTCTGCATCTTAAAAACTAGAAAAAGTGTATCAAAATTAATCAAAAGAAGTTAGGAAGCAAACATTAAAGCAATTATTAGTGTAATAGTAAGCACACAAGAAAAAAAATGAATCAAATATTTTAAAAAGCACCTGGTCCTTTGGTGGGGAGTGGGAGAACTACTTAAATAGACTTCCATGGCCAACCTGATGAAGGGAAAATTAGAGAAAGTACAAATAGAAAATATCTGAATTCTATCTAACCTCCCCAAAATAGACAATCATATTATTATTCCAACTTTTTAGAGAAAGAGTGAGTGGTGGTCAGTTCTCCAATTCCTTTTAAGAAATTAGCATATACTTAATATCAAGCACCTGGTAAAGATGGTACATTAGTTTGCTAAGGCTGTGGTGACAAAGTACCACAGACTGGATGGCTTAAACAACAGAAATGTATTGTTTCACAGTTCTCGAGGCAAAAAGTCACCCGTCAAAAATAAATAAATAAATAAATAAAACGCTTTCAATAAACTATGACACAAACCTTAAAGAAAGTCCATCTGGATCTGGACCTGTGAATTATTCACACCAGCAACTCATCACTCTGAAATTTCTGTTCAGAGGAATTGCCAATTTCTTCTGCCTTCAGTTAGTTGCATTGCTTGGCCTGTGATAGGCAAAACTTTCGCGTGTACCACAGCTTCTGCCACTTGTGGTTACCTTTCTTCTATTCTTTAACACAACTTGTTGCAATCTGCCATACAATCTGAAATTGCTGTCATTCCTCCAATAATGACCATCTGCTTCACTAATAACAAATACATACCCCAGATTTATTGATATGCTGTCTTTGTATGTAATGGCTTTTATTTTTAAAGCCAAAGGCTTTTGAAACATAGCATTCATGCCAGATCACAGTATGACTTTTTTTTTTTTTTTTTTTTTTTTTTTTTTGAGACAGAGTGTCACTTTGTTGCCCGGGCTAGAGTGAGTGCCGTGGCATCAGCCTAGCTCACAGCAACCTCAGACTCCTGGGCTTAAGCGATCCTACTGCCTCAGCCTCCCTAGTAGCTGGGACTACAGGCATGAGCCACCATGCCCGGCTAATTTTTTTGTATATATATTTTTAGTTGGCCAGATAATTTCTTTCTATTTTTAGTAGAGACGGGGTCTCACTCTTGCTCAGGCTGGTCTCGAACTCCTGACCTCGAGCGATCCACCCGCCTCGGCCTCCCAGAGCTAGGATTACAGGCGTGAGCCACCGCGCCCGGCCTATTTTTTTTTTTTAATGTAAGTTTTAAATACCATTTCTAAATGCCAGTTAAACTCAATGCATTATATGACTCAAAAATATCACTCAACTGAGGAGACAATGGGAACTGCTATGACCAAGCTCATGCACACACTGACATCAACCACTGCCATCGTGAATGATGACTTGTGCATAGTTATTGTAAGATGCAATTAATTATGAATGCACCCTGATTCAGAGCTAAGAAATTATGTTTTAAAAAGTTTTAGATTCTATGTATAGAGATAGAGATAAATAGATATAGAAAGACGTAGATTCAGATAGATATAGATAGATATGTGAGGAAGGATTTATTAAGGGAATTGGCTCATGTGAATGAGGAAGCTGAGAAGTTCTATAACAGGCTGTCTGCAAGCTGGAGACCTGGGATGCTAGTGGCATGACTAGGTCCACGTCCAAAGGCCTCGGAACCAGGGAGACCGATGGTATGAATGTCAGTTCAAGGCTGGAGGCCTGAGAACCTAAGAGGCTGCTGGTGTAAGCCCCATAGTCCAAAGGCCAGAGAACCTGGAATTCTGATATCCAAGGAAAGGAGAAGAAGGGTGTCCCAGCTGGAGCAGGGAGAGAAGAGAGAAAGAGAGAGAGAGCACTAATAATATACCTTTCCTCTGCCTTTTTGTTTTATGTAGTCCCCAAGCCAATTGGATGGTGCCTAACTACACTGAGGATAGATTTTTCTCATTCAGTCACAGACACACATACCAGTCTCCTCCAGAAACTCCCGCAGACACACTCGGACATAATGCTTATCTAGATATCCCTTAATTCAGTTAAGTTGACATAAAATTAACTGTCACACTTCAGAATTTATAAATGCAAATTCTCAGGCCACGCTGCAGACAGATTGAATTGGAAATTCTGAGGATAGGGCCCAGCAACTTCTTTTAACAAGTCCTCCAGGGGTTCTGATGCACATTCAAGTGTGAGAATCACTGGGTTAAAGTGAATGGGAAGTCATGGGCAGGAAGAGGCTTCCTTCCACATTTCTAGAGAAATACTTGTTAATATAAGCACACACACACGCACACCTCTCTCTACTTGGTAGTTGGTTCACTCAATATAAGAATGCATGTTTTCCTTTAGAGTGCTGCATTCAAATATATATATGTGTGCATTTGATATATATATTTGATACATTTATATTTTTGATATGCAAGAGGCCTGGATTTTATAGTGTCATAAACAGACTTTGGTCTGTTGTATCATTATCATCCTTAGCCATCTCTCTCCTTTTGTTCCCTACGTTCCAAATTATCCTATCTTCATAGTCTTTCCCCATTTTCCTTTTACCACCTAGATTCATTTCCCTTTTGTACTTTTCTCAGATTCTCTGTCCCTCACTTTTCCTATATTTAACTTTTTAACCTTGTTTTAACCAAAATAAAAGTAACTAGTCATGTAAAAGTTGAATCCCCAAATTAAGGAATATAGAAAGATAGAAACATAAACAAATACCTGTAAAACTTTGCTGTTTAGACTCTGGGAGGGTAGATTTTAACTGCTGTCTTCTGTTATATGTGTAAAAGGTAGTATCTGTTGGGGGATAATTTAAAAACAATTGCTAAAATATTTATAATATTTGGACATGTTTCATACAAAATAAAATGTTATTTTCTATTTTAGAAAACAGTCTCAGAAATCACATTCATATGATTGGCTTCAGTGCTGGCTAGCATGCTGTGTATTCTTCCTTTGGGCCCAGATATATTTTCTTTTTTTAAATTGTTAATATGCATCCAGTAGAAAAATAAAAAGAGACGAGATGTTCCTTTGTTAAATGTTCACTGCAATATCCTTATTGCTTTAAAACTGTAAGGCTTATTCTTCTCTCAGGAGAAACCTATTTCAGAAGTAATTATCTTAGTATTGGAACCAAACAAACAATCCATTGTGAAAGTGAAATCTCACTGGAGATTCAAGCTCCTAACACCAAATAATAAATATATTTGCATTTTCTGATCCTTGATGAGTGATATAATTTTAATATTCAACTTCCTTAAAAACATGCATAGAGTTTCTTTTGTAGCAGCATTTCTTTTTAGTTTGGAGTGAAAAGTATTTTTAAATTCCTAGAGAAAGAATATTGGGAAAAAAGAGGATAGTTACATTATTAAAATATGATTTTATAAACTTATTTACGTAAGTTCAAATTTTTTTCTTTGTGAATTGAGGAAAATATATTACTTGGAATTTTAAAGAAACAGCATGATCAATTCAGAATGCCTCTCAAACTCCAGTGAAGTAACCTACTTTTCCATAATTTTTTTTGGCTCCGTAGACTGAGGAGGCAACATCTACTGACAGTCACTGTATTGTCTGTTAGTTTCAAACTCCATACACAGTGAGCGAGTGGGGTTGGGCCAGTACTCCAGCCGGCTTAGCATACAAGGAAGAGTTTGTGAAGGCTCACACTCCATCTGTAATAAAACTTGTGGCAGGTTAATGTACTTCTCAGCTCTTGATACATTTGTTATACAGAAATTACAGGCTGGCTGAATTGACTATTGCTAAGAAACATGCTTCTAGGTAAGTAACATAACTTACAAATGGTAGATTTGTTCTAAAGTGATAGAAAATATATATGTAGGTATACTTGGCTTCAGTTGTAATTTTCCAGAGTTGTACATATTTCACACAGTGCTGGGCAACGCTATGATTGGTATTATTTTTGTCCTACTAGATTTTTAGGTGACCAGGTTTGGCAATTTAGAACAATCTTGGAAATGTGTGTATAAGTTAAAGAAGCAGTCATGATTAGCATTTCACCTGTAATTTTTTTCTGTCCATTAAAATCAGCATAACATTTTGGAATTTAATCAGTAGTTGTTATAGAGTCTTCACTATCTAAATGTTAACTTGACTTCTTGTGTAAAAATATGTTGGACTTCTTTAGGTTGTTAAAATGCTCAGATATGTCTTCTAGAAAGGACTGGTTTCTATGATTATTTTATTAATATTTAAAATAAATGGAAATGCCTGGATTGACAGCTTTAAAATTAGTTTCAAGTAGTAGAATGTTGAAAAGGCAAAATACTAATATGCTGCATATTTTTAGTAATATTCACAATTATACAATATAAAATATTTTAAATATAACATTTGTACGCATTAATCTTAACAGAAATGTCACAAAACCTTTCAAAGAAGATGATATAGGAAGCTTTCTCATTTTATAAAGGAACATAATTAAATAAGAATTACATTGAAAGCTACATCAAGATTTTAAAAAATGCTTCTGTTACTGTCATGTTCATATTGTAAAACATTGGCTGAATTTTATGGCTTGGATTAGTTATTTGGAGAGCAAACATTTCCTAATAGAATATGTTAGTAAGTGCACAGTGAGTTGAGGAATTTTCCAGTTACTAAAGGCTAAGCAAACATGTGAAATCTCTAGGAAATTAGGTGAAAACATCTTTTATTGCAATGGTTATACTTTGACCAGTTGTACACATTATCTCACATGTCAGAACAATTTCAGTCTTTATTTTGGAATTATTAAAAATGTCACTATTTAGGGATGTTTGATAACCTGTTTGGGATAAAGTAAACATAACTATGTTAGTAGTTTATATGTTTACTTTGTTGTCAATGTGTTTAACTCAAATATTAGGTAAATCTGCACAGAGATAGCAGATTGATGATGTGTTTTGGGGTCAATTTTTGCTGTAACTTCAAGCTTTTTATTCTACTTGGTAACAATATATTCTAAGTGAAGAAAAATACTGGCCTAGGAATTAGGAGATCCAGGTTTTTGTCCTGGCTTCTTAACACCTTCCCTAACCATTAGGTTAACTCCTCTATAAAATAATCTCTTAAAGTTTTTCTCTATTTTTGCTGTTCCATTTCTGCCTTCTTAAATTCTGTTATCTTGTCATATTGGAGACACTATCCATGTGTATAAAGTACACTGGGAATTTTAAACAAGGACCATCCTTTCAGATGTGAGCTCCTTTCAGGTCATAAGGTTCAATGCCACTGGTGGGAAGTAAGTGAGTAGGTGATTTACGAGAATGGTCGCAGCCTCTGGAAAGAGTGACTACACTTGTGTGAAGTAGCCACAAGTTTGTTAATTATTTACCATGGTCCTGACACCTGCATGTTTCACAATTCCCAGAGTCAGAAAATTCTGACTTGAAGGTATTTATTTTTTTTTAAAGTGATCCTGCAGTTGAAATTATCTACACAATATCCTCTCACAAGCAACATCTCAGAATATTGTAACAACATATTTATGACCTCTCCTTTCCCAGGATTTCCTCCATTTGGTTGAAAAAGTTTGCAGACGAGTTTTCCATCATTTCTCTGTGGCTGAGGTGCCAAGGCATGAGCTTGAGATGCTAGGAGTTTGAACTCTTCTGTACTTCCAAGTGGTTTCAGGAAAATCACTTGTCCTTTCTGCACTCATTTCCTTTGTAAATGAGGGTACAAATATTACAGATTGCTGTAAAGGATTAAATAGGTAATGTTTATAAAGTGTCATTCTAGCACTTTAGCCTTTAAGTCGGTAAACAATGAATGGTAGATAATTATTGTTGTCTTATTAAATTATCAACTATTGATTTCTTTTTTGATTCACCACACTTTTGGGGATTGTTGAAACTGTATGGGTTTTATGAAGTTCTATACTTCACTGTTCCAATAAGATGAGTGAATTATTTTCCTGTGTGAATTTAGAGTCAACCAGAGCTAACTCTAAATTATAGTTGTGAGCTATAATTACATCAATGGTTAAGACCATTTTGGCCTGGAGGAGTAAAAAGTTATATTTTACAGAGCATGTGAAAGAAGTATTTGTGAATTCATCTCTGTCTTCTATTCATACCTCAGTTAAAATGAGCCATGGTGTGGAGCAGTTTCTTTGGAACATTACATAAACTTACTTATTCTTGGCCATGTAGTGGTTGGGAATATGCAAACAGGCCTGAAAGGCACCAAACAGCAAATTCTTTACAGGCAGGAAACCTAATATTTACACAATAATCAATACGGTGATGGCCACTAAGGTGGCGTATGACTAAGTCTTCTTGTTCATCATGAATGGGAGCTGGCATCTTTTCTTAAAGGACTTATGTTAAAATCTTCAACAGGACTAGACTGAAGCACAACTGTGATGTGGGCATTTCAACACCAAAGGCTCTGTTCTTCCCCATTCCCCTACTCCAGTGTAGAGTGCCCCCACATTATCCTTCTTTCCCCCATCCGACTGGCTTTCTGATCTTCTATTCACAGCAAGATATAAATGGCTTATAGTGGTTCATTATCATTTTGTATGTATTTGCATTTTAACACACTAAAAACTTTAAGCTAAAAATCTAAAAGCCCTAAGCCCATACAATTATAAGCAATGACAGTGAGTTGGGAGGTTTTGGACAAAGAGGTACATCTAGATCACGCATTCTTATTGCCCTCAAGGGGCAAAAATTTATTCTAGGAAGCAAAAAATCCCTTACTTCTCTTCTATATAAAGCACAGATATACATATGATACATAAGCAAATATATAATATATCTGTAGTATTAAGATTTCATGGCAGGTGATTAAGAAAAAAATCTCAGAAGAACTCTTAGGAAGGGTGAGAGTGAAAAAAAAAGGTTGAGCAACACTGCTCTAGATGACAGTATCAAAGGACTCTATAAGCCTGTGGAGTATGAAGTTTTACTGAATCGTTTCTAAATGCTTTTAGTATGAGTTAACTTATGCCTGGGTTAATACTTATATTTGAAATCAGAATTTATGTTCTAATAAATCAAATATGATCATCTGTTGTGCCATTACTCTTTTCAGTTATAAGAAGAAATAAAGAGGAAAAACTTGAGAACAAGATATGCTTGGATTTGAATCCCAGCTCCACCTCTTTTTTATACTGTGACCCTTGGCAAATTGCTTACGCTCTGTAAGCCTCAGTCTTTTTGTTTTTAGGTTACTTAGGGATCATTGTGTCCACCTGGTGGAATTCCAGTATCATAAGAATTAATCAAAATAGTGTACATAAAGCTTTCCGCAACTTGCCTGGTGTATGATAAATGAATGCCGGTTAGTAGCTATAATTTTACTTGTTGTACCTTTTTATATCAATTACTGGCTTTAAAAATTTTTATAGAAAAAGAAATTTAGATTTGAGAGATTAAAGTATTATTGTCCATGAAGGACAGAGGTCCCTCTAAGACAAATGTTAATACTATCTATAAAAAGAAAGATAAACTTCTACTTCTCCTTTAAACCAGTAACCAAACCTACTAACATAAATCAATAACAGAATAAAATCTAAATTAACATCTCGAATTCTAATGTAATCTCTATTAAATGTAAAATGATTAATATCCTGACAGTTCTGTGGAAATATGTTTTAAGTACTACACTGTGATTAGTTATAAAGTCATTGTTTTATTTCCCCTAGTATCATGAGAACTCAATGGCATTGGGAATTCACGTCTGTTTGTGACATCACTTTTGCCCAGAATATTATCATTCCTTTGCTCTGTAGAGATATGTGCCTTTAGGTTGTCACTAACGTGCATGGAATTGTAGGATAGGTAAAGAAGTTAATTGAAAAGAAGTAGTGAGCATTTCAAATATGAGAATTCACGTGAAGTTGGGTGAATTTCAGTACTAATGCAACTCTCTGTGGAAGATTTTGCTTCCTTAAAAGGAGTGTCCACAATTTATCCCGTCTCTCTCTGTCTTTCTCTCTCTTTCTCTTTCTCCCTTTTTCCCCCAAGTACTTGTTCTGCTTTTGTGATCTGCTCTTAAAACTCTAACCTGACAAGGTTGTTTCCAGGTTATTTT
This sequence comes from Lemur catta, assembly GCF_020740605.2. NCBI lineage: Eukaryota > Metazoa > Chordata > Mammalia > Primates > Lemuridae > Lemur > Lemur catta. The sequence continues at coordinate 47,946,354 of NC_059135.1, forward strand.
GCTTTCTTTTATTTTGTAAAATTAATATTCACCTCTAAACATGAAAATCTGACAGAAAAGTGCTTTAATTGTAAGCATTGTGATGTGGCAAAACAGAATAAATGAGTGACTGATATGCATGACATATTCTCCTCTGCCTTTTCAGCTTCTTTTTTGGTAATTTATCTTCTCAGCTATGTTTCCGCTTTTCTGTGATAGAAGTCATTTAATAATAAATAACCATCAAGTAGTGTTACCCATGCCAGAGTGTGGCTTTGTAATTCTTGGCTCGACAGCAGAAAACATAAGGATTTTGAAAAGCAGAGTTAAGAGAATTCTATATGTAGGCAACACATTTATCCAGCAGAAATAGCCCACAAGTAGTAGAATTCAAAAAGCATTCATGATATACAATTATTCAAGACTAGCCTTCCAGGCAAGGGGGTGAACAGAGTTTCCTGGGGTAGACAAACATCACATTTCAAAAGCATACAAGAAATCAAAGAACCTCATTTGGAATAAAATATGTTGGCTCAAATTCTGTCTCCACATGCTTTAAAAATCGTACTCCAAGATGATTTTAGAAGTTGTTTTGATTTCAAGAAGCCATTAGGCTAAAAAGTTGGGTTAAGAATATGTGCACACTAAATGATGCCCTGGAAGTTCTGGTGCACAATAGGTATTCTCTATCTATGTAGACTTGTCTCAAGTCTACTTACTGCCATTCCAGTAAAAGAATCTGAGAATTTTCAAGGTAGTAGGAGGCAAATGTTTTAGCAGAAATAGTGAGATTTGAAATAGAGTTCCTTTGAGAACTGACTAGTGAAATAATTTCCCCAAATGTGGAAATCTTGTCATCCCCAAGAGGTTAGAATAATTTTAACGTACTTGAAGTTGAAACCCCAGCATTATGAAGAATTAATATGGTATTCTTCATCCCTATTTATTTTAGTTAAGACAGGCAAAGTGACTTAATCAAGATGTCTTATCTAGGAAAGTTAGAATTAGAACACAACCTTCTTTCTATCCATTTACTCTGCTTCCCTGTGTTCCAGGTAGGGTGGGCAAAAGCTCCGGCCCAGGGAACAGGCTCCTACATCCTTGTGATGGAAGGTCACGTAAAGCCCCCTATTCCATCACTTGATTCTATTTGCATCTCTTTCACCAAATTCAAGGTCTTTCTTTTTCTATAATTTACTCAGAAATTGAGCCACATCCATGACCTTTCTCTGTTAAAAGTATTTTTGCTTCTGCTCATGGTTGTGCCTTTCTGTTTCTTTCTATGGAAATATTTCAAAATAATTTGGATAAGCATTGTCAGTTATATTTTATTCCTTCAGAAAGATTAGAGTGGTCTTAGGTAATAGGAGGAAGGCACTGGCCAGTCTGAATTTGTTCACTGGCTGGGGTATTGTTGAAATGAGAGAATATTTGCCACTGCTGGTCACGTGTTGTCTCTGTTTTTTCTTTCTTTATAGCTGTCTTAGGCCTTTTAGAGTACTTCAACATTGTAGAAGGAAATAGAGATGGTTCGGTTTGATAATTGATTTGTTCCTGTTATATTGGTTCTAAGTCTCATACAAAGTAGCAGAGCCTAACTCTATTTTATGTTGTATTAGTCAGAGTTCTGACTGATCGCTGAAGGCATAATCAGCTCAGATTTTCAATGAAAATTTAAGAAAGGACCTATTTGCAGACATGTGGGCAGGTTTAGGAGCATTGACAATTGATATCAAGGTATCTATTGACCCACCATAAGCTCTCCCATTCCTGAAAGGGAATGGGAGGTAATAGAGAGGTGTCTAAGGCTGTTAAGACCTGAAACTGAAGACTGGAAGGAAGCTATTCAACAGAAGCTGTTCTCCAAAGAGAGGCCAGTGCCAGAATGCAGTTAAGGAAGGAAACTGAAAGAAATACCCCAATTTCTGTCTTCTTCTGTCCTTTTTGCTGATGGTGCCTCCCATTGGTTGAGCCCAACCTGAAGCCACAGTAAGAAGTACAGAGGAGAGGAGGAACCCCTCTCTCATACGTCATACGCAAACTCATACCTCGTACCCAGAATGAGCAAAGAGTAGAGAGAGGACCTGGGAGCAGAGAAGAACCAGCACACTTGGTCTCCTAAACTCATCCCAAACATCTTCTCCACCCAGTATTTCATTTGAGCAAGAATTGATGGACAGGGCCGGGTGTGCTGGCTCACACCTGTGATCCTAGCACTCTGGGATGCCAGGACAGGAGGATTGCTTAAGCTCAGGGGTTTGAGACCAGTCTAAGCAAGAGTGAGACCCCGTTTCTACTAAAAATAAAAAAAAATAGCTGGGAATCGTGGCACACACCTACAGTCCCAGCTTCTCAGGACGCTGAGGCAAGAGTATCGCTTGAGCCCAGGAGTTTGAGGTTGCAGTGAGCTAAGACGATGACACTGTACTCTCTATCCAGGGTGACAGACCAAGACTGTCTCAAAAAAAAAAAATATTGATGGACATGCTCCTTTAGTGCATTAAATTCTTTTCTGCTTTGTTTAATGTTCTGTTAATAAGATATAGTTTGGCTTTTAAACACAGTTTATTTTAACTTAGGATCCTTGATGCAAATGTTAATTGTTGTGATATGCAGCAGTAGTGCACAGGGTCTAGTGAGAAAGATCTGTTGGCTCCTAGAAGAAATGGTCCCAATTTGTTGTGCTTTGGCATTTTGACATGCTTTTTAATGGTCTACTGGTGTTCTATGGCATTAGCTGGCATGAGTCACAGCTGTCCATGAGCCTGTCTATAGTAGCTCTGCTCCCAGTTCTCAATTCATTTATTTTCATTCTCATATGTATTTATTTAGAAAGGAGTTAACTACTACTTTAGCCATTCACTTAAAAAATTTTATTGGTCATTTATTATGGGCTAGACATCATGTTAGGAAGGCCCTGAGGATATCAAAGTAAGCAAAGCAGAAAAGTTTCCTGTCCTTAAGCAGTTTATGTCTCATTTTTTCCCCCTAAACTAAGGCTTTGAGACCTCAGGGGACTCTCTTAAGAATCCTTACCCTTCTAATGCCTTTTGTTGTGGGGCTGAGAGGGGGAGGACGGCACATATTCTGGTGTTTCTCTTAACTCTGAACAGTTGAGGTTACCAAACGTATGAAGTATTTATTTGCAGTACTATGTTTTGTGACATTGTTGATCATTCATTAAAAAATATTTTTCGAGTGTCTGCTATGGATTAGTATATATAGAGATTGAGAGATTAATAAGGTATCTTAGTGTTCAGAGTACTTCTCATCCACTCATCTAGTTGGAAGGAGAGATATGCAAATAACTACAACGGCAAGATGTCAAGTGCTGTGGGACTAGCAAATGATTCCATTGTTTTGGATGAGGGTGACTATGAGGGTTCCAGTAATAACCATAACACCCAATTTCCTGGTTGCTCAGGTGAGCAGTTTAAAGACTCACTGCTAGTAACATGTGCTTTTATTTAATAGGAGTCCAGTAACTACTCACTTGTAAAATCAGGGTTTCCCAGAATCCATTGGCACAAATTGTTCAACTCTTTAAAATGCACATAAAATAATTCCAAGCACAGTGTTAACATTGTTTGGGATAAACTACATGACTCTGAATTAGGTAGCTCAGTAGAAATTATGTTTTTAGGGATCATCATGCATATATACTTTATACTAGTACTATAGTCCTATACTCTAGGAAGGTACCCACTGAAACTGTGAAAAATGAAACAACATAATCATCAAAAAGTTGTCCTGATAATAGTCGACATTATTAATATATCTTAATGTTTGTCACTATGGACTCTTTATAGCTACTTGGGAGGTCATAGCCCTTGTTATGTTTCCAAATCTATATTTTAAAATGCTCTGTCTAGGCCAGAGTTTTCTGACCCTCTGACATATTGAAAAGGGAAGCCAACAGTTCTGTTTTTTAATCTAACTGAGACTAAAAATTTTCTCTGGCAGTACAGTTTTGGCAGTATAGTTTGGCTCTTTCTCTTTTTCTACATGATAGAAAGAAACACCCCTATGGAATGTATTTTTCATCTCTGCCTAACTTTCCTTTCCTTTATTTTTTTGGAGAAAAGATATCTCTGATAAAGATAAGGGAAATGAATATTAGCCATTTTCCATTAAGGAGGATAGTTTTCTTCAGGTTCACCATTATCTCCATGGTAACCTTGTTCACACCTTAGTTCTAACTTTGTTGATTCCAGCTCATCATACATGTGGTGCCAGGCCAATGGTTTAGCACTCAAAGACCAAGGAGGCCTTTACAAAGCAACATTCAGATTCTCCTTTATTTTTCTCTAGATCCATATATGGACATTTCATAAAAAACAGTCTCAGGGACTGTTAGAATTCTATTAGAATTTTATTTTTGTTTTTATTTTTTTATTTGTTGTGAAAGAGGGTTTTTTTTTTAATTTTCAGAATATGAGAGGGGTATAAACGTCTTGGTTACATGAATTACTTTTGTACAGTTTGAGTCAAGGTTATAAGTATGCCCATCACATAGATAGTGTGCATTGTACCCATTAGGTGTCAATTTGCCCCTCCCCTCTCCTCCTCCCCTCTCCCACCTGCTTGATTTCCATTGAGTTTTACTTCCATATGTGCACATAGTGTTGATAGATTAGTTCCAATTTAATAGTGAGTACTGTGGTGTTTGTTTTTCCATGTAGTGAAAAAGGTTGAGCGTTTATATACCATATAATATGCAGTGTGTTCAAGGAGCTGGTAAAAACTATAAACTTTTTTTATATATTGTGTTAGCTATATTTTAAAATGTTATGCTTGTGTTTTCTTTAATCTCCAGACATCTTTTTAAGTGAAGAACCTCTAAATGTAAAGCATTGTGTCCTATCATTAATCTAAAAATGTTCAACAAATATCTTATTTTCCTTGTATTTTCAGATGTTTTGAACACTCTTAATATATTTGTTGATCAACCTTTTTTTCAGATTAACCATTGAGTGCATTGCTTTATATTTACAGATCCTTCACCTGATAATGTATCATTGAATATACTGTTTCAAAATGTAACTTATACACTATTAAGAAATAAGTTTATCCTATGTTAGGTACCTAACTTTGAAGACAACTTGACCCTTTTGCCAGTTTTACCTCAAGTGGTAAAAAATCTTGGGAGAAAACCTGCACTCTGAAGCCATTAAAGTCAGAATTATTTAAACAATTCTGTCTTTCTCCTATATTATGCAGTTAAATACTGTATGTCTTTTTATCTTTGAGTAATACCAATGACAAAGGGGAATCAAAAGGTGTTGTTTCCAAATGTTTGCCATTCTGACACTGAAGGTAACTATTATGCTGTTTTGCCTTAATCAATTCTTACATTGTATCAGGATATGACTGCATCAATTGTCTAGTGGATTTAATGCCTCTTAGCTGTCTAGTAAGACAAGGAAAGGTTTAGCTATCAGTCAGACAAGTCTTGTGCTGTGACACATTGATTCAAAGAAAATTCATAATGTTATATAGATAACCACAAAAGACTTTTGTGTCCTGGTTTCTCACTTCCCTACCTTAATGATTTGCTTTTCTTCTACTTCTGATAAAGGCAATGAAATATATACCCTGTATGGAATAAATGCGAGTTACTGATGTAAGCAAATGGCTGAAATAGGCACAGCGACACTCTCAAAATGACAGCTTGTTACAGGATTCATCTTTCAACAATAAAACCCCATAGCTTTTGCACCAAGCTCAAGCATGAAGGATATCATGTTATCCTTTCAGCAAATTTAGTCGTATCTTTTACTCGGGCTTTCATTTGTTTTCAAGTATCCCTTATCTTGAATAATGTATGTTGCTTTCTGTCATGTACACCTACTTTTGTGATTTCCTCTGAAAATCTAAACCTTATTTATCAATGAAGCATTCTCCATAGACCAGTATTCTAAGCATGGAGCTTTGATATAATGGAGCCAAATGTGAATCAGAATTTATATCCTTTTCTCATATTTCAACACATTCTTCCCGTCCCAAAACATATGCATGCACCCAATCTTGCCAGGTGAAATCTCTCACTCTACGTCTTTAGTCTTCTAGAATCTTCTTAGAGAGGAACTATTTTACCTTGAGTGTAGTCTACATATTACAAAAGTGATAATAAACCCAAGTATTCTATGCCTCGACAAAAAAAAAAAAAAAAGCTGAAGTCATGTATTTGTGAAATGGGTATGTGTATGAGCTACCATATCATGCATTTATTCAACCATATGTGACTATTGCCCACCATGTGCCAGGCTCTGTGCTGAGCGGTGGGTCTCCAGTGGTGATATTTCTTTTCTTTTAGCCTAGCAAAGTGGACAGCAGGAAAAGGAAGGATACTGATATTGGGAAACGTAAATAGATAGTATAATTAGAATTATGTTCTTAAGTTGTATTTTGCACTGAACATTACATTTTTTCAAATTAAAGCAAAATATAACATGGTAAAACTTAAAAATATAGCAAGGTATATAACAAAAAGCAAAACTTTTCCTTCCTTTCCTCTCTCTAAATCCCCAATCCTCATTCCCCTAAATAAACTTTGCTAATGAATTTTTGCTTTGTTTCAGAGTAAAAAGAAAATCAAAACAAAAAACTAAAAAAAAACCTACACAGACCCACAAACTATATAAATATACATATACACACATATATATTTGCTACACACAGATAGTATATGATACACTCTGCACCTTAATAATTTTACTTAGTGCTATATCTGATGTATCTTATAGCCTCTTCCATAGTAAGACTTATATTTTTCTCATTTTTTTAAAGATAATCTTTAAATTTTAAAACAATATCAAATTTACAGAAAATTTGCAATATAGTCCCAAGAAATTTTTCTTTTCAAAATGTTACCCAATAACCCCAGAACACTGTGGTATAGATTTTTTATGAACAACACAATCTTCTACACAATTACAATAAATCATCAAAATTGGGAAATTAACAGCTACAGTCCTACATCTAATTCTCGGACCCCATTTAGGTTTTGGCAGTTGTCCTAATAATATGCTTTATGGTTACAGAATCTGTTTCAAAATTACTTATCACATTTTGTTACCATGTCTATTTAGAGTCCATTAGTCTGGAATAGTTCCTCAGTATTTTGTGTTGTTTTTTAAAATTTTCATGATCTTGACTCTTTTGAAGATTACAGGCCAATTTGTATTTCCTGATGTTTCCTCTTGATGGATGTCAGGTTGCCTATCTTTGGCAGGAATATCATGGAAATGATACTGTATTCCTCTCATTGTATCCTATCAGATCTCAGGTAATTTTAATTTTTCCCATTACTGATAATGTTCACTGTTAGCCTTGATGAATTTGGTGTATGCTAGACTTTTCTACCATAGAGTTACTCTCTCACTCCTTTATAATTAATAACAGCTTTGTGGAGAGGTACTTGAAATGATGTAAATATCTCATTCCTCATCAAACTTTCCATTTACTCTTTTATTTCTATCTGTATGGATGATGGCTTCCTATTTTATTCAATGAGTTATAATCCTTTACTATCATTAATTATTGCAATGTGCAAATTGGCCCAGATTGGGCCAGAGGGAGCTCCTTCAAGCTGACTCCTGTGTCTTTTGACTTAGAAGCCCTGTCATTTTTTGAGTCCTTCTTGCCATCTAGCATAGTAAGACATTTCAGGCTCATTTTGTACTTTCCGTACTCCAATCCTAATGTCAGCTTTTTCTCCAAGGAGTCCTAGTTGTTTTTAATGAAGAGTGGTATTTGGAAACCAAATCTGGGCACCAGGGGTACTCATTGTCTTTGGGGATGTTGCTGCTCTCAAGCCCTCTCAGGGGCCAGTGCTGGGAGCATAGATATTATATGTGTGTACATGCACACACAAACATGCACATGCACGTCTATATTTATGTATGTATGTGTCAGTGTGTAGAAAGCCATGAGTTTACATTGATACCTCCAATCTAACACCACAGTATGTACTCATAGTTTCTTCCTTTCCCTGTTTATAGCTCACTTTTCCAACAATGAGAAACTGGTTCTCGTTATATATATTTATGTAAGTGATCAACTCCCCTGTGTGAACCATCTCCCATTGCCACTGCCACCGTTCCCCCATGTGGATGCCTCCTCTTCCCATCTGGCTCTGATGCACCACATGAGGATGCTGGCACCTCTCCCCTCACCCATGTGGAAGCCCTCCTTATCCCACCCTTGCACCAATACCCCATCACAAGCCGAGTCCCATGCCCAGCGTGGATACTCTCTTCACCCCACTCGGGCTCCAGCACTTCATGCCAGGTTGGCCCCGTGTGTGGACACCTGCTCTACCCTCCTGAGGTCTGACTCCCCATGCAGGGCACCCTCTGCCAAAGACGCCTTTCTCATTTTGTTCTGTTCTGACACATGGTCCCCCCACCCCGCTGATACAGACTATAACTTGCTCTGCCCCATCTAATAACTTTAGAAAGGAATTACTCAAGAAAATGAAGGAAAAAGTGAATTCTTAAAAAACAAAACAAAACCGAAAAAGCTCATTATTTGCCAGTATTTTAACCTGAATAACTATAGAGGAGGAATAAAAATAGGATCGCCAAATATTGGGATTACTAAAGTAGCTTAGACCACAATACCTCTCTTTTCTGCATCTCTTTCTCTCCCCCCAGCTGTGGTTATTTATTTTTTATGTTTTGCCCACCCCCACCCTGCCACTGGTGTTGTTAATGCATGTTGTGGCTTTTTAATGTAGGTAGACCTTAACTTATGAGCCTTACATGAACACTCTGTATGCTTGAATGTCCTCTTCTGATTTCCCTTATTCCATCGACTTCCCAGTCACAAACCTACTCTTTCCATTGTCTCTGGTATAGCTGCTATGGAGAGAAATCTCTCTGCAGTGCCAAAGCCACTAAACAGGACACTGTGGCCCCGCTTTTATCACCTCTTGCTGATTTAGGGCTCAACAATCTCCAGGGTCAGGCTCAGGACACAGCTATTATATCTTTTGCAAGCCCGTAGCTGGCTTGCAGGTTTGGGGCTCTGGACAGCTCTAAGTAGGCTGACTTAGTTTCATTCTATGCATGTAACAAAATATCACGTGTACTACATGAATATGTACAAATATTATGTAACTAAAAAATACATTAAAGGAGCTTCACAGCTCAGGCCACTTGAGGGTTCCAGGATCGTATGGGGGCAACATTAGCCATATTAGGGTTCATTAGGCTCTTTCATGCTAACTGAGAAACCTAGGCAATTTTCTTGAGGGAATGTTCCAGACTGTGGTTAGAGGTTTGCAGCTGTGGAGTGTTCTATTCACATATAGATAAGACGCAGTGTGGGAGGTTTGTACTGCTGGACTCTAGGGCAAGTTTGTGTCAGCCTGCCCTGGAGGGCAGGCAGTCTGTTTCTGTCTAAAAGTCAAAGCTGTGACATCTGACACTGATAACAAAAATAATGTTTGTATGAAATTTTAATCCCTAAAAGTTTGCAGCTCATGGTTATAACTTTACTTATATCTATGACTACATATTAAATAGCTTATAAATTTATTTATGCAATGGCTTTTTGAAATCTTTTCCCCAAAGGTGGACACTCCTTGCCATTTTAAACAAACTCAAAACCACGTTCCTACTAACCTGATTGTAATCTGTTTATCCATGACATTTAAACTAGGAGCACATTTTTGCAATGTACTCACTTTACAAATTGGAGACTGTGATTTTAATTTGGCACGCTAAAGTATCTTTCATTACACCTAATACGATGCCAAGCCCATAAGCTCAGAGAATCTTAGGTTGTCAAAGGGAACAAATCAGAGAGGTTTATTTTTGGGTCCTGGGCTGAGGACTCAGGCTGTCAGCAGGAACTCATTTATTCATTCATTTATGCAGTGGACATTTGTTGAGCACCGCCTGAACTCAATAAACTGTTAGGTGTGTAACAGGATACAGAGTTAAATATGACATCAGGTTTAGGTTTTTAAAAAATCGCTCAGGCAGCATTTCAGCAGATGGAATACAGGAGAGGTAGAAAAAGGCTGGAGAGATGGCCAGAAGCCATTACAGGATTCAGGGGGAAGATGCTGACATGAGATGGGGGCAGTGGGATGAAAAGGAGGGAACAGATTAGACCCAATGTGGTTCTTCAACTTCCCTTTAATCATCAGCTGAAAATCTTTGATCTTCTCCACAGACAGAAAGATGCAAATGGGTATGTATACAAATAGAGTTTCACAAGGCCCACCCTTCATCACTCTCTTCAAGGGAGTGGGGGACAGGCCTGGGCTCTGGAGGTCTCCAGAGACATCTTTTCATGAGCAGGACTTCAAGAAGGGAGAGCGCATGTTAGGAGGGGCTGATGAGGGAAGGCTCCACAGAGGAAGTGGAACACGAACTGGGACCACAGATCAGGATGGGGAAGGCACTTCAGATGGCAGGCTTTTGGCACTGTGTGTGTCTTCATTAACTGCATTTGGGGAACCATAAAGCTTGAATCTCAAGAGTAATCACTTCTCAGAGTCTACCTCAAAACTCTTCCTTGTTATATTATGTGATAGTGCATATGAAACCGCTAGTATATTGCTTGATAGGTAGAGGTTAGTCAATATTAGTTCTTGTTAAGCACATCAAAATACAGAAAAAGCAGTGAGAGGTGTTGATGTTTCTCCTGAGTGATTGAGGGTTATTTAATAGGGATGGCTTAATTCTATCAGCAGTCCCAATAATTAGGAATACAAACTGGTCAAGAGCAGGCCTGAAAAGTTTAGCATTTCTGGACCACACTGTCAGCAATTACAAAGTTCCTCCTTTGTAAGACTGAATGTCACAGTACATGACTCCTGGAAGTGACAGAAGTTGTTCCAGCTGCCATGCTGAGCCACACTGAAGTCAGATGTTTCTCCCATTTGCTTTGTAAATCTAATAACATGGTAATTTGGAGTGTACTCATAGTAAGACAGTAAAATGGACTTTTTTGTTATTTTAAAAGTTTTAACACATATTTAGATTCATGGAACTACCATCACAATCACAATTCAAACAGTTTCATCACCCTAAAATCTTTTTTTGTGATATACTCTTGTTTTTGTACTCCTTCTCCGTCCCTAACCCTTGGCAACCACTGAGCTGTTCTACATCACTATAGCTTTGCTTTTCCAGAATGGTACATAAATGGCATGATACAGCATGCTACCTTTTGAAAATGGCCTCTTTCACTCAGCATAAAGTCTTTGAGTTTCATCCTTGTTTTTGCATGTATCAATAGTTTGTTCTTTTTTTTATTACAGAGCAGTATTTCATTCCATTTGATGCCACACCAGAATTTGATGGGTGGTAGTTTTTTAAATCTCAGTAGCATGTGGAGTCTGAAACTACACTAGTGAATTTTCATACTGGTACTGTGTTACATTTCATGAGTTGGTCTGTCTGCATTTTGAATGGATTTTTTAACTATGCATCATTCTGTAACTCCCTGCATTGGTCATGTGAAGAATATTGGTTTTCTGGAATATGCAGATTCTCTAAATGTGGATATATTTCCTTATATAATATCAAAAAATCACATTTATTGATCTCATCAGTCTTACCAGAAAAATCTACAAGTATTGGGAGGCTGTCAAGCTCACAGTGGTGAATACTAGTTATCCAAAATCTTAAATTTTTACTTGAAAGCTTGAATTTTATAACAGACAAAAAAATACTGTTTCCCTCAAAGTGATCTATTCACTTCCTTTTTTTAAAAAAAATGTCTGCCAAATAGCCAAATCTCAATAGCTATAGTTTATCTGCCAGTCACTTTTTTGAGTGAAAATGGTATTCCATGAAAAAGGTAGCTAGTTCAGCTCACAACTCAAACCATCACTCGGGCTTTTCCCTGGAGGCAGTCATGGTGCTTCAGTATATGCCAGAGGGTGCTTTGCACATACTTCTCATTTTGTCACACAGAATATGCAAAAGATGTTTACTGAATGGTGAGATTTAATGAAATTAATCACTTTTACTACTTCATCAAGGACATTCTTAAGAGGATTTCTCTTTCTTTTTCTGTTTCTTCTTTTTTTAATTTTGAGCATAAGGTGGTTAAGATAAGAACTGTAGGTTTGGTGCCTCTGCTTTCACTCGTCCTAAAGCACCAGCAGTCTTACACACTATTGCTTTTGAACCATCAGTGCAACTGTCAACACAGTGAAGAAGACAAATAAAGACTTGGGGTTATCATGAAAATAGTTTTGACTTTGCAGACCTTCTGAGGGTGTCTCAGGACCCCTAAGTGTCTACAGACTGCACTTGGAAAATTGTTAGCTTGGGCTTCATGTTGGTTCAAAGAAGAATAACTATGATCAATACAGAAAATAGGTCCTATGAAGAAAAAAAAAGAGAGAAATAGTATTGTGTAGACAGGAGACATAGATAATGGAGTGGCTTGATTCATGTCTTCAGGTGTCTGGGTTAGTTGAAGATCACTTATTCTCCATGTTTGGGGATGTAAATGAAACTAGGGAAAGAACATTATTGACCATAAGGGAGGATAATTTGTCTTATGCCCTAGAGATCTTCAAGCCAGAATTCTATTTACTCTCCTAAAACATTTACTATTTCAAATGTCTGAAGGTAGAAGACAAGATCAAATGATTTCTTCAGGTTCCTCCAAGTTGGAATCTTATGATTTTGCAGTCCAAATGATGTGTGGCTTATAATATCTCTAAGTATAGTTGTATTTGTGGCAGACTTTTTTTTCAAACAAAAGTTTTCAATATTTCTGAAAACTCAGTTCCATTCTAAATCAGTCTTCAGTTTTATCTGGTCTCTCAGAGCCCTTTGCAAGATGCTGTTCTTATAACTGCAGGTTAGAATTGAATTCAACTTAGATATAGACAGTGATGCTAAGGGAGCCACATGTTGTTCACACACATGGTTAGCATTAAGGGGACAGATAATCATTACCAGTTATGATATGTTCTTCCCACCTTCACTGAAAGCATCTCAGGACACGAGAGCCTCTGGTCATTGTCTGTTCTGCACCGTGGCTCCTGGGACAAAAGGGTGCAGCCTTTATTTGGCTCACCACCTTTGAGCGTTGAACACGATTTGCCCCGGCTGATAGGATGTCCCTACAGGGACAAGTAGGCTGTAAATTGATTTTTTGACTCCTCTCTACCTTTGAATTTAAGGACTATATCATAGAATTAAAAGTATCACAAATAGATTCTGACTGTTTAGAGACCACAGAAGTTCAATTTTGTTGTGTGCACATGTAACATAATGCCTTTAGGAGAGAAAATCTAAATTTTATTTTATATTTATAAAATGGTCATTTCCAAGGGTCCATTTCTGCTTCAGGAAAAGTCCTGTGATTTGTCCCTTGAAGTTATAAGCTGAGGTACAGCTGCAAATAAAAGTCATATCCCATTAGAAAAGAAGCTTTCAGAGTTATCAAGGTCTTGGAAATGAAACTGTAAATGCACCTTACTCTGTGTAAAGAGACTTGGAGAAATGAGTTCTATTCCAGTTGTTTTGCCTCTAGAAAAATATAACTGCATGGGCAAGGTTTAAAAAGGATAATTCAAAGTGAGTGGATGACATTGAAGTGGCAATAACTGGACTGACTAAAAAGATTAGGATGTCATTCCTTCAGGCTGGAAAAACAAAGGAATATGATTGAAGATGATAAAATTTTGCACTATCTGCATAGGACTGAACACACCTGCTCATCAATCCCTAAAAAGTAACACAGAGGAAAACCTATGGAGTTCTAAAGAGGAAAATAAAATACAATAATCTGTTTCCCCAATTTTTTAGCATTGGTTTCAGATTCCACTGATGATCATTGCCTGAATTGGTTATTACTATGTGGTAGTGAAATTCTAGTTTCCTATTTCTATAATTACTTTCATTTATTAATTGGTTTGCCTTGCTGTCCCTTCTCCCTCTCCCCTTAAAAAAGGTTTTATTTAGAATCACTATGTACTTATGGATATACTTTTCCCCCATTTTTAACACAATAATTTCATTTTACTTCCCCCGGGGCCTTATTAAGGTATAATTGACAAATAAAGATCGTATATATTTACTGTGCACAATGTGATGTCTTGTTATCTGCATATACATTGTGAAATGATTAGATCAAGCTAATTAATATATCTATCAACTCACATACTTTTTTTGTGGTGAGAACATTTACAATCTACTCCCTTAGCAATTTTCAATATACAATATATTATTATTAACTATAGTAACTATGCTGTACAATAGATCCAGAGATCTCCATCCTAACTAAAACTTCATATGCTTTGGTCATTTTTCATTCAATATTATTATAATCTATTCCTGTCATTATTCATTTTGATGCTCAAGTTGTACCAAATTTGATCATCAGCAGAAGGCCTTTTGAGTTAGCACATTCCTTTTTGACTTCTCCTTATCAGTTTGAGCACATCTTCTATGGCACATCCAGACATATATCCAGATTCCTCAGGCCTAACTTGTACTTTCCTGTCCCAGGTTCCTTTTAGTTGGGAACGGTACCCAGAAACCCAGATCTGGACACTAAGTTTGTTCATTGCTACTGGAGTGGCATTGCTTCTAGGTCCTTCAGTGGGTACCAGAATATACACACACACACATACATACCCACACTCACACACACACACAGTAGTATTATAGCTATGTGGTATAGTGCTGCTGTACTGCTACCGTCATTTCATTTCAGCATCACAGGGTCCTTCCCCTCCTGCCCCCATCCCATATTTGCATTTCATTCTCCCAAGTGAGAATTCTGGTACACCACAGTATCAACATATTTATTTATTTCCTCAACCCTACAACACACACAAAATAGCTTCAGCTACACGCCAATACCGCTATCAACAACAAACTTGCTGAATCAGGTTCAAAATTCTTATATTTTTTGGTCTTAGAATTTATGTCTCTCTATATAGTCAGAATATTTTTAAAAAATAAATATATATAGATTAATTCTTTCTTTTTCTTCTCAAATCAGTTTGCTATAGTCTTAGGGTTTTTTTGTTGTTTTAATTTGATTTTGTTGTAATAAGAACATTTAATATGAGATCTACCCTCAACAAAGTTTTCAGTGCACAATGTAATATTGTTAACTATAGGCACAATGTTTTACAGCAGATCTCTTGAATTTATTCAACTTGCATAACTGAAATTTTATCATATTTGTTTTTGATATAATCCATTGAAGAATCTATTTTCCAATGTTGTTGATTGAATCTGTTTTTAAATATGCAAACAAATGTTGGTTTTAAATGCTAAGAAATGTGTTACATTGCTAACAGCATGAAAAATCTTGTCCAAATCCAGTGTCATCATCATATGTAAGATCTATTTAGAAACTGTAGGAAAGGGAAAGCATAAATATTTTTCCTTCTTGTACTAACAAAGATTTAAGCTTTGACTACCTCTCTTGATTCGAGATCAAGAGAAGTTTTTTCAAGCACACTAATACTGCAAGGTAGTACAGAGCAGTGGTTAACAAACTGTCTCTGGAATTAGATGATCTAAGGGCAAATCCTGGTCCCAACCCACCCCACCTTTGCTAGTTACAACCAGGTCAAGTCTGTCATCCTTTCGCTGCCTTGTCCTCTGCATCTGTGCAGTCGGGACACTGCAGACTTGAGATATACAAAGCGCTCAGCTCAATGTCTGTTGAATAGAAAGTGGCAAATAAATACTACCTGTGATTTTGGTGGTGATGATGTTAAATTTTGAAACTGTATTCTGGATATCCAGGGTTCCTAATACTAAATTTAAAGGCTTTTGTTCATCTTGATAACTGGGCTTTTTGTAGGTTGGGGGTTGGTTTTTGTTCTCTCTCTCTCCCCCCTCTCTCTTTGTGTCCCTCTCAGTACTTTTGATGCACAAGGAAAAGTTATAACTTATCTAGAAGTTCTGGCACTGGGAATGACCTTGTCCTTGTTTTGAAGTAACTGAAAAATAAAAATAAAAATTCCTCCTGCAAAACCCCAGCCAGTTGCTGCTGGTCCCAGGGCAGGCTGTCTGTGTCAGGATGCCGAGCATTACTGCCTCTATAATCACCGAGGCATCTGCCAGAGATCTCATGGCTGAAAACTAGGTAGGAAAGTCTGTATTATATCTAATAATAGCTCTGGAAATTTTCCCGAAATGCTCGCCGGCAACTCCCAGGCTTGACAGGCACAGCATACTATAACTAAAGCAAGTACATCATTCCTACTCACTGCTAGTGATTGTGCTATAGCACTAACCAAAATAATAGCTAGAAACCATTTGCTATGACTTCTTCATGCTCTTACTTGTAGTGCTCTTGGGTTACAGCCAAGAGGGCTAGATATATTTACACAGATGCTGTATTTTTTTAGTCCAAAACCAGCTTTTTGTAAACCATAGATTCACATAAACTATCCATTCCACCAATGCAATAAAAGAAAAATTATACTGACGCTATGACTCTTTTATTTCACATAGAGATTATTTTCAAGACAGTGCAAAATTATGGTACATTTGCATTCGAGTGTAGCATCTGGTAAAGAATGTGTAATAGGCATGGAGAGCGCTGGCTTCTGTATGTGTGTACTGGAGACCCCTAGGGATGGGGCCAGAGAGTCATAGAATAACACTGTAAGTGCCCGAGGAAATGCAAAAAGGTCCTAGAGAGAAAGGTTAAAATGTTCTGATTAACAGCTGGAAAAGACAGAGCAATGCAGTGATGATTCTCTCAAGACGGAAAATTACTGTGAAGCCAATAAAGCTTAAACGTCAGGGCCCCTCACTTGTATTGTCCCTTCCAAGGCCCTGGGAGGGCCTGAGAAGTGTGTTCACGTGGTCATATGTTTTTGTACTATTTGCTAAAGTAAGTCATTTTAACCAAAATTGGTAAAGACCACTGTTTTCTCCCACTCTAACTTTCCTTTCATCTCACTTTTTCGCACGTTCGCTGATACTGGAGATAGCTTTGGGCATAGGAGACCAAAGCTTGGAGCTACATTTACTCTGAGTTTAGTGCGATATATTAACACATAAGGTCTTCAATCACTTCTGAATAAGCTATTACCAGCCATCACAGGGAAGGAATGGCTTCTAGATCCTACCACTCAGTTAACGCTCCTAGCAGGGCCAGAGGCTGTGCTGTGTTATTAACGTGTCCTACAGAACCCAGTCCTGGAGGTATATAGTCAGTAGAAGAGAAATAATGATTGAAATGTATAGAACCAGAAGCTATTCTGTGGAAAATTCTTTCTACTCACCAGATATGTGAACTTGTAACTGGATGATTTCATTCTAATTGATCCTTAATCAAAATGTAAGTTCTCACCTATCAAAAATATACTAGATAATATACTGGTGTATACAATTATAAATGCATCACACATTTTTTTCTTTTTGGAGAAAGTTGCTTAAGACAGAATTTTTAAATTTTATAATATTTTATAGAATTTTAAAAACTTTATAGGATAAATTTCCCAAGAAAGGCACAAACCATAGTAGTCCTACAGATAAGAGTATGTTTGTGTAAGTCAAGAGTTTTAATGCATTCCAACTAACAAAAATTTAAGTCTGATCAACCACACTAGACAAAGGATTGAGTTATCTTTCTGGTTTCTCTATAGAGTAATATCATTTATCATTATCATATGAGAAGGGGATCAAAAAGTAGGCAACCAAAAAATCTAGGAGTACATAAAAGTGTATCAGGGAGTAAATACATAAAATATATGATTTTTCATATTTTATAATCTTTATGGTTTTCTTTTTAAGCTTTTTTTACATTTATAATTTGCTACAAATGATTTTTTTCTTCAACCTAAATAAATATTCATTTTCTTGCTTAATTTTGTGTTTGTAATTTCATATTAATTTTCTAAAAGAGGGCACACCACAAATTTAGACCTCAGGTCTCTCGAAAATCTGAAATTGCCCAAATCTCTACTCATATATAAAGTGTGCATACAGTGTAGTTGTATAGGCGGTCACTCATTCATATGCTTAAGGTTATCAATAATCAGTTAGGTTATGAGTAAAGACTACACTGCATACATTTAACATGACAGATCCTATAATAAGTTGGCAACTTTTGCTCTAAGAAATAAAGCTCTGGATGCTGGCTGCCAGTACTGTGCACCTCATCTATATTCCCTGAGTACTCTGAGTGTTCTGGTTAAGAATCTCTCCTGAGTAAGACACAATCAGCTTCAATGGTGGGCAGAACCATTTTCCATTACAAGAAATCAGACTCCTCAGAAAAATGTCTGTTTCTAGGACTGGGTCAGGAAATATATATTACAAAACCCGGGGATATACCAGAAAGAAAGGAAGCTATCAAAACAACTGAGGCCATGTCAAAAAGGCACGGGAAATAATTTGAAAGCATCAAAAAGATTACTGACTGCAATTTATTGAAATGCATCAAATATATTAAAATCCATGAGTGCATAATGATAGCAAAAAGAAAAAAATGCTTTTTGATCATCTTGGAAAGATTTGAGGGCATAAACTCATTGTGTAAACTGGTTGATAAAGGGAAAGAAAACACTTCTCCAGTCTTTCTTTTACAAATTGTAATTCAGGTTAACCAAATAGTTGATAAGAAAAATGTATGCTGTATAGAAAAATTCCAACCAATACATGCAGAAGGAATAAAAGAATTAAACCATCACTGTTTTGTAACCCTTTTTGAAATAATATATCTAGAAACTTATCATCAGTTGTTGCCAAAACAATTGGGTGAAAGGTTGATGGGGAATTTTTATGAGATGGGTTAGGCCAAAACCATTAATTACAAGAAGAAAGACAGTAGATATTATGCATCCTATGATGTGATGTAGTAGCAAGTGCAGTCTCACCTATGAAATATACTTGTCAAAAGTATATTTTTTTGACAAGTATCTGAAGGAAACTTTAGATCTAACTACCAATTTTCAAGAAACACAGAAGAGGAACATGACACATACCATTGAAACCAATCAGCAAAATCCAAAATGTAAGACATTCTATAGGACAGATGATTCAATTTCTTCTACAAATAAATGGCAAGAGAAAAAAAAGGGGGCATAATCAAAAATTAATTAACAGATTAAAATAAATTAATATTTAAGAGACATTTCATCCAGATGCTGTGGATCTTGATTTGAACAAAGAAATTTTGAAAAAGACAGCTTTCAGGTTAGCAAAGAAGGTTAATTGTGGACAAATTATTAGATGATATTAAGGAATTACTGATAATTTAACATTTGATAATAGTATTGTTATTGTTACAATATTTAAAAATGAGCTTATCTCTTAGAATTTCAAATTGATATACTTACAAATAAAATGATAATAACATTTGAGATTTGCTTGAAAACAATCTAGCTGGGGAGAAAAAAGTGAGGAGTATATTGAAATAAGATTGGCTATATGTTGAACTATTAAATCTGGATAATGGAGGCAGGGAGATTTATATTATTCTAAATACTTTGAGATAACTCTGAAAACTCTACGTTTGTTTCATGGTAGGCAAATGTACACAGCAAATAAATGTAAGAAACACATGTTGAGCAATACTATACTACCTATACTTTCTTGTTATTACTTGTTTTTGAAAATGAAAAAAAAAAACTTGATCAATAGAAAGATCCAATCATGACATTTACAGAATATTAAATACAAATGCAAGAGACAGTGGTGTGCTGGTAAATAGCTCTCTGAAGAAGAAAGCCATGATTTGTAGTGCTTGCCCGTTTGCCTGGTGTGAATACCCCCACTATGGCTGATTTCAAGCTATCGGTGGGACCTCGCTGAATGCAGAGTTCCGAAGAGATGTGCACAATCAGCTCTTGTGAGTCTGCACAACCAGCTCCAGCCCACCACTGGCAGACATAACAGAGAAGCATGAGTTTCCAGAGTCAGACTCTGGATCCTGGGTCCTATTCCAACTCTAACATGCACCCTCTGGTTTCCCTTGATCACTTCATTTTTTCTGAACCTTGGTTTCCCCTTTGTAAAATGGGGATGATAATTCCTACTACATTAAGATATAAGGATTAAATCAGCTCACACATGGAATAGACCTAGTATGGTTCCTGTTGCACCGGGAGTGATCCTTCATTCTAATATCCTTTCTTCTCTTCAAGTGAAAATAGAAGACAGAACTCTTGGTCCGTGGTGGTTTCAAAGTTTCAAATGAAGGGAATGAAGCTGATCTCTTTTCAGAAGGCTTCCTGCCCAGAATTTTTATAATTAGTTAAAATTACAGGTTTCAGGAACAGTGTCACAACCTGCCAGAAACTCACCAAGCTGTAATTTGGTTGGATATTAATTGGTAGGCTAGGAAGTGACTGTGATATGACTGTGGCTAGAATAGAACTATTTATTAAAGGTAGCGGTTTCTGTCCAACATGATATAGAATTGCAAATACACAATAAGAATTAAGTATTATCTTAGAGTTGACATGGTAAAAAGCTGATAACTTTCTTAATCTTCTCCTAGGGAATGTTGAGACCCAGCTGAGATATTTCTGGAATGAATAAGCCTAAAGGTTAGGTTGGAAAATTGGATATGTTTCCATTCACAAGTTTAATTATGTTTGAGCAGAGTTATTAATAATAGTAGCATTTTACTGCCAAATTCTTTATTTAAGTTGGGTAATTAACCATGGTCTCAGTTAATGAAAAAGAGGTTTTTTTTTAAATTTTGCTTTGTTTGCTAAATAACTTATTTTTCTGTGAAGAAATCTAAGATTAAGGTAATCACTGATTTGTCTGTCAGTAATAATGCAGTTTTCAAAATTACTCAATTATATACATATATAAATGTTTTTCGGTTTATTATAACTAAGACTAGCAAGAAGCTGAATTATAAGTCAAGCCCATTTTTAGAATATGGAGACACTAATACTAAAGGCATTTGAAATTCAATTTACATGTGTGGGTTAATGTGTTCCCACTGAGAATTTACTTGAACAACTTGGGAGAGTTGCACGAATCATAAATCTACATATTTTGAATTTTTGAGCAAATACTTAGGAGATAAGAAGCAGTATGCTGTATCATCCATCTGAAGCAATATGCTATATCATCTATGCTAATCTTCTTTGATCTTTAAAGAATAATTTTCCTTCAGAAAATTAAAACATTTGCCCCTTGGAAATTTGAATTTCCTGTTTTCTTAAAACGGTGCTATTTATACTAAACTGAATTTAGTGGGCCATAATAAGTATGTTTTAAGAAAGGAAATGGGACAAAGTAAAGTAAAAGATATTAGTGCGTTACACATAGAAAGGATAAATAGTGTTTTGTGAAACACTAGTTTTTGTTTCAGGTATGTATGTGTATACATTCCGATTTGTAAAGTAAAATTTATTTTTGAGTCATGGTTAAAAAAAATTTGATGCTTTAAAATGTACAATAAAAAGAAGTTACTGAACATAAAATAACAACTGTCCATTTTGTGGTCCATATCTTCTTGAAAAAAATTTTTTAAATATAATCATCCTAGATTTAGAGGCGGGCAGGGATGCCTAGCCTACAGGGGAAAGTAGAGATCAGTACAAAGAGGCGAGTTGCATTCTTGGGGGGCTATGGTTGTGGAGATGTACCTTCTGCCAGTTTTAATTGTATCCTTTCTCAGCAGGAAGGATACACTACGTGACCTATCCATCCATCCATTTTACCTATATATAAATAAAATTTAGTATAATATAGTATAGTGTATTTATTATATTGTATTCTTTATACTAGCCCTATTATCTCAATTAGATTTCAAAATTTGATGTGAGGGACTTTGCGTTTGGGTTCTGGTATCTTCTCACCCTTCACGTGCCTCACTCACAGTAGTATGTACTTGCTAAGTAATTACTGTTAATAGTGAAAATGGCTTAAGTTCACCCAACATACTATTTAGCCACCTTTATTCATCTGTTTTTATATATATACACGTATTCTACCTTCCACAAAGGATTAACATCAGCTTATGGCATGAATAAATAAGAAAATAATGGCTGAATTATAAATAAAAATAAAGAACCATAATATATAAAAATATATACCTTGGTAAATATTTATTTATTGATTGATTGATTGATCAAAAAATAAGTAGAGCTAGAAACTTCCCAGTAGGCAAAGTGAACAGGAACATGTATCAGTTACATGATTCTTATTATTAAAGAGAAAGAGACACCCTCAGGGGAAAGAAAGATTTTCCTTACATATATGACTATGGACACTTCTCACATGAAGTTTCATGTGAGAGGTGATGAGTATGTGGACTAGAAAATATTCATACCACCACTCCAGAAGAAACTGGGATAATGGATTTTATTTCTGTGTTACTTCTGCTCCTCCATAAATGCTAAAGGGTTTACAATAAAACCCAGCAAAGTAAATCTGTAAAAAGACAGGAAATTATGATCCAATAAGGTAATTTTTTTGCCTATTCTGAACATATCACTTAGAACATTTAGAGGAAACTGTTCAATCATCCCCAAATGCCACCTACCTTAACCAGATTTTTCGCTAAACTGGATGGTAGAGAGTGTAAGGTTACCTTCCCTGGCAAAGGCCTAGATCACGGGCATTTAGGATTGTTGGTTGAAAGCAAATTCTTCTTTTTGCTCATGCTTTGCTCTGTTTCTTCCCTGTATTACTGCTAATCACCAGCTTTTGTTCAATCTGGTAGTACTATTCTTGTTTTTTCAAGCTTCGTGTATGTCAGGAGGTCCTATTAGTTTTCACACAAATATCCACAATTGATCTGGGAGTGAAGGAGAAAGACAGAAGACCTAGTGTTTGGAACCTCACACAGAATCATTAGAATGGTCAGATATTTATGAAATGTCTATTTTGTGCAGAAATGGAAGAATCACTTCTATAACTTGCAAGTTCAGAGTAGAAAACATCTGAGTAAAGATGAGCCACAAAAATGGGGGGCCTAGACCCCTTGAGAGGAATTCCTGTAGGAAGCCAGTGATTAAACACAGGTGATAGTGTACAGGGTGTTGGACTTGGGGCAGTGGAACAATGGCAAATACCTAGAGAAAAGGGATAAAGAAGATCTGTAGGAATGACCAGGAAAGTTATACTTCAAATTTACTTGAACAAAGGCTCTTAAAAACGAGAGTAAAGAAGACATGATGAAATGAAATATCCTTGAACTGGCTGTAGTAAACCTAAGAGAGATAAGCTTTGGGAAAGCATAGAAACAACTGCTAGGTTGCCATTTCAAGAATACGGTTGCAGATGAAAGCCACTTTAGAAGGAAACATGCTAACATGTCGAGGTTTTGGTTTTTTTTAGGGGTTTAACAACTCTTTTGAGAAATACATTGTTGGGCTGTAATTTATTTGTGTAATAATCAGAGAGTTTAGTTGCTAGCCAAGAAACTAACTGGCTGTTTGCCCCAGAAAAGAAATTTATTAAGAAGGCATTGGGGAGCTCACAGAATCACCAGGAAGCTTGCAGAACCAGGTTCAGGACATTGGAGGAAATAAAGGGGAACAAGGAAGCTAGAACCAGAGCCTAGATTTATGCCACGGAATCCATCTGGTAAGAGCAGGGCTGCCTGCTGCTGCCACTAAGCACTGCCCACCACAGCTGTTTCCTACCGCTGGCCGGCACTGCTGGACTCCCACCCATCCTTGGAGACTGGATGCAGCCGCTGCTACTGCTGCTGTCTCCGAAATGGCTTCTCCCCTGTTCCTGGCTCTTTGCTATCACTAGTTCAAGATTTATGGGGGCAGAATGCCAGGGAAGGGAGGCAAGATATGTCTGACTGGCTGAGTCTAAGTTATGTACTTATGTGTTTGCCTCAAGGAATGCTGAGAAAGTGTGAATCTAGCCATTTGGGCTCTCATAGTGAGAAGTGAACTTTGTCTTCCATCAAAACTCATAAGGTGCAGAATTCCTCAAAGAGACATAAGGTTTAGATATTCTAGGCATCCAGAAAAAGAAAAAAAAAGATAAATGTCCACTAAAATTTCCTTTTAGGCCTTCATATCTTCTTGAGTTGTTGAATGATTTTGGACCTAAATTCTCAGGACAGCCTAGAAAAGTCAATGCAATGAGTCAATTTTCTCTTCCAGTTTAAATGATGTAATTCAAACCTGCCTAGAGCCATTGTCTGAAGATCCAGTTAAGCCTCAAGTGCGTCACAACTTCTTAGTGCTGAGTGCCAAGATTTTAAGTTTTGATATAAAATTTATTCTGTTGTCGGTGCTTATATTTTAGGTGGAATAATTGAAAATAAATCTAAATGTTTGGGATTTTATCATATGTATGCCCTCCAAGGGCTCCCAGGAAAGGCTTAGTAATGATGATAGTTCACGAACTGGATCTTGCAGGCACTAGCAGTATAGGCATGTCTTTCTCTTCACCAGGCCCCCTGCCAGCCACCCTAGTCCTCTCTACAGCTGCTGCAGGCCAGTCTCCTTTCTGTCTCCTATTAGTTGACAATGCCAGTTACAGAGAATCATGCCAGACCACACTCCAGTGTGGCAGCTGTACAAGTAGGGACATGGAAAAATTATTCAACTAGTTGTGATTAAAAATTCTTATTCTTATATATGCAGCTTAAAAAGACATTAGATTCTGAAAATGTAGAGTAAGAACCTAAATAACTCCCATAAGTTTCTAAAATATGTAGTTGGAACCAAAATAACTTCTATAACCCTTCCTGGGAGGATGCCCTCCCAAGCTATTCTAGCCTAAACTTAGAAAATAAGGTTTATTTTTAACTTTGGTACCTCTCTGAGTTATTCTGGGAAAGTTTTCTTAGGGATTTTCCAGTGTCATTAAATGCTACAGGCAGACTATGTGCTGCACAAAGCTGGATTTTGTCTGCATTATCCTTGGAGATAAATCCAAGAAACTCCATGGGTTTGCTGTTTACGCCAGCCCAAGCTAGGCTGAAAGATGTCAGGGTGATGATGCATCTGATAGTGACAACCCTGAATGAATGCGGGGGCTGGGCTGTTATATTATGTTTTCATTAATAGTTGCACTTCTTGAGATCTGATTCATTCCTAGCCATAGGCCATTGAGCCCTTACTAATTTGCATAAGTGCTCAGAATCATGCTAATTTTTTCTTTTTATTTCAGCATATATATTTTTTCTCTTCTATTTCAGTATATTTTGTGTTAAGAGAAAACAAGCAAACAAATAGATTTTTGATAAGCAAATGGCGGCTCAGCTGAGAGAGGTAACTTGTAGCTAAAAAGCTACAGATTAGTATACAGTGGAGGAGATAAAGATCCTGATAAATTGGTGGCTTCAGATTTTCCCGTGTATACTTCTATAGGTTCTGCAAGATTCAGAGATGCTAAACTCTCATCATGTTGTCAAATTGATGCTAACATTTATCATGAGGCAAATCTTCCTAACATTTCTATCAATGGCCTAAAAGAAGATAGTAGGTTTTCAGTTTATTTCCAAAGTGATTCTTGCATTTTCAGGTTGCACTGAAAAGTGAGGTTGAAGGTGTGATGTGGAGGTGATTCACTGTTCCCAAAACACAATCCCAAAGGGGACACTGAGGAGCAAAATTCCATGTGAAACCCTGTTCCTTGTCTGCCCCTTCCCCTAGACCTTCTATGATAGGAAGGGAGTAAAAAGAGGAAGGTAAGGAGAGAGGAAACTGGCAGGAGTATGATGGAATCAGCTCTCACTGGCTTGGGAGAGCCAGTAGTGTGCATTTGTTTCCAAACTTACATTAAGTGACACATCTGAGAGTTTAAAATCAGCCACAGTGGGAATATTTACACCATCGACATTATTAACCATTGACATTATTAGCATTCCACTGATCACCTGCTATTGTAAGGAACTTCGTGTATAACAACCTTACCATTATTATCACTTCCGGATTCTGACTTGTCAGAGTATATATAAGTTCTAAAGGCCTAGGCCAGGGGTGGGGAATCTGTGGACTTCTAAGTCCTTAACTATGGCCTTTGGACTGAATTCTGATTTTACAGAACAAATCCTTTTATTTTTATCAATACATTTTTGTTCATCTTTTATATTTTTATTTCATTTTTAAAATGATGTATTTAAAATACCAAAGAATAAAATAAGTTTCAATGAAATAATCCTACTAGATTGACTGGCACAAATAGAACATTAGTAAGTCATAAGGGCTAAACTGATGTCTGTTACACTCATGATTTAGTTCTAACTTCCCCCACCTGACTGGCACCACTACCAGCATGAGGCTGGTTGGAGAGAGTTTAGGGGTCAAGTATGCCAGTCTGTATCAACTTTTGACAACAGTGCCCTGTCTTTCTGTTTGAAGTGGAATTTGTGAATAGTTGCACAGCTCAACAGTATTTTTTAATTATCTGCTTAACAGCCTATCACATCAAAGAAGACCAAGAGAAGCCTGAAGGAAGAAAACAGATTTTTTAATGAGGATTGCAATTGCAGTATTATCTTGTTTCTGCTAAAGATAAGATGATTTGCTTGCTTTGTGATACTGCAGTAGCAACATTAAAAGAATTCAATGCTCATCAGCATTATAACACTCACAAGGACCACAAATATTTTAAATTAGAGGGAGAGGCATGAAAAGTTGTATTGCAGAAATTAAAAGATGAAAAGCAAAAGCAAAGACAATTCTTTGAAGCAGCAATAAGACCCAGAAATAATGCCACTGATGCAACTTATAAATAGCTTATGTACTTGTGAAAAAAGGGAAGCCATTCAGTGATGCAGAAATTGTGAAAGAATACACTGTCAAAGTTGTAGGATGTTTAGACCCTGATAACATTTCAAGATACAAACAACTGCCTCTTTCAAGAAGAACCATAACTAATCGGCAGCATGAAATAGCCTTCAACTTAACAGAACAACTTCATGCAGTACTTCAAAAAGAAATTATATATTATTCAATGACTCTGAATGAATCAACTTATACTAACTCAGTGCAGGTTTTATACTTCATTCACTTCATAACAGGAGATTTTCTTTGCTATGAAGAATTACTCACTTTGGGCACTCTTTCAGACAGAACACAGGGAATAGATATCTTCAACAACTTTCAAGATGAATGTCATGAAGTTGGGCTGAATTTGGTAAATTTAGTGAGTGTATGTACAGAGAGTGCACCTTCCATGGTAGGAAAACATTTTTAATCTTTATTTCAAAGATTAAAAAAAGCATTAACAGATCCAGATGCTCTCATTTCTTTTCATCATATCTTGCATCAGCAAAATATCTGTGCTAAAGCTACTATTTTAAATGACACTTTGCAACAAGTTGTAAGTATTGTTAAGTGTATTTGTGCAAATGCAACACAACATTGTCAGGTTCATATCATGCTACAGTTGAATGATGAGGCATTCAGTGTGGATTTGTCATATCATTCTGAAGTGCATTGGCTATCGTAGGGACAGTATTAGCCAAAATTTTATCTCTTCAAAACCAGATAGTTAAATTTTATGAAAAACAGAGTCAGCAATGTGAATTATTGAAAGAAGATGTGTATAGGAATGCAGCATTTCTGTGTGATATCATGGCAAATCAAAACAACTTGAATATTTCTTTGCAAGGTAAAGCTAAGTCTATATATGATATGTAGCAAAAAATCCAAGCATTTCGAACAAAGCTATTTTTTTAAAAAACACTTCTTCAAAAGGAAGTTTCAGATGAACATTTTCCCCAGTTAGCAAAGGTTACTGATGAACAAGATGATACATGTGAATCATTTGAATAATAAGCAGCTGTTATAGACCTATTAATTGGAGAATACAATGAAATGTTCACTGACTTTGAGAATCATAACATCACACTCAAATTGGCATTTTGGCCTCATTTAGTTGATATCACCAAGGCATCTAAGGAACGATATACAGATGGGGTTGATTGAGCTATAAATAGATAACATTTTAAAGTTATTGTTTGATGCAAAGAAAGATCCAATTGAAATATGGAAAAATCCAGAATGCCCACACCTTCTGCAACATGCCTGAAAAATATTTTCATGCTTTTCAACCACTTATTGCTGCAAATTTACATTTTCCTACCTAACCCAAATTAAGACACCCTTGAGGTCAGAAATGACTGATACCCATCTTGAGGATCAACTGAAACTGTAGCCCTCCATGCTGCAACCAAATATTCAAATGGTTTCCAACAAAAGGCAGACACAAAAAAGTCATTAAAAGGTTAGTTAATTTTATAAAATTAGCAGGCCAGGTGTATTGGCTCACATCTGTAATCCTAGCACTCTGCGAGGCTGAGGCAGAAGGATCCCTTGAGTTCATGAGTTTGAGATCAGACTGAGCTAGAGGGAGAGACCATGTCTCTACAAAAAAAAAATAGAAAAATTAGCCAGACGTGGTAGTCCCAGCTACTTGGGAGGCTGAGGGAGGAGGATTGCTTGAGCACAGGAGTTTGAGGTTGCAGTAAGCCACAATGATGCCACTGCACTCTAGCCAGGGTGACAGAGCAAGACTCTGTTTCAAAAAAAAAAAAATTAAATTAACAAATAGTTTTCATTTTTTGAAATATTAAGTACACAGTAGTTAGATTTTTAGAAAATAATGTAAATTTTTAAGTATATCTAACTGAAGTTTTTTAATGTGGCCTTATTTGATTACAGCTAAATTAATGCAGCCTTCCAACATGAAAAGTTTCCCCACCCCTGATCTAGACTATAGTCTGCGTATTTAAACCTTTGTGTACTTAAGATATTCAGGATTGGAATAATAAGTTCTTTATTTAAAAGTTATTCAGTATACATATTTCCTGTGCAACTTTAACTTGCTAGGTCTCTCAATGCATAGTTAGTGATCTTTTTGTCCCACTCTCCTTTTTTTTTAACCCCATTCTCTGTTCCCCTCGCTTGATTAATTGGTCTTCTCAGTGTAGACCCTGACATTTTATGAAGTATTTATATGTACATTGCCTGGTTAATATGATCTAAGGTATCAAATAGTATTATAGACTCTTTCAATTCAGCAAACACTAATTGAATATCTCCTTTGCCTAAGACTCAATGCCAGAGAAAATAAGACATAGTATCTGGTCTCAAGAAAAATGAAATCAGCCAGACATAGTGGCTCATGCCTGTAATCTTAACACTTTGTGAGGCCAAGGCAGGAGAATTGCCTGAGGCCAGGAGTTTGACTTTATGATTGCATCACTGCACTCTAGCCCTGGCAACAGAGCAAGACTCTGTCTCAAAAAAAGAGAAAGAAACATGAAATCTAGGGAGAAAATCAGACATGTATACAACTAAGACTAATGCAGAACATAATGTGAAAGATTATTAGAAAAAGGTCAAAGAAAATACAAGCTGTAGTCCAGAGAAGGGAGATTATTGTTGACTGCAAAAATTAGAGAAGGCTGCATGAAGACAGACCCATCTCAACTAAGTCTTAAAGAATTGGTGTGCATTTTGAAGCTGAACCTTTTAGTTTTTATGAATATATGTCTATAAGATTCAAATTAAAATAGTTTGTGTATTACTTCATATTGTTTACTGATCTGCCAGAATTAGCTTATCATCATGGGAG
Source organism: Lemur catta (assembly GCF_020740605.2). Classification (NCBI taxonomy): domain Eukaryota; kingdom Metazoa; phylum Chordata; class Mammalia; order Primates; family Lemuridae; genus Lemur; species Lemur catta. The sequence continues at coordinate 47,975,816 of NC_059135.1, forward strand.
TCAGAAAAACTTAACAAAAAATAAGATTTTCAGGTCATAAATATATGGAGCTATAGTAGATTCAGAAGATGCTGAGGCAAAAAATGCATTTTGCTTATCTCTGTGCTCTCCACAGGTTATGCTCGGAGCACTGTTTATAGGACTGTAATAAAACTTTGCAATTACTTATGACTAATTATAATGGTGAGCACTTTTACAAGTATGATATTGTCAAAAACTACAATCAGAAAAGTGAGGAGATTGATTTTATTCAGGCCATTGCAAAAAGGAGAGCACCCCAGATCCAAAGATCAGAGGGTCTCTGTAGAGTGATGTTATATTAGACTTTTATAGGCAGGAGCTGATGATTTACAGGTGGGGGGATTTGTAGTTGGAATTTTTCAATCAGGCTAGATCTCAATCAGTTAGCTTAACAGGAACGGATTATTTATCTCTGTAACTAGCTAGTTTCAGGGGAAAAGCAGTTCTAATCTTAGCTAATCACTCATGAGACCAAGAACAGGACATTGACTAAGGGCAAAATGAGAAGGGTCTGTGTCTAGCCTTGTCAGCAGGTTCAGGCAAAAAGGGAAAGGTATGTGTTTGACCATGTCAATATCTAAACCTCGCAGTTACTCTGAAGTATATTATCATCACCAAAAATCAGAAACTGACATTCAGAGAGTTTGAAAGTCTTGCGGAGATCACATAGCTAATAAACCACAGAATTGGAATTTCAACCCATGTCCTTCTGGCTCTCTCTTTTTATTATGCCACATTACTTACATTGTGTTGAATGAATGCTTTAGCCATAATTTTTAAGGATAAGTTATTTTCTATATATATTTTTACATGCTACCTAGTTTGGACAGAATGTCCTCCAAAAAACCAGGTCTAAATGTTTAGACTTGACAGACATCTGTTCACAAGCTGGTTTATAAACACTCAAATAAATATAACTTTCAAGTGAACGAATAGGGAGAAATATGGGGTTGCATCCTAGTGTCTTTATATTTAGAGTCAATATTCACAGTGATTACTCTTGCTATAAATCAATAAGGTATATTCTAATAGAAAGTATCATTGTTTCTTTTTTAACTCTGCTCTGTGAAGCCCTAGAGGTTTGCAGGAGGTGCTTCAAGATCCTCATAGAGGTTTTTGGCTGCCTGGGAGGACAGAACAGGAATCAGGCAGGGCTTGGTTACCTAGCTTCTGCCTGAGCTGTTGGGTATATATGTTGGACATGAAACTTTAAAAAGGATCACTAAAGAAGATAGTAAAAATGTGAAAACCACTGATTTGATAGAATAAATTATTTTAGCAAAACACATGCTGAACATATATTTCTCCTGGAAGCCTTGAGTTCCTAAGTTTATTGGCTATTGCCAGCTCTCTGGGGACTCTTGCTGTGCTTTTGATATTCAGAGAAATGCAATGTTAAGATGCACCTGAAACGTTAGTTGGCACAGCAGGGGAATCTAACCTGGCTGGCCTGAATCATTTGGCATCTATTCCATGCTCAAATTATTGTGGTAATTATGAGTGTGAAGTGATAATTTGTAGCTGAGTTTTGTCCTGGGGCTCAGTCATCTGATTGTTTCTTTTTTAAATCATGTTTTATAATATCATGTTAGTAAACAGACCAGGTGTTGCTTCATAGTACCTGCATTACATTCTCTGAACACTGAAACAAAAATTGAAGCAAAACAAAAGCCACTACACTTCTGGCTGTGCTATCTTCCTAAGCATAGTGATTGTGTCTATTCTAAGTGGAAGAAAAGAATGATCAGTTTAAGCTTGGGATCTAGGAACTGTTGGAGCCAAGAAATTTAGGGGCATCTTGTCACTGCTGGCAATGGGAGTGTGGGCTTTTTAACTTAGAGGCAAGCAAGCAAAGGCTGGTGCTTTTCTTCTTCCTCTTGTTCTCCCGTTCAGGGATAACCTGGCTGCCCCCTACTCTAGCTGTCATGTGCCAAGAAGCTCAGGCAATGACAGGAGATGCTATTATTAGCTTTAATTCCCTCCCTAATCTCCTGGATTGGGGCAGGAGTGCTGTGGTCAAAGGAAGATAGCAAAATGAGAAATAAGAAGACAAATCAGCCAGAAGATACTAGAAAATAGAAGAAAATGAAATAAAGGAACTATGAGCTGTGTTTACCCATTGGAAAGCAAAACAAGTGAATTATTTGTGTGAGTCAAAGTTTCTAGACATTTTGGAAGAATTGAATCTTAGGAAGCTGTGTTTTGAAAGAGGTTATGAACATGGATAGACAGGAAACAAGTGACATTTGAGGCAGGGAAGACTGCAAGTGAGAGAACTTATAGTGGGAATGAACCATGGACATTGACCATGAAAACATACGTAGGGGTGAAAAATAAGTAGGTAGGAATACAGAGGTTAACATCAGTAGAGCTAAAGTTTTCATTTAGCTGCTAAAATTATAATTATTGATAAACTGGTAATCAATTTATCTTATATAAGGGTTAGAAAATTTTTTTTATTCTTCTTTGATAAGGTTGGAAATTTACTCAGTATGGGAGGAGTCACTTTCTTGGTCCCCTGAATGGAGAAGAAAATTAGTATTAGCTATCCTAGGAGCCTAATAATCACATATTTCTTTTGCTTTCTCTTTCTCAGGTTAGAATTGGCAGATCTGAGTAATAATAAGCAGGAGGAAGAAAAGAGAGCGCACAAGAGAAACGTGTGATTAGAGCACTCCTGACATAGTTAATACTAACTTTCTTCCCTAGTTACGGGGACCAAGTTCTCAAGATGCTTATGGATAGATTATTTAAAAGAGTAGTTCTCAAGGTGAGGGCTCTGAACTACCAGCATCAGTACCACCTGGGAAATTGTAAGAAATAACAATTTTCAGGCTTCATCCTAGGCCTAGTAAATCAGAAACTCTGAGGTATGATCCAGCAATCTGTGTTCTTAATAAACTTTCCAGGTGATTCTCATGCACATTAAAATCTGAAAACCACTGCCTTAAATTTTTTTCTTTTTTCAATATAAAAGTGCTCCATAAAGTGGAAAGTTGATGACTTTCTCTCTTAAACTCCTTCTCTATATGCTTTACAATTTTATTGTTAAATCTGGGAGGAAAACACATAGATACACACACACACACACACACACACACACACACACAACAGTGAGGTGGTGCTAGGCCTCTGGCACATACTAATCTCCCTTTAACAAAGAGAAGTGTATCTGGGCTCCACACCTACAAACAGCAGCTGCAGGAGCACCCAGCTGGGGTGCAGCAGGCACAGCATCAGTCCCTGCCGTGGATGGATAAGCCCAGGAATAATATTTTTTCAATCAATTCTTAACCTGAGACTCAGAAGTATTTTATTGGACAGAGCCTCAGAAACCCAATCATTGTGTCCAAGACAAAAATACAACTGGGGATACTGAACTTTAAATCTAAGAGAATTTAGCAACCCTTTATTAAATGCACAGAGTTAATTGGTAGCTGCAACTTTGGGAGGTCAAATAAAAATGCCAGAGGTAACAGACACCACACTAAAAGGGAGACAAGTGGAAATAAGGAGGCATTGTGCACTAAATGTAAGGAGAGCTGAGATACAGCTTTTTGACAAGAGGAAGGAGAGTGAGAGTCGTGGGACGGACAAGAGGCAGATAAGAGGGGCGGGAGTCCCAGGTGAAAAGGTGAGGCTGAGCGTTACTATCCAGGAAGAAGAGGGACACCATCCACTTAGAGTCATGGCCAGTCTTTTTATTTAAGCATTGCAATAAAAATTAATTGATTGATTGATTAAACTATGACTTTTACAGAAAGCATAGCTAAGGCTAGACATAAAACATACTGTCATAAATAACCATAAAACATAGATATCCTTATATAACTAGTAACTAAAATTTTGAGTTCTCATTATGTGTCAAGCACTGTACTAAGTGCCCTCATTTAATTCTTACAACACCCTATGAAACAGACACTCATAACTATCTCCACTTAAGAGATGAGGAAACTGAGGCTCTTAGAAGGAAAGTTAAACAGCTCATAACTAGAGGATTTGAATCCAGGCAGTCCTCTCCAGAATCTCAGGGCCTCACCGCCCTGCTATAAGTAATACAAGGAAGATACATAAATCTCTCAAGTTCTCAGGTCTCCAAGATGATTTGATACTATTCTATATGCTATCATCCTTTTTAAACAATTATTATTTCCTTATTATAAAGCAATATATGATCCTTGCATCTAACTCAGAAAATTCAAAAAAGTATGCAAAAAATAAAGATCATTCTTGGTCCTATCATCCAGAGATTGCCGATGCTAACATAAAATACATTTTATCCTTGCACCTGTTCCCACATAACTGTCTAGTGTGTCTTTTAACAGGCAATCAACTCTGGCCCAGGCACTCTGATTCACTAGGTCTGTGTGGGATCAAAGCTTGTATATTTTAATAAGTACATCTTCTATAGTACTATAGTTCAAGCTCAGTTGTAAAAACATTGTTCTATACCTTAGGTTTTCAAATATTCCTGTGTAGAAAATCCTGTATTCAGTTTCTCTCTGGATTCTAGAGCACCTTAAATTTTCTCATCAAAGCTATCTTTTAGAGTCAGGAAGATATCTAATAGAGAAGTTGTTGCCAAACTTTAACATGCATCAGAATCACCTGGAGGACTTGTTAAATCACAGACTACAGAGTATTTGATTCATTCAGCCTGGGATGGAGCCCAAGCATGTGCATTTCTAACAGGTTCCTAGGGTGCTGCTACTGCTGCTGGTACAGGGACCACACTGTCAGCACCACTGTAATAGACAGCACTTCACAATGAGAGTTCCTGGTAGAAACTCTTCTTGTGATCTTTCAACATCCCTTAAAATTCAAGTGCAAGAGCCTGACCTTCATGCCATTGTTTAGAAACAAATTTAGTGACATATAATAGCATGGTTAGTAGCATCCCTTCCTCAGGAACTCCATATGTGAAAACTCTATCCATCTGTTTCCATGTCTCTAGGACAACATAAAAGTGTAACAAGAAAAGAATAGCTGCTGACTTTGTCAGCTAAAAAATCTTAAACGCTCAGATGATTGTTGGTGGTGATGGAAGGGGCAGTAGGACAAGGTCAGTTGCATCCAATAACAGGCATAACACCTATCATAGAAGTCTAATATGTGACATTTCTTAAGTAGGACAAATACCAGAGGAGGATGTTGATGCTACTGGCAGTTTTTATGAATTATACATGATGCATTATTTTAAAATTCAGCAGAAAACTGCCATTTACCCTCTATAATAAAAGGTGTTATATGAAAAATGAAGTGCTAGGAGAGTAAATAGGAGGTGCTACCAACATTTCTTTTTGCTCTTTAGTACCTGACAGAAGACCAAGCTTTTAAAAGTAGGGTTGACCTTTGGGAACCTAGCAGAAGTTTTCCTGAACTAGATACCTTAGCACGGTTACTCTGTGCTTCCAAACTGGCAACCGATTTCTCAACTCTAACACTACTATTTTATTGGCTTTTGGCTTTAACTCTTTGATGCTAAAGTAATATAAATTTATAGCTCTATTTGGCATTCAACATTTACCTGTCAACCACCAGAAACAGAAAATCCACTGCCAGACAATGTAATTCATCCTAGAATTTTAAACGTTAAAATTAGAAATTTTCATTATGACTAGAAATTGCTGAAGTCATCTAAGAAAATTCATTCATTATTCAGTCAACAAATACCTATTGAGCACTTCCTACGTTCCAAGCATCATTATAGATTCAAGGAATAAAGCAGTGCAACGAAATACACACAGGTAGTCTTGACCGTTAAGGAGCTTACACCGTAGTGGTGATGACGTCTGTCTTATTCTGGGTCTGTGCGAGCCTTGCTATGTGAGGAAGCAGCAGTGAGGTATCACTTAGGGGATTGTTAGAAAACGCAGAATCTCAGGACTCATTCCAGATGTCCTGAAACAGAATCTGTATTTTATTTAACAAGATCCCCAAGTGAGTTGTATCCACACTAAAATCTGAAAATCACTGCTCTAGAAAATAGAGCCTGAAGTAAAAGATTAAAGTTCTGATTTTATTTGGGAGTGCAAGCCCAAGAGAGTAAGAACAAGCAGAAAAGAGAAGGAAAAGGAAGCTGCAAAGCAATGAGATAATGCAACTTCAAAATGAGTCTGGAGAGGGTACAGCAGGTCATTCAGCAAGTGGGCTTGCTCTGCATGTGGAACCTCTGCAGACAGTTGGCAAGGAGAGTCCCACTTAGCTTTCCTTCCTGAATCCTGCTTTCTGCTGCTTGAGGTTAACACCACTGGGAGGTTTCTGCACCCTTGCCCTTCTGGGTTACAATATCCAAGTCTACAAATGGAGCAGTGAGCACATACCAAGACACACCACACCAGGTGTGGTGACTCCTGTCCATAATCCCAAAACTTTGGGAGGCTGAGGCAGGAGAATCGCTTGAGCCTAGGAGTTTAAGACCAGGCTGGGCAACAGTGAGATTTTATTTCTACAAAAAAATTTTAAAAAGAAAGAGAAAAATAAGAGAGCAGTCAAGAGTTTCTGAGAAGATATACAAAGTTTATGTCTCAAGATAGCATATATGGAAACTTCCATCTACATAAGTCAGTAGACGTGAATAGAAATGGTATTTACTTGTCAAGTCAGCAGAAACACAGAAAACCCTCTGCCAGACAAGATAATTTGCATAGGATTTTGAATGTTACATTAGAAATTGTCATCAAGACTAGGAGTTACTGAAGTCTTTCTTAACATTCGCTAGTACTCCCAGACTCCCTGATTATGACCTCCTGTTCCTTTGAGATCGCTCAGGATTTACATGTATCTATGATTTTATTAGCTCATCCCTTATTCCCAGGTTTCTAGTCCTGCTTTCCCACATTATTAATGCCTGTAGTGCATTTATTACCTTCTGAATCTCAAATATTGAGGCTCATTCCTATTCACCCAGTATACTGGCCCAAACAATATTGTGCACATGTCTACTTTGATAACATCATGCTCATACCCGCATTCTTGGACAAGAAATCAGGTCCAGATATAATCAAATAATCTGGGTCAGTAAATATAGATAAATAAGTGGGAGGAGTTTTCAAAGAATAAGCCACAGATCCAAGACTCGAGAGAGCATGGCGCACACTCTCTCAGGAGTGTGACCTCCCCAAGTGCTCCTACTATGAAAAATTCTCATTCAGATAATCCAGATTGTACTTGGTCTGAAATCTATGGAAATAACAAAAATGTGGCCAATACCCAAATGTCATGAATTGCTATCCCTAGCAATGAGAATATAGATTTTCCTTTTCATTTTTGTCATTTTCTGTGCTTTTCAAAATTTCTGTGATAAAGCCGTAATGCTTTTAAATTGGAAACTCTCCAATTATTTTCCTGAAATAATATATTTTGGCAAGGAAACTCTATTAAAAACAGAGTAAGGAGAAACCATAATGGCATGTAGCTATTAAATTTTAATTTCTATACCTTATAGATACTCAGTAAATCTCCCTAAACTCTAGTCTAGAATGTAGAAAACTCTGGATTTCCACAACTCCCGAAACATAAAGGAGAAAATTTTTTTCTCAGAGCAAAAGAGGAAAAATATCTGAAGAGTCAAAGTAGAAATTACACTTTCTGAAGGCAATACTGTACTTCCAAGTGTCTAGTGAGGCATTTCAAGGATGTCTGTGACTTTCCTGTGCTGGTGAAACACAGCCCCTCTACTGTCCAGCCCTGGAGCAATGAGAAGGGCCTTTAGAAATGTCAGTGTGTGGTGTTGGTCAGCCCTAACCTCTAGTCACCTTTTAAGGAAGTGCTCAGTGCCACACGGCACTTTTAATCTTTTCTATTTTTTTTTTCTCTGAACAAGGAGGGTCCTTTTCAAATTTTACTTTAAATTCCAATTTCAACGTATATACCACACACCTAGCAGAAACATGTTGTCCACTAGTTGATCATTTGATCGACTCCGATGGGCATGTCAGAGGTAATTTTGTATAAATGTTAACAGATATGGTTAGTTTATTTCTACAGATTTGTTGACTGCCAGCTACTACTTATACTTCATGTGCTATTACAAAAATAATAATAACCTCTACTCAGATTTACAAGATAATGGATCTTCTAAAGGTGATTTTTATATCAGTTCAGAATTCATTGATACTAAAAAGCCCTCCTCACCTAGATATTAAATGTTCTGTTTAGATTTCGTAAGTCTCAGGTTAAAATCTCTGAGACAAAGAGTGAAAATTGGCCTTCTCATTGTGTCTGCTGCCTTGATTTGGGACACTAGAGGCTTCCATCCTCTAATAACGTTAATGTTTGATAGCTAAAACTGGTTAATTCACTTGAGAATACCATACTTAAGGACATGAATTACTAACGGCCATTTGGCTTCCCTGTAATTATTTAGCTGATTTGATAAATTATGAAAATAAATGCATCGTCTTAAGAGAGATAATGATTTCTGACCATTCACTTTTCACATTTCACCAAATTACTGAGTAAGTATAGCTAGATAGGCTTGCCCCTGCACACATATTACAAGCACTGGGGCTTGCTACCCTTTTTGTTTGTTAAACAGTGAGGTATCGTATTCACTTTGATGATCCAATGTGAATGACTGCTTGTAGGTCCCATCCTCCTAACTGACTATGCATAGATACTCTTCAAATCCCATGTCTTGGTCTCTTTCATTTACAGGAAAAAAAAAAAAAAAAACAAAACCCTACTTATTAACAATTGATGATTCTAATAAAATTTTTATATTTTTCATATTTAGAAAGTGACTCTTCAAGTTAGTAGGTAATTTGGGTTGGTTTATAAGCCAGAGTGTATGATGTAGATGAAATTGCACAGGAAGCAGTATGTCTTGATGTCCTATTTTAATCAGAAAGTAAATTTCACTGAAACAAAAATCATAAAATCTTTCTTGACAGACTAAGAGTGGTAAGTAAAATGGCATGTGGTAAAATTATAGTATTTCTATAAGAGATCTGTTATTAACATTTAACACGTCAAAATACATTGCTGTGCATTTAAAAAAAATCATACTGTGTGTTTTAAACATGCCTCTATCAGGCATCCAAAATGCTTGAGATGGGGGAGAGGGACTTTATTATATTAAAGATGTGGGATATACTGTTACAATAGATATGCAGCCAGAAACAAAATAAAATCATATGAGTACTTCTTAAAATATGTAATGTGGGAAACAAATTACTCCACAATTATGTACCTTGCTTGAAAAGAAAAAAACTTGCTATTGCCTTGTGCAATATAAAATGTTTTTGAATTCAGTTAAAAAGTATGTGTAGGCACTGTGACATTTTACAATTTTCACTGTTATAGTACTCTTTGGAAATATAGTTTGAGACATTCCCTCCAGAAACCACTTTGACAAACATCATATTTATAAGCAGACAAGAAAATTTCCTCAAAAAGTCTTGCTGTTTTACTTTGCAATAAATTGATATAAGTCCTATAATATAGTTTATAAACATTTGCAGTATACAAAAATATTTACTTTGGAAAATCTGTTTGGATAGTAAGACCTACTGGTATATTATTTGCATTTAAGTATATATGATGAACAGGATGCAAAAGAGATTATCAACATAAATATTTTTTGGTTGCAGAAAGGATTCGTGCAAGAGCTGGGTTCCAACTACAGTTGTCTCTTGTCAGTTAATTCCAAAGTTCTAGATAATCAAAACAATTCTTTAATTGGACAAAATTAGTTTTATTAATTTTTTCAGTTCCCCTCTCCTTGAAATTGCTCCTTTTTCCTAGTCATCATTAGCCCTCTCTCAAGAATCCGCTTTTAAAAAACATTTAGTTTTTTTTATTGTTTGCCCTATATTTTAAGAGTTTTTTGTTTCTATTTTTGTTTGTTTGTTTTTGCTTTGGGGGAGTTCTTCCAGTTGACTTTTAAACTTACTGAGAGCAGAGCATCTGCAAGCTCGCTTTGATAATTCTCACAGGGTCAAGTGCAATGCCAGCCCTTACAGAAGGCTTGCGATAAAAGTGTTCTGAATGGATTTGGCTTTAAGACTGCTCACAAATTACCACAGAGGCACTTTCTGGATGGAGACTTGCATTTGACTTCTAATAAATTAACTATGATAGCGTAAATATTGGTGAATAATGTAGCACTTGTTTTTACTCCCCCATAAATAGAGAATTGTTCATTTAGGGAGGGAGCATATGAAGGAAGTGCCAGACTAAGAAGAGCTGAATTTAATCCTGTCTTCGTCAGTGACCAGCCCTGTGAGATTTAAGTAACCAACCACTCTCAACCTGTCTATCACGGGTCAACTGAAGATACACACTATCCACTTTGGCTGCCTCATAGAATTGTTGCTACAATCACAAGAAATAATGTGTGAGCTAGCACCCTCAGTCCTATATAGTACCATAAAAATGTGCATAATAATTATGCTATGATATGTTGAAAGTTATAAAATAAAATCGTTGTTCTAAATCCTAGGCCATTGCCTTGGTATTGAGATGGAAAATAATGTCTTTTCAAAAATGAGATCCTAGAAACTCTCTTTTAAAAGACCAAAGCTTTACCAATGCTTATACTCTGAAAAAGACTCCAGCACAAACAAACTAATCTTCTGAGCTGCCTTAGAAGATCACACTAACACCGGCTAACACATATTGAGTGTGTGCGCTCTGCTAAGCCCCATGTGGAGGGCTTTAGTCATGCTGTCTTATTTAGTCCTCAGTACAGCCCTATAAAGATGGACAATAATATTATCCTTATTTTGTAGGTGAAGAAATGGTGGCTTAGATAGACTGATGAGTCTAAGGCTGCCCAGGTCAAAAGGCACACAGTTAGGTCCACATTTGTCTTACTTCAGCACCACCATGCTTCTCCTCTTTTCTGTCCCGGCAATACTGTTAGCTAAGGCCTAATCAATTTTAGAGCAATCCAAATCCATGAGGAAGAAAATTAAATAGTAAGTATCACATTGTTTTATTTCAAATTTGTTTGAAAATATCTATAGAATTACATTGATCTTTCGAGGTATTTAAAGAAAATTTTAGCATCTTTGCACATAAAGTGTTTTTAAAATACTAATCCATGATGAAAAATAAATACCAAGGTACACATCTTTAATGAGTTATTGCTTGATTAAGACATGCCTGTTGCAATGCATGAACTTTCCAAATATGTAATTTGTGCTGTAATGTCAAGATTTTTTTCTCTAATGTAACATTTAAATTATCATAACTTCCATTAAAAAATAACATTACTCCATTGGAAAATCTTTCTAGTTTCCCAGACTCTCATTAGTTGGCAATATGTATGATATTTTCTCTTGCAAACTTACAGGATAGTTACTGTAGTAGAAGGCAAAAAAGATTGAGTCTTTTATAACTAGATGGGCTGATAGAAAAACAAATGCTGACATATTCAAAAATATAATTTTAATTTGGCAGTTTTAGGTGATTTGCTGGGTAGAATGTTCATAATTATTGTAACCTTTCTTTAAAAAGAAAAGAAAGCATGCATGTTGTATTTTGTTTAATGAGACTCTGAACCTGTAATTCTATGGTGTATTAAAAATAAGCTCATAAAAATAATCTGATCCTAATTGTGCTTCTAATTGTGGACAGTTCTGTGTATTGCATAAATATCTTTGAAAATCCTGACATATCATTCTATTCTTATATTCTTTCTTTCTTGTAGAATCTACTAAAAAGAGGCTTTTCCTTTTATTTGATGCTATAGACTTTACATCTCCCATCAATGTGATGAGAATTGTAGATTAGTCACTAAGTAGTAAAACGGAATCATTTTGATCCTGCCTCTGAAATATCTTCCTTGTTGACTCTTTAGATCTTATCATAGTAAAATGCACAGCAGATCATAGCTTCAATAGGAGAAATTTAAATTGTCCTAATGGTATATATGGGGGAAAAGATGTTTAAAACCAAAACTTTTTCTTTTGATCGTGACATTTTGGTGTAATAATATTGTTGGCTCTGTTTATTCTTTTAAGGGACCTTGTAGCTATAGACCCCAGGGAATATTTGTAATGATTGTATTGCAATTAATATAAAATTTCAAATAACTCAGATATATACATATTGTCATAACTGTGCCCCAAATTCAAGTGGTGAATATAATTGGAAGTGGAGGATTCTTCAAATCATTTAAAGATTAGCTTTTATATCAGGTTCTAATTTATACATAATGCCAGAGCTATTAAAAAAGTAGAATCAACAACACAAAACTACAAAATCATTACCATACTAGGATTTAGAAACTTTATATCCTACTTACTAGTATGTTAAAAGTCAGAAAAATTGTTTATTCTATACCTGTTATCCAATTTTGTAACGCATAAAAATGACAATCCTAGATTATAACCAAGAAGTTTATACATAAAATAGATATTTTATTACTGCTTTGAGATATTTTCAGAATTTGTTTAGTGAACTGCAGAATCTCTTATTCTTGCTTTGCCTGGCCCCAAACCTTTACTCCTCCTCCCTCAGCATAAAGTTGTCAAAGGAGCTGGCAGCATCCCAAAACCCAAATGCAGCTTTTAGATGTTGCTGAAGAAATATATCTAGGATCTATAATGCATTTCAAAGGTTTGTAAGAATATGTGTTTTTGTCTTTTATGTTTAAGAAAACAATGCTGACTGGGATGCCCAAGTGGGTTATATGCCTTCATTCATCCAAGAATTAAATAGCCTATGTGTCATAATGTCACTTTCACCTTGTCTTTTTTTCTATCCACATATATTCATAAAACTTTTTGAGAAACTCAGCTGCACTTCACCATTTCCTTCAGTGGGAGTCTAAATGTTGCTATTACATAGGAAAGTGGGAGTTGGAAGTGTTTCTTCTAAACGTAATGTGAGTCTTTCCACTAGAGTGATATAATTCTGGGAACTTTTGTTGAGCCCTCTGTAACAGAGGAAGAAAAATAAATAATAAGGTATTGGTTCTTGACTTCAAGGAGCTCACAATGTAGTAGTTAAAACTGATGTGCAAACAAACAGAATCAGACAAAACAAGAAAAGCAATTACTTTAGTTCTGTTAAGCAATTTAAATGTCTATGCCCCTATGCAGAACTAACAATAAGGGATGATATTAATTATTCTTCCAGTATAAAGGAGTCTACCTGTGCAGAGATTTGTGGGATAAATTGTTTGACCCCAAAGATATAGAAATGGATACATGAAAACTTACCCAGACTTACATATTAGATAAGTATTTTCTCATTTGGAGCAGCCATCTTAGGAAACTATGTAATACTCCTTTGATTAGAATATTAGCAGATCTCTGGTTGACTTGCCTACAGAAGTAATTTGCTGTATTGTCAAACTTGTCCACGTCCAATTTATATTTGTGTTTTTTAGTCAAGATGCTAATTTGCTTCTTTAATTGCATGTTGAAATGATATTTTAAAGAAATGTCTCATTGTTTTTGAGTGGTATTTTTAGTTCCCAGTATGCTGGAGTTAGTTTCTTTATTGAGCCGATTGTTACAATTCAGATTATATCTGTTATTATACAGCCCTTATGCCTGCAGGCATTCTCTAACCAATCAATGATGGTTGGCCTTACACTAAGCCAGACCACTGAATCTGGTCTTTGCTGTAAGATTGGCACAAATTAAGACTTCATTTAGAGTTGTTTTCACTTAGGTTTACTAATGAACCAAAACAGGTAGCATACCAAATGGGAGATCAAGGTACAGGTTAGTGGACACAGTTCCTGATGACTCCCTTGTTCCTTATGTTCATACTGGCATATTCCTCATACCATAAGGAATCCACCTGGACAGAGAAACCCAGAACCAGCAGCTTTGCCTCATAGCCCAATAGGCTGGGGAACGGTGCTTACCCATCTCCATGGATGGAAATTCTTCCTGAATTACTATTATATGCTCCCATGTTCTATTATATTTTTTACTGAGTCATCAAACCTGGCTACCATCAGTCTTCAGAATGGTCTTTGAATTTCCAAGAGACTTTTTCGCTCTCTCATTTCTCTTCTACACAATCGCTTGTTTGATCTAGTCACTACTGGTATACTAGTTTGTGGTTAAAGATATGCCTAGGATCTGCTTTTGTCATTCAAAGTATTTATTGGGTACCCACTTTAGGAAAAACAGTATACTGACATGTAACGCCATAATAACTTAATGGAGATATTTTAACAGACAAAATATTTAGGGAGAAAATAGCTCCACATAAAACTGTAAGAGGTATTCCGAGTTTTAAATTGTTTGGGAGAAATATTAAGTAAGGAGGATTTAAAAATTTCTCTAAGTTTTCTCCCATTAATTCAGCCGTGACTGAAATTTTGACAATTAGTTGAAACTAAATATTTGTTTAGTTCTTTCTTTGATATGACAGTATGTAGTGTAAGTTTATCAAAAATTCTCATTCTGTTTGCATTAATTTTCATTATTTTGAATACTTTCCACCTACATTAACTTGACACTAAGTTATAAAAGTAGTAAGTTGTATAAACCCATGGTTTTTGGAATCAGAAGATCTGAATCTGATATTCTAATTCTGGAACCCAAGCAGCATAATTTTGAGCAAATTCCTTAGCCTTCCTGGAACTGTTTTTAAATCCAGAAAGTAGGTATTTTTTGAACCACTAATATGTGTATCAATTATTAGATCACTCAAGATACTCTGTAGAAGATACAAGCATAATAAACAGCAAGGCAGTCTGTTGAAAAATTCACATGCCATCTGTTACTTAGAAAAGTCTAAATACTTATCCATTCCTTCAGAGGTGTTCTGTAATCTGTTAGAATACATACACACACGTGCGCACACCCCATTTAATAATACATTATTTAAATATTCTTTTACTTATTTACTTTCTACCTTATGTCAAATAATGTGCTTTCCCTGTACCACATGCATTGCTTAAAAATAGGGATGCCTTCTGAGAAATGTGTCCTTGGGTGATTTCATCGTTGTGCAAACATTATAGAACATACTTACATAAGCCTAGATGGAATATTCTACTACACACCTAGACTATATGGTACAGCCTATTGCTCCTTGGCTATGAACCTGTACAGCAGGTTACTGTACTGAATATTATAGGCAATTGCAACATGCTGGTAAGTATTTGTATATCTAAACATATTTAAACATAGAAAAAGTACAGTAAAAATATAGTATTATAATTTTTGGGGACCACTATCATATTCAAGCCATTGTTGACCAAAACATTGTTGTACAGCATGACTGTATGTGGATTAAATCATTATGTCTCATCTATTTTAGAATTCTTTACTAAGTGTCTTTAGTTAGGGATCATTTCCTTCTTTTCAGTATAAACACCTAAAGTATTTAATGTAAAAATCTGTTGCTATAGCAAAGTGTCCCACTAATTTATTAAAAGAATAAGTACAGCAAATGCTTGTTATTTTCAAAATAAAGTTTCTGAACCATAACAATTAGTAAACTCCTGTTAGAAGGATTAACACTAATGCTAAGGCTAATTTTTTTCAAAGTGACAAACATCTATATATTACAAGATGTCAGAATTTTGAAAGCTGTTATGCAGACAAAGCCTCAATTTCATGGAATTTATTATGGTATTTATTGCAACTTTATGGTATTTTCAGAGTCTAAATTCAAAACTGTGATGATGTAGAGTACATGATTCATGCTTTTGATGTATCATGTGCATATTCCCACTCCCCCATACACAGAGGTTTTGTTTTTTAATAAACACATACCAGAATATTACAGATTACGTACACTATAAATAGACTTCATGTTTGACATATTCAAATGTATCAGATGGTTTACTCATCTAAAAAAATCTGTAACATGTTTTGGACACTTAAGATCAAAGCATATTAGAAGCATGCTGTGATGGGGAGAATATAGGACAAGGAAAATTCTGTAGTGAGCTCCTTAATATAACAATTATTAGCATCAATCATGAAAAAATTCAGTCCATACCCCACCCAAGGTAATATTTCTCATCACAGTGGAGTAGAATGCAGACTACAAAGAATATGAACTAGAGCTCTGTAGACAAACATGGCAGAGGAGGCAGTTGAGCTGTCTTGGGCATATTAAGAAAACAAGTTCCTGTAAGCAAAGTTTAACATGACAGTATTCCATAAGCAGCCTTTTTATTGTCAGACCATTGCCTGATTTTAATATAATAAAAAAGTGTGCATTAATATTTAAAAAAAAAAGAAAACAAGCTCATTTTTAAGTTTTAGCTTAGGTTGGTTATATGTTTAAGTTATCTTCCTGAAAGCATTTCACAATTTATTAACATCATTTTTCAGTTTTCAAATCTTTGTATTTATTGAATATGTCTTCACCCTAATGCTGTGGTCCCCAACCCCCAGGCCACAGATCGGTACCAGTCTGTGGCTGGTTAGAAACCAGGCCGCACAGCAGGAGGTGAGTGGCAGGTGAGCCAGTGCAGCTTCACCTGTATTTACAGCCACTTCCCATTGTTCGCACCACCACATAAGCTCTGCCTCCTGTCAGATCAGCCAGGGCATTAGATTCTTACAGGAGCACAAACCCTATTGATCATGCACCCTACTGTAAACTGCACATGTGAGGGATCTAGGTTTCAGGCTCCTTACGAGAATCCAATGCCTGATGATCTGAGATGGAGCTGAGGCAGTGATGCTAGTGCTGGGGAGTGGCTGCAAATACAGATTATCATAGGCAGAGAGGTTTGACTACACAATAAATGTAATGCACTTCAATCATCCCAAAACCATTCCCACCCTGCCCCCCAGTCTGTGGAAAAATTGTCTTCCATGAAATTGATCCCTGGTGCCAATTTGGGGGACCGCTGCCCTAAAGAATCTAATACAGAGGCACTTCGCTAATCACATACTAGTTTGTAACAGGATATACTGCAATTACCAAGGCAACTATATAATATATATATATATATTTTGCTAACTTAGAATTTTTTTAAGATTCTTTAGACTGACATTTTCAAATCTTGAGCTCTAGTGAAGACGATTTCTACCTCTCCACATTGTGAAATGTTGATGTAATCTTTTCAGAGAGTTTTGGGTGTGGTTAATTTTTTGTATTGGGATACTTCAACTTAGAATTTGAAATTCAAACCATCAAGAAAAAAAGGCATGTGGAACTGTAATATTTTCAATCTTTTTTTCTGACTGTAAGACATGAATATAATATATATTTCATATCTACCTCATAAAACATTCTAACGTTCCCAAGCCACATTAAAATGCAAAATAAGATGGTATTAAGATGTAGCTTGTATCAATAGGACCCGAAAATAATTGGCACAAAGATACTTGTGCATAAGGCTTGTGATAAGCTCAGATGCAGTTGCCACAGGAAAGATAGATGGAAGGAACATGAAAGACTAATGAAAGCAGTTTGATAAAACTACTCAGCTTCAAACATATGCTACTGTTCATGAGCAAAAGAAGAATGACTCAGATGGCAGGACTATAGTCCAGAGGACAGGACTGAGAGTCTCTGGGTAAGAGTGGGCTTGACTGGATTCTCTGCTTAGGGTTGGTCTCACCAGGCATTGATAGGCTAGACCACAGGTGGGGAACCTGCAGCCTCAAGGCCACATGTAGCCCTCCAGATCCCCAAGTGTGGCCCCTTTACTGAATCCAAACTTCACAGAAGAAATCTCTTTATTAAAAGGATTTGTTCTGTAAAATTTGGATTCAGTCCAAAGGCCACACTCAAGGATCCAGAAAGTGTTGTTCTAAGCCACTAATTGTTTTAGAAATTTGTAATGCAGCAATAGGGATCTAGTACAGACATTAAATCTAGATCCACTAAGGATTCTAAAGAATTTAGTCATACAATTAATTTAAAAGAAAAAAACAAGTAGTTCCTTGAGATTTTTATGTACGCCCACTCCTAAACTGTTTACAAAACGCTTGCTCTGAAAACAGTTTTTTAAATGCTATATTCTCTAGGTGGTTTCTGTTAAGTTGCAAATGCATACATTCCTGGATCCAGGAACTTACCAATTATTTTCTACTTCAAAACCATCTTACTGGGCACTTAGAGAAATGGATTTCAAGTTCCCTCTTCAGAGCCATATCTGTACGCAGAGCATTGTGCAATTTCCCGTCTTACTTTTCTTGAGTAACTATAAATATCATTCACTGAATTGTTTATTCTATGGAGAAATTCCATATATCAACCTGAACCTGTAGTACCACTTCAAAGAAAATGTCCATTTTCTCTAGCTTTCATCACATCAGAACACAATTAAGTCCCCAAATGGAGGGAAATATTGTGGCCTATATTTAAGTTTTTAAAAATGTATCTGGGATATGGGTTGAGGGTAGTGAGAATGGCCATGGTAACATTCCAGAAGATGCTAACTCAAATCATTTTGTTTTCTTTAGGGCTGCAAAAGAAGGTATAGGGAAGTAGAAAAGGGAGTTGTATGGTGTTCTAAGAATTTGCTAAAATACTGGAGAAAGAGAAGTGATAGGCCAAAGTGGGAAGCATAAAAGTCTCTTAGAAGAAATTTATGCTCACAATATTTTTTTTTTTAATTTTGAGTAAGGAAACTAATAATTTTGTGTTCCCCCTTTAAGGGATACTGCATTGGTCAGGTTTCAACTTCAGAGAACAAAGCCATATTAGCTAATTCAATAAGAAAGGGATTTATTAGAATGTATACTTATGTATATAATAAGTATATAATAAATGAGTTATTAGAATATTTGAGATGGCTGGAAAACAAATAACCTTTAGTTTGAGTTTCTAGATATGATTTCTAAAGCCCTGTTACAGAACTGGGCGGCTAAAGGAGCTGCTGTTAGTACCATGATAAGGAAGCGTCACTATTCTGCACCTCTGCTACAACTGATAGCATCACAACCAGATGCATTATGCTCCAGGTCTCTGCCATGTTACCTAATTTAGCATTTCTACATAGGGTAACATAAACCTGGACCCTAGCAGCAAGAGCATATAGGCAATGTAGTTTTTAAGCTTTCCAGGAAAGAATATTAGAAGAAAGCTGGCATAGTTGTTGGGCATAGTTGTTGAACAACCCACAGTATCTTCCACAGGGGCCTAATGATTTGTATTAAGAAGCTCTAGGAAAGCCATTTCATTCAGGGAAGCCAAATTCTTCATTTTGGAGGTAGTAAAAAAAAAAAGATCAGATAACTAAAGGGTGATTTTTCCTTTGAATCTTCCTAATTTCAGATTTTATTAAGATTTTTTTAAATGATAGTTTCATTTTTTTCAGTATAAATTCTCTATTGAGTGAGTAATATTAAATTAAATGAGGACAAACATCACATTATTTTTCATTGGCATTTATTTTATGCTTACATAAAATTTGTTTTATCTTGTTATCGTAGGTCTGCAAAGTTTTCTAGTCATTTCTAACTTATAGTAAGAGTTTACCTATATCATGAGACAGTGATTTATATAAAATATTATTATCCTGTGATGAGAATCCTACTTACAAGTATATTTTGGCATTAACCCTCCTCTTTATTTGAACTAGCTTCAAAAATGCTAGTGTCAAAAATAACATCAGCTTACAATGGGCTTACAGCAGTGATGGTAGTTTTAGTAACTGAGTCAACCTTAGGCCAAGTGCCATTTGCTGGCTCAAGTCATATGTTAGGATATTATTTTCTGTGACTTACCATCTAAAGCATTGGGGCTTAGATATAGGTAGTCACAAAGAAGAGTAGAAATCAGTAGTGAACAGTCTCTTCCCTGCTGTAACATACGCAAAAAAGTAGGTATTTATTATAAAGTGTATGATGATGAGTTGACAATGACTAAATTAGCATTGCTGCCATTTCGGAGTGAGCACTGGACCCTTTGCAATAGCTTTGAGTATTGTTCATTAATGAAACCTGATGAAATTAACCACTTCTTATTCTACTGTTTATTTAGATTTATTTGTGTGACTACCAAATTAAGTTGAAGTTAGAGCTGCTTAATAACAATAACAAATTACTAACCTAAAGAAACTACTAATCTGTATGTACTAGTAGGCTAAGGGCTAAAAGGAAAGCCAAAGCAAGCTCAAAGCAAGTAACCGGGAGTGGAGTGAATTTTTTTAACACTTGCCCTCCCCTAGCAACTGATCTTGTTTCCTTTGGTCTTCGTTTTTGCCGGCTTTTCTTTTTCAGAGTTGAAAGACATCTGCCTGGTTGTTTTTCCTCCCCCTTCCCCTTTCCCATCATTATTTATGTGCCCTGAAAGTGGAAATTGTAATTTGGAGTAGGTGATTACTACATGTGTGCACTTTTGATTTGACAGCAGAAAGATTATGAAGGAAGATGGCTATAACTGAGGTGACAATTTAGCTCAGTTTGCTTGGGACCCTCTTGGTCGTTGCCGAATGGCATTCCGTCTCATTCTCCAAACTGTCCTGGTTTGGATAATAAATTACATGGTCACTCTAGTTATAACTAAGATGAGTTAAAGGATGGTATAGAAAAGTGTAGGAACATTCTCTGAAAATGTTGACAGTAGTTAACATTTTGGTAGAACCAGGTTAAGCTAGTCCCTTATTAATACAGAGGACAGAATTGCCTTTCCTGGTTTGAATTTCTGTGCACTCTTCAGAATGATGCTATCTTTTGGAAGTGTTTTTGAGTGTTTAAGTAATTGTTCCTGTGTATATGCATGAATATTGAACTGGCCAATATTCTTGTAAATTTATAATAAATGAGAGGATATTTTCATTTCAATAATTTAAGAAAAATAATCCTAATGAGAATTCTTATTTGAAATTGTATTTCAAAAATATAAATGTAGATTTAATCAAATATATTCACCATAGCTTTTTAAAAAATAATATTTTTCTAGGATACTATTGTTGCTAATAATTTTTGGTAAAGAAAATGTATTTAAATGGGAAATGGAATATTTGAAATGCTCAGCAAACAGAATAAAAATTAATAGAGTAGTGGTTTCCAGATGGTTTAATATTCTTTTCCATTTATAATTTCTGAATTTTTTATTATGTTTCAGTGTTTATTATCATTTAAAGAAAATTTTTCTTGCCTCAAACCAGATTTTCATTCCCATTGATAGCAAGTAATTCATTTTTATCATAATGAAAGTGATATTAATATTTTGGGAGAATTTAATTGAATCCTAGAGAAGTTATTTTCTTTGTCTTCCTTTCTGACAGTAACCTTTTATGGTGGGTTGAATAAATAAAGCTCACTGCAAAAGCTTAGGTTTTAAAGTTCCCAAGTAGGTCGTAACAGACGGATTTCCCACATGAAACTTCGCAATGTTCACTTATAATGTACTTAATATAAGGTTGTAGGGACTTTCGAGAAGTGATCAGGGCCTGGTATCAATAAAAAAAAGACACAGAGGAATAAAGTATTTGATGATTAAAGTTGCCAAAAACCTTCCATAAGCAGTTTAGACATATAGCTTTCAATTAGAGCTAACATACTTTCAGTTTATTTTTTTAACCTGTTAATAATTAACATAATGCAACAACCCCATCTGGACCATGAAACAGTAGAACATAATTCCAAAGAATTATTTTAGTACTTTCTTTTCTGTAAAAACTATTCTCCAAGATCTTACAGTATGCTTTTCTTCAGTGTTCTTCTTCCCAATTACTAAATATTGGCACATTTATAGGGTGGAATTTGCTGTGGGGTTCTGCTATGGTAAAGATGACATGGGGTTAATCACAATGACATGCTTCCATTCTCAGTTTATTAATGAGGTGTGCTTATTGCCAAAGGAAAGTGTTCTATGAAAACAAGGAGAGCCCATGTTATGATTGTTAGGATTGAATTGTGTATTTTAGCCATCCAACTAAGTCTATTAAATTACAGTGGTCAGTGATATACTTATGGTTATAAAAATGATTAAGTTATTTAAAGAAGCAGGGTTTTTTTCTCCAAATAGACATTATGTTTGCATATCTGAACAAGCAGAGGAAGAGGGTATTGAGAGCTTTTAACTGTATCACAGCTGGGAGAGATCAACATGTTTTCTAGAAGACAATGTAAAAGGGAGGAAGAGCAGGGAAAGAGCCAGTCTTGAGATTTGTGTCACCTTTAAGGGGATTCATGGCTGTTTATTCTTCATAAATGGAGTATGTACACGTTTCAGTGGTTTAACTTTTGAAAAAGTATTGTTCCTGACCAAATTGCCATCACAAGATACCGAACCACATTGCTGCTAACACCATGACATTTTTTCATTATGGACTACAGGGCATGCTCTGGGCCTGTTTTCCACTAAGGAAAAAGAAAATTAGCTGACACTTGAAGTCACTGGAGCAGAAGGAACCCTGGGGTCCAAGTGATCTTATGGAATGGATCCTGGAGGGAAATTTGAGATTTAGCCCACAGCTGACACTTGATAAATCACTGAAAGGCTCTTCCTAAGCCTCAGTTTATCTGTTAATAAGGATAACCCACATATTCTATCATTTCCAATTTATAAAGAAAAAAGAGAGAATCTATGTGAACCCTAAAGGAGGACCAGGTCTTAGTGTGAAGGAGGCAAAGTATAAAAACCAAGTAGAAAGATAAGGCCCAGTGGCTTTACTCTCCACTCCAAAGCCTTACCTGGTTCTGAGGCCACCATTTGGGTAGAACAGTCTTGAGGTGCTTTTAAATTAGCCCTGCTTAGAAGAGATTAAGTTAGAGTTTCATTAGCAGAGAGCAACTATCTAGGGATGAATATTATGCAAAGTCTTTTAAGAAAAGCAAATTAGTCAGGTCAACCTCTGCCTCCCACTGGGTTCTGTCTGTTTGGGAGTCATATCCACGAAGCTCTTTAATGCTGTCTTTAGTTTTCTAGCCAATAAAGCATATATTCTACACAAAGTAAAACATGATCTAATAAAAATATTCCCATTTTCCTTAATCCAAGAACCACTGGGAAGCCAAAAAAATTTCTTTTTGAAACCACACTATACATATAATATAGAAAGGACTGAGGGAATATTTTAAATTATGTGGAACAAATATGAAATATATTAATACAATAAAACTAATTTTTAAAAACCATAAAAGAATTTCCTATGATTACAAAGAAATTTTCTAATAGTTTGAATATGTGTGTGTACATATATGTGTGTGTATGTCTCTAAAAGCTCATTAAACCTTAACTTTTTAGGACTGTTGTTACCATCAGTTGTCATAAGTAAATGTGAGTCAGGTAAAACATTCATCTAAAGGGAAAGCTGAAATAATCAAATAATATATAGCATTAAACATGTAAAATTCTCAGAAGGGGAGCAGAAAGGGAATTTAAAATGGAGAAATAACCACAATTTATTGAACACTACCACATTCTGTATGGTGAAACAATGATAACAATAGGTGCCAGGCATTGGGCTTAAACCTCATGTTTGCATTGTCTTATGTAATCCTATGAAACAAATTCTATAATAACATACTCCCCATCTTACAAATGAGAGATCCGAGACACAAAGAGGTTCACTCACTTGCCTGAGGTCTCTGAAGTTGTGGAACATGAGTTCTAAGCCCAGTGGTCTGGCTCTAGTGTCCATACCCTTCTCACTCAATCCTGATAATCCTGGAAGGTGGGCATCATCCACTGATGTAGATAATGGTTTCCCCATTACAGGGGGTGGCAGCAGAGGATCAGAGGGGTTAGGTGACTTCTCCAGGGTTATGCACAGACAGACCCTATGCAGTAGCAGGCAGGGTTGTTAACTCAGGCTTTTTTAGATATGCACTTTCCACTATACCATGCTAAATTTTTCCCCATTAGAAGTTTTGTTCTTGTGTTGACTGTTTCATGAATACTGAGTTGGATTTCTGACTAAAATTAGATCTGCCTCACAAAAGAAAAATCAGCAGATCAACACTAGGTTTCAGATTGCAATATGCACTCACATCACAATAACATCCTCTTTTCAAATTGGTCCATTGCATAGTTTTCCAGAAGACACAGTTTCACAAATCTGCTTACAGTCCAGTGACTAAGTTGATAGTGTCTCATTGACATTCTTCCTTTTAATCATGGAGCTAGTGTGGTAGAGTGAGGCATGGTTAATTATTTCTAAGTCCTGGGACCCT
This sequence comes from Lemur catta, assembly GCF_020740605.2. Taxonomy (NCBI): domain Eukaryota; kingdom Metazoa; phylum Chordata; class Mammalia; order Primates; family Lemuridae; genus Lemur; species Lemur catta. The sequence goes on from NC_059135.1 coordinate 47,999,851, forward strand.
CTAGTAAAATATTCACGTATCAGGTTCAGTGTCAGTGGTTATACACAAATAGGAAATAGACATGAAATTTAGGCTTTACTGGGGTGAGTGAGAACAGACATTTCTCTCTGCTTTGGGGGACAAGGAAGAACTGTGGATTAAAGAAATTCTAATACTACTTCCCAACTAGCCCACTTGAGAAATAAACTCATGCTCTACCTTTCTTTTGTTCTCTTCTTTGGTGTTCTTCTTTCCCTAAGGAATATGTGTGCTTGAGCAACCGTACCTAGTTTGGATTTGATGGGAGAATGGACAGGAAGCTGGATCATTTGGTCCCTGGCTCTCTGCTGACACAGGCAGAATCTGAGCCAGTTAGACCAGAGTTAAACCCCCTATTCATTTCATGTATGCCATTGAGCAGCTAGAGAGTAATGATGATTTGTATTCCCTTTTGGCATCATGTCTGAGAGGCAAACTGACAAGTAACGAGAAAATTCAAAATTAAAGCTGACATGCCTTCCTTAATTCTTCCCGAAATGCTCGGGTATGATTATTATTTAATGCTTCTTTGTCACTGTAAATATATGGGGTACCAATCAACACATGAAATTGTTCCAGATAGTAGAAACTTTCCTGAAAACTGAAACCAAAATGTGAAAAATATCAGAGAGACTGGAGGTTTGGGGTCAAGTGGAAGCAGGTTTCTGAAATCCTCAGGTGCACAGTTATGCAGAGCTCTCTCTCTACAGAGCTGGGCAGAGTTTTGCAAGAGTTCCTGTCATTCCGTGACATTTTCCTTCTGTGTCTAGACCTAAAGCTCAGCCGTATCATCACATTTTCCTTTTCAGATCCACCACCATTGATGGTGGGTCAGGAACATCATGCATGTCCACAAAGGACAGTGCATTGTAGCATTTGAAGAGGCAAAAGAAAAAAGTCTTCGGTCACTAGGCAGGCTGACCTCTGGGCTGTCAAGTGAATTATGCCAGCCCAGGATGTCTGCTCAGAGGACCACTGTGGTGTGGCATGTGATGAATGAGTGGTTTTCATGGCCTCGGACTCCTTCCCAGGGGAGAAAGAAGATGATTTCTAAGTCAGAAAATGACTTTAGCGATTGTGGTGGGTAAGTGTGACAGAACTCAAATACCACCCCCATCTTCCTGCTTGCATGAGGAATGGCAGCACTGGGTCTTAACTTGTACAATATTCAACATAAAGATGAGGAAAATAATATTCCCTATTCATTTTTCCTCTTTTAAATAAAAATTTGCCCAAGCAGAACAGAATTTCTTTATATCAGAAGTTTTGCCGATCCAGAGAGAGGGGTTTGCAAAATGCTCACCTTTCCAATGGAGGTTAGAAACTGGCATTGGCAACACAGCTCCCAGTTCTTACCTTACCTCAGTAAAACTCTTTTCATATTCAAGCACCCTCAACTCCGAAAGCAATGTGAAGGACCACTTTATCTTTTGAGACACTCTAAACATAGGATAAGTTTGTTTTACTTCATAGATTTAAGAATGGGATTTATTATTAGAAGAAAATAGAAATTGAATATTCATAGAAATATTGATCCTCTTATGAGCAGAAGACTTGGAAGAAACCTGGAGATAATTTTTTTACTCTTTTCTTTTTCTTGTGCTCTTGGGAGTGATATTAAGTTCTACCATCTGTAGGACATGTGCATTTTAAACCTCTTTTACTTATAAGCTTCAGCTCTTTGGGGAAGTTGTTTTTTTTAATTTATGTTACCTAAACAACAGAAATTGGCTTCCCTCTCACACAGTCTCTGCATTATTAAAATGCTGCTTTTTGTGCAGAACCTTAATGGGCTCTTCAGGGCCTTTACATATTAATCTATATACTAAGAACTATTAAACTGTCCCAAATAAAACAGATTCACCAGTTAAGTATTCTGTTGTACTTGAATGAAAAGGACAAGCTAGTTATCTTCATGGTCATTAAAAAAAATTGTAATCTAATACAAAGATACATATAAGGCAACTTAGTCACATAATTCCAGGAAAATCCTAGAGTTTATTACTCTCTCTTTTTGATTCTCATCTTTAAAAATCCAAACAAACTAAAACAATTTTAATCTATTATTGATTATTTAATATAAAATACTTAAATTCTTAATATGAGACAGGTTTTGCTTATCTCAGACGGTATGACTAAACTCAAATAATACATCTTTTTAAAATGATCTAGCTCACTTTTTCTCTTAACCAAAAAGGGTTAATAGTTCCTCATCAAATATTTACTTAAATATTTAATACTAAAACTTTGTGGAACCAAGTTAGCAACCTATAGAACTGGGCCCTGGGTGTCCTCCTTTTAAGAAGATGGGGTGGCAGCCCAATATAGCACTAAAAGCCCTAGTTTAAAAGTCAGGTGCAACAGCTACAGCTTCTGTTCTTCACTCTGCCACTCATCACATGAGTGACCTTGGGCAAGTCATTTAACTTCTCTGGGCCCTATTTCCTCATTGGTAATAACAGTGGTTTGGATTAGATTCATTCAACAGATTTTATTGGGCCCCTGATATGTGTCATGTTTTGGTGAGACACAAAAATGTTAAAAGCAGTCCCTATCTTCAAGAAGCTAAGAGTTTAACAGAAAAGACATCTACAAAAACCAATGCATGCAAAAAAGTGGTTTTGAGACTACTATGGACATTTGTGTACACTGGGGGCACCAAAAGAAAAGTGGTTAGTCCTATCTGGGTTTAGGTGAGAGGGAGAGGAGATTGACAAAGACTTTACAGAGAAGATGCTTGAACTGAGTTTGAATGCCACTGTCCAGATGAACAGGGGATGGAAAGTGTAAGAGCACAGAGCTGCAGGAGTGAGTCAGCATAAAGCCCCAGGACCTAATGGTGGAACTTTGTGGCTGAAATGTAAATATAAGATGAATTATGCAAGAGATGCCTAGAAAAAGTTGAAAAGGCTTTATACAACATGAGGATTCTAGATTTTGTGAGAAGCCATGACACAGTTATAAGCAGAGCTTGTGAACTGTTCATGTATGTATTCTAGAAAGATCATTATGGCACAGTATGGCAAAGCCTTGGCAAGGGCAAAGATTAAAGGGAGGGAAATCAGTTAGAAGGCTGTTTCGGAGGCACAAGAGAGAGATGATGAAGGTGACAGCAGTAGCCATGGAATGGAAGAAAAAGAACTTTAAGATGTGATGAAAGTGATTCCTCTAAAATCACTGAATAAATGAAGGGTGAGGAAAGAGGAGGAAAGTCTCTAACATCCCTTTTAGCTTTCATCTGCCATGAGTCAATTATTCCGAGTCTGCTAGATTACATACTGAAGCCTCTCAATTCAAGAGAGAATCTTCATAAACACACTTAATGGAAATATATTTTTAGAGCTTCATAAAATGGATTATTGTTTTGAATTCTTGCTTTTAAACTATTGGAATCATTCTCTTTTTAAAGGGAGCTCTATAATGTTAGTGCAGAATGAGTCAGGTATTAAAGTTAAGCCTTTATTCAGAAGACATACCATAGACAAGTAAATAGATGCTGTGAAGTCACCCTGAATCATGTGGCATACTGTGAAAGAGCAAAAACAATTCATTTGTGCTTACATTCAGAAATTCCATGAGGTAGATTAACATAAATACTCAGGAGACTCTGAGAAACAAGGGCAGCCTATAACCTATATCCACAACTAACCTGAAGTCTGAACTCAGGCTAATTTTTTTTTTTACTCTGAGTACATTCATTACTTACCCTACAGTGCACATTGTCTTTACATCATTTCAGTACGTTCTGCCAAATTTCTTGCAAGTATTTCTCTTTGATCCCATCCCATTCATCCAGCCCACCCAGAACACTCCAATGATGTAGCTCTGGCAAAGGCCACCAATGTCTTCCTAATTTCTAATTCTAGAGGATGTGTCTCACTCCTTCCCTTACTTGACCTTTATGCTATATTTATGAAACTCTACTCATTTGTCCTAGGTGACATCAGGATTGCCCTGATTTTTCTTCACCTCTGTCCACTTTGTCACTGTCAGGTCCATGGGCTCCTCTTTCAAACTCTGTGCTCTCCCTGGGTCAATTCATCTACATACATGGCTTTTATACATAGGTGGTATCCATTCTTCTGGCCTGCGTCATGCCCTTATGTTTCAGAAACAAAAATCTAACTTTCTATTAGACATCTACACCTGGTTGTTGCTCAGGCAAACTCAAATTCAACACATCCAAAACTGAATTCCTTCTTCTCTAAACTTTGGCCTTTTGTCATCACAGTCTCATATCTTGTCATGACTAGACCCCTGCTTTCCTCTGTAGGCATATGCAGCCTTTCCAACTACCCTCTCATATGTACCTCCCCACTCTAAGCATGCTAAACCATCTTTAATCCTCCAGATGCATTGTACTCGTTATAAACTCTGAGTCTTTGCACATGCTCAGAGACCTTCTTGATACACATATAAAACAGATGTATACATACAACTATTTACTTTATCTGGCTGAATTTTAGTGAAATTTCAGGCCTCTGTGAAAGAATTACCTCCTCCAGAAAACTTTCTTGCCCCTAGACTCTTGTTGTTCAATGCCTATATTTTGTACCTTATACTCTATTGCTGCAGTTCTCAACAGGGTGTGAGAGGGATGAGGGGATGGGTTGTAGGAAGATGATTTTGCCCCCAGGGGACATTTGACAATGCCTGGAGATATTTTTGGTTGTATTACAAGGGGTTGGGCCCTACTGACATCTAGTGGGTAGAGGTCAGGGATGCTACTGACATCCGTGTAATATCCTATGATACATAGTCCCCCACAATACAGAATTATTTAGTTCAAAATGTCATTAATGCTGAGGTTGGGGGAAGAAGATCATGTCCTCTGTCTTAGAAGGAGCCTTCCAAAAAGTATTTCTGTTGTAGTGAATATGCTCCTCTGTAAATTCTTTAAGACCTAGCATCTTACACTACAAAGGACAGAAATGTTGTAGCATTTAAAGAATTCATTTTACCATTCTACATCTATTAATAACATTATTTTATGGCCTCTAAGTTTGTGTTTGTATTCCCAAATATATTTATTATATTTTAGTATAGACTTACAGAATTGGAGCTCATGAGTTCTGATACTCAAAAATTATTTTATTTTTAAAATCACATTATTCACTGATAGGGCCTGGAAACATTGATATCCCAATAGCAATGAGCACACCCAACACCCAGACTTAGGTTTCTAAATACCATTTTTAATAAAAGAGACCAGAAATCCTTGAAGATTAGGGTTGACATCAGCAGCAATAAGTCATATTGCTATCATCTATCCATTTAGTATCATGTGATGAAAAGGGCACTTTATTTTTATGTCTATAGTATTCTTTTAAACAAACCCATAATTATAATTCAGTTATGAGAAAAACATTAGACAAGCCCAAACTGAGGGATATTTACAAAATAACCTGACCAGTAGTCTTTAAACTCTTCAAGGTTATGATAAAAAAGGAACAACTGAGAAATTGTCACAGACCAGAGGAGACTAAGGAAACATAATGGACAGAGAAAGGGCATTAGTGAAAAAAGCTAGTGAAATATAAAGAAATAAAGTCTGGAATTTAGTTAATAAAAATGTACCATTATTAGTCTATCTTTTTTTTAATTTAACCATTCCACAATGTATATGTATATCAACATATTATGTTGTATACCAAAAATATATACAATTTTTATTTGTCAATTAAAAAACAATTGGTTTCTTAATATTGACAACTTTACCATGGTAATATAAGATGTTAATATTAGAGGAAACAAGGTAAGAAGTACATGTGACCTCTATGTATTACCTTTGTAATTTTTCTATTGAAAATTATTCCAAATTATAATTTATCTTAAAAATACAAATTACTGGTACACATTGAGGACTTGTTATGTTAATTTGCATAGGGCATTATCCACAGTAGATGCATTTGAGTATAATCTCCATGTGTGTAGCGACATTGCCTAGTTTGCTCTCTGCTGTATCCTCAGGGTCCAAAGGAGTACCTAAGGATAACAACAGGGGGAAAAATGCACACACACAGAAGCCTTTTCTCTGTTTCTGAGTTATTGTGCTTTTTTTCAGTGTATTATTCTATAAATTGTTAGAGCATCCTGACTAGCTCTCCCTTTCACAGCTCAGAAGAATCAGTATACTTTTCTCGATAATTTTCCTAAAGGTAACATTTTATAAGGGATAGATCCTGGAAGAGTTGGTATCTGACTGCCAGGCTCTTTATTAGAAAAATAAGAGTTTGTAGCACTGATTCTAATCCAAGAAAATTGAAGCCTTTTAATAATCCTATGAGATTAATATATCATGGATTAGAAAGCTGCACAGTTCTAATTTTCTATAAATTAGTAATTTCTCTATTAGTATAAAAAAGATCTAATGGAAAAGATACTTGATTAAAATCCCAGCCTCACCACTTACTACCTATATGATTATAAGGAAGTTCTTTAATGTCTATAAGCCTAAATTTGCTAGTAAAACTGGGGTAGTAATACCTCACAAGGTATAGGTGCAATCCTCTATTAATAAAAATACAAGGTATCTTACTGTAATAAGAGCTCAAGAAGACAGAGGCTTGTTTCTATCTCACCTAACAATCCAGAAAATGACATGAGAGCTTGTTGGGATCCCTGACTACTCCATCTTGTTGCTTAGGCACCTGGGGTCTGCAGTCCTTTTTTTGTAGGCTCAACTCACCTCTACTTCCACATTCCCAAGCTACAGGAAGGAAGAAATCTAGAGGAAACACACCTTTCCTTCGAAAAGCATGACCTGGAAGTTATTATTACTTGCACTCGTATCTCATTGGCCATAACTTACTTAGTCATGTGATCCAACTAGTTGCAAGGGAAGCTGGGAAATGTTTACTTTAGTAGGGAAGCAATTTGCTGAGGTCATACTTCTGGTTTCATGGAGATTGGCAAGACAACCAGCAGTTCCTGCTGTGGGCACCTGGAGTCCTCACATGGAGTAAATGCTCACCAAATGGTATTTTCATTAAATCATCTGGAAGATAGCTGGCTTGACAGGAAAAGGTAAGTAGAAACATTTTAACCAACATTTTACTTGTGAATTACTCAGAATTAAGGAGAGTCCTTCCTAGGAGGCTATGTTTGTATTTGAAAACTTGCTTATATTTTTGTAAATTAAAACACAACTCCCAAGAAGTAAGATTTATATTCATCCTAAGGAAAATAAGCTGCAGAAGTAATTTTTTAAAGTGCATTTGTTTTTTTTTTTTTTTAACAACTTAAGGTAGTTTCTTTTCTAGCTCAGGAAACTCTGGTAGATTAATCTAGAAAGAATACTACTTTGGTGAAAAAAGATGCAAAGTGACCTATGTTACCTATTTTTAATGTATAAATTCTTTTGTTTGTTCAGTCATAATTTTTTTAATCAGAATTTTCCTGCTACCTACTTTTTGCATGGATTCAGTTTCAAGCTTTTAGCAATAATTTACATTTACATATGTGGGACTATATTTTTATTGACCTATTTTCATTTTTCCTGGTTTGGTGTGGTTTGATTGTTTTCCTAAGGATATTTATAGTAACCTGATGAACTTTTGAACAGTTTTGTTCCAGGGACAGTAGTTTATACTGAGCCCCATTCATGCTAACCTTGCCTAGGACATTCTTACATTCCATGGGCTACAACCCAAGGTTGTCAGCTCCTCATGTGATTTATCAGGCCACACTGCTACCCAGCTGGCAGCTAGACAGTGCTCAGTTGGCCGTGCTCTTTTAGTAACGTTGGCAACATGAGGGGTGAACAAGATACTGGTTATATTAGTTTGCTTGAGCTGCCATAACAAAATACCATGGACTTGCTTCATAGAAATTTATTTCTCAGTTCTGAAGACTGAGATATCCAAGATTAAGCCAATTCAGTTTCTGGTGAGGGCTCTCTTCCTCTATTCCTGCTTGCATATGGCCTCCTTCTCTCTGTGTCCTCACATGTCAGAAAGAGAGAGGTCTGGTGTCTCTTCCTCTTCTTATAAGGGCACCAGCCCTATTGGAGTAGGACCCCACCTTATGACCTCATTTAACCATTATCACCTCCTCACATGCCCTATCTCTAAATACAGTCACACTGGGGGGTTAAGGCTTTAAAATATGAATTCTGGGGTGACACAAACACTAAGTCCATAACGTTAGTCTTTTTTTTATTTACCATGATACCCACAAATGGTGAATGTTTTTTATAAAGTTTGCCTTATGCCATCCTGGGCAACCTGCCTAAAATTTCATATAGTAGAAAAACAGATTATTCCAGTGGCTTCCTAAACTCTTTCTCTAATGAGATCTCTGGTTTAATGTCAGTGTTTGACCCCACAGAATGTGCTGGGAGTTACAAAATATTAAGATATTAAAATGTAATAAAATGATATTTGTAGTGCCCTCTATAGGTTTCTTGCTTATATTATCACTTGAATCCTCATGGTACCTTGGTAAGAATGATTGGGATATTGCATTGGTTCTATTTTATATATTAGAAAATTGAAGTTTAGAGAAGTTCTATGATTTCCCTAGGGTCTCAAGGCTAATAATTGATTGCCACTGAGATTCCATTCTAGGCCTTCTAGTTTCTAAACCACATTTGACCAAATATGAGCTGAATTTGGCTCTGGAGTCACTTGGTTTCAATCCAAGTTCTATCACTTATTAACAGTAAGTGAGCAAGTTACTTAACTCACTAAAATCCCTCAGTCTTCTCTGTGACGTTCAAATAATAGTGCCACCTCGTAGGGTTCTAATGAAAATTAAATTATATAATGTATAAAAATCACTTAGCAAAGTACCTGTTACATAAAAAAAAATTTAAATTGTTGGCTATTTTTAAGCACATATCAAATTCTGTTTTATGGAACTTAACTCTATCTGAAACTGAATTTATACGGTTTATTGGACTTTAGGATAAAAGATTATTCAAATTATGTAAGCTGTTGACTGATCTCAAAACACTTTACAAGCTTATAAGTGTTATAGAATTTGTAATATAAATGTTATTGAGATATTAGCATCTTAATTGTCACCTCAACATCTGTCTCTGTGTGTATATTTATTTATTTATTTATATATTTATTCATGCTGGTCAAGCAACAGATTAAGAAGCTAATAATTAGCAGATGTTTTAAACTGCTACCAGTTATTCTGTAAGCAAGCCAGTGGGATTTTTTAGTTATTTGGCCTTGGTTTGAGGTACTTTGGTCCTCATTAGTAAAAGAAACTGAATTTGGAATTCTCATTTTTCATTTCATACCAGTAAGCCAATAACATTCAGTATATGGTAATAATTATGATCAAACAAACATTAAAGAAGCAAAGATTGAGCTCTTTTAAATTTGGTATACTGAAAGGCCAAATTAATAAATTTTCAACTTTTCCTATTAGCCAGGATTTAATCTTCATCAAAATACATATTTTTCAATTAGTCTAATTCTACAAACCCAGTATAAGAGGTCATTGTCTTGTAGGCTTAAGTCAACTATGATGACTGGGAAGTATTCTCCTAATATGCCTGGATTTGTCAAGTAATTTAATGTGAATGTCAGGGTAAATTAACAACACATTTTAATTTTTTTTACACATCAGTCCTGATTCTCATATGGAATAGGTTGTTAGGGAATTTTATACATTTCTAGATTGTGTGTGTGTGTGTGTGTGTGTGTGTGTGTGTGTAGATATACAAGTAAGAGAATTTGTTCCTATTCAAATAATTAGTTCCACTTAAACTTTCATGTAGGAGGTCAAATAAGCTTTCTTTGGGTAGAGGAAACTACACCAAACCAAGAGTTATCACACTTGGAGCAAAGTTTATTGGCAATGTAAATGTCATTACTTCTAATCTGTGATCAACTGAACAAACAGTGAAGGGCCAGTGTGACTTTCAGGCTACAGGAATGAGTCTAATTTCTTCAAGGCAAAAGAACTACTTTCAACTGGGTATGGAAGTTATTCAATTCTGACTATTTTGATTGGGAATTAATAATACTAATGACTTGATTCAAAGTTATCCTACTGATAGTATCTGGACAGGACAGCTATGAATACATACATGAGTAAAGTAGATTGTGACCTAAAATTATTTTCTTTCTATGGTTCATAGATAGCCTCAGAAGGACAATAAACACATGCACAGACACCACATACATCCTCTAATGGTTTTAATTTGGGAGGGCAAGATGAATATATCTACTATATTAGTTTGTTTTTGTGTATGATCATTACAGTTTTAAGGTGTGGCTTAACTTGTGATATGTACTTTAGAAAGGAGAGTTACTCATCACCTTGTACATAACTCATTCATTGCCCTTGTAACGTGTTTATTTTATTTTCCCAACTAGCTTCTTAAGAGTAAGGACCATGTTTTAAGATGAACACAGGGCCAGGCTCATAGTAGATGCTTAATAAGTATTTGAATGAGTGGATAAATGGATTCAAGCTTATGAATGGAAATCTACAGTACCTAAATGTGCAACATACATAAATATAAATATTACATGAAGAATCTATCAGTGTGTATATGAATGAACATACAAACGTACATCCTACATTCAGAGTACTGTCACTAGTTAAGAAAAGTGATTAATGTCTAAGGTGTCTAGCCAACACTAATAATATATAATTATGTAATTAAACAATGAGTAATTGCTGAAGCAGGGAAACACTATTTAAAAACTTCTTGATTGCTTAATGTGAAAAATGGATATATGTCAGCTTAAAAACATTATCAGTTAAGTATATCAACCTAAAAAACTTGCAGAAATTCAAACACATTTACATTTATTCATAGCCACAAGTTGTTTTTTTTTAATAAAGATGGTACAAGCCACTAAACAATTATTTTATTCAGTAGTTTCCTCACTGTGGATATAATTAGTATTCATCTTAGTAATTTATTAGAAATACTGACACATAATTATCCAAACTTTTATAAAAAGCAATTATAGTTTTTTTCTGATAAGAATAAGAAGTTATACAATATATAAAGTTCTAATAAACGCTTAAATTAACCTGCTATTTTTCCCCAAGATCAGTAATTATAAAGGAACACAGGTCTACTTACCACATTTTCTACTAGAAATATACTGGCATGAATGGGCAATGTTTCTATTTAAAGTAGATGCTGGAGCTATATAATTAGAGAACTACAATGATAGATCTTAAAGATGGAAAGGAACTATATTCATGTATACTTTTTGGCATATGCTTTTAGAGAAACATGTTTCACTGTGAGATTTATATATCTGATATATAATCAACATCATATTATCTACTCTAATTAAAATTTGAGGTAGCTTAGAATGGAAAAAATTATTCCAAAGTCTCATTTTAGGAAGTAGCTTTGGCTTATTCCTTGTTAATCTTGGCCTTAAAAAAAGAAGAGTCTTTCAGTCCAGCTGGGCCTGGGTAGCCTGCTTATTGTCTCATGGAGTATTCTGAAAGCCTCATGGGAAGTCTTAGTTTTACTCTATTAGCCCAGTAATATGGGGCTTTTCTCCGTGTCATAAATATTCATTTGCAGATAACAATTACTTTCTACTGCCTCAATATATTTTCATATCCAGTTTTCTCCTGAATTCCTTATATCCCACATGAGGAATACTCAAAAGCCATTTGTTAAGAGGTTTTCCTCAAACCTTCTTCTCTAGCAAAAGAATCAGCCTTTATCACACACACCTACTTAACACCTTGATCAGGCAGGCATACATAACAGTGCAGCAGAGATTACTGGAACAAGGCAATCAGTTGGACTTATACAATGTTTGTTGAATTGCCTGAAATTTTTTTTTTTATGTCAAAGCTCTGTTTCTTTCTTTTTTTTTTAATTCTTATTTCAGCATATTGTGGGAGTACAAAGTTTAGGTTACATATATTGCCCTTGCCCCCCACCCCCGTGAGTCGAGCAATGCCTGAAATTTTTAAGCCTGTGGTGAATATAGAATTAGACCTGGGATCCAAACATCTATTGCCCTCCTGTTCTCTTCCCTGAATTATGACTGTACTATCAGGATCTTTTTGCCACCAATTTTCTTTGGAATCATTATAGAATACATTGAATTTATGAATCATGTTTAAGTTTGGTAGTCATTAAATAAATGTTTGGCTAGAACCGAGTATATACAAAGTGTGTTGATATATAAAGGTACTTACAATATAATATAGTAGGTATGGGGATGTGGAATATAGGTGTTGTGGAAACAGAGTGAAGAAATACTTTGTTCAGCTTTAGTTGGTCAAAGAGAGACTTCATCTCCTAAAGATGGATAGAAATAAGGCAGATGAAAGTGGGGGAAGAGAGCAGAGGGTCAGTGGAAGAAAATCACAGAGATGTGAAACAGCATAATGCATACATAGAACTATAAACAGATGTATATTGCTGATGCAATGTTTGAGGCAGGGATGGTGAGAAATGAAGCTCAAATGGTAGTCAGGGGTCTCAACATGGAGGACCATGTAGGCCATGTTAGTGTAAATGACCTGATGGAAGTGAAGCTCCATGGGCATGGAGACCCTGACTGTCTTGTTTAGGCCCCATTCCCAACGTCGTACATAGATCTGGCTCACACACAGGCCCTAACCTTCAGAAAATATGTGTTGAATGGATGAATGAAAAAAGGATCTTAAGCAAAAGAGTGATGTGGTTCAATTTTGATTTTAGATATATAGTTCTGGCAGCAGAATGGGAGATAGATCTAAGGAGAATAAAACTGGAGTGAAGGAGACTAGTAAATGAGGGGACGAGATGAAGGTTTGAACTAGGGCAGAGGTCAGTCACAGGCATGGATTTGAGACATATTGGAGGGTTAAACACCTAAGACGGGGTGGCTGTGTGCCTGTGAGAAGAAAGGAAAGGTAGGAGAAAAGTGTTATGATAGAGTTGTCACCATTTAACTTAAAGAATACAAAGAGAGGAGTTGTCTAAGGGAAGGAAAGTTTTTCTGCAAACATTGTAATTTCAGTGTTTCAACTTTTACTTTTAAATGAACCCATAAAGAAATTCTAGCTGATTTTTAATGAAAATCTTGTAGCACTTCAAAATTTTTAAATATTCTGTGGGCATTACACCAGCGCCAGGTCAACAACTAAAAACATGAGCACTTCCCATAAAAAAAGTCCTTTTAATTTTAATGGCACCAAAAATTGGGCATAATCACTTATTCTTCACACAGAAATTTTGGTAGGGAGAGAAATATGTTAATCCTTGCCTCCCTTTTGCTTTACTTTTTAAATTGATATTCTTCCCTTCAGTCTGGCTTTCTGCAGTGAAGGGGGCAGAATCAGCTACCACATAAAGCCTTGCTCCCAGGAAAGTGGCCTTTGAAAGTTACTTCAGTTTGCTTGGGAAAAGAGCAATGGTTGTGAGTGGATTAACAAAATGTGCTATATGTATACCATGGAGTACTACTTAGCCATAAAAAAGAATGAATCAATTCCTTTTGCAGCTATATGGAAGGAACTGAAGACCATTATCCTAAGTGAAGCATTTCAAGAATGGAAAAACAAACACCACATGTACTCTCTAATAAATTAGAAGTAACCAATGGGCACACAAATGCACAGAGGGAAGTAAAAGTCATTGGAAACCAAGGAGGGGGGAGGGGGATGGAGGAGGGGCAAAAAAACCCTAACAGGTACAACGAACACTATTCAGGGGATGGACAGATTTATAACCCAGACTCAAGCCATGTATCAAAAACATTTGTACCCCCTTAATATTTTGAAATAAAATTTTTTTAAAAAAGCAATGCTTGGAGGCCAAGGATAATTCCAAATAAATAGCATTTCTTCTTCTGTTTCTCAATCTGATTTTAACATTTGGCAAGGGGCAAAACAAAACCAAACAAAGGGCCATCTTCGTTTGAAGCTAAAGTTCAAATAATGTTAAATTTAGTTTGTAATCAGATCATTTTAAGTATTATTAAAATATCTAATTCTGATATACTAAAGATTTATAAGAAATCTTATTAATTTTTTTCTTACTCTTTGATACTAGCTTGCTTCCTCTTCTAAATATATGTTTTTATTGTGATAGGATATTTCTTTAGGATGAGCAATTTCATTCTGTCACATTTCAGAGTAAAATCTGAAATGAGTTTGGCTTTAAACATAGTTATGGGCCATCCAGTTGGCAATACCCAGCAGGCAGAGGCCTGAGCTCTGAGTAGCAGAGAGATGGTTCCCTGAGAGGCAGAGAGAGCATCCGGAGGTAGAGGACTGCAAGCAGAAGACCAATGTTGACACCTGAGCAATATCGACATATATGGAACCAGAAGAGGAAGGAGAGTTCTCAAAAAGGGAGAACTTCATCTGAGAGTCCAGAGGAGGGCCTGGAGAAAGAACTATCCTAGAAGGCAGGGGTAAAGAGAAGTTCAAGAAAGAAGAAGTGAGGAGGGGGCGGAGCAAGATGGCCAAATAGAAACCTCCAGCAATCATCCCTCTGCATGAACACTGTTTTCAACAACTATCCATGTAAACAAACACCTTCAGAAGAACCTGCATTATAGATCAAATGGACCTAATCGATATTTACAGAACATTTCATCTAACAGCTACAGAATACACCTTCCTCTCCTCAGCTCATGGATCATTCTCAAGGATAGACCATATGGTAGGATAGGCAACAAAACAAGTCTCAAGAAATTCAAAATAATTGAAATCAATTATTTTTCAATTGAAATTGGGGAAACACTTCAGGGCATTGGTCTGAGCAAGGACTTCTTGAGCGATCCCCCCAAAGCACAGACAACCAAAGAAAAATTAGACAAATAGGACCGCATCATGCTAAAAAGTTTCTACACAGCAAAGGAAACAAGCAATCAAGAGATAACCCACAGAATGGGAGAAAATATTTACAAACTATCCATTTGATAAGGAGCTCCAACAACTCAATAGGGAAAAAATTAAATAATCTGATAAAAATGGCCAAAGCATCTGAATAGACATTTCTCAAAAGAAGACATACAAATGGTCAACAGGTGTATGAAAAAATGCTCGACATCATTAGTCATCAGAGAAAAATGCGAATTAAAACTATAATGAGATATCATCTTACCTCAGTTAAAATGGCTTTCTTCAAAATGACAGGCTATAGTGAATGCTGGCGGGGATATGGAGAAAGGAGAACCCACATATGCCTTTGGTGAGAATGTAAATTATCACAACCACCTTGGAGAACAGTATGGAGATTCCTCAAAAAACTTAGAACTACCATGTGACCCAGAAATCTCATTGTTGGGTATATATCCAAAGAAGGGGAATTCAGTATATTGAAAAGATACTTGCACTCCCATGTTTATTTCAGCACTATTCACAATAGCCAAGATTTGGAATCAACCTAAGTGTCCATCAATGGATGAATGCATAAGGAAACTGTGGTACATATACACAATGCAATATTATTCAGCCATAAAAAAGAATGAAATCCTACCATTTGCAACAGCATGGATGGAACTGGAGAACATTATGTTAAGTGAAACAAGCCAAGCACAGAAAGACAAATCTTACATGTTCTCATTTGTATGTGGGTGCTAAATATTAAAGACAATTGATGTTCTAGAGACAGAGAGTAGAATGATGGTTACCAGAGGCTGGAAAGTGTAGCAGGGAGGGAGGATAAAGTAGGTATGGTTAATGGGTGCAAAAATATATTTAGCTAGAATGAAAAATATTTGATAGAACAACAAAGTGACTATAACCAACAATGAGTTAGGATATAATTGAAAATAACTAAAATAGTGGAATTAGAATATTTCTAACAGAAGAAATGATAAATACCTGAGGTGATATATATACTCTAGTTACCCTGATTTGATTAATTCACATTATGTAACTATATCAAAACATCACATGTATCTTATAAAGATATACAACTAGTATGTACCCATAATAATTAAAATGTTTAAGGAAGAATAATGCCAAAAAAAAAACAAAGAAAGAAAGGAGTAAGAGAACACAAGTGAAACAAAGAGCTCCTCTCCTCAGGTAAAACCTTAGCTCTCTCACACTCTGTCCTTACCTAACTCTTCTGAACCATTCCTCCTGGGTAAAGATTTTGTTTATGGATTTTAAACAGCATTACAGCAAATGAGTGACTTAAAAAAAATCATTCCTTTTGGTTCACAGGGATATGGTTCTATGTAAAGAGAAAATAAGATGAATCTAATAATAATGCTTTATTTTTTATCAAGTGAATGTCAGAGCTCATTAGAAACCTTATTTTATGTGGCATTTTGGTGAGTTTGTTTTTATTCTGTTTCTCATATTCACAAAGGAACTGAAGTATAAAAAATTAAGATTTTTATCCAAAACCACATAGGCATTAGATGTGAGTAACATTGGCATTGCTGAAATACAACTTGCCTTTTTCCTCTGAGCTTGCTTAAAATATTAATGAAGCCCTTGAAAGCTTTCTCATCTGTTTTTCATTTTTTCCTTACATGGTATTGATCTCTATTTTTTAACTTCAAAAATTCATATAGTACAATTGTTTAAAAGTGCAAAAGTAACTCTTTAAAATTTAGCATTTAACCTAAACTTTTGAAAAGTTTGTTTTCAAGAAGAACTGAACACATCCTTTAGGGATTTTTTTTGTTTGTTTTGGTTTGGTTTGTTTTTTTCCTGGTAGCTGCTAGCTTCATAAAAGATTATTTGGCATATCAGTTGATGTTTAGTCTGGCAAAATAAAAATTAAAGATTATACTATTCCTTTTATGTAAGTCTAAGTATTATTGCTTAAAATTTTCTTCTGGAATTTCCATGTAAAATTCTTAGAG
The DNA here is from genome assembly GCF_020740605.2 of Lemur catta. NCBI lineage: Eukaryota > Metazoa > Chordata > Mammalia > Primates > Lemuridae > Lemur > Lemur catta. The sequence continues at coordinate 48,016,638 of NC_059135.1, forward strand.
ATTGAGAAAAGACTATAATTCAGATCTATTGATAAGGATTAATTGCTGATACAGATGTACTATGAAATACATATGTAAAGTTTGAGAAGATATATTAGGGAAGATATGAATTAGCCATTCCTAAGTCACTTTCTTCACTTGTGAAGGGTCAACATTTATTAGATTAATATCAAATACTTGAGAGTAGAATCTTGAAATATTGACTAGATCTGAATTCTTGCTATAATATTTGGGACACCTGAAAATCAAATATAATTGTGGAAATTCAGATGCACTGTCATTTATTGAATAGTTATGGTAACTTATTAATTAATATTTCACTTCATTTGTTTTTTTAATTTTTTTATTTCAGAATATTACAGGGGTACAGATGCTTTGGTCACATAAATTGCCTTTGCACCACTGAAGTCAAAGCTACAAGCATGCCCATCCCCCAGACAGCATGAACTACACCCATTAGGTGTGAATATACCCATCCCCTCTTCTCTCCTCCCACCTGGCCAGTCCCCGATGAATGTTACTACCATATGTGCACATAAGTGTTGATCAATTAGTACCAATTTAATGGTGAGTACATGTGGTGTTTGTTTTCCCATTCTTGAGATACTTTACTTAAAAGAATGGGCCCCAGCTCCATCCAGGATAATACAAGAGGTATTAGCTCACCATTTTTAATGGCTGGGTAGTACTCCATGGTATACACATACCACATTTTATTAATCCACCCATGTATTGATGGGCACCTGGGGTATTTCCACATCTTTGCAATTGTGAATTGTGCTGCTATAAACATTCGAGTGCAGATGGCTTTTTTATAGAATGCTTTTTTGTCCTTTGGGTAAATGCTCCATAGTGAGATTTCTGGATCAAATGGTAATTCTACTTTTATTTCTTTGAAGTATCTCCATACTACTTTCCACAGAGGTTGTACTAGTTTGCAGTCCTACCAACAGTGTATGAGTGTTCCTATCTCTCTCCATCTATGCCAACATTTGTTGTTTTGGGACTTTTTGATAAAAGCTATTCTCACTGGAGTTAAGTGATATCTCATTGTGGTTTTGATTTGCATTTCCCTGATGATTAGAGATGTTGAGCATTTTTTCATATGTTTGTTGGCCATTAGTCTGTCTTTTGAAAAGTTTCTGTTCATGTCCTTTGCCCATTTTCTAGTGAAGTTGTTTGATTTTTTTCTTGCTGATTTTCTTGAGTTCTTTATATATTCTCGTTATTTGCCCTTTATCAGATGTAAAGCATACAAATATTTTCTCCCATTCTGTAGGTTGTCTGTTCACTCTAATGATTGTTTCCTTGGTGCAGAGGCTTTTTAATTTGATCAGGTCCATTTATTTATTTTTATTGTTGCTGTGATTGACTTTGGGGTCTTCTCCATAAGTTCATTGCCTAGGCCGATGTCTTTAAGAGTTTTTCCCACATTTTCTTCTAGAATTCTTATGATTTCATGACTTATATTTAAGTCTGCTATCCATCATGAGTTGATTTTTGTGAGAGGTGAGAGGTGTGGATCCTGTTTCAGACATTTACATGTGGCTTTCTAATTTTCCCAGCACCATGGCCAAATGTTTTAAACAAATAATTATCTTTTACAGAGGATTATAAAGGAGATCCCCATTCAAGAATTCCCTTTATTCATGGCTGTTTTTTGTCTTCCTTTCCTCCTGGTGGTATAGAAGAAACAGGGCAGAGTGGGCAGGGAAGGCCCACACAAACTAGCACATGGGTCCGGCACCCTCAGTCTTAGTATGTAGTATTGGAAGGTGAAAACCAAAAGCACTGGCTTCAAGGGGTTCTCAGGCCAAAGCTCAGAAGTGAAATTTCCCTCTAAGTTGACCTCTCCCTTTGTGTTCTTTCTCTGTGATTGGCCCCTTCATCTACCCAAGCCAAGAGCTTTGTGTTATAGTCCATTGAATAGTAGCCCCATATCCAATCACTTATCATGACCTAATGAGTCCACCTGTTTAATCTGGATTCCTTTCTCACCATAGCCTAACCCTCAGTTCATGTCTGTCACATAGATTGCTTTACTATAATGCCCTATATTTGAACTCCTTAGGTCCATCAGCCTCTGTCCCACCTACTCCCTCCCCATGAGTTCCTCTTGCACATACACATAATCCATTCTCTAACCACTGATACTCCTAACATGAAAGTCTCATCATCTCATGACCTTGTTTAAAATCTGTCTTTGTCATATCATAACACTCTGGATTCCTAGGCAAAATTTAAAAAAATAATAATAATAAAATAAAAGCTGTCTTTGACTTTGCACTACCTTTAGGACAAGTTCAAACACATTAACATGACTTATAAGACCTGCATTGATCTGATCCCAGCTTATCTCTCCAGGAACATTTCTCAGCTCAGAGACAACTTTAGTCAATACTGAAATTCTTTTGGTTCAGGACACCATCAGCATATCCTATATTATTCTCACCATCACATTACCACTCTGTATTTTAAATGCCTGCATATTCAGTGGACCCTTCACAAGGCAGTTAGCTTCATGAGCGCAAGGACTGGGGGTTTCTTGTCCGTTGTTATATCCTTAACACCTAGTACAGTGTGTGGCTTACAGTCAGCTATCATTAAATGTCAGTTGGATATGTGAATAGATGGATTTTTTACTATATCACCAATAAAGGTAGAGTGATAAAAACAGGAACCAAAGCAGATTTGGAGCCACAATAGAGGGATCAAAGGACCAGGAAAGCCAAGGGGGAGGTCCTGCTTTTCCCTGCCTTATGCTACCATTTGCAAGGCCTAGGGCAAGAATGCAAATTGAGGCCCACATATCTCTAATTATTAATATTTCAAAGTTGAAAATCAAGCCAACAAGCTGTTAAATAAAGTATATTTTATCCTGTTACTTTGACAAATATATATTCATAAAAATCTGAGGCGGCCAGGTATCTTAGAATTCCTAGACACCTCAAAGTTCTGTGTCAGAACATGGAAGCACAATGTGGCTCTTGTCCCACTCCCATCCTGTACTGCAAAAATGTGAGCACCTCAGTCCTCACTGCTAAGCTCCATCTACATTTCCTGAAAATAGCTATCCTTAGGCCACTCCCAGGCCCTTGCAGGTGTCTACCTCAGGGAGAGTGATCTGGAAAAGAGACCTGTGCAAGCCTTGGAAGTGGTTCCAGGGCTATTAGGGTGCAGACTTACGGAATCCTGGGTACCCAGGATGTGGTCTAGAAGGAGGGGGTGGAAAAGGCATAGACTTAATGTGGGCCAATCTTCTTGACCTACAGACTGGGTAGGGGCATGGTCACAAGGGCTGTGTCTAAGGGTGATACTGCAAGCAGGAGGTGACCTGGATTTGTTCTAGAGATTGTGCTCCTAATATATGTCTGTGAAAGTGTAGCATTAGCAAGAACTGTCTAATATTGCATATGTAAAATCCCATCTGAATATATGAATGGGTCTTAAAGGTTATGGGTATGTCTTTCTTAACTAACCTTTTAATTGTTTGGATTTCAAGGCCATGTGACTGTCTGTTCTGTTGTATTCTGGGAATCAGTTTCAAGTAGTGCTTAAGAGCAGTCTTTAAGCTAAAACAGGGTTTTGAGTTGTGAGTAGGTTTCAGTTCTGAGTTGTCCTTTTACTGGCTGTGGAGCCCTGGGTAGAGTGCTTCATCTGCTGAATAGAGGTAATAAAACCTTCCTGCAGGGTTGTAGTGAAAGTACATGAGGTTAAAGTCTTTAAAAGGCTTAGCTCAAGCAAATGCTCAATAGATCATAGTGCTGTCATCATCATCTTAATCACTGCCATTATTTTTACAGCTGTTATTTCTCATTGTCCGTAACTATTATGATGACCTTGGGCAAGTCACATAACCTCTCAGAACCTCAATTTCTTCATCTATAAAATGAGATGTTTGGAGCAGAGGATAACTAAGATTCTGTCCAGTTAAGAGCAGGGACATTCTGGAGTTCTTTCTCTTTCCGTGTACATTAGACTTGAACTTGACCTCCTGAGCTATGTTGTAAATTATTAATGGAATTTAGTTATTGTACATATAATATCATTGTGTATGCTATTTTAAGCAAACCCAGTGTGCAAAAACTGAAAAACTCTGTATTAAATATGCAGTTTATGAAACAAGTATTTGCTTTACAGAAAGACTCAATGTTGAGTTCCTTTTACTCACAGGCTCTTCTAGTACATTAAAAATCAAATTTAATTTACAAAAAGATATTTAGTTTGCCTGCAACTTTTCATAAAACATATGCAGAGATTTTTAATCTTTTTGAATCACAGAATCTTTTGAGAATTGATAAAATCTGATTTCCTCTCTGAGAAATGAGCATAGTTGCAAATATTTACATACAATACCTGGAGAGGGGCTTCTCTAAGGATCCTAATTTAAAAGTCGTTGGCATAAAGCCAAAACAAAGACAAAGCCAATAAAAGTGAAATACACCAAGGATATTGAAGGCATTTCTAAATTTGGACCTCTAAACACCCACCTCTTTTCAGGATCAGAGAAACAAAGAGAGAACATTTCTTGGCTGCGTAATCTGTGCCAGAGACTGTGCTAAACATTTTAGAAGTGTTATATTGTTCTTCTCTTCCCAAATCTAAAGGACAGGTGTTATTTTGGATGAGAAAACTGAGTCTCAGAGAGTAAGCAATTCTCTAAAGTCTCATCACTAAGTAAATGGTCAAAGCAAAATTTGAACTGGATCTGACTCTATAGCTATTACACTATGATAAAATGCCCTAAATTCATTCACATTCCTTCCCAAACTGGTAAATCTTTATAAAAGAATATTTCATAGAAATGCAGATTTTTCTCTTCTTTAGTGAACTTCTCACAAAGGAAGTCTTTAAACCAGCTTCACGTTGACAGCCAATCCTTTCCGTCTCCCATGTTTTATGCCATCTCCCTGGGGCTGGGAAGACTTGCAGCAGTGATATGTGGTTGTTGGGATGTGGTGGGGCAGGCAGAGAGCTGAAGAATGATGGATTCTCTTGGCGGGATGGGATTCAAAAGTTCTGATCCCCTACGTGCCCTAGTAAAGTTTTCCAGCTGACATCTGTGTTAAAGAGTTGTCAGCTGAGGAGAAGTGGCCTGTCAGATTCAGAATGTCCCATTTGCCAAGTCTCACATGAGAAAAGTGAAGACAGGTTCCATTTGGAAAAGAAGACCTGCTTCCCCAAAGATTTATTACATAGGAGTCATGTTGCATAACATGGCCTGTGGTGAGTAGACTTGCCTCCTCCTTGACTCATTCACATTTTGTAAGATAGCTAGTTAATCTCACTAAAAAGAAGGGAATAAATGAAGGGCCTTATATGAATGACAGAACAAGCTGAGTTTTATTGGAATTCTGTCTTCGTGCTATAAGCTATTATTGACCTTTCTTCATAAACATCTCAATCCAACACTGTGCAGAAATCACTGTACTTTGCACACTTAAAGACCTTACGTATTATGGTGAGATCTGGGTCCCCAAAGCAGTTTATAAGACCTTATATATTAAGGTAAGGTCTGTGTCAAGAATGTCAAAATAGAACATTCTTGGTGATTTGGGAATATGCTCACAAATTCATTTTTGGTTTCAAGTCATTTTAAGACATGCTATCTTACCACCTCAGACTTCACAGTGTGTCCTAGAAAATTATGCTGTTTTCACAGTGATATTAAAGGCACCATGAGATTTGGTATTTGGTTTAGATTCTCCTCATGATTTCCCACATGACATAGAAATGCTTTATAAAGTCACTTACTACAAAGTATTTCAGACCTTTATTTGGCAGTAGTGAGGAAAATTGTACTTGAGAATGTGTGGGAGTGAAATATGCATATTTAGGAGTAACTGACATCTGATAGGTAATTTTTCTTATGTGCTATGAATGGTGTAAGAGATAAGTCTCCTAGTGTAAAGATGGTACCTCCTCATATCAGCAAGGCAAGGCAGCATAACATAGTGTTAAAGTGTGGACTCTAGAGCTAAATTATGTGTGTTTGAACCCCAGCTCTGCCAGTTGCCTGCTTTGGGACTTTGGGAAAGATATTTAATCTCTGTGTGCCCTATTTCCTCATCTAGAGCATGCAGATAATAGCAAGTTATTCTCTTACTGCATGAATTTGAATATTGTGTGTATTAATATACATAAAGTGCTTAGAACAGTGTTGGTGCATAATAAATGTTATATGTTAGCTATTATTATAAAAATGTGTAAAGGTGACCAGTAAACTCTACTTTAGGTGTTAAATAGTTTAAAAAATATATTAGTTTATCTTTAGTTTAGGATAAGGCTTTATATCGAGTTTATCCTTATCTTTGTCTTGAGAAAGTTGTAACTAGAACCATGCCTTTCCTTCTGTCCTCTTATATCAAATGTGCATCTGCCCTAACATCTGTGGGCTGAGTATCTTTACGTACCTGTAAATGGAAGTGTTTGATAAATTTCAATTTGATAGGTTGAGTAAATACCGTATCTCACACATACCCAACATATTTTGGCCAAACATATGTCAGCCCTATTGTGATAATGAAATACTACATTACTTTAAATGTTGCTGACTTCATAACAATTTTGAATATAATCAGTGAATACTGAAGGAACAAATAACACTAATAATATGTGAGAAATCCTTGTAATCATTTGATGCTAAAGAAAAAGTGTCTTCACACTTGAAAGGGCTGGGAAGTGTGGTCATTCATTCATGCAAAATATACAGGGAGTACCTATGCCTGGCACTATTCTGGGAGCTGAGAATGTAGTCCTCGTTGCCCTCATGGAGATTATATTCCAGTGAGAGGAGACAATAAACAAGTAAATAAATAAAATAATTTTAGAGACAGGTAAATGCCATGGAGAAGAAAAAACAGAACAATGTAACAGAAGGAGGGCCTCACCCAGGAGGTGATAATTGAGCTGAGGCACAATTGAATTGGGAAAAGAGGGTTCTATGCTGAGGGAACAGCAAAAGCCAATGCCTGAGATAGGAATGAGTTTGATACTTTTGCAAAAGAGAGAGAAAGCTTAGATCTTGGGTGGTGGGGAGGGGAGGTGGTACTAAGTGAGGTTTTTGAAGTAAGCAGGAGCTTAAACATGTGGTAACTGTAGGCTCTGGTAAAGTTAGATTACGGTCAAAGTGCAGTGGGAAGCCATTACACTGGAGTGACACGATCAGATTTGTATTTTTAAATAATTTGTTTGGCTGCTGTGTGGACAACCAAGTGTAGGAGAGCATAAGTGGTCCCAGGAAGATCCTTTAGGTCCCTTAAAAGCTATTAGCCATAGTCCAGACAAATGTTGATGTCTTGGCCTGGAATGTGGCATTGACATGGAGTGAAGCTGGAAGATTGGCAATGTATGTTAGAACGAGTAACAACAGGGCTTGCTAATAGTCTAGATGTAGATGGAGGCTAAAGGAGGAATCAAAGAATCATGTATTTTAAGGTCTTGCTCAAATCCTGCCTTCACAGTGAAACTTTCTCCAGCCATTCTAACCCACCTGAGTCTCTCCTTTTAGTGCCATGGGTTTTTTTGTTTAGCTCATAATACACGCAAGGCATGGTGCCAGGTGCTTAGGATTCCTTAATGAACAAAACAAAGATCCCTGCCCTTGCAGAGATTATATTTTGTCCTTTACTACTTCCGTATCTGCACCTGTAATTTACACTAAAATTTCTGTCTTCATATTAGTCTCTAAGTATGTCAGATATATTATTTTTGTTCTTTAAATAGACAGGACCAGGAACTGCACTTTTCAATTTACTGTAACATCTAGCTCAGTGATGGGGAAGAACAAGTAACAGCAAAAATATGTGTGTTTTTTTTTTTCACAGATAACTTGTTTATAGGCTTGCCTGCTTTAAGTAAGTAAATTTGTGAAAATCTAAAATTGCAATTCAGATCATTGGAAAGGCCATCATTTTTCCATTGAAAAAGGATGATTTATTCACTCAAGAGATACTTTAAAACAGCAGACCCCTCCTAATGAATGTGATTAAAAGTTTAACAGAGCATTATGTCTTTGTCAGGGGGGTTGGGTAAAAGAACTGAAGTAAAGTGTCAGAGGCCAAATTAATCTAAAATTTAGAATTGTAAGTAAAAAAGAAAATGATTTCTGATTTCTAAAAATTCAAATATATAGACTTTATCAAGGACTTCCATTTTCTACATTTACAATTTATAATCAACAATTATAAATTTGATTCTTGAACCAGATCATATTCATCCTGGCAATGAAAGGTAACCATTTGAATACATAAGAAAATTGGCTTCTGGTTATCCTTTTCTGAGTTATGACTTCAAATATAAAAAAAGAAAACACACATCATGGTTTTATGTTTTGCAAGGAAAATTGAGCATCTTTGTAAACAATCTTAGGACAATGACTTCTTTTCAAGACCTCTTATAATAACGTTGGCACTGAGGTACTATTGCTAGCGTGACGGCTCTAACCAATACACTCATCCTGTGGATTAATTAAGCTTTTGAGGATTATCCCAGGAATCCAATGATCATTTATGACTTTATTTCTATGGAAAATGATTGGGAGTTCTAGAATATTGACTTGAAAACCAAGGTTAGGAACACCCCTCATTCATAAGGGGTCCTCTTAAACGCATTTCTGTAATTCTCATAATCCATGTACTCTTTTTGAAGATGATCCTAATTGTTAATGGGTAATAAAACCTTTAATCAGGCAGTATGCAGCAGGACAAGCTTATAGTAAAAACATAGATGATATTCCCTGTACCTCATTTATGCATTCAAGATATTCATTGAGTGCCTCTTCTGGGCAGGGCCCTGGGCAAACACCAGTAAATCAAGACTGATCTCTAACCCAGAAGACCTTAGATTTTATTGGGGAAGAAGACATATGCACAAATAATACACAATCAAATGTCTTAAGTATTATAATAGAGATAGTAAATGAAATGCATTGCATTTTCAGAAAAAAACCAAGATATATTCTTCAGAGGGAAGAGGGAAGGCTTCCTGGAAGAGATGGCATTTAAAATACCACTTGAAAATGGAGAGAATTTGAAATGGGACAGATAGGGGAAAGCATCCTAGGAGGCACAACAGCATAAATACAGTGATAGAACTCAGAAAGTGTGTACATACAAGAACCAGCTAGTGCTTCATGCAGTGAACATGTCTAAAGTAACTACCAGGTTAAAGACACTGTCTAAGGGGCCAGAGACAAAAAGAAAAGAGGTGAGCCTTACCTTTGAGGGAAAATTTGGTTTAATAAATCTTATAAAGTATAAGTGAAAAAACAGTTTTCAGTTAAGTTTGAAGATGGTAGTGGATGCTGAACTGAAGCATTGGAATAGGATTCCATGGTGGTGGCTTTTATGATGGTGAAAATGCTTGTCATTTACTAAATCCTTCCATGTTCTAGGCACTGTGGTGAGAATTTAGTATACGTGCATTATTTTCTTCAGGTCTCCTCATGAAGTATGATTACTGTTTTATTCCTACTTGTTAGCTGAGAAAATTGGAGCTTAACAAGTCAATTAATTTATGTAATGTTGCCCAGCTGGTAAATAGCAGAGTAGAGATTTGAACAGGTGTATTGGATTTCAGAGCCAGTAACTCACTAAGGGCAGCCTTAGAAGACATTTGAATAGGAAAATGATTGATTTGAACTGTTCTTAAGAATTTGATTGACTACAGGGGGCCTACAATGATTAAAGAATTGTGCTAGTGAGCAGCTAATGAGTTGCCAAATGAAGGTAATGGTAATGGGTATGAAAAGGGGAAGGAGGTGAGGGATGTCATAAAGATAACAGGGACAAGGAAGAGGGAGAAGTCAAATACAGCTTTAAGTTTTAGAGTTGGTTTAGTTGGAAGTCTTGTGGTGCCAGGCAGTGAGATAATGGCCACCAGAGGAGGAATGTCCTTTGGGGAGTGAGGGGAGGGGGTGGAGGTCCGGAAGCTGCGATGACTAGTTTAATTTTGTACAAGTTGAACTTGAGGTGCCAATAGGCCACAGGTGAAAAGGATTTAACATGTGGTTAGAAATACAAAAGTTGAACTTGGAAAAGAGGCCATTTGGAAATGGAATCATATTATGCAAATGGTAGATAGGTCCAGGGAGACTGAAAAAGGCCATCAAAATCATAGTTTTTATTAGGCGAGAGAAATCATAAGTGAGATTACAGGGTTTACGAAGTGAGGGGGTTAGTAAAAGTGAAAAAAAAGTGTAGGCTACTTTAAAATAAGCTAAAAGTTAAAGGCAAGTAGTTTGTAGACTAAGAGGCTAGCAGGAATGAAGCAAGTTGTGTTTGTTTTTCTTAAGAATGGAATGATGAGATGAGAAAAGAAAGATGGTGATCTTATGGAGCGGGCAGGGCTGCATTAGCTCAAGGTGATGAGTTAACTGGGTAAGAGATGCCTGGTGCCTTCTTCAGATCTATCCAAACTCTTCCCAGGTTTTAGGTGACCACTAAAAATGCCACCTCTCCGCTGAGGCTTTTTCTCTCCCATAGTTTCCCCCATAGAGGCTTAAACGTTTCTTATCTTATTCTCCCACCACTCTTAGTGTACATACATGGACCAGTGGTTCTCAAACATCATCATGCTTATAGTCACCTGGGGGGGCTTCCTAAACCACGAATTGCTAGGCCCCACCCCCAGAGTTTGTGTTTCTGGGGGTCTAGAGTAAGGCCTCGAAATTTGCTTTTCTAACCAGTTCTCAGGGAACTCTGATGCTGCTGGTCTGGGGACCATATCTTGTGTCTACTGAACAAAACTAAAAATATACGAGAGGTTTAAACAAAGAGCTTGGGAGTTTCAGGATGCGCTAGTGTGCCATATCTGGAAATATTCTAGAAAAATGCTTCAAGAATCAGTCATGATTTAATGGCAGACAAAAAAGAATGGAATACTTTGTCTAGCTCCATGAAAGAGAAATACTTTGAAGAAGGCATCAATCTAATCTCCTGATCAGAGGTTTCTTAGGAGAGGTCCACCAAAGATGAAGATTAAAAAAAAAAAAAAAAGGAAAACCACAGCCATGACTATAACTTTATTTTAATCATGAAGAACTAAATATGTGAGCAAGAAGTACACAATCGTTATTTGGGGGAAAATAAATACAGAGCTAGCATACCAGGTTTCATTTAGAATACTGTTTTGTTATTATTCATAACTGAGATCATTGGGCCTGGAGAAATACACCATTTCTAAGAGCTGGTTTTATAATTACCGTTTGTTTGCTGTATTTAATTATTCACTTAGGTTTACCTGTCCCTGATAGTTACTGTGAAAATGTGACATGAGCAGATACACTATATCTCTGAAATCGAGTAGGTGTCATTTGTTCTGCGTTGCTAAAGTGTTGGCTGTGGTTGGTGAACGTGCTAAGTTGCACAACCAAAGGTGCAAAATCCTTCCTGACATTTGCAAACATCAGTCATTTCAAGTTTCTTTTATTCAGTCAAATGCCCTCTAAGCTAACTCAACAGTATCAATGACAATCAGCTTAGCATAAGCAAAACAAGCATTCAGTCATAGCCACACTGTGTAACATCGATATATGAGAAGCTTTATTCTAATCACATAGTCAGATGCCACTAGATGGAGAGTTAAATTAGTTAGATATGAGAGTAAATTATGTATCATTCTAGTTCCAAGCCTACACAACTGCTAATTTCACTTTGGTAATTAAAACTAGGTTTTTGAGTTGAGATGCATAAACATCCCTATTAATGTTATCAGATTGTCATCTGCTTTAGTCTTTTTGAGTTGTATGCTCTGAATGTTTATTTAAAACCTAAATATCCATAGGAAAGGAAACAAATTCTTTAGACCATTAGGTATGCAAATAAACTATTTCGGACTAACAGAATATAAATAAAATTTGATTTGAGAACAGATTTCTTCTGGGAAAAAAAGGGGAATTTTAAAATTTGCGTAGTTGCCCACGTGGGCAAAAAAAAAAATTCAAATTAAAAAAACCCTTGAAATCTAAGTGATACCGAAAATTCTACATTGTTATAAAAAATAGATATTTTCAGAGAATTGAATTGCTTTGTTAGGAGGGAGATGCAAGTGTCAGATTTCTTGATTTCATTTTTACCAAGACAGAGTGGTAGTTTCTTTTCTTTTCTGAGTAGCTGGGAGATACTCAGAAAAATTGCATGAAAGAAAGTCACTTGTCAGTCTTTTAGGATATATTTGGTTTGGTGTCGTCAGAAGGTAGTCTGCCCTTTCCCTAGAATCAAGTTGCAAACACTATCCTCAATAGTAATTAGAGCTAAGCGGCAATTACAGGACATATGATTTGTTCAGACACACTGCCTGCCGGCTGTTTCCTAGCACCGCATTTCACAGGAGCGCCAGGTTGAAATGATGGAATTATTTATCTCTAAATGCAATACCTCATACAGTGCTCAAATGCAGAAGTGAACATGGACTGTAATCTTAAAAACGAAGGTAAGTACTGCTGACTGATCAGCATTTACCCCTCAGGAAACTTTTTCATGTAATATGTGACAAAAATATATAAAAGTTTAAATCTATTTGGGAAAAAGAGAAAAATATTAGAATTAAGAAAAAATAGAATTTGCTAATTTTGTGACTTTCTTGTCCAGTATTCTCTTGGTTTTCCTAATCTGTTTGTATTTAAATTGTACTATTGAGTCACTTTGCTAAATATAATAATGATGTGACTGATTTCCCACATTTCCTTTACTTTTTATGACCTACTGTTAATTTTTCACTCAAAGTAGTTATCTCAGAATAACTACTAGGTAAAAATGAGATTTGTGTTTAATCCAGGTATGTTAGAACACTCTCTTCTTTTCTCTTCTCTTCAGAAAGTTATATTTAAGTTGATGATTGTACATGTCTAAGAATCCACATTCAAACTGACAGAATAGTGCTGGTAGCGTGTAATCAAATTGAGTGACCTGGGTGATTAGCACTCCTGTCACATGATTTTATGATAGGCACCATTTCAAGTTTTAACGTTCCATCTAGTTCAAGTCAAAACTCAATGGCTTCATGTTTATTTAGACCCTTGGGTATAGAAATCTCTCTGGAAACCAGGTAAGTTTAGCTCCTCAAGAGGGAATATTGTCTAAGAGTAGGTGTATCTTATCTGTACACAGTAGATACTTGTGAGATTCTCATTTCTATTTTAATGTTATCTCTTTGTTTACCCCCAACTAAGAAATCCTTTTCCTTTCAATTTTGCCATTTGTAAAACATGAATAAATACTACTGTTAGGAAAGAACTTAGAAACTCTTGGCACCAGGAAGATGTTTTGATCTCATAGCCCCCAGTGGGATTTCAGATGGTTTGGAAAATATTGAAAGAGCATCGACTTCTTTTATTCTCTCTTTATTGGTGGATTAGAGATGTAAACACTGAGAATTCAGTGGACTCCTGAGAAAAATGAATAAGTTAAAGCCAAGTGTGTTAATTTTTTTGAGATACTTGAGATTCTGGGATGTGTAACCTTTTAGCAGATAATATTACTCAGTGTAGTTATTAAATAGGCTAGTACTTCATTTTTAAGACATTTTTTTCTAGTCCTGCATCCATCATTGGTTCCATTTTCTATGTGTGTTTTTTTTTTTTTGTCATGGAATTATTTATCCCTCAGAATCATTTTCTTTATCAGAAAAAACATGGAATAATCATAAGCCATCTAGGAGTTTAGAATACTACTTATAATGGTATATGTAAAATACATGTAAGAAGCTACTAAATATGTGTAAAAGCACCTTATATGAAAAGGTATAGTATTTGTACCCAGGACACAATGATAAATTTCTATAAAAATGCACCATAAAATTCTATGGTGCATTTAAGTTCCTAACTTGTCTCACTCTATCACCTGTGTGGCAGATACCATCGTGGGAGCACTTTTAAAAAACAATCTTTGGGCCGGGCGCGGTGGCTCACGCCTGTAATCCTAGCACTCTGGGAGGCCGAGGCGGGTGGATCACTCAAGGTCAGGAGTTCGAGACCAGTCTGAGCAAGAGTGAGACCCCGTACCAAAAATAGAAAGAAATGATTTGGACAGCTAAAAATCTATATAGAAAAAATTAGCTGGGCATGGTGGCGCATGCCTGTAATCCCAGCTACTCGGGAGGCTGAGGCAGTAGGATTGCTTAAGCCCAGGAGTTTGAGGTTGCTGTGAGCTTGGCTGATGCCACGGCACTCACTCTAGCCCGGGCGACAAAGCGAGACTCTGTCTCAAAAAAAAAAAAAAAAAAAAAAAAACAATCTTTGATTGTTGCAACTGACATGACTACTGGAGACATAGCCAGAGATGTGGTCTAATTTAATTGTTACATCTTGTCACAGGGACAAACTTGTCCTGATGCTAGCATAATCTTACTATTAATCTTTTGATTTATAGAAGCAAATATTAAAAGCAAAATTAATACAATGTAGCTGCAAAACAAGGCAAATGACAAATTTTATGAGTGCTTCCTAGTTCCCTGGCAGCATTATGGTGAGAGAAACAGAGACAAAGAGAGAGACTTGAGAGAGACAGGAGAGATGAGAGGCAGAAAAGACAGATACGTGAGAAGGAAGGAGACTTGGGAGACACAGTGTTGGAGAAAGATAGAGAAAGGAGGTGTTAGAGAAAAAGAGACATAAAAGACATTCAGAATTTGGAAATATGTAGGAATTGTGCAATTTTGGAACTCTGGATTCTTTTCACCTTTTCTCTAACTGGAAGCATGCTTTGTCAAGTTAAATACATTGAGTACCAGGTCCATTTTTATGAATTGTTTACTTTCCTTTGGTGTCTTTTAAAGCAAAGGGAGCTTAAAGTCTCTTTGAAGCTCAGAAGAGACCAGAAGTCAAAACAAATGTTCTAAAGGAAAATATTTCCATTCCTTTGCTGCCTTATGAAGCAAATTATTGAAAAGGAAAATAATGAGTACTGTGATTAAATTCTCTACTTCAGTGGGACTCCTTATTAAAAAATCATTATGGCTTTGACTTTTGATGTGCATTGAGAGGGTAAGAGGGAATCATTTGGGAAGCCAAAAAGAAATTCCATGTAAGGAATATTATTCAGCTTTAAAAAAGAAGATCCTACCATTTGCAACAACATGGATGAAGCTGGAAGACATTATGTTAAATAAAATAAACCAAAAAGAAAAGTACTGTATGGTCTCTCTTATATGTGGAATCTAGGGGAAAAACAAAGTCAAATTTATAGAAACAGAATAGAAAGGTGATTACCAGAATGGGTTAGGGGAGAAAAGGGCACAGGGAGATGTACATCAAAAATAAAATTGCAATTGTGTAAGATGAATTTATCTAGAGATCTAAAGTACAGCATAAGGGCTATAGTTAATAATACTATACTGTATACTAGAAATTTTTTGGGAATATGTTTTGTGCTCTTACCACACATACACAAAAGTAACTATTAGGTGAGATGATGACTATGTTAAATTGCTTTACTATAGTAACCCTTTCACTATGTATATGTATATCAAAACATACCTTAAATTTTATATGATATTATTTTGAAAGAAACAAATTGTAAAATAAAAACTTTGTTGACTTTGATGAATATTTTTTTAAAAAGAAGAAGAAACTCCATGTAAAAAAGCCTGGTACAAAATTAGTATAGTAGTACAAGAGTAAACATAATGCACAGGGACAGGGACAATCATCTTTGATAAATCCCTTCCCGTGCAGCAAATTTTTGGGTAGTCACTGGAGGGCCTTATTCGATTCTGTTATGCATATTATTGATACTCCAGAAGCTGCCTTCATGACTGAAGCAAGTAGCATCAATTTCTAGGATGTCAGGACAATGATAGAGTTCCAACAAGCCAGTCCAGAGATTGGCCCAGTCTGTTAAATACCCATTAAAGACCCTTTGAGGCCAGGTGTGGTGGCTCACGCCTATAATCCTAGCTTTCTGGGAGGCTGAGGCAGCAGGAGAGCTGCAGTTCAGGGGTTCGAGCCTGAGCACAGTGAGACCCCATCGCTTATTTTTTTAAAAAAAAATAAAGAGCCTTTGAAATAAGCATCCTCTGGGTCACAGGACATTCCCTGTTTCGTAGGAGAAGGGTGATCTGCCATTGTCTCTTAGTTGCCCACCTCCTGTTTTTGAAGGAGTTAGATGCCCTGCTTAACTAGGTTGTTCCTGTTCACACAGTTTTTGCTCGGCTCTACTTCATTTTGTATAGATTTCTAGCATATGATGAAAAGGCAAAAGGGAAGAAAATCATTCTAGGAGTGAGACATTAGGAAATTTCAAATAAGGAATTGGTGCTAATTCTAGTTCACTCCGTAAAACTAAGCCAAACTCACCATTCTTCCTTCCTTCTCCAGATCCCCCCTCACCATTTTTCCCATCCTAGCCCCAATATTACCCCATTACTCATAATCTCTTCTCACTCCATCACTGGCATGGCCAGATCAGGCACCCCATACCAGGTTCCACAGGGATGGAACAGTGGCTTTCATTCTGCTTGCACAGCATCCCTGGCTGCCAGATGGAAGACATCTCTGCTGCTCCTGGGTGAAAATGGCTTCTCTGTTAAGAAAGGACCAAAAGTGGCAGCCTCTGTGATGGTTACCATGATTGTAATACTCCAGTGGAATTTTTTCTGAAAGTTCTGTAGTGCATTATAATTATGGTGGCCATGGGATATGTGTGCAAAAAAGGTTACAGCAGTTTTTACTGTTTCTATTTTTTCCCAAGTTGTGCTTTCTGGAATTCTATGACTTTTTTGTTGTTGTTGTTGTTAACATGGGCAACAGCTCTTGAATAGCTATGAAGTGTTTGGTTAATATTTAAGCTAAGGAAACCTTTTTGGTCTGCCAAGATAGGTAGGAGTAGAGAGCACCAGCAGAGCAAATATTAACTCTGGTTTTTCTTTTTTTTTTTTTTTTAATTAAGCAACCTTCAGGGAGGGAATATCTTTTTTAAAAAATAATTTATATAAACCACTATTTTTTCCCCATTTTGGTTCTTAAATGCCAACAGCCTAGACATTGAATGCAAGAACTGAAATTCTCTGAAACTAAGGGAAAAAACATTTTGTGCCCCGAAGCTAGAATTTATAGCAGCAGCTGAATGCACTGACCTCCAGAATTGCTGTATCCAGGCCTTTGAGCTTGGCCCTTTGTACGAACTGCAGAGGAGAGGCCTAAAGACAGAGTCAGAGGCCTAAACAGCCCTGCTGCTTTGATCTGCTTGAATGGAAGGTCAGTTGCCATTGCTTGGAAAAATGTGTCTTCTCAGATAATGTTTTTGTTGCAATTCTGATAGCACTTCAGTATAAAAGCCACCAACACAAATGTGAGTGTGCTGCCTATGATGAAGCTATTTGAATTGGTTATATTGATCCAAGTTTTATTTTTTTTTATTTTTATTTTTTTTTTGAGACAGAGTCTCACTTTGTTGCCCGGGCTAGAGTGAGTGCCGTGGCATCAGCCTAGCTCACAGCAACCTCAGACTCCCGGGCTTAAGCGATCCTACTGCCTCAGCCTCCCGAGTAGCTGGGACTACAGGCATGAGCCACCATGCCCGGCTAATTTTTTTTGTATATATATTTTTAGTTGGCCAGATAATTTCTTTCTATTTTTGGTAGAGACGGGGTCTCACTCTTGCTCAGGCTGGTCTCGAACTCCTGACCTCGAGCGATCCACCCGCCTCGGCCTCCCAAAGCTAGGATTACAGGCGTGAGCCACCGCGCCCGGCCTGATCCAAGTTTTAATGGGCTTTGTTTTTCTCTTTTTTCCCACTGGGAATATTAAAAGAATTATTTAAAATGAGGTGTTGTACTCAATCTTCTGCTGTTCTTTAAACTGGAAAGAAATGTTGGCTCTTGGCCACACTGGCTTTTCTTTCACTGAATTTCTTTCTTCCATTATTCATGTTGATAGAAAATTAAAATTAAAATCTCATCTAAAAAATGAATACTTTCTTTTAAATTTCAGTCAAAATAAAAAAGAAAACAGACTAAATACTAATCTAATTAAATTTTTAAGGAAGATAATGACTACAATATGTGATTCCTGTACATCTTTGATAGTATAGACTTAAATATTCAAAACAATGTCCCTAGCCACCGAGCTCTAGGTTTTGTTCTACCATCAGTCAGATACCATGGTGAATTAAACTCTCCTAATCCCATTTTTCTCAATAAAATGATGGGTAGATGTCTAAATTATGTTTACCTCTAAAATTTTACAAAATATAATTCCTCTAGAAATATTCAGTGATTTGAGAAACATAGTTGTTGCCTTTCCCAGGAAAGTCTGTATTTTTAGGAAGGTTAAATAAAATAAATGATAATTCTGTGCTGCCATTAGATCCCCAGCACACTGTAAAAGGAGAACAAATAGTCCCTCTGCTTGTAACAGAAAGAGGCTTCAGGCTTCATGAAAGGGTCTTGATGCCATTGAGGAGAGTCACTGGGCAAATGTAGCTCAGGACCATCTCCCTGGGCCTTTTTGCCAGAAAATTTCGTCAGGCGCCTGTGACCTCCCAATCTGTTCTCGACCTCAGACAATTTTAGTAAAGCCCTGTCTGGAGATAATTTTGGCTTCTCTAAAGACTTAGTAATTTAGGAACGAAGCACATGACATTCCCCTTTGATAAGTCAGGTGTTTAAAAACTATTTCAAAAAACTAGAGAAAGCATTTGTTAGAATCCTATTTTTCCTTCTTCAAGTTTCCTTTCTTGCATGAGCATGCTTAATACTAATGTATAACAAGTTGAGAAACTACAACAAAGCAAAAATATTTTAAATTCAGTTTTAACCATTTAAGTTTACTTAAATTCTGAAATTCTCAGATTTTTCGATGCTGCTTTGAAAAAGAATTACAACTAATGAGGTATATCACATGTGTAACCAAACTATAGTTTGTACTATATAGTAAATAAATCTTATCCATTTTTTTCAACACTTAAATATAAGAAACTCAGTGCATGGGCAAGGCATTCAGGTAAAAAGGAATTACTATTTAGCTGTGTATATTCTATTGTCACAGCATCTGGAAAGCCATGGTTTTGTGTAAAAGCTGGCCTGTTACTGCTAAACCCAAAGGACACTGTGGCTTAAAATCTCTCATGATGTGGCTTTACTGCTGTTTTTTGATGCCGTACTTCATTATTGCTTATCAACTTCAGTGTGGTGCTCAGAAGGATTGATTTTTAAATGCAACATTCTGCCAGGCTGCTGCTGTGGCAGCTGCTGTCGAACTCTTTGGAGGAAACCCTGAGCTGCCCCATGGGAGATTTGTGCACAGAACTGCCAATTGTTAAGATTTTATGGACTCGGAGTTCTAGATACACATTTTTCTCTTTAGCATCACTGTATTCTCTGTCAGTCTCCTCTAACTGCTTCCTAAATTCAGCAAGGAAGCATCACCATTAAGGGGAACTTTTATTTGCTCATAAATTGTTTTGAGCAAAATCAAGCTGGGAGTGGAAAAAAGAATTCAAAAAGCATTATATTTATCCTAAGACTACACAAACTTGATAGCATTTGAAAATATTTTTCTTATTGGGGAATTTTGGCTATATTTGTCAAAATTTTATTAAAATTAATATCATCGACCACATTTTTATAATTTTCTCTTAATATATAACATACAGAAAAGTGCACATATCGTTAAGTCTACAGTTGGATAAATGTACACAAACTTAACATACCTGTGGAACTGTGCCCCAGATCAAGGAAGTGACATTCCCAGCACCCTAGAAGATCCTTGCATGCTCTGGTTCAGTCATTCCACCCCCCCCACCCTATCCCACCCTTTCTACAAGGATAGCCACTATCTTAACAACCAGCATAAACTACTTTGCCTAGTATTGTACTTTATATAAATGGTATTATACAGCAAATGCTCCTTTATTTTAGTTCTTTTTCTCAACATTATGTTTTCAAGGTCTATTTGTTGTTGTGTGTAATTATATATCATTTGTTCTCATTGCCATATTCCATTGTGTGAATGTTTTATTGCGTGAACATACCAAAATTAGTTATTGTTTCACTGTTGGTGGGTTAATTGGCTAATTTACAGTTTGGGGCTATAATAAATAGTATTGCTGTGAGCATTCTAGCACATACCATTTCTGTTAGGTATATACCTAGAAGTGGAACTGCTGAGTCATAGGATATGTATATATTCAGCTTCAAATCGTTTTCAAAGTTGCTATAACAATTACACTTCAGTATAGAGTTCTGGTTGCTCCATATCCTTGTCAACATTTAGTAATCTTTGTCTTTCTTCACTGTATTGAACCATTCTTGTGGGTGTGTAATAATATCTCATTGTGGTTATAATTGGCATACCCTTAATGACTAATGAATTTGAGCACCTTTTTGTATGTTTATTGGCCATTTTAATACACACTTTGATGAAGTGCCCATTCAAGTCTTTTGCCCATTTATCTAGTATTGTCTTTTTCTTATTGATCTATAGTTCTTTATTCTGGATTTAGTTCCTTTGTCAAACTACATATATTGTGACTATCTTCTCCCAGTCTTTGGATTGCTTTTTCACTCCTTTGATGGTGTCTTATTCCTATGTTCATAATCTTAATAGAGTGTATTCAACAATTTTTAAATTTTATGATTAGCACCTTTTGTTTCCTGTTTAAGAAATCTTTACTTACTCCAAGGTCACAAAGATGTCCTATTTTTCTCTTTACTGTTTTATATTCTAATCCAGAAACCCTAAAAATACCTTGAGAACCTAAAAAAGGTTTTTAAATTGTACATTTCATTTTATCTATGTTTTTTTGTTTATGTAGTTCCCTCTACCATTCTCCTATATCCACCTCCCAAAACACAAGCCATTCCTCAAGGTTTATCTTAGGAGATATCTCGTTTATGGAAACATGTATGAACCCAACCTAATCAGATATGATTTCTTTCTCTCTTGAAACTCCTTAACATTTTGTTGATAATATATGACCCCTATCCTTTATGATAAATATTAATGAATTTAACTATGCTCTCCTGGGATATGCCTTAGTGTCAGATGAGCAGGAGTAGTTAGTTACCAGAGTAACTGAAGTATACAACACTGGCTGTGTGTCAAGCACAGGGTTAGGCACTTTGCACAGAAAACTCTCAATTATTTCTCCTACCAGTCCTAGATTTGTCCAAAGTTGCAGAAGAAAGTAGTGGACCTAAGAGTTTTCAGCTGTTTGATTTTTGAGTTAGTGCTTTAACTGTCTGTATGATAGAACAGTGTTGCCTGAAGAACAAGCTATAATGCCATGATCATTCCAGAAGTTCTGTGGAAAAAAAAATAGCCTTGATTCCATTCTCAAAAAATTGAGGGAATAAATTTATCTACCTAGATATTCACAGTTCCAATAGCATATTAAAAGTTCTGAGATGTTGTTAAAAAGAACTACTTTAAGCTTTGTGGAAGAAAACATTTTCTAAATGTATTTGATGACAGAATCTTTTTCAGGTAACAAGTTTACATATAACCTACTTTACGGAATGATGGCATGGGTTTTAAAGTCAGACACACATAAGTTTGGACTCAGGCCCTACCACATACGGAGTGATCTTAATCTCTCGAAACCTCACCTTTCTCATCTGTAAAATGGGGATAATAATAATACAAACCTCATAGAGTTGTATTGCAATTTAATTAAATAAGGGATAGAAATCATTTAGAGCAACACCTGGCATGTAGTAAAATCCCATTAGATGGTAGTTGTTATTATTTTATCTTCTCTTAAAAAGTAAAATAAATTCTATCTGACTCAGTTTATAATCCCTATAGCTGCCAGCACTGTGCCTTGGTGGTCCCTCATAAGTATTTATTGAACTAAATAATATTCTAGAAGCAGGTCTTATAGAGCATTAAAAGTTTTTTATTATCAGACACTATACTAAGGTCAATTAAAAGTTTCAGCTAATTCACAACTGTAAACTTACCTGTTTGGAGGTCCAACATTTTAAGTCTTTTAGTTTGAAGGTGCAATGCTTCTATATACAGTTGAAGAATGTGTCTAGATAACTGAAATATTTTCAGCTGTATAATTTGGTGACCATATCATTGGAGGAAAAAGCAGAATTCAAAGTCAAATTGCCTGGGTTTTAATCCTGGCTTCTCCATAGTGTAAACTGTGTAAAGTTGGGCTTAATCTCTCTGTGCCTCAGTTTCTCATCTGTAAAATGGATCTAATAATAGTACTTTGTTTATTGGGTTATTGTGAGGATTAAATGAGCATATGTACAAATATATTTGGATATATATACACAAATGAGTATTATACATATGTACACACATACATAATGTGCTTAGGGTAGTACCTGGTACACAGTATGCTATAAAAATGTTATCTCTGTTGTTATTATTATTGTGTAACCTTTTCAGAAGCAAAACTCTTTATCAGTCACATCCTCTATTCACATAACCACTTCCTAGTGACCACACTTAATGGTCTCTTGGTAAATTATTTTCCTCATATAGCATAGTGATGGAGGAACGGCAATGTTAAGAGAAGTGGAGGAGATGTGGTGTTGGTAATTGTCCTGGTAAGAGAAAAAGATACACAGTACAAGGGACCACAAAGCTGGGAAAGCAATAAAAAGAGAAAACTGAGTTTAGGAGGAAATCTGAAATGCCACTCATTTTAATTTCTTCATAGAAATCTTTGGGATTTCTATAATTGCCATTGTCTCCCCCAGTAGATTTTTATAAAATGTTTTTTATTTCAGTACTCACTGAAGTGGGCGTACATAATAGCAGCATAAGAAGAAACTACTTTTCCAGGTTATAGAATAGACATAGATTTGATCTCATTCAGCAAATGCTTCTTCATGCATATTTCGTGACTTTGGTGTACTCTCCCTTTGAAGAATGAGGTGTTTTGTTTCTGTTTTGGTACGTCTGGAACAGTATGCAAAGAAAAGCCACTAGGAAGCCTCAAAGCCGTAACCTAAATGGGCCTTCAAGATCATATTTCTAAAGGTCAAAGACAGAGGTGAGAATTTCACCTGTCCTCAAGTGAGGTTATATTGTGATGTATTATAGCATAATCCACTAACTTAGTGAGGCACCTATTATGTTACAAAGGGAGTTGGCTGAAATAATAGTTTTCTTATGATCATAGTGGGGAGTTGTCATTGTTGGTTTCATAGCTATAGATGAATAAAACTTGTATTTTACCACTGAAATGAAATTTATGGAAGAGAGTTAGTGGCATTGTTACAGGAAAGTATATGGATATAGGAATTTCCACGGTGAGATTGGCGACTGTTAGATCTTTAAGGTATGCTTAGTTGTATGTGTGTATTTCATTTTAGTACAGGAAGTTTGGTAAAAAATATATACATATACACACATTCAGTGATATGAAAAGCCTTATTATCAAATAAGATGGAACCCTATTATGACTTTATTCATTATGATATATACCAGATTATATCCTATCTTCTGAAACAGAACTACAAATAGGAGGCATCTTATATAATATTGCCGAATAGTTCATACAAAAAAGTCAAAGGCAGGTCCTGTCCCATGAGATAGCCACGTAAGGGGTATATTACACCACCCTTTGAATTGAATGTCTGGTCATTGTATTTTCAACTTTTTTTTCTCATCAAGCCCTTGACTTTTAGAGAAAAATAAGCATTTTCTTACAGGTGCAATACATTTTGGCCAAATTTCTGCTTGTAACTCACACTGACTTTTGAGTACCCAGAGGTGAGGAGAAAGGCTTCTTAGCAGCAGCAGCAGCGGCAGCGGCAGCAGCGGCAGAATCTAGAATAAGATGACAGAGGGATCAAAGCATGAAATAACCTGTGCAAAAAAAATGTACTTTATTCCTATTTATTTCCCATTTGAAAAAACTCCCTTTGAAGCAATCAGTCTTAGTGAAGAAGTACTAAAAAGCAGGTTTTAAAAATGAAAACAGCAAGGTTGAGGTGAAGGATTGATGAAAGCATAGTTTATATTTATTCAGGAGATCTACCAGTACTTTAAAACAATCTGTGTTTAACGTGGCAAATTGTCTGTCATTAAAATGCTAATGAAATGGTAAACAGCTGCTAAGTTTTTTATGCTAATGAATGGTGGCAGCTAAGTAGTTCTCAAGCCTTGTGTTTATTAGCATAGAGATTTGATTGGGTAAGGGGGATCATTGTGCATTCTGACCTTTGTTGATGCAGCAATCTGTTTGTGAAGTTCCCTGTAGCATTCTATTTGATTTGAGTTTGTTAGTACAAAGTGACTCTAGCCAGGCCTTGGGGGGCCATGTATTACACGGTGTTATCAGAGCCACCATTGTGGGCTTAGAGAAAGAAGTTGCTTCCCTTTGGGAGACCCACAATGGCAAAATAATTACAAATTTGTTCATGGTGCAGCTTTAAGTAGAATGATTCTGTATACTTACTTTTTATATTTTATATTTTTAAAAATGATAATAAATTATAAAAGGTTATTGTTCTATTATAAGAGATGTCTCTTTTTTTAATTTAGCTAAGAATTTAAAGCAAAGCTTTTAAAATAAATATTTTAATAAGTGCCTCTGCAACATTTGACGTATTGATATAATACATCATCTTGGATCTACAAGCACTGAAGTTAGCAATGTAATATTACCTAATTAGAAGACTAAGTTGTAATTAAACACAGGGTGGTTATGTGAATGATAGGCTGAGATCAGAGCATTTCCTTGGGCATCAGAGAAAAGCATTACTGCTCAATCTATTCTTTTGGCTGATTCCCTGGTGAATCCTACTCTATATTCCCTAATGGATGGGGCTGACCTGACAACTTGCCATTACAGACGATGCTTAAGGCACCCTTTCCTTTTTTTTCTGTTTTTAGGATCAATGTAAATGAAATATGACAGTCCATTAAACACTGTTGCCAATAATGTTCTGGAATGATTTGAAATATGATGCAGGGTTTATTAAGGAAATTCATTACCAAAAAAAGTATCATTGAAATAGAAATTTTAATGATTCTGGGACACTGTGTAAGAGATTGGTGGAAATTTTAATAGTTGGAGCATTTTGTCATACTTTTCATTTCTCCTTGAAGTCAGTAGGAGATTTGAGGTATATAATTATTGTGTGATCCTATGTAGGCAAACCAGAGAAACTGGAACCCTCAGACACTGATGGTGGTAATATAAAACATTTCAGACACTTTGGAAAACAGTCTGGCAGTTCCTCAGAAGGATAACCCA
Organism: Lemur catta; assembly: GCF_020740605.2. Taxonomy (NCBI): domain Eukaryota; kingdom Metazoa; phylum Chordata; class Mammalia; order Primates; family Lemuridae; genus Lemur; species Lemur catta. The sequence goes on from NC_059135.1 coordinate 48,041,801, forward strand.
TATGATTATCAAATGACCCGGTGATTCCCAAAATTCCACTCCTACATCTGTACCTGAGAGAACCGAAAATGTATGTCTACATGAAAACTTGTAAACAAATATTCATAGTAGCATCACTCATAATAGCCAAAAAAGTACAAGCAATTCAAATGCCCATCAACTGATGAATGCATAATCAAAATGTGGGACATCCCTACCATAGAATATTATTCAGCCTTAAAAAGAATGAAATTCTGATATATGCTACAACATGAATAAACCTTGAAAACATTGTCAAATGAAAGAAACCAGTCACAAAAGACTAGAGATTGTATGATTTCATGTAAATGAAATGTTTAGAATAGACAAATGTATAGAGACAGAAAACAGATTAGTGGTTGACAAGAGCTAGCGATGTTGGGTGAAAGTGGAGAGTGACTGCTAAAACAGGGTATGGGGTTTCTTTTAGAGGTCCTGAAAATGTTCTAGAATTGATTGTGGGGATGGTTTACAACTCTGTTGCTATGCTAAAAACCGTTGAATTGCACAATTGAAGTAGGTAAATTGTCTGATATGGGAATTATATCTTAATAAAGCTGTTATATTAAAAAAAAAAAAAGGCATGCCAAAGCCTATCTCCCAGAGAGCCACCTGCACCAGTTACTTATCTGCACTACATGGAAGCTACAGGCTAAAGAATGCTTGTCATTGGAAAGGAGTGTTATCAATCTGCTGCTCATACGTTAAGCCAGATATTTGGAGAGGTGACAGCTAATATATTAATGTTAAAAGGGATAGTTGCTAAAATAATACAAAACTCCCTAGAAATAAAAGTTGAAAACAAAAATTTGAGTTCCTGTCCCAACTACTCCCTGTCCCAACTGTTCCCTGTCCCAACTACTACCCCGTCAGCAAGCCAGGCCATAATAAACCCTTTTACATTCTCGAACTCTCTGATGTCTAGACTACCTATTTCCCTCAAAATTAGAGCAACTTTCAGTTTGTTTCTTTTAAGAGAATAAGTTGAGTCATAACTTTCTTGAGAGCAGACAGTAACTATGAGTTCAAGTATTTTTCCTTTTGTAAAAACCCTATAATTATCTCTGATTTGCATAAAACATGCCTACTAGCCATTCAGTAACTCTGAATAGTAAAGAGCATCTGGCTTCAAGAGGCTCCTCCCCTCTTCTCTCCTGCATTTTTGGCGAGTCAGAGGCAATGGGTTAGACAACAGGACGTTCTCATTCTGCCTGTCCTACCTGCCAGCAGCACCTGTGCACTAGGAGTCTCCGCCGGGTATGAGCAGCCCTTGCCCCTTCCATAGGGAAGTGTTCTGCATCCCTGTCTTGGACAATGAGGAGGAAGATCCTTTTTAATTGTATTTACTACCTCTGTGCCATTTGCTTACTTCCAGCATAACTCTCTTGCTTGCAGGTTGCAGCTCAGCGGTCTCGTTTTTTGCACTGTAGGTTTGGGAGGGAGACGGATGTGAGCGAGAGATTGAATTCATTTTTGTTTTGTTCTTGGCAGGCAGTACATGCCACACTACTACCCTTCCTGCTCTTGTGCGCACACCTACCCTGATGATGCAGCCTTCACTGGATATCAAACCATTTATGTCTTTTCCAGTGGACAATAGTTCTGCTGTTGGGCTCTTTCCAAATTTTAACACAGTGAGTAAATGCATTTTTGTTTTATTTGTGCCCTCCTCAGTCTCTTTCATTACATTTGTGAATAGGCAATAGATGTAGCCTTGTTTCCAAAGTGTGTAATTTTAAACAAAAATTGGTTGTACTGCTCAGCTGTGCTATGGAAGATGCTGCTTCACCCATGGGAGTTAGTCCAAACAATAGCCAGCATGTTTATTTTATACATATTTCCACAGATGACTTTTCACCTGTTGCATTGCATAATTTTGATAGACTTTTCAGTGGCTTTAGAACCCTAAATCATTTCTGGGATGCTGTTTACATGCTCAAGAACATAACTTGGAGATACCAAGCCACATTGATTTTTCCCTTCTACTAGAAAGGAAAAAAAAATGACTACAGGCTTTGTCTTTCTGGGTGAAGTTTTATTTGGGAGATATTTTAAATAAAATGTGACTCTTACACAAGGAGAATTTATTTTTATTTAGGTACTATTGTGGATTATGTGAATCTGACTCTATTAACAAAAAGAAAAACACATTTTTAATCTACATATTAGTTATCTGCATGATACTTTGACATTCCTTTTAAAACATGATAAATATTAGTGACTTACCTATAATTATAATTCAAGTCACCTGACCTTTTATTTGAATGAAAGACATTTTGTAGGTGTGTCAAGTGGAGTGTGACATCTTTCAACAATAAAATTCAAGATAAAATTAGTCTGTACCCAGGTTCTAAACTTATAGTAAGAGAAAAGTTTAAACAGTTCACATGACTGCATGAATTATGTCTGCTTGGTTGATAAATATAGTCAGTTGGGGCGTGTTGGTCTACATGAATGATAGAGCATTATAAATGCTGCTGTAATAAAAAAAAATCGTATTATCAACACCACCAGACAGCAAGCAACTGAAGTACTGCCAAATGTTTCCTTTGCAAACTTATCTTCTGTATGAAGTGAAAACAGCAAGAGGATTTTTCCTTAAGGGTTGTAAATAAAATCTGCTGACAGGCCTTCTGTCAGGGCTTAGTGTTGTAAGGTAATTAGGGGGTACGGGATCAGCCAACTTTTTATAGAGCACTGGCCTTGTCTTAGTGAGTAAACAGTTGAATGTTTTTGTCTTCTTTACGTTTTTCAGAAGCAAGTCAAACAGTAAAAAAATAAACAACAACAACAACAAAAAACAGGCATAAAAAGGTGAGCGTTGTTTCTAGAGCAGTGGAACAGCTCAGTGGGATAAATCCCTCCTGCCTGGGTTCCATTAATCCTTTGGGAGTCACCCTCCCAAAGCACCACATTATGCCATCTCAGAGAGCTTGAACTCAAGCAGACTTGTTGTGTCCTTTATTGAAACGTGTCATTCCAAACATAATTGAATTAAGCGATAATTCTTACAACATTTACTAAGTATTTGTATTTTGATGAATGTGCTGATGAATGTCTTTGGGAGATAGCATTTATAGCCACTGCAGAAGTGTAGTTGCTGTCAGGAACCAGCATGGATGATATGGGTAGGCATAAATGGCTCTTGCTGTGGTTCACCTCTCTGTATTTGTTTTTGACACAAATAACACATGAATACTTATTTCGAAGATTCAAATAAAACATTAGCGTTCAAGGCAAAATGAGAAAGTCACTGTTCCCTACCCCTGAACACACTCTTCCTCCCTTCACTGGAGGAAAGTGCTGGCAGTAGCTGGTAGCCATCCTTCCAGCCCCCTTCTGGAAGTATGTTATGCACATACCTAACAGGTACCTTATAGGTACTGTTGTCGTTTTATAGCTTCAATCCTATGATTAACACTATTCTCTAAGTCACTTTTTTTATTAATAATTATCAAAATATCTTACATATGCCTCTCTGTTTTTAAGAGCTGTAAAACAAAAATGGAGTGAATGCTTTCATAAAGGTTTTTTTAAGATAAAAAATACAGTTTCATAATGGCTTGTTAATATTGCATAGGGATTACAGATGCACTAACATGCCTTTTTGTTTGTTTGATTAATTGTACATGGCAATTAGTCTTATGATATATTTGAGAAAACCCAAAAAGTAATTCTATTATTAGAAGTTCATTTGTTTCTTCCTTTGGAAGAAAAACTTACAATTTTTAAATAAAAATAGTATTTGGTCAAGGTGAAAAATACCACAAAGAACTACATGAAATAGTTGTTTTCACTCTCTATATTATATGCAGGGGGCATTTATGAGACAGAGAGCTCTTTTGGTCGTATATTAAAAATCAAGTCATTCCAAGTGGGACCCTCTATCATCTTACAAGAAATGAATTTATAGGATCATTGGGTGACCTATGATTTTTCACTGTGAGTTGCAATTTTAAGTATGCTAATCCTTTTCCTATAGGTTTTTCCATTCCAGTATTCAACTCACCCAATAGATTACCTAGCAAATTTCATAAATGTCATTGTTCATATTTTCTGAGGAAAGCACCATTACATCACTACTAATAATTACACTGGATTATTGTATATTTGTGATGTTTTACATCCTTCAAAGGACTGAGACTTCAAAACATTTCGGTAGGCCTTGATTATTACTCCTATTGTCCAGAGAAGGAACAAGAGTTATTAAAGGAAGAACTGAGACTTGAATTAGAATCTTCTAACTTCAAAACTCATGTTCTGGCTCTTTGCATCCTTGGCTCTTTTGGCCCATATCACCTCCCACTGCATTCATTGTGAACAAAGCTCAATCAGAAATCTTTTGTGCTCTTTTCTGGAAACATTGTAGACAATTTGCAGTAGAATCATTAAGCAGAAAGAGGAAAGGATTTTTTTGAATGTATAAAATAGACCTCTACAAACAACTATAAAGCAGAATATATTTGAAAAACAGCTACAATTTCTTGTGGGCAAATTTTAAAAGTATGTTGTAGTCAAGAGTCCACTTATTCTTTGAAAACCAGGTGAATTCTACCATATCAGTTTATTTTTAACCAAAGCTAATATTAGTAAATATAAGATATGAAGTCAATTTCAATCTCGTAATTATTGCCAGAAGAACAAAAATCCTGTGCTCTAACTGAAGGTTTTGGAAGATTAATGTTTTACTACTTTCCTTAATTAGATTTTAAAAAATACATCAAGTTATGATTTCCTCCTTTTTTAATAGGGGAATATGATAACATTACATGAGAAACTAGCAACAATGAAATGAGATTCTGTGGTATTCCAAAATAGAATAGGTACCTGTTCTATGCTAAGTTGTACTTGATGAAGAAATAGGTTTCACAGTGTTTTTTAGTGGTTTTCTTGCCTTATACGCCACAACTGAAATTCTCTCTCAGTGCTTACTTAGCTATGAAGAATAAGCCAATAATTTGCAACACTGTCCAAGCAGAATTATACAGAGACATGATAAGGGAGATGGAGTCTGGATCACTGATAATTTATGATGGGCTATATGTCAAGGATGCATGACTGGAGAATGATGATGTTAACACTGTGTTTCAGCAGTTGTACTTTAAGAAAGACTGTTTTGAGTCATTTATAGCTACAAGACTGTGCGAACCCAAACATAAATTTTTAAAGATCTCGACCTTTGTATCTAAAGCCTAATAGGCTTCTGTGCCTGTCTACCCACCTTCAACTATTTGTCGTTCAGGACTCAACTTGGATATCACCTCCTTCACAGGAAGTCTTTTATCACTCTTCAAGTCTGAATTAAGGCCTGTCTCTGTGTTTCCAAAGTAGCCCCAGGTTACCTTGATTATAACAGTTGCCACACCATAGTCTAATTACCTAATTATCTGACTTCTTCACTAGAATATCCGATCTTTGAGGACAGGGACTATATCTTGTTCATCTTAATATGTTGGGTGTCTCACATACGTGCTCGATAAAACTTTTTGGAAGGAAGGAAGGGAGGAAGAGAGAAAAGGTCAGAGGATAGGGCCCCAGTTCCTTGGTTTTCAATATTCACAGTCCTCCATCCAGCAAAGGGAATACTAATATTTTTGAGCCCCTTCTAAGTATTAGGTGATAAACCAGGTGTTTATTTTTATTTTTATTTTCCTGAGGACTGTCATCACTTTTTAATCGAAAGGCAATTGTTAGTTACAAACCTTTCTCCAGCTGTAGTTCCCTGCTTTCTCTGTGTGGATGGTGTGGAAACTTCAGCCATTATTTCCTACATTCCTTGTCCTTTAAGAGCATTTAGTTAAAAAACAAAGTCATTAGTTACTGAATTGTATTGAAAACATAATATATGCACTAAAGAGTACTGGGATTAGGGAAAGGATAAACAAAATAAATAAAATGAAAATACCCTTGTGCCCAAGAAACTTATAAGAAATAGAGAAAATAGACTTGAAAAAGGCAAGATAATAAAAACCAAGAAACACTGGCAAAGTGAATAGTTACTAAACATTATAGTATTCAAGAGACACCAGAAAGAATAAATTGTTTTGTATTCCAGTAGAGCTATTTTCATTATTTTGATATTAATTTTTCTTTAGTCTTGCCAAATACTCCATGGCCATCCTTTAATGGTTGTACATAATGTTTTAGGAGCTACTAAAATATACACAATTGCTTCTTGCATTAGAATTAGAATCTCCTATTTCCCTTATTCTGGATCTAACTTTCATCTTTGTTCATGAACTACTAGGATAATACCAAGATGGATGAAATTAACTTAATATGATAAAATAATTTCATTTAGAAGACCCATTCATATATATATGTGTACATATATATATGTGTACATATATATATACTGTTATGAACTAAATGTATCTTCCCAAAATCCATATGTTGAAGTCTTAGCTCCCAATGTGATAGTATTTGAACACAGGGCCTCTGGGAAGTAATTAGGGTTAGCTGAGGTCATGAGGGGAGGGCCGTCATGGGATTAGTGCCCTTATAAGAAGAGACAGGAGAGAGTTCTCCTTCTGTCTTCACTATGGGAGGACACAGGGAGAAGGTGGCCATCTGCAAACCAGTAAGACAGCCCTCATCAGAACCCAACCGTGCTGGTACCCTGATCTTAGTCTACCAGACTTTGGAACTATGAGAAAATAGATTTCTGTTGTTTAAGTGACCCAGTCTATGGTATTTTGTTATGACATCCTGAGCAGACTGAGACACATACCCAACCTATATGATGTATGTGATGATAAGTAGGTAAAGTTTCTTTTTAACAGTCATATTGTGTACATGCACAGATGTATCTGTGTAACTCTCCAGAGCTATATTTATAATCAAGAGCTGCCTTGGGACCACAGTCACCTGTCAGCTTCTTTGCCGATTAGCAGGTGTTTTATGTACCAATTATTTGAGATGTCTTTGTGGTTTCTGCCATGTTTTTGTAACTGCTCTAGGAAAGCATAAGCTCAGTGGATGTCACTGCTACTTTATTGCAAGAGGCTCAACAATCTTATTTTTGTTAAAAAGAATCTGCTTTTCACTACCTACCTTGAAATTATTTTTTTCTGAAACATGAACAAATATATGGAACAGAATAAAGATTATTTCTAACCTTTCAACTCCCAAATTATTTTCTTTTTTGAATCATCCATGACAAGTTGTGAAATAATCTATATGATTACCATTTATTTTGACATTCTAGATCCTCTGAGATTCTGGGTCATTCATAGTTTGGCAATATCAACAAACATTTAAAATATTTCTTTCTTATAGTAGAAATAATAGTATATTTATGAAGGAGACCTGAAAGAAAGAAATTGGGAATCAAAATCACATTTACTTTGCTGTTATTTCATGCCACGTTTCTCATGAAGTGTTATTGTAAGGAAACCTGAAGTTAGGACATTTAACTTTTTTACCTGCCTTTAATATCTTTATAAGTCCAATTTAAGCATTTGAATACATATTTTCTTTTATTTGAATATTTTTAAGTAGAGTACTTTACTTCTTTTAATGTAATCCAAATGTGAATTTTTGCCCTCTGAGTCTTCTTTTTCGCTCTAATGGTGCTTGCTGTCATTAAAAGTTATGTGTTCAATATTTTTTAGGATACCAGTATGTCCAGCTGACTCTACTTGTACTATTTATTGCAGTCAAATAGAAAAGACAATATGGTTGAATTTTTATTTTTCATGATGTGGCTTAAAATATATTGAAGGATTATCTTCTTTTATATGTTCTAAAGCAATGCATAGAACTAAAAGATGAGATGAAATTTTCCACAGTTGCTCATGTTCACTTGAACAGGGGAGAGGTTGATGGCCTATTACTAGGCTTAAGTGAGAAACCATGCTTCCCAGATCATTAGAAAAAAATTGAGTAAAGGAAATCTTCGAAATGTGGTACAAAGCTAACAAAGATTTGTACAAATATTTCAGCATATATTATACTTCTGTGCCTAGAAAATTTTATATCCCTATTAAATTTGACAGAGAGAAAAATTATGTAAACATGACCATTAGGAGGAAAAAACTACATAGTGACCATCTGCCCTGTTGGCTCCCTCACCCCTTCAAACCACAAACATGTCCTTTTAAAATTTAACTCATGTCCCTTGCCTTACTCAAAAGCCTCAAGATTTGTTTTACTAAAGACTTTGTGTTCAAATTTCCCTTTTCTCTACTCACTCTTGAAACTCCATTAGAATGTGCAGGTATTATTTATACGGTATGCGTGTATGTATGAATGTATATTTATGTAATGTGTAGTCATATTTGTCTCACTCCCTGATAAATTACTCGTTTAGGGTATCTAGAAAAAGTCATTCATTCACAAACATTTACTGCATGCCTACATGTTCCACTCATTGTGCTAAGGAGGGTGTACAGTGATGAATAAGACAAATCGCTCACTGTCTGATAGGAATTACTTCCTCCTCTTGTGTAATTCACCATACATAATAGATTCCACTCATAGTGAACAGTCAATTCAGTTGATAAAAGCTGCCAGGAAACATATTTAGACTTTGATGGGCCCTTATGAATTAAGAGAACACAAGGTCTCAGGAACCTGTTAAAAGAGGCATCTGTAGTCCCACCATGCTGTGTCCTCTTGCGTGTCCCTTTCATTATCCTAGTCTCAACCTCACATGGCTTTGGGGCCTTGTCTTCAGTGCTAGAGTTTCAAGGATTATGTGTACTTGGAGGGTACATCAGATTTTCTGGCAAGACAGGTCTTTGGTCTTGGCGTTGTCCCAGGTCAGCATTTTTCAAGAGTAGCGTCAACTTGGAAAAAGTGTTTACCTCAGGCCCTCTTCTTTAAAAATTTTATCTTATTTTTCACTAATATTCTTAACAAATCCCCACTTAATTAAATAAAAAAGGGGAAACCAACAGCCTTGTTCTTAGCTTCTCTCGATAACCAAACCTTAATGTGTCTGTGGTAGAGCAAGAGCACTTAAAAAATACAAAAATAGTAGCAAAATATTATTATACAAAACATCCCCTCCACCCCAGAAAAGACATTTCTAAATTGGTTGCTCTGTAAACTTTAATTGATGGTGGAGGCCTCTGAAAAACTTACCAAGAGCTTAAGAACCCATCCAATAGCACAGATCTTTTTCCCCCTCTCTCTCTAGAACTTTACGCTCAGAATTAAATAACAGATCTCCTTCAGGGGTGGGGAGAGTACTTCGGAATATTTCAGGCCCTTTGCTTTTATGGTTGCTTTTGAGGGTGCTAAGGATGAATTGGAGTGCTGTTTAGCAATCTGTGAAGTTTCAACATCTTTGCAGAGCTCAGTAGGAATCCTGGAAAAACACTTTTCCCCCCCACAGATTTAGCTTTCAATTTAGGTTTTATTACTTTCCTTTTTATGTTCTGATGCTTGAAATTTAAAAAAAAACATAAAATATGTAAATGGTACCCTTTTTCACGAAATTCTAGTATCAGAGGGCTTTAGCATATTTTAAAGACATTCTACAATTAATTCTATTAATGCACTCACATATGAAATAGGCTACAGGTGTCATTATTGTACCCTTTTTGCAGATCAGAAGATTGAAGAATATAATCTAGTCTTATTTCTTCCAAAAGAGAGCTTTACCACTGAAAAGGAAAAATTAAAAAAAAAAAACTAAATATCAGACAAGCAAGAGCTGGACTCCTCCATACCATATCTTGAATTTAAATGTATATACTTCTCTGAGGTTATTCATATGGGAAATATTTTTTTAAGTACCCAATAAATCCTTGCGACCTCTAAAGTAAGGTTGAAAATTCTCCTTTATTCTACTTAGGAGATAGATTTTTCTTGTCAGTCTCAGACTTGTTTTCTCTTATTGTGATTATAGTTTCTAGAGCCAACTACAGATCTGAGTGGTGTTGTAGAAAATATATCTGATTTTTTTCACAGGCTTATGACTTACAAATAATTAGAAGTGCACAGAAAGAAACTCTCCAGCAATTAAAAATACATGCCTGGGCCTAATTTCATTGTTTTTCCTAGGTAGACTTCAAACTTCCATCATATGTAAAATGGTCCATTGTCATAACGATATAATCAAATTAACAAAATATCAGTTTCCCAAAATGAGCTGAAGCTATTAGATGCCAAAATGATTACTAATGGCGGCTATCAAATGGTATGCTAGTGAAGTACTTATCTTCCAAAGAAAGTGGTGGCATTCATTTATTTAGTCACTCATTCATCAGCTAGATCCCACCTCCTCCCAAAAGCCACGCGGAGAGTTCTTTCTGATCTCCAAGAAGTAACCCCACTTACCTTGTTCCAAAGTAAACCTCTAATAGTTGTACTTGGGCTTGACTCTACTTCATTTTCCCCAGGGAAGGAGGAGCCAGAACAAAGGGGAGAAGAAGGGAGAATGCTCCACTTCATTATATAGGGAAAGAGGAGTGGATTAGGAGTCAGAAGACCCATGTCTGAACCCATATTCTTTGATCTTGAGACAGTCACTTAGCACCACTTTTTCCCATTTTAGAACTGGGGATGATGATACCTTTCTATTATTACATCATGAAAATTGACTTTATTATATTTATGGGGAATTATGGGTATAACTGAGTATTTAGAATATTTCTGGAATGTATTTAGTGAGAAGCTGTGAAAAAAATCATAAATATATAACATATTGCCATACTTTTTAAAATAATTTAAAATACCATGAATATCAAATGAGATGATGTTTACAAAAGGACACTTAAATAGCAAAACTATTTTTATAAATAATATTAATACTTTTATGAATACTTCTATCCCTATCTCTTACACCTAATAAACTACCTTAAATAAACCAAGTTATGTTTATCACTGGGGCTGGCTTTGTGCATTAGAGCAAACCTAACTAAGGCAGATGCTAAGGGTATACATATGGCTAAGACCTTGAGTTTAAGAAACTTGCACTACAGTTTAAAATAGTCATGCCTGGTACTTAGCAGGTGCTCAATTTATGTTAGCGGAATGAGATAATGAATGGTAGGGCATACTTACTGATCAGAATCACTTGACTGTCTGGAAGCAGTAAAGAGGTGCTGCAAGTGAATTCTGAGCAGGGCTGAGGACAGGGTATGTTGAATGGAGACTGGAAATAAGCACAACCAGTTTGATTGGATTCTGTTTTTCTCATTTACCATCAATGATATATAGATTTTAAAAGCTACATGCAAAGATATTTTGAACCTGAGAGCTGTATACCTATGACACATTGTTTATTGAGTCCTAAGACATAATGATGGTTTCTGTTATATTTTTATAGTATTATTGACTTCCAAACATAGAACCTTTATTCCCACATTATTCATTACCTAAGCTGCAACTAAGTTAAAATTGACATTCAAAAAATATTTTAAACTCAGTCATAATAATCAACATAACAAATTATCCTTCATATAGTGATAATTAAAATTTATCCCCAAAATTCTTTGTAGTTTTGACTGTTAAATATCTCCCTGTACCCACCCCCCAACACACCTGTTTTCTTGAATTTAAATTGCCAGTTGCATAAGAACCCCCTTAACCTGTGCTCTGAGCAATAGCATCTAACCGTGTTTGCTGCTTACTCAAAAAAGATTAATAGTTTTATATTCTATCTCAAAGTACTATATAGACCTTAAGGGTATGTGCATATGTATGGAAGCTATTTTTTCACAAAATGCAAATATCAGCCTAAATAAGAATTTGGAAGTTATACAAGCTAAGATATTCATAGTTCCACAGCCATTAGGAACAACAGAGAAATGTATCAGTCTTTAGACTTCTGGGGTGAAGGTGGGTTAAAGTGATACATTTTAAATCGATTCCTTCAGAAAAGAATTTTCTAGAAAGACAAGCCTGTAGCATACAGCTCATCACTCCTTGTGCAATCAGACTCTCCTTTGTCTTCAGAGAGAGCACTGCTGCCTCACAGACCTGGCCCTTTTAATGGATGAGTAGCTTCTGAAGAAGCATTGTGACACCCAGATGTGGAGTTCTTTGAAGCTATGCGTCTGGGGAACCGTCATTTTGTTATAGTGCAAGGGTAATATCAGAATTTCCTGGGAGTCGGTCATCACAGGAAATTATCAGCAATTCATAGACTTCCCTTTCTGCGTTTGCTGCGGCCTCAAGGGTAATCACAAAAGATTATAGTCTCCATTTCAGCCTTCATATCACTGAAATATTCTTCTCTGCTGAGAGCATGATTGATTTCCAGAGGCCAGCTTTTAACCCCAGCTTTGGGAGAGCCAATCGAACTGCAGAGGTTCCATAACTGCCAACAATTGATACTGCGATAATGTTCTGTTGTGATATTGTTCCCCACTAATTATGCAAAATGTTTTCAATAAAGTGATGTATCAACTTCTTCTGTTGTTAGATATAGGCATTTGTTCAATTCTGGTAAAAGTTTAAGAGGTTTCAAGGAGGCAGAAGGGTGAATACAAATTTCAATGAGTGTTGTGAAGACTTTGAAGGGCCAAGCATCCTGATAGATTGGATTTCAGAAAGTGAAGCAGAATAATTCAGAAACATTTCTGAATATCTTTATGAGAAGTGGATAGATTATAAACACAAATGATTTTTACCTCATAACGTTACATCATTTCGTGAATGTTACTGAGAGACTTGATGTGTTTCATGACAGCTTGCTATATGGTTCATGTAGGCTTTTCTCCATTCTTTAATTAGGAATTCTTGGTGTCATATCCATGGCCAAAATATAAGCAAACTGTATGCATTTTTAATTTGGTGATTTCATTTGCTGTATTCATTTTTCTCTTACCTATGTGTTGCTCTATTCAGAACATATAGTGGCAGAGAGGGCTTTGTGTGTATCTGACATAAATTTGGTGAATAAAATAGTTTTGCCTGGAAGTGACTGCTTTTCCTTACATATTCAGAAGAAAAGAAAAGCAGTTTAGTTTAAACTACTTTTGGTTTGAACTATAGCCTCCTTGCAATCACGCTAAGAATAATTATAATAAATCAAATGGACGAATGTTGAATGTCAAGCTGTACCATTAACAGAGCCTTATTCAATAGAGTAATTATCACTGCAGAAAGCAGAGTGAGGCACTTTATTAAAGCTCTTTATTTTACTTTACAACTGTAGTATATTTTGTATAATATAAATGCAGAGACAAATTTAAACCAAAAATGTTTAGTACTAAGAGCTAATATGTGTATGCATATACATTTGTGAAAAAGGGCAATAGCAAGATGAACATATGATATAAAATATTTTTCATATCACCTGTCCACAAAACCACTCAGGGACCACTTTCTTAATTAAAGCCCTAAAATGTTAAGTGTGAAAAGGTGAACCTATGAGAAGGACTAGTAGAATCAACATTGATATAGCTGTGGCATCCTTGGAGGGGAATCGAGGATAAAATACACGATGCCCGAACAAATAATGTTTTTAGTATTAATGTACCAAACATTGCATGGCACATACTTACATTAAAAATTATTTGTTGTTTATCAAAAATTCAACTTTAAATGTGCATCTTATATTTTTATTTGCTAAATCTGGCACCCATAGAAGGAGATCTGGATTCTGGTCTTCCCTGTGGAGGCTCAAGCAAGTCACTAAAATTCTGTAAATCTCTTTTTATTTTTAAGTGAGAAAGACTAAAATCTGGGGCCCAACCTACCTGCTTTAACCAGAACTCGGTTTTCAGTGTTTTATTGTATTGAATTTCCAGTTAGGATTCTATTTGCAGGTGAAGGAAGGGGGAGGTTCTGAGACTTAAACTGAAACAAATTTTTTAAAAAGTTTGAAAATGTAGATGATCCCTGACATTTGACCACTGTATAATGAGTGAGTGGCATGGGGGAATTAAGAACCCAAAATGCTTAGGATTAGAACATTACAGATTTGTTGCTTTTCTAGAACTTTTCCAGCCCTCAATTGTCATGTTTCTTCTCAGTGCAAGGGTAAGAAATGTGTTGTCCTCCATTTGGGGGGAGAGTGCTTCATTCTTAGCTTTGCAGAATGAAGAATATATTCAAACAGGTCCAGGTTTCTGCTTTTGCACTTTTTCCTGCCTGGTGGGATTTTCTTTTCATCTTATACCTTTTTTAATTTGTGTTATGGACCTCAGCATCAGGGTATATCTGATTAGTTACTGAACAGTCTTTCAAACTTAGCTTTGACAGAATGGTTTTGAAAGGATGTCAGTTAATGCATTTGGCTGGTCAAGAGGTTTATTGATTTTTAAATCAAGAAAGCTCATTACTTCCCTAGTCTCTTAGCCCTTATAACATTTCTTAGCCCATTTACCAGAAAATAAGCAAACACATCCTTCCTTACTTGGATTTGGAATTTAGCACCAATAGTCTTAGAAACTACATCTGTAAGTATCAGCAAGTAGTCTTTGGTTACTCATATTCCATTTTTTTTTCTTCTAAAGAATAAAAAATTCTATTTTAAAAAAATATTTCTCAGACATTTTTGGCACTGAATTTTATCTTATGGAAGTTTAGTCTTGGGGACAATTTTGGGGTTATTTTCAAGTCACTGTTTAAAAAAGAATAAAAGGAAAGCCCCCAAACTGTATTATCTTCTATCTCAGATGTTTGGCCTGTCTCACCAAACTTCAGAATAGATCTTTTTCTTCAAATAAGCTGTGGAATAATCACCTCTGATGACCTATCCTCTAATGAGTCTCTATTTTGTTCAGTATTTAACACATCAATTGAAAAACCATTCTGTAGTCCTTATTCTTGAAATGATGTCTCATTTTATTTCACCCTGAGGAGACACAGTACTATTACATAAATAACATAGGAAGAACTCAGGCCATTTTATTTAGATTTTCTTGGAGAATCCAGTTCCTTTTTCTAGAATAGTGTACTCTAACCAGTTTTGTTGACATCTATCTTTGTGGGATATAGTTCATTGTCAACCATATATGTCTTGACCTATTTGTTGTTCTTGTTTTTTAAATATGAATATATCTCACTGAGAAATAAAACATAAGTACTTTGAGGACAGTAATTTTTCCACATATAAAAAATATTAATATTATTTATCATCATTTTATTTCTTCTTTTGAGCTATTAAAATTCACGATAGAAGTAAACTCTTATTAATTCCCTAAAAGATTTCAAGTAGTTTTTTAATTTTTCTTAAAAAATTTGTCATTTTTCTCATATTCCTTCAGAAGGGCATCTAACAATATCATATGAATTTTTCATTATGTTATCTTTGAAAGATGTTACAGATCTTTAAAATCTGTATGTATACTTTGACCAAAAGTTATTTTAATTATAGCAACATCACATCTTCAAGACAAAATGAAAACCCTTTCAAAAACTTTCTTTACATCCTGATGGAAAAACACTTCTCTTTCCTAATTATTTCCAGTCACGTCTAAGCATTTGTTTATTCAAGAAGGGAAAGAAAGAAAAGCACAAGGTTTCCTTAGGAGACATAATTCAGCTCATTACCTTAATGCTTTTTCCCTACATTGAAAACAGCAGTTGCAATTGGAGTTGAGGGTGGTTTGAGTTTCCTCAATACATCACATTAACCAATTAGACCTTTCAATATGCATTTTTTAACCTGAATATGGATACATATGCAATATAATTTCAATTCCTTAGTTTACTTATCTAAAATTTTAATAGGAATATCAACACCCAAAACACTGCTGGGTATGTGTCCGTTAATGACAACGAAGGAAGAATGAACATTCAATTAAGTCCCATACCCATTGCAGAAATAAGTTGAAAGTCTTATTTGTTAAACTGAACTTTTTGAAATGCTCTTTGATGTGGCTTCTTAAATTACACAGCAGCATAACTGCAGATTTGCTGCATCACTCTTGATCCCTGGCGGCATGGAAAATCACCGAGCATATGGAGCCAGCCAAGAAAATGGAACATTTTACATTTGTACTGACCATATTTGTTACATACAAGGTTCTACTGTGAGAGTTAGACATTCAGCTTCAGTAAGGTACACAGGTTTAATCTTATGGCATCTCCCATTAACAAAATAACTACTGTCTGAAAAAGAACTTAAAAATTATCCTTTCTACTCAGAACAGTTTAAAAATTATCTGTCAAAAGCATTACTGGGTTTCCACTAAAGAGAGGGAGATGGTGAAATCACCCATCCATTTGCTTTTAGCTTTTTTGCTTTTACCATTTGGCAACTCTTTAAGGTTTTAAAAGTGTAAAAGATGAAAAACATTATTTTGTTGTAATATCTTCACAAACAACTGTTAGATCTTAGACAAAATATGTATTTACTTTAAAGTCAAAAGAAGTAACTCATGGTCATTTTGCTATTTGCTCACCACATTTCAGGCCAATTACGCTGTACAGAAACCCACTAGGAAGGTCTCCAGATGGGTAGTGTCTAGTACTTAGCAAACTCATCCTTAGAAAACTTCTAAAATGGAAATTATTTCAGTTTCCCTTTCTTCTTGGCATTATATTTTTGGTGGTGGCTCTGAGATCAGTTGTTGTCTTGGTAGTTGAAGAAAATCCTCTGTAGGTATCTCACAGACCATGTTGAGAACTGAGAAGCATGCCTCTTTGTCTACAGTGTTTACCAACTGCACGATTCTGGATTCTGTATCGACTTCTCTAAATCATGGAAAGGATTTTTTGCATATTTGATATGGCTTTACATGTAAAAGCATCTGAATCACAGTGGGTATCAAGGCAATGAAAATGTTTTTAGGAATGATCCGTGGTAAAATATTGTTTCTTTCCCATTCTCCTATTTGATTTTTTTCATGGTACTTACAACACTCTGAAATTGTCTTATTTATTACTTTAGATATTTAGGTCTCCCCAATTAGACTGTTGGATTTTTGAAGGCTTATTCACCACTGTATGTGCAGCTCCTAAAACAGTATATGATAGGTACTTAATAAACTTTTGTTAAATGAATAAATTTTTCATAAAAATATAGTAAATATAAACAAATTGAAAATAATATATTTATAAAAGTGTGATGTGTTGGAAAACAGCAAAAATTCCCAAGAACAGAACTATATATTTAAAGTCAATATGAAACCCTTAACCTCTAAAAAGGCGGCATCTTTTACTATCAGAGTTATCTAGAAAAAGGACATTATTTTATGGGAGAAACACAAATCTGTTTGAATTCTGTATGTTTCTTTTTATTCTTCCCAAAAATAAAACCAAGATGGAATTTCTCCAGAAAAACTACTGAAAAATGCAGACTTTAGTCTTCTTTTCAAAATGGATCTTCAAAATGGATCACAGGATGTTTTTTTCCTAACTCCAGTCATCCTTTTTGTCAATGGAATATACAACTCTAGTTTGATGAATCCCAGAGCTTTTCAAAGGAGTCCTGACAATATGGAACTTGAGCATGTATCAACCTCTCTAAATACATTTTTTTAAAAGCAGAGGAAAAAAATGAAATGCTAATCTGTAGTCTACTCTGATAGCCTGCCTCATCTCTGGGCTGATTTCACTTGTATTTTCTATAGGGAACATTTACTGCTACTAGGGAGGCTCTGAAAAAGTGGGAAAAGGTAAAATCCTGGGTTCCCATTTAATTTCTGCAGCAATTAGATGCCAATTGTCAACCAGCCTCAAAATACTTAGAAATGTACAATATTTTGATGAAATAGTAATAGTAGCAATAATAATGATAGCTTTATTGAGTCTGGGACTTTGATATAATGGGACCTATCAGTTTGTGAAGATATTACAACAAAATAATGTTTTTCATCTTTTTTAGCCTATTTTAGCCTTTATACCAGTTGTGAATGGCTGGTTAACTTTCTGCTGGGGTCACTGTATCCCAGTGAAAGAGGGCACAGTTGATGTTGTCCTTTACAAGCCATGGCCAGTGTGAGATTTCAGCAAAGAGCGGGGGATTCTAGAGGGAAGGCTTTTCCAAACATTTGACCCTTGATTTAATCAACAGTCTGTGGCGAGAGTGGCATGCCATTTGTCTTCCTTTCAGCAGCACTGATGGCATTCAAGTGGACCCCTGTCTGGGTGCTCTGGATAGGGCAGAAAGTGTCAGCATGGCAAGTCTCAGCTTTTACACATTCCAGATGCAAAAATGCAGGTCTCATGGTAGCATGCACTCCTAGTAGAGTGTTTTATGTGGTTTGTTTTTATTGAAATTTATGATTTGAAATCCAAAATAGTACAAGTTTTATGGTTGAGCTAATGTTGCCAACAATATGCAATTGTTTGTATTTCTTGATCTTTGAGAGAAAAAAATTTGCCTTTCTTACATTTATATCTGTTTTGTTTCTATTCAAGTTTTCAAGGATTTTTAAAAAGTAAAACATTAACATACAAGCATGTGGTTAGAATATTTAAATATGAAAGGCAAAACCTTTTTTGAAGTAACTTTAGAGAAATATTGCTCTTCAGTGATGCAGCTATCACTTTAAAATGTGTTGTTTCATGAATATTTGAAGTCCTAATGAGACCCTATTGTCATATTCTTTTCCATAAGTCTGATATTGAAAAAGGAAAGGGTGAAAAAGTTATTCTTTTTGTACTGCTGTAATTCAGTAACATCACAGTTAAAAAGTTGATGCCTACCCAAACTTTCAGAAGGCCCTAAGTCTCAAAGGTTTAGTAGCTAAGGTCCTTTTTACAGCAAATCAAGGACAGGTGCAAATGATGACTGCCACCTGCTAACATGTAATCTCTAGCCCCAGAACAATTTTTTTCTGTGTGTAAATCCAACAGTTATAATGGGGAAAAAGGAAAGGATAGTCCAAATTTTACTTATGGCTTTCTTGAAGTTGCACAAGAAGAAATGAGCTTATCCTAAGAATATCAGCAATGGGTGAGAAAGAGAAAAACCAGATTCACTTCTCCAGGAAACTTTTCCTTAAGTACCAAGGGGGCCTTATCTATAGTTTGTGTAGGCAGCTATC
Source organism: Lemur catta (assembly GCF_020740605.2). NCBI lineage: Eukaryota > Metazoa > Chordata > Mammalia > Primates > Lemuridae > Lemur > Lemur catta. Next base: position 48,060,715 of record NC_059135.1, read on the forward strand.
TTCCAGGCTATAGAAGTTTTGGGAACACTCACACATTCTTCCCAAAGCCCATATCCTATAGCAGTGCCATGCATGACACTCATCATTGCTGCAGTGTTCTGTAGCAGGGAACAGCGTGGAGAGAGATTCCTACCTGAGTTTGGATCCTGGCTCCAACATCTGCAAACTTGAGGGTGATAAATTATTGAACCTCTCAAAGCCTTGGATTCCTCATCTGTAGAAGAATAATAATAGTACCTGCCTCATGTGGTGGTGAAGACTACATGAGATAATCCCTTTGTATAGGTCCCGGTGCACAGTAAGAGCTCCATAAATAAAAGCTGCTCTTACTCCGATGTTATTATTGTTATTACACAGCTAGAAAAAAGAATTAAAAAGATATCCTGGGAAGATAACACATTGATGTCACTATTAAAGGGAGGATCTTACATGCTTAAAGTATGAGAAAATCAGAAAACGGGAAAAAATGCAAAGTAGTGGTGGGGCACAGGAGACAGATCTTTTTGTGGCTCTCATGCCTCATTATTTTGCTTAGTGACAACTTATTTTCCCAGCCCCCAATTAAATAGTTTGTCCTACTTTTTTTCACTTTTTAACTTTTAAAATTATGCCCTTTCTCATGTTTGATTCATCTCCCTATCCAGTCTGAGACAGCATCTGAAACATATCAGGCCTCCAGAAATGTTTACTCGAAATTTTAAAAGTGAAAAATCCGGTTTCTACTTCTGTTTAGTAGAAAAGCTAGCAGGGCCTCCTATATTGCAGAAGTGATAAGTGCTTACTGAATGCTTTTTAGAACATTGGTTAAAATAGATCCTTAAGTTTAAGGTGAGATTTCCCCATCTTTTTTGCTTTTTAATGGGGTAGAACTCATTTCACTCTCATTCTCAGCCTTACTGGGTGGCTAGATAAATCATTTTAAGACTCTTACAAAAATAGAACTCAAATTTCAGGCCTCTTAAAAGGTATTGGAATCGTTAACAAGTTTGTAATTCTGTTTTTTCCTGCCTAAAGTTCCTTCCACCTAGCAAAATTGTCTAGAGTCTACATATAATCTAGGATTATGTCAAGTCCCTTGATCATATAGTCACACAGCCCCATCTTAGATTCATCCTACCTTTAGTGAAGCACTACAGCTTGTTTCTTTTCTCTGTGTCTAGGTTTTATTTGCAGCTGCATATTTTTATATGATTGCTTATGCTGTGCAGAAGTAAATTACTTTTTGGTATACTCAGTGAATGTAATGATCTTTTAAAAAATTCACACCGATTTGTAGCCTCCATAATCTTGGTGAATACAACAAAGAAATCTGTTTGTTCTTATTTTGATATTGAAAATATGATAGATGGTGTGATAAGGCCAGCTTCATTAATTCATTTGATAAGTACTATAATATAATAGTTAATTTGTCCATACATGGCCTCCAATTACCTCCTCAATTCCTGGTAACAGCCACAACCTCATCTTTCATTTTCATTACCTACCAGTTAATTGCACTAATGGGTTTTGCTTTTCATTTCTGCACGGTTTTCATTAGAAAAAGTGGCAAGTGTTAACTCTTTTTCAGGCTTTGTACTCAAGAGAAGAACAAGGAACATAGATTTTTTTTTTTATAATTTTTATGTAATTGTGCTTGCTAGCCTCAAAATTCCAGATGACTACTTCTAACTTTTACTTTTTTAGAAAAGAAGAGGCTTATTTGGGACCAATAAATTCTGCCAGGTAAGGAATATTGGTAGCTAGAGCTATGTAGTAGGATTTTTTTTCCTTAAAAAAAAGCTTCTTTAGTATTTCCTGATAAATCATAATTTTCTGAATCCGCAGTTCTTTGCAGTGTGAACTAACATGAACTAATTTAACATGATTATTTAACGAGACATTTGTTCATTTAAATGTTATATATTATAAACATTTTAATAAATATTTTTGAAAGCACTTATTCATTTTTAACAATGAAATGTCTATGAAATGCCAGTTGAATCTTTAAAAATGAGAATTTACTGAGCAATTGCAATACCTCCAATAATTTACCTGAGTATTCTACACAAGAAATCATTATGACATAGATATATGTAACTTTGACTATAATAAATTGAATCACTTGCATTTGTCACATTTTAGGATTTGTGGGAATGTTTTCATTCATCCTGAAAATCGGTGATTGAATAAAAGAATTATTAATGATTTAGTTATACACATTTCATTATGATTACAGAGAGCTGACATTGAACTAGTAGATGGAAAAATTTAAGTTAATATAGATTAATATCATAGTTATTTTATCTAACTTTTAGAGCACTGTAGAAATGCCAAGAAAAAATTTAGAAGTCTAATGTGCTATCCATTACACCATAGAGCCAGCCAAGAAAAAATTTAGAGTTTTACCAGTTTGTATTTTAAAAAAAAAAGGTATCTGAAAACCTTCTCTGTTGCTCACATCTGAATCCCACAGAAATGACTCAGGTATTTATAGTTATTGCATCAGATGGCAAACACTAAAACAAAACATCAGCTTGACACTGTTTCAAGATATCAGATAAATTGGCGAATGAAATATTCTCTTTCATATCATTCAAAGTCTTCTTTCATTTAAATCATGTCCCCCCAAATGACATTTGAATATAAAAATATTAACAGAATTTTTTGATAAACAACAGAAGAAGAGAAAAGAGATTTAGACAAGAATAAAAAGTGGATCTTTTCACAAAACCTATAAGGAAGTAGAGAACCAAGTGGAAAATAAAGAAAATCTGTTCCAAGTGAGAAACATGAGGGTAAAATTTTGATATGATTAGCGATAAGTCATTCAAAGGATGAAAGGCAGCAAGAGTTAATGACAGGCAGCAAAGAAGGGGTAAAAGGGCTGTATGTATTTGATTTTATGAGAAAAATTAGCATTATGTATATAAACTAGAGAACCTAATTCTGGTGAGAGTTTCATGAAGGGACTTCCTTAGCTTGTTTTTCGGAGAGCAGATGCGTTTGTATTTGGAGTGCTCGCCTACAACTCACCTTTCAGGACAGAGAGCTCTCAGCCTCTGGAACATGAAGGCATATTTTCTAGCTGATGTGGTACAAATGTGAGATTTGAGCAAAGTAAAGCTGTTAGACAGCTAACAATTTCAAAAATTTAAAGGGGACATATATTCAAAGATCTTGTTAAAGTTTTCAATAGATATCATGGTTTACTAAAAATTTGGAACTCGATTTTTGTAGATCTGTCTTTTGTCTGTGTTTCTATATTGCATGGGAACAACTAGGATATGTGCATTTACTTTAAGTGATGAAACTTTTAATTTTTAATGTTAATTTTCAATATATTTTTTGAAAGGAGTGATAGGAAAGTATACATTAAAACTATGATTTCATGGCAATTATTGTTTATGTGTTGTAGAAGTCTGTTTTAATTTAAATCAAATTTAAATTAAAGAAAAAATGTCAGTGTATGGGCATGGCAAAAATAACAAAAGTGGTATGCTGAAAACTGGTGTTTGGGAAATATTCATATACTTTAATCCCATGTAGTTCACACATCACCAGATGGGTAATATTTTTCAGAGCCTGTGAACAGAAATCATCTCAATAAAATACTCTTGTTTTTTAACTTTACAAAACAGTATAGTTTTTGCATCCTACCTTGTTAGGCTACTTTATTTTTAAACCTATCCAAATTGATTTGCCATCTCTAGGAACTATCAGAAAGTATAGTTTAATATTTTACAAATGAATGGATAAATTTAACTGTATGCATTTGTGGGTAAAATAATAAACTTAACTAGGATTTTATTTTCTGACTTTTTGAGATTTTCTTTGCTGCATGGAAGATTATTTTTATTGTTACTATTCTCATTAAACAAAATTTAATACAATCAATTATGACCTTGAAAAAATGAATCCCTAGATTTTTCAGTAATGATATTTTATGTTTAGTAAACACAATACTCCTAACAGTTTTTCTTTTTTACTTATTAAATTATCATACATAAATTCACTTTTGAGGGGTGTGTATAGTTCTATGAATTTTAACACATGTATAGATTTGAATGACCATCACTACAGTTAGGATATAGAATAGTTCCATCACTCCAAAAATCTCCCTCTTCACATTTTTAAGCTTTCCAAACCACTATAAATGTTCTTTATTGTGGGAATACATAGTCCTGCCCTCTAAAACTTGTAGCAAAAAAAAATTGGCTCATTTATTATTCAATGACTCTTCAATACACCCTCTTTACTAATGTATTTAAGTTCTTCTAATTGCTAATTTTGCATTTTGTTGATTTATAATCATGATTAGAGATAGTATTCATTTCTCCTCTCTATCAAATATCAACTAATCCAATTTAATCTCTAACCTCAGGAGATTTCCTAGATGGTGGTGTCAGTGGATCTGCCCTCATTCATGTTACATCTGTTTATAAGTAATGCTTTTTTCATCATCTGCATTGTTTTTTGAACTGCCACTTGTCTGATGTTAATGCTGGAGATTATTATCCGAAGTGCACAAGAGAATCACTGCTGTGTTTCTTTTCATAGGCGCTATATAGATAGAGGTGTTTCCTTTCCTGAGTGTTTTAATGGCTTTGTGCTGTACTTTTTCTGTTTGAGCACTTTTATCTCTGTATATTTCTCTGAATATGTATGATACATACAAGCCAAAAAGGGGAAATTCACAGACTATAAATCAAAACTTAACTTTATCAATATTTAAACAAGGGTTGCATATTAACCAATGTGTTTTAGGCATTTAAGTGTACAACTGTGACATGCATTTTCAGAGAATGGATTTCAATCTATGATACATGAAAGTTAATAAATTATTTTAAAATAAAGATCAGTGTTTTATATGCTAAGAGCCTGTCATTTATGACTCTGCCATAAATCAAAAATTAAGAAACTTAAATATATCTGTAATAATTGTCATTAAGGTCATTTGAGACCATCTCTAGTATTACTACCTCATACAAGGAAAGCATTAACAAGTTAATTTTAACCTTGACCTTTGGATCTTAAGTTTTCTTGTTTTACAGTTCTTTTAAGGTTTTTCAAGGCTCCTTTTATGGAAATAAGATTTCTTGGAATGTGGTGATTCTCCTGTGGTCTTTTTTGTGTTATGATTTCAAACCAGTTTTTTGTTTCTGTTTTTGTCATTTGTTTTTATTTTTAACTTCTGGAGACATATTACTGTTGAGTGATATTCTTTATTATCCTTGTTTAACTAAAAGTTAAAACCTTAAGGAATAACATAGCTACTTTTATTTGCTCACACTGTTGTCTATCCTTTGAAGTTGTAAATTGACTATTTTATCATTTGCTCTTCAGATGGATCCTGTGCAAAAAGCAGTCATTAACCACACATTTGGAGTGTCCATTCCCCCAAAGAAGAAGCAAGTTATTTCTTGTAATGTCTGTCAGCTTCGCTTTAACTCAGATGTGAGTATCACCTTTTCATTGCTCTCTGTAGTTTGTCAAGCTGAAGGTCTGATCGGTCTGAATATGTACATCTCTTCATATTTACATACTCTCCAGCAGCCACACCTGTTGGTAGCCCCACTTATTTCAGTGTGCCAGTTTTCCAAAAGATTTGGGCTCAATGTTTAAAACTTAAGCAATAGAGTACAGTCAGCCCTCCATATCCATGGGCTTCACATCCACAGATTCAACCAACCTTGGATTGAAATATTTGGGAAAAAGATGTAAAAGAATGATACAACATTAAAAAGTAATACATATTTAAAAACAAGGAGAAGAAAACAGAAAATGATTAATATAAAAAATCCCTCACACCGTGGCTCATGCCTGTAATCCCAGCACTTGGAGAGGCGAAGGCAGGAGGATTGCTTGAGGTCAGGCTGGGCAACAGAATGAGACCCCCATGTCTCCAAAAATTTTTAAAAATTAGCCAGGTGTGGTGGCACATGCCTATAGTCCTAGCTGCTTGGGAGGCTAAGATGGGAGGATCACTTGAGCCCAGGAATTCGAGGCTGCAGTGAGCTATGATCACACCACTGCTCTCTAGCCTGGAAGACAGAGTGAAACCCTGTCTCAAAATAAAAAAATAAATAAAAATAAATTAAGAATTTCTCTATGAAAGTAATCAATCTCACCTGTATCATTTTATACTTAATTGCTCCAATTATATTTACTTGTCAAAAATACTCAAATAGTAGAAAATATGAAAAAAGGTTTTAAAATGATATGAAAATATTTTTAAAAAATACAATGCAATGAATGCTGAAGAAAACCATTGTTCTTACTCTTGATATAAAGTGTTACATTTTATGTGGGTGCCAAATTTTGTTAAATACCTGAGAAAATAATTAATTTACTATGTGATTTATGTTTTCCCAAAACATGAACATACAGGGAAAGCTTCATAAATTATTTTATCTGGTCAGCATAAGCATCCTGCTAAAAAAAGATAACAAATGAAGGAACAAATCAATCTCTTTTATGAAAGCAGATTTTAAAATGTATAAATAAAATAACAGGAAAGCAAAATAAATGATATTAGAATATTTGTAATATTATGTTACTAAGTAAAGCCAATGACCAATATAAATCAGAATCTGAAGGATGTGTGATATTTCCGGAGTTACTTGATCCCAGAAGCCATTTTGCAAGAGTATGTTAAGGAATAATGTTTTTTTGAAATACTAAAATAACAAATATTCTTGTTTGCATATACTATTAGATGATGTTTTGGTAATTCTACCATAGGAAGCATAGTAAAATTTATAGTCATCAGAAGAGAGGAGATATATTTGTCATGATTTATAAAATTATATTTAATGCAATTTCCATCAAAAGTTCAATGAAAATTTTTTGGTACCTGATAAAACTCCATGTGTAAGAATCAAAATGTACCTAAATAAATTGAGAATTCAAAGTTTTAATATTGCTAAAATCTCAATCTCTCCAAATTGATCTATAGATCCAGCAAAATCCTGATCAAAATTCCAAAGGTTTTTTTCTGTAGAAAATGGCAAGCTGTTTCTTAAATATACATAGAAAAGAAAAGCCCTAGAAAGCCAAAACATTTTTTAAGTACAAATTTAGAAAACTTATACTTCCTGATTTCAATACTTGCTATAAAACCTACAGTAATAGAGACGGTGAAAATGGTAAAAAAAAAAAAAAAAAAAATAGTAGACACATTGATTAGACGCATTGAACAGAATAGAGTCCAGAAATAGACATAGACCTATATCATCAGTTGATTTTGAACAAAGTTGAGGCAATTCAATGGAGAAAGGCTTATCTTTCCAAGAAATAGTGCTAGAACAATTGGATATCTATAGGCAAATTTTTGAAAAAACCTTGACTGCTACCTCATATAAAATATAAAAGCTAATTCAAATGGATTATACATATAAATAGAAACATAAAACTTTAAAACTTCTAAAAGGGAACATAGTAGAAAATCTATTTGGCTTTGCATTAGGCAAAGGTTTCTTAGACAGGAAACAAAAAGTATGAACCGTATAAAGGCTAATATATTGGACTTCATCAAAATTCAAAACTTTCACTCTTCAAATGACACATTTACACTGTAAAGAAAATGAAAATACAAGCTATAGACTGGGAGAAATATTTGTATCTGCTTAAGGACTTGTATACAAAATACATAAATAACTTACAACTCAATAATCAATGATAAATGGGGAAAAGAGTTGAATAAGCACTTTACCAAAGAAGAAATATGAATGACAAATAAACACATAAAAAGATGCTCAAGGAAATACATATTAAAGCCACAATCAGATAGCACTACACCTATTAGAATGGTGAAAATTAAACAAACTGATAGTATCAAGTGGCTAGGAGGAAGAGCAACTGGAACTCTCATGCATTGTTAATGTGAATATAAAATGGAGCAGCCACTTTGGAAAACACTTATACATACATTTCCCATACAACCAGCAATTCCACTTCTAAGTATTTATCTAAGACAAAGGAAAACATATATTCATACATATGTGCTTTTAAAGTAACTTTATTTATAATTGCCCAAAACTGGAATCAACTCAAATGTCCATCAACTGATGGATAAACAAACTGTAGTACAGCCATACAATGGAATACTACTCAGCAATAAAAAGAAATAAGGTATCGATACATGCTACAACATGGATGAATGTCCAAGGCAGTATGCGAAATGAGAGAAGTTAGACACAAAGACTATATACTGAATGATTGCACTTATATAACTTTCTGCAAAAAAACAAAATTATGGGGATAGTCAGATCAGTAGTTGACAAGGGCTGAAGGTAAGGTTAAGGAATTGACCACAAAGGGGCATGAAGGAACTCTCTTGAAAATATTCTATATTTTCATTGTTGTGTGGTTATATGATGCTTTGTTTTTCAAAACTCATAGAACTGAATACCTAAAAAAGGAATTTTACTATATGTAAAGTATACTTTAGTAAACCTGACTAGAAAAAAATCAATGATTTAGTTTTGAGCCACAAAATATTTTATAAATAGAAGACTAATTTATGATAGAGATCCAACCACTAAATATATTAAACCACGATATTACTACTAGATTAAATGTAAAATAAAGGACTTTTACATGAATGGACAGAATAATAAATACTGAAATAGGCCCAAGTAAATTTAACAGTTTTGCATAGCTATTATTCAACTTTCTACAGTTATATAGGGAAATTAAAGTGTATAATTTTATGAATATAAAATGAAAATGTTCACTACTCACCTGACCACTTACAAAATGAAGGCCCACCTGAAGACATGCTCCACCTTTAACACTAACACTGTCACTGCAGCAATGCCAAATGATAAAAACATCTCATGATACAATATAGATTTCAAAGTGAAATTTCAAAAATTTTACAAAAGATGCAGCATTTCATGAAGTCTGTGAGTGTAATGTTAGAGACTGCTTGATATACAAAGCCACTGACAAATGAGGATTTGCCTGTTAGAAGAGTTAATTTAAGAAGAGAAAAATTAACAAAGTTGATGATTCAAAACAAAAGATTTTGAATATCCAATGAATAATGGGGGCTTTGGGACAATTATCAATCCTTGAATTTAAAAAAAACATATATTTACATGGTTCAAAATCATAGTAATTTTAAAAAATACATTGAAAAATCTATCACATTCCCCTTCTTCCCAGCCTGTATGTTGTTCCTTGTTTGTAACCACTTTTATATTTTTTGCATATCTTTCCAGGGTTTGTTTATGCAGATATAACTATGAATATATATTGATATTTCCTCCCTTTTCTACACAAAATGTAGCATACTATTTATACTTTTCTTTGTCTTGCATTTTTTATGTAACAATGTATCCTGGAGAATTTTCCCTGTCAGAACATAGAGAGCTCCCTTATTCTTTTTTTTTTTTTTTTGAGACTGGATCTTGCTCTATTGCCCCAGCTAGAGGGCTAGAGTGTAGTAGTGTCATCATAGCTCACAGCAACCTCAAATTCCTGGGCCCAAGTGATCCTTCTGCTTCAGCCTCCCAAGTAGCTGGGACAAGAGGTGCATGTGTGCACCACCATACCTGGCTAATTTTTCTATTTTTTGTAGAGACAGTGTCTCCCTGTGTTGATCAGGCTGATCTTAAACTCCTGGTCTCTAGCAATCCTCCGGCCTTGGCCTCCCAAAGTGCTGGGATTACAGGCATGAGCCTGTGCCTGGCCTCCCTTACTCTTTTTACAGATGTGATAGGCAAAGATGTCCATGGCCTTATCTCTGGAACCTGTGTTAATATACATGGCAAAGGGGAGTTAAGGTAGTAGATGGAATTAAGGATGCTAATCAGATGATCTCAAGATAAAAGATTATCCTGGATTATTCTGTGGGCCCAAGGTAATCACAAGAGTCCTTAAAAGGAGAAGAGGGAGGCAGAGGAGGCAGAGTGATGCAATGTAAGAAGGACTTTAGTACCCATTGCTGGCAAACCAAGGAATGCAGGCAGCTTTTCTAGAAGCTAGAAGCTAGAAAAGGCAAGAAAATTGTATTTTCCCCTACAGCCTCCAGAAGGGAACTCAATTCTGCCAACACCTCAATTTTAGTCCAGTAAGACCCGTGCCAGACTTCTGACCTCCAGAACTATAAGATAATACATTTGTGTTATTTTAAGCCACTAAGTTTATCATAATTTGCTATGAAAGCAATAGAAAACTAGTACCGTAGTCTATATGTATATATTCCATAGTTTATATAATTAGTTCCTTTTAGGTAGACAGTTGGGTTGTTTCTAATCTTTCCGTATTTCATAGATTTTCATAGTTGATAAATGACAGCACATAAATCTGGGTCTCTTGCCTTTAAATCCACAGCTCTTCCTGTTATATTATGTTGCCTCACGTAACTTTACTTATTGTCTGAGCATTTATTGAGCTTCTACTATATGACAAGCACTTTACTAGTCTCCAGAGTCCAGCAGCAACTTTCACTAGGAAATGGTATGAATGAAAATATTTAAGGTTTGTCCTCATATAGAACCTCCCAGAACATATTTCAGGTCTTCTACTCTGTATTTTCATTATTTCATACTTAGAGAGGCAGCATGATATAGAACACTAGATTGAGTCCTTGAACCTGGGTTTAAGTCCTGATTCTGAACTTGATAAATCACTTCATTACTGTGGGCCTCAGTTTCCTCTTCTGTAATACGACCTAAAATGGACTACATGATCATTGGGAGGATCATTCAAGCTCTATAATTAAAAGTCTCTCTTAGGGCGACAGAATATAAACACTTCCATCTTATAAGTGGAATAGCTAAGACCCAGAAAGAATGACTACGAATTTTGTTTTGTATTTGTGTCATGGGCTGGGTCAGGGGAAGCGTGAGAATTTCTTTCTACATCCAAGAATTGCCCTGGGAGTAGGTTTCACCTTTGACTTGAGCACCATTCAATGTTAGCCATTTTCTTTGTATTTACTAATAGGGACATGGACAAATGTGCACACATAAGCATACGGCCACCAGCTTCCTCTTCACTGCTCAAAAACTCTGTTGATAATAAAGAAAGAAATTAAATTTCTGAGTCATTCTTAGACTCTGGGCAGTACAGCCACAAAGTCTGGATGGCAAATTCACAAATGTGACATATACACGTTCTCAGTGTTTAGTAATGGTGCTATAATCTGCATAACTGAGCTCTGAAACTGAGCATTTTTTATTTGGGGGAAAGTTTATTATTTTATAATTACCCTATTTACATTTTAATGTAAGAATTAAGAAGATGCTCATCCTTATTTTTTTAATAACATTTCTAAATCAGCCTGAGACTGAATTGGCTTCCCTCTTTCAGTATAGAAAATATGTTTATTGAAAAATCTGGAAGGCAGATTTGCACAGTAAACAGACTGCATTTTGCAGTTCTTCGTTACCCATATAAAATGTACCAGGGTAGGCCTCATGCATTAAAATTCAATGTGACCTAGTTTAAGTGTTCTGTAGCCCCCTTTGTCCAGCTTTTATCATCTCAGTAGAACTCCACTGTTGAAAAGCAAAAGGCTACAGCTTTATTTACACAATAGTGTTATGTAAATGAGCAAGCATTAATCACAAACATTTCCCAAATGAACCTTTACAAATTAACACCATTAACTTTGCCAGGAAGCAGGCACTGCAATCCAGGAATAATATGCTTTGCAACTGAGTCCCAGACATTTGCACAAATGTGTGCAGCAACCCAATCCCTAGTTTCTTCTTGACCACCTTTTTTTTTTTCTAACATGATGTATATAACGTGAATGAAGTTGTCCTAAACCTGAATGTTTCTTTACGCTCAATGAAGAAGTGCACTGCAACTGCAGTATGGTCATAAATTGGTAAGCCTAAATCTGAATTTTTACCTTTTGGCTAGGAAGTGCCATTTCTGGAGGTAAGCCTTGCCAGGCAAATAAGCTAAAATGCACTTTAAAAAAATGTTTGAGGCTAACTTTTCTCTTGTTTTGGCTAGGTTGAAAGTTGGCAGATCCTAAATAATTCTAATTTACATATTAGTATCAATTCCTTGGAGAATAATAACAGAAGAAACTGTTACTAATGAAAGAAACTGATTCCTACACCAAATCAAATCGTTACATAAAATCATATCAAAATCAAATTCTTAAACAGATTCTTACACAAAAGTAGAGAAACTTGATTCTCTTAACTGTTAAAAAACAGATTATACTATTATCTCAGAATTCATTATAAATACTCTTAATATATGACAGAATCCATTATGCTTTATTGGCAAATTGAAATAAGAGCATAAAGATCTTTTTAATCAAGTTTTATATACTATAACTCAGGAATTGGCCCTGAAATTTTGGTACTCAAAATTAATACAATTTATTAAGCATGAGATACCATGCCCCTAAATGCTGACTCCATAGGCTTTCATTACTTATTTGGAACCAACTCATTTGATTTTTCAAATTTACAATACTGCCTTTTGAATAACATTATAAACTATGAATCACTTATAGTTCTCATTTTCTTTATTTTATCTTGCTTTGTGCTACATTTGGGTTTGTGATTTTCTTGTTGTTTTTCTTTGTCTTTGTTTTGTTTTCTAGTTTTAGGTTATCCAATATCTCTACCTCTCATTTTAGCTATCTATTGTTTTTGCTATGCTCTATTTCCTCATGTCTGAAGACATAAGGTGATGACCTCATGCCATTTTGTTGATTTATATTAGAGTGATTAAGTACAAATGGACAGGAAATTAAAGGTTTGCTTAGAAGTTAAAATGGTAGAGTGACAAACATTTGTGTGAATATTTCTGTGGGTGACCTGACTCTCCTATTCTTTACTATAAATCTCTGTCTGAAATTTCAGAAAGTGTCATTCAACAATCACCCTCAATTCCCATACGACTGCAGCTGCCATGCGAATGATACGGCCTCAGTGCAACCTCACTACGCATTTTGCATCTTTGTCATCTTAGCAGTTTTCATTTGGATAAGGTCACTTAAGTCATGCCCTCCTGGGTCTTTCTGCCCATATGTCTTTTATTGGTTTTAATTTAATTCCCACTTCCAGATTTGTTTAGCAGTTAATATAATACAATAAAAACTCTTATCTGTCTTGCATAAACAAACTGACCAATCCACCGTGTGCCATTTAGGAGGCCTTAGTGCTGTCTCTGCTAGAGGCCCTGCCATTCTGTCATCCAGCAGAGACCTCAGCCGTCAAGATATTAGGGAGAAAGCCGTAACTTTGGGTTCCACATAAACTCCCTTTGTACATGCTGTTGGCTGATCCTCCATCTTCCTTGGCCACCAGGTCTAACTCCACCTCCCCACCAGCTGCCATGAGGCAGCAAGTCCCCGCAGCAGCTGTGGCGCTTCCTGAGAAACCACAGCAGCCAGGGAAACAGGAACTTCATTAGACACCATGTTTGAAGATGTCCCTTGCAGCAAAAGCAGAAGAGACACTCAGCAGCAAGGCCACCTGCTCTGGTTTTCTGAAAGATGAAACTTTGTATTTGTCATTATATAACATTCTTATAGGGGATTCCACATTGCGCTACTGACTGCTCAGTGCTTACTTTTAACTCTAGAAATTCTGTCTGCATGTTATCAATGTTTCTCTCCCTTGTGCTCTCTTCTAAACCATCACATTTCTCCTTCCTTTCATCTCTACTCAATCTTCTTTTCTTTTAACTCTTCTCTTTTCTTTTCTTCTTCCTCTTTCTCTAGCCCCAAAGTACAACAAGTATAGTTTTCCCTTTCTTTGATATTTGTAGTTTCTTCATTAAGCTTTTTTTAGCTTAACAACTGGATTTATTGCTTTAAATTCATAGGTACTTCACTTGAAAAGACCTCTAGAAGGTTTAAAAAAACCCACATTGAGCATATTTGAAACTCAAACCAACATACTGTTAAAAAAATAAATTTATCTTATATTTCCTAAATTTTCAGACACTGTATTTGATGGTACTTTACCCTAACAGGTATGTCAGAAAAACTTTGAACATTTGTCTTCCAATATTTGATCCTCCCCACCTGACCATCACATATATCCAAAAAATACTCACACGTGTTAACTCTACAGATTAACCATTTCCTCCTTCATACACACACACATGTAAATATATATAACATAATTACTGCTGCCACTCATACACATCTGCAGTATTTTTCTTGAAAGCCCTTGAGATAGATAGCAGCTCCTTTAGTGTATGAATTTATACCATGTTTACATCTATATAATTGTATATTGTATGTATACTATTATGTATAAGGGTATGTATGTGTGTGGGTGTGTGTTTGCAGGAATACTGGTGCCTAGGCTGGTGTTAGGTTTCCCCTATGCTAATAGTGGCCTCACATTCAGTAACAAAATAAGCCATGAAAGTTGATCCTCACAGGAAAGTGAGTTTATGATAAGGGGGTTTGGAGAAAGTCACACTTACACTGAAATCTGCAGCATATGATTAAATAGAGAGATACCACTGCAATAATAATCTCATTGCTGGGCTGGGAACTGAAAAGCTAGTTGCAAAGTTTCCATCTGATGTTCAGCAGTACAAATTATTAAATAAATGAATCATATTGTAAGTTCGGAAAACCAACTGATTCTGTCAAGAAAAAAGGTACTGAAAATAGAAGAAATCAATAGTATCAAATGGAAATCTAGACAATGATAGTCTGCTTTTGTCAAACATTTTACATTTTTCCCATAAATAAGACTTTATATTGATTCTTAGGTTTGGAGGGTAGTGAAGGAGATAGGAGGTAATTAAAAGCATAAATCTCGGGAGCTTGAGAAGGTAATTCTCTGCTTTGCAGACAGAGCTGACAAAATGATGAACATTTTTTGCTTCAACATGACAGAAATATAGCGTGATTACAGGGAGCAGGGACATGTCGTGCTAAAAGTTTTGTTTGATAGCTGCTGCTTAACAAAGCTCTTAACAAAGTTTGGTCAGCTTTTTTGAAGTATATAATAGTTATTTATTAAATTTGAAAAACTCTGGCTTTCAAAGTAGCACTATAATATTACAGAAAGTCACAGTCTTTGTTAGCATTACATTATTTTAAATAATATTTGGATAATTTAGGATTGATTTTAAATTACCACTGAAAAAGGAAGACTAGGTTTAAAAAAGTGAACATTATGATTTCCAAAGATTTATCAGATCCTCTACTAATGGGAAGATTATATAACACATATCATTCAATATTTTTCTGTTTTTTCTTTAAATACATAGATACCTCACATGACTTGTTACTTTAGCTATCTATATGTATTCAATAATACTTAAAAGTAGATGATCAGCCTAATAAGATGTTGTGAAGAATAAAAAATATGAGTGTTACAGGGAAAGTACCAATACCCACCCCCACTCATCAGAATACATTCACAACAGAAAATCACTAAGTATCTATGATTCATCACCAAAACTGCAAGCTTTGGTAGATTTCCATTAAATATTGGCTTGCTGATCAAACGTTCATAACACCTTTTAAAAAAATGCAATGGGTCTTTTCTCCTATGTAAAATGTCTGTGTTAGTAACTCTTAGTCAAAAATAAAAGATTCCCAAAAGGATTTTTAAGTCATTGTGTTGGTAATTTTTTTCATCTAAAAGTTGTCTTGCCTCTTGGGAGCTGGGGAAAGACTGTTCAGGACGTGTGTATTTTCCTTCTTCACTTGGTATGGATTTCTTTAATTAAGACTGGTTGCAGAATCCTTAACAATAAGATAATGTTTTGCTTGATTTTTGTGGTTTGGGATTCTTTAGCTAAAAAATTTATTCAACGTAAAATTAAGATAGGTAGAATTTATAGGCTGAACACCTGTAGTTGATTAGTTTGCTGGTTTAAAGCTTATATTCAGGCTTTATTTAGAACATGCTTGGTTTCCCATAGCTTGTCTTTTATTCTGTATGCTTGAGTGGGGGGAATTGGCTATAATTTTCACAACCTCTACAAGAAAGAAAAGTATTATATTTATGTAAGACAAAAACAAAAAGAAGCTGGATGGAACAAAAAATAGGCTTGTTTACTCCATTGTTTTCAAGTAAGAGGCTGATGTAATATAGTTCAGAACATTCTGCAAAAAAGGTACCTTTTAGTTACCTTCATCTCTCAAGCAGCTCTTTGAATAAAGTGACAGCATTTTGCCCTGGAGGCCAGAGAACTTTAAATATGATGGGTCAGCATAAAGAGCAGTTTTTCTGGAAAGTCTAACTGGCTGTGAGGAACTTTATGATGTGTGGCTTGGGGATCAGGTGGAAGGGGGAGCATACGAGGAAGTATTGCTTTAGCCAATTTCTAAAATTTTAAGCTAGGAAGACTTTGGTAGCAAAATACTGTTGCTAGTTAATATGAGTTCATCAAGGAGAGTGAAGAAGCAGTTAACTTGGCCAGAGACAGGAGAAGAGAATCCAAATAACTCCAGTCTTGAAAGCAAGATCTGAGAAATACTCTCATAGAACTGGTTATCTATCTGGGGAAACAAAACTAATACACTTATTAATAGAAACACTGGTGAACTGTATGATGTTAATCCAATATTATAAATTTAATTATGAATTTAGGAATGGAGATAGCATGTGGGCTGGAATAATCACGAAAGGAAAGCTACCATTTGATAGATGCCTACTTTCCTGCCAGGCCCTATACTAGATACTCTTCACATATATTATCTCTGTATTTCCACAAAGGTTTTTGGATGAGGGCAAGCTGAGAAAGACTTGAGAGATGGTCAGGATTTGAAGGAAAGAGAATTGAAGAATTATAAAATATTAGAACTAAAATAAATAGGGTTTGTTAAGAATATGGTCCATGGATAGGCTGCAGGTGGCCCGTGGAACCCCTAAAACTGTATAAAATTTTGTGTGTCTGCACACCTGAAGCTATGTTCACTTAAGACAGGTGATGGAATCTTCCCTTCTCTCAGGGTGAATATTCCACAGCTTCCTTTGGCAATATGTTCTAGGATTTAATCACTTTTAGTATTATTTCATCTTACCCAAATCTTAAAAACAAAAAACTAACAAACAAAAAAACGAAAAGAAATTAAATTTTGGTCTTTTTTTTCCTTCACTTCAGTCCTACATTTTAGGGCACATAGATAGTAAGTGTTGTATTCACTATTTAGAAAATAGATCTGATAAACAAGGACTCCAGAGAATACATCACTCTGTTAAGGTTCTGACTTTTAGGGCTGAGAATATGATTCCTCTCATTAATTTGTGTTTCATTGAGATTAAAAAGTATGGTTTAGCTCTAATAAATGATAATTTTGTTACTTTATCAGTGGTATACCTACATATTTGACACTCAATGCAGATTATTTTTAACATTCCCTCCTCTATAGGATGAAGGCATTTTCGGAAGTAGTTGTGAAGTATTAGGTCGCTAAATATGAAATGTCTGATTTCAAATCAAAAGTGTGGCTTATTATATATCAAACAGGAAGAAGTACAATTAATCAAAATATGTGCCTAAACTGTAGGCACAGTTTTGCCATCTTAACGTTAGCTTGTTTATGCCAGCAGTGAAGAAGCCTGGAGAGCAAGTGGTGATGAAATTGCAAAAGGCATTTTCCACAGCTTGTTGATAATTGAATATTTTTCCTTGCAAGAGGTGGTCCAAAGCCTGGAGGAAGTGGTAGTCAGTTGGTGCATGGTCTAGTGAATACTGTGGATGATGGAGAGTTTAAGTCCAGCTTCTGTAGTTTGAGCAGCATTGTTTATGCTACATGTGGTTCAGTGTTGTCTTGCAAGAGGATAGGCCTGTCTCTATAGACCTATCCCAACTGTTCAATCACAAGCATCCTCATCATTTAATCCAATTGGTTGTAGTAGACATCCGTTGTAATCATTGTAATTGACTGACCAGGTTTCATGAAGCTGTAGTGGATAATATCAGCGCTGGACCACCAAACAGACACCATTAGCTTTTATTGATGAATATTAAGTTTGGGACTGTGTTTTGGCACTTCATCTTTATCCAACCATTGTGCTCAATGCTCACTATTGTCAAAAAGAATACATTTTTTATCACATGTAACAATATGGTGTAAAACTGATTTGCCTTTATGTCGTGACAGCAAAGAAAGGCAAGCTTTGAGATGATTTCTTTTCTGACGCTCGTTTAATTCACTTGGAACCCATCTATCCAGCTTCTTTACCTTGCAGATTTGTTTCAAATGGTCTAATATTGTTGCAATAGTAACCTCAAACCTTGCTGCTAACTTACATGTAGGTTGAGATGGATTCGCTTCCACTACAGCTTTCAGCTCATCATTATCCACCTTGGTCTCAGGTCACCCATGTGGCTGATTTTCAAGATTAAAATCACCAGAACAGAACTTCTCAAACTATCAATGTACTATGCATTCATTAGCCATATCCTTCCCAAACACTTTGTTGATATTTTGTGCTATCTGCACTGCATTGGTTCTACAAAGGAACTCATATTCGAAAATAACACGAATTTTTAACTTATCCGTGGTTTCACAAAAATTACTCTAAAAAAATTTTTTAAAGTTAATCACAAGCCAAGACGTGTGTTTAAAAGACTGAGGATGTGCCTTCACAATAAACATAAAACAAGAAGTGTCAAAGTGAAATGTCAGAGATACCAACTGTCAAACTTAGTACTTAAGGAAATCGGACATTTCATACTTAATAACCTAAATCCACTACTACACTTCACAGTTGGTGCTGTCTCACTCTTAAATTTAAAACACAAATAAAAATTCCAAGTAGTCATGTAAAATGAAAGAATTGAAATATTTCAAGTTTTGTTTCTTTGTCTTTAAAATAACTGTGCTATCATTAGTTCAAATCAACTGTTGAAATGCAAGAATGTGCGTGGCACAGGGTTTGCAAACTTGAACTACATCTGAAATAAGCTTGAATGATTCCTAACCATTAAAAACTTACTCTTAAAATAAATAGATGTAGCTAATGAAGTCACTTGAACTGGGAATTCAACTGTATAACTACAAGTTCTCTGTACTACAACTTCCATGTAGTTAATTAAAAGATAAGAAAAATGTGCTAATTTTAAGTTTACATATATATTATTGAAACTCAACTATAACCACAGCAGTTGTTTAGAACTTAGACCAACAATTTTTTTTTTTTCAGGGAAGAGTATTTTATTACTATAGTTAAAATTCCCAGCATGTAATGATAGTAAAAAGCATACTGATTTTTAGTCAGTTTTGTTATCGTGTTTAAATTATCTACAGATAGTGCAACCCCTTAGTTCCTGCACCTGAGGTAGACAATCCCACAGCCCTGTCTTCAGTATACCCCACTGATATTTATTGTTCAGTTAATAGGAATTCTAGTTTTGCTTTAAATACATGTTACATTTAACAGAGGAGATATGGAATGCTGACTTATGATCACCAAATAGTTGCCTTTTTATCTTTGATAATGCCCACTGAAAGTTCTCTGAAAAGTAGCTCTCCTTATCTCTGATCTTTAAGCTTAAGGTGATTACCTGGTTTTTGCCCTGGAAAGAAATAACATTCTGTACTATGAGAGACACCTATGGAATCCTTTTATATAACGATTTATTTTTATATGTCATGAATTTTTAATGGCTTTTTCTTCTATCATTTGAGAGGAATGAAAAGGCTCTTAGATTCACTAAAGGAGTAGTTAGGGTTATTTGTTCTAGTTTTGTAATTTAAATTGTTTAAGCTGACAAAATGCCCTATATACACTTTTAAACTGAAAATACTAACAATCTCTTTTTGAGATTTAATTTATACGTTTGCACAGATGGTCATAGAAGGAGGTATTCATTAACATCTGTAAATGTTGGGAAAATGATGGATGTCTATATTTGTAAAATGCCAGAATAGAATTACTGAGTTTGCAGATGTAAATTTAAAAATACAAAATTTGAATATCTGAGAAACATTCTTTTTAAGCTAGCTTTCTAGAGATTCAGACATTGAATAATTGTCTTTTGCATAAATTTCCATTTTTATAAGTTCAGTAAATTCTTATTAATTTGGACTACATTAATTAGGGATTTGTGATCATTCAGGTATAGGCAAATTTTACTTTTGTTTGATTCAAATTCTTTCTTCAAAGATAATGCAAATGATTATTGCGAAGGAGGTTGAAGCATAGAGATTTACCAGACCAGCAGAACCACCCTTTTGAAGCATACTTAAAGGTCACATCTCCAAACCTATTTTCACCTCCAGATCATCCTCTCTAAGGAAATGATCTTTTTTTTTTTTTTTTTTTTTTTTTTTTTTTTTTTTTACCAGAGTGGCTAAGGTAGAATGATCTGTTCTGTTTTGGATCGTCCATTGTGAAGGTTGTTTGGACCTGGGCTTAGGGCTTGCTTTGGGGCCCTGTAGTGTAGTGGTTAAGAGCCCAGTCATTTAATCCTGGGTTTGAATCCAGGGTCTTTAATTTCTGGTAGTGTGATATTGGGCAACTACTTAACTTTTCAGAGTCTCTGTAAACTTGAGCTAATAATGCTTGCCTTATGTGGTTTTATGAGTGTTCACTGAGATACTACTTGTGAAATGCTTAGCATTGTGTGGTACACAACAAACAATAAATAGTAGTTATTTGTCACCATTTTATTATTGAATTAAAAGTAATTTTTGTAACTTGACATTGTGTTTGCAGCCTTTCTGGCTGCTATATTCTTTCTATGGCTCTGTATCCTTCAACTCTTTGAAGTGATAAGCGAGGTGCAGTTAATTTCCTTAGAGCAGCAGCTGTATATAGGCCCTGTATTTCACACAAACATGGCTACCACTACACTTTCTGTGTAATATCACAAATATTTTTCCAGCACATGAGAACCTCATGTTATTTTCCAGTTATTTTATGAGGTTGCTTTGAAATTACAGAATAGTATTTTAGCACTTAAGATGTTACTGAACTTCAGTGAGACTGTAGTTTCTCCTTGAAAGTTTTGTATGTATATTTTTAAATTATTTTTCCTCTGAAATTTTCACTTCCCTTGGCCTCTGTGTCTTACTACACTCTTATTTATCCAGCTCTTCTGGTAGCCCCTTTTGTGTATCCTGTGCTGACTTCTCATCCCCATCCTACCCATTAAGTATAGCTGTTTCTCAAGATTCTTTCCTCAAATCGATTTTTTTCTCTCTTTACTTAATTCGTTAAGAACCTCACCCATCCCCAAAGTTTCATCCACCTTTTATTTTATCATGTGGTTTCCAAATAGCTGTCAACAGCCTTGGCCGCTTTTCTCAACTACCACTTGTATTTCCAGTTGTTTGTTGAACCTCTCCACTGTGTATCTCATTAGCAGCCTAAATAGAAGATGCCAAAACTGAATCTCCATTTTTCTCTGCCAAACTTTCCCATCCACCATAATTGCACCTTTTTGTTATTCATTTTGCCATTTTCCCTGCCATTTGGGTCTGAAACTTTTAAAGACAACTCACTATTTTTTCTTCACCTACTTTACTTCTATTGCCAAATAATAAAGATTCTCTCTCCATTCACTTATTCATTCATTCATCCATCCATGTAATCTATATTTATCAAACACTGCCTAGAATGTTTCAGGTGGTGTGCTAAGTGCAAGAAATATAATGAAGAACAAAAATCATACAGGTACAAATCTTAATGAAGGTTATTGTCTGGTGGGAGAAGATAGACATTAATCAAATAATTATATAAATTAATAATTAACTTTAAATTGTAAGGAGTGCTATGAAGGCATGAATCTAAGAGTTAGAGTAAGACCTAGTCTGGAGGATCCTGGAAGACTTCCTAAGGAAGGAAAGTTTGATCTGGGTTCTGAAGGAGAAATAGGAGTGAACCAGGAAAAGAGAGAAGGGATGGTATCCTAGGCATGTGCAAAAAGGATAGCACTGTTCTTATACTACAACCACACTGTCTTTTAGTTCCTCAGAGAACAACAGAGAGAAACCAAACAAAAC
This sequence comes from Lemur catta, assembly GCF_020740605.2. Lineage (NCBI taxonomy): Eukaryota > Metazoa > Chordata > Mammalia > Primates > Lemuridae > Lemur > Lemur catta. The sequence continues at coordinate 48,082,607 of NC_059135.1, forward strand.
AAGAGGTGGGTAGGGAGTAGGCCATGCAAATCTTGAATATGATAATTTTAGATTTTAAACTATGAACAGTGAAAAAGCACTGCAGATTTTAAGCAGAGGAATAGCATGATCAAATTTGTGTTTTAAAAATATCACTCTGGCCTGTACATGGAGAACAGATTATAAGAGAGCAAAAGGGGCCTTTGTATGTTCACAAAAGTGGCTGTTGTAATAGTTCAGGCAAAAGATGATGGCAGTTTGGACTAAGGTGCTTGTGGTAGAGATGTAAAGAATCAGCTTGACTAGACAAATATTTAGGAGGTAAAATCTATAGAACTTGGTGATTGAATATCAAGGTGGATGTAAAGTGTACCAGTGAGGATGTTCCCTGGATTTAGTTTTTCAAAAGATGTGAAGCAACGGTATTGACAGAAAAGGAATGCTGGGAAAGGACTAGATAGATTGGGCAGGAAAGCAGAGACAAGTGACGCCATGATTTTGGTTTTAAACTTATGTTTAAGATGATTGGAGATATCCAAGTGGATATTCTGATTCTGGAGCTCAGAAGAAAGGTTGGTGTAGAGAAGCTAACGGAAGTTGCAGTGTGGGTGAGATTGAATAGACAGTAGAGGGGAAACTTTGAAGTGAGAAGACAAGAAGGCCTAAGACTGAGCCTCAGAATATATCAACATTTAATGACTGAGTCGGGGAGGGTAAGTCTGCAAATGGTTCTGAAATGAAGATATGGGGAACCAACCTGGGAAAGAGTGCCCTGAAAAAAGAAGTGAGAGGTCAGCAGGATCAGGTGCTCCTAAATGGTCAAGCAAGCTGATGAATAAAAGATGTTCTTGGTTTTAGGATTTAGGGTGTTGGTGTCTTTGGTGAAGTCCATTTCAGGGGATTGAGGTAGACCAGATTAGAATGAGAAAATGAGGATGTATGTATGATTATATTAACAGATTATTCTGTGAAAGGGAGCAGAGTGATAGAGTGAAACGTTAGGGGTGAAAGTGAGTTGAAGGTTGGCTTGTATTGGGTTGGGGAGATCTGAGCTTTCTATGACACTGATGCTGAGGATTTGTTTGAGGGGGGGATTGAATATAAATGTGAAAAAGAGAAGGGATGATAGGCAGAGGGGGATGCAAAAAGAATGGCATCTCTGGTTAGAGAGACTTATAGTTCCTTTTCTATACAGCCCCAGCTCTTGGTTTACCAGTGCCCCTGAAGTCTGAAATCTGTGTCTTTAAGAACCCAATTACTCCCTGTCTTGCTATGGTAAGAACCTCCTAGTTACTATCCCATCTATTCTACTCTTTCCTTCCAGTAAGTCTTTGTCAAATTGTGCTACAACAAAAGCCTTTAGTGCCTTCTCACTATCTGTCTAATTAACTATGCTATTTAACTGCCTTTCCACTACTCAGCATTTAAGGCCTAAATAATGTGGCCCTTACCTTTCTAATCTTTTCTTCTACTCTTAACTTTGCACACACCTACATTTTGTTCAAACTGGATTATTCCTATTTCCCTAAACATACATTGGTTTTTCCAGATATCTTTTTCTTAGTATAGTCTTCTTATTGGGAGAATCTCTGCCTTTGAAATCCTTTCCATTATCAAAGGCCAATCTTGAGGCCCTTCCTTTTCTTACCAAAATTTCATATCATTTTAACAATCCTGGGAAGGAGGCACATTTTGTTGTCTGATTCCCAGAAATACGCTTATGAGAACATGCAACTATAGATCCATAACCACAAATTAGGATATGGATACTAATTAGGAAACTTTAAATGTCTGCTTTTATTCAATTAAAGTACTTTTTGAAAAGCAAAATTATTTCTAGTTGTGTAAAAAGAAAAATAATCATTTTAAGCATCTATTGCCTATCTTTGTATCATTACCACCAGCACAACTTTGGAAACAACCTATATATCCATCAATAAGAGACTGCTGAAATAAATTATGGGTCATTCATACAATAGAATAAATATACACAACCACTTAAAAATATGAAAACTTTAATTACTCATGTAAAATCTCTAGAATCTATTGCTAAATAGAACAGGCAAAGTGCAGAATAGCATATGTGATATGTAGGCATTTGTCTAAAAATAGAAGAAAGGAAAATACACATTTAGGAATATTTGGTTGGTAGGTGTGTAAACAATCTTTGACAGGATACAAAAGAAAGTGATAACAACTGGTTGCTGAGTCTAAGTAGACTTTGCACTGCATACCTCCTTTAAAAGTATGCATATCATACTTTTAACTGTATGATTGTATTACCTAGAAAAAATACAATTTAAATTTAAAAGAAACAAAAATGATGAGTAACTAACTGAACACAAATGAAATTCTATGGAAATTATGGATAATTTAAGTCCAAAGATTGCAGATCTGTGAAAGATTATAAATATGGGTTAAGAAAATCATATTTTTGAAGCTTTCTGATTTGTCAGAGGGATTTGACTTTGAATACTTTTCACTCTTGCCTGGATGATTGTAACAGCTTCCTCTTCTGCTTTGCCTCACCCCCAACCTCCCTGCAGTACACAGGTTGTGCACTGCAACCAGAGTGATCCTTTAATAAGCAGAAGTCAAATGAAATTTTTCCTCTGATTTGAAACATTGCTGGATCGCCCATCTATTCAGAACAAAAATCAAAATCCTTACGATGGCCATTTGCCATTCCCTGAACCTGAAATACTCTTCTCCCAGATAGCTACCTGGATAACTCCCTCACTTAATTCAGGTCACTATGCAAATGCCTCATCAACAGAAGGAGTTTACTTGAGACCTAAAATAGCATGCCACACCATCATAATCTACCTCTTACTCTTCCTTATTTTTTATAGCACTATTTAACATATTCATACATGTATCACTTATCACTTAACACTAGCTAAAATATGTATAAATTTATAATTTCTTGTCTATGTCCCAATATTAGAATACAACTTTCACTAGACCTGTATCCCATGGTATGTAGGTAGGATGATGTCTGGAATATAATAGGTATGCAATAAATATTTGTTGCATGAAAGAATGAATGGACCCTCAATGTTAAATTCCTGCTTTTACAATGTTTTTCTTACTCTGCCATATATATGTATGTGTGTGTGTATATCATGATATATATATGTCACACACATACATAGGCCATATATATATACACACATATACATGCCATGTATATATAATGTTTACTTTTGTTATTACCTACACAAGATTATAAACTCCTTGAAATCATAAACCATATCTTACTCATATTAGTCTCCTCAAGTACCTGTTACATGGTATTCACTCAATAAAAAGTTGTTGAGAGAACTGTGGGTTGAAGGCAGCAAGATGGCGGAACAGAAACACCAGCTGCCAGAGCATCTCAGTAAGAAACAGAAGTTTCAGATGAAAGAGAAAAAACAAACAGACATACGTAGATTGAATGTGGGTCTGAAAGAAGGGGCCAGAACCTTCAGGAGACTCTATAGAAAGAAGTTGCAGAGCAGAACAAGAAGGAGCAAAGTATTAGCAAGCATCAACCCCCAAGAGGCTTGGAGTCCAGCAAGAAGGGTAGAGAGAGCCGTCCGTTTTTCCCTCCCTTACATCTCTGACATTTGGTGGGTTCCCAATAGGAGCCCAAAGGCTGCTGCCGCTAGTGAGCACGGAACTTCTTGTGGACAGGGCACCATGCTCCCAGCCCCCCCTGGGGCACTTCCTGTCCCACAGACCTGAGTCCAGAGAGCAGGCGCCATGTTGCTTCTCTACCCACAGTGCACCTTTGCCCTCCCCAGGGGGCTTCAAAAACTCAGGTTTCATCTTGCTCCTTTCCACACAGACATTTTCCAACTCCAGCCCAGACTGCAGGAGCCCCAGGGGTCCAGCGGGTCCCAGGTGATCTGCCTGACTCCAGTGCCTGGACATTCTGAATGCACTGCCTCCCAGAGAGAGGGTCAGAGATGACCAGAGTGCTAGCTTTCCTCCATACAGACTCATTTCCTCTCCCTTCCCCTCCCCACCATGGCTGCCGAGAGAGACAATTGAGCCATCATACTGAGGCTTTCACAGAAAATGGGGCTCAGGACTTTTCTCTTGGGGCCCTGGAGTAGAATGAGGGGTGCTCTGTCTGTGAGCTCCCTGCTTGCTGGTCCTCCCTAGTGCTGCTTGCCCACTGGCTCATCAGAGCAGGGCATGCCCCAAGGTGGGGGGAGATCAATCCAGTTTGGGCACCCTGTGGGTGACTCAGGACCAGCACACTTCTGTCTGGCATGGTCAGGGATTGATCTTCAGGGAACTGGAGACAGGCCTGTAAGCCAGGCCTAGCACCCCCAGGTCTCGACCACAAGGCCAGATGAGAAGGAATCATGAAAGAACTCCAGAAATATGAAAAATCAGAGTGAAAGGATATCCCCAAAAGAGAACAATAACTCCTTACCAATGGATACCAACCAAGCTGACAAGATTGAAATGACAGATTAAGAATTCTGAATACAGATTGTAAGGAAGCAAAAACAAAGACCATATAATCATCTCAATAGACGCAGAAAAAGCGTTTGGCAAAATTTAGCACCCTTTTATGATAAGAACTCTTAACAAAATAGGTACAGATGGCATATTCCTCAATATTATAAAAACCATATATGACAAACCCACAGCCAACATCATACTGAATGGAGAAAAATTGAAGCCATTACTGCTTAGAACTGGAAATAGACAAGGTTGCCCACTGTCACCACTTCTGTTCAACATAGTGCTGGAAGTCCTTGCCAGAGCAATCAGGCAAGAGAAGAAAATCAAGGGTATCCAAGTGGGGAAAGAAGAAGTCAAACTATTGCTCTTTGCTAACAATATGACCTTGTATCCAGAAAGCCCCAAAGATTCTGCCAAGAGATTCCTGGAATTGATAAATAAATTCAGCAAAGCCTCAGGTTACAAAATCAATGTACACAAATCAGTAGCATTCCTATACTCAAACAACAGTCAAGCTGAGAATCAAATCAAAGACTCAATACCTTTCATAATAGCAACAAAGAAAATAAAATACCTAAGTAATATATTTAACCAAGGAGGTGAAAGACCTGTACATGGAGAACTATGAAACACTCAGGAAGGAAATCCCAGAAGATGTAAACAAATGGAAAACTATGTCATGCTCATGTATCAGCAGAATCAACATTTTTTAAATGTCTATACTACCCAACGTGATTTACAGATTCAATGCAATCCCTACTAAAATACTAATGTAATTTTTTGGAGATCTAAAAAAAATAATTCTATGCTTTGTATGGAACCAGAAAATACCCAATAGCCAAAGTAACCTTAAGCAAAAAGAACAAATTGAGAGGCATCACTTTACCAGAGTTCAAGCTATACCACAAGACTATAGTACCCAAAATAGCATGGAGCTTGCACAGAATAGAGACCTAAACCAATAGATCAGAACAGGGAACCCAGATATAAAACAATCCTCATATTGTCATCTGATCTTTGACAAAGCAGACAAAACCATATGCTGGAGGAAAGAATCCCTATTCAATAAATGGTGCTAGGAAAATTGGATAGCCACATGTAGAAGACTGAAACAGGATCTGCACCTCTCTCTACTCACAAAAATTAATCCACAATGGATAACACACTTAAACCTAAGACATGAAATTATAAGCACTGTAGAAGAGGAGGTTGGAAAAACTCTCATAAATATCAGCCTATGCAAAGAATTTATGAAGAACACTGCAAAGGCAATCACAGCAACAACAAAAATAAATAAATAGGATCTGATTACATTAAAAGCTTCTGCACAGCTAAAGAAACAATCCATAGAGCTAATAGATAACCTAGAGAGTGGGAGAAAATATTTTCATGCTATACATCTGATAAAGGGCTAATAACCAGAATCTACAAAGAGCTCAAACAAAACAGTAAGAAAACATCAAACAACCCCATTAAAAAGCGGGCAAAGACATGAACAGAAGCTTTTCAAAAGAAGACACACTAATGGCCAATAAACATATGAAAGAATGCTCAATGTCTCTAATCATCAGGGAAATGCAAATCACAATCACAATGAGATATCACCTAAGTCCAGTGAGAATGGCTTTTATCACAAAGTCCCAAAACAACAGATGTTAGGGTAGATGCATAGAGAAAGGAACACTTATACACTGTCAGTGGGCCTGCAGACTAGCACAACCTCTATGGAAAGTAGTATGGAGATACCTCAAAGAACTAAAAGTAGACCTACAATTTGATCCAGTAATTCCATTACTGGGTCCCCATGGAAAAAGAGACGTTTTATAAGAAAGATACTTGCACTTAAATATTTATAGCAGCACAATTCACAATTGCAAAGACATAGAAACAACTCAAGTGTCCATCAATACATGAATGGATTAATAAAATGTGGTATATGTAAACCATGGAGTATTAGCCACTAAAAAAATGGTGAACTAATACCTTCTGTAACAACCTGGGTGAAAGTGGAGACCATTCTTTTAAGTGAAGTATCACAAGTATGAAAAAACAATAACCATATGTACTTACTACTAAATTGGAACTGATAGATCAACACTTATGTGCATGTATGGTAGTAAAATTCAGCAGAAATCAAGCAGGTGGAAGTGGGAAGGAGGGGATAAGTAAATTCACACCTAACAGGTACAATGCACACCTAACAGGTACAATGCACACTATCTGATGGACACACATAACTTTGACTGAAACTGTACAAAAGCAATTCATGTAACCAAAGCATTGGTACTCCTGTAATATTGTGAAATTAAAAAATAAATTAAAAATAAATAAACAAATAAGTTGTTGAATTGAGTTGAATTAAAATAATTCACACTGATCATATTGTATATAATATAAACATCATTTCTTATGAATATTATTGGTGAGCAGAACTTTTAGACAATATCACACAGAATCAGAAAGTGGAAGCCTGCTAGCATTTGCTGATTATATTAAAATATTTCAGATTTTACAAGTGAATGAAAGTTATAGGCATTTTCATTTTTCTTTTGTGTCCAGTGGACCAATCTCTTATATGTGAGGAAGGTTGACCAGATTAATTTTGAATGAAAACTTCTAGTTTAATCTGGTACTTTACTGTAGAGACAGCCTTAGCATGACTCAGGCTGACTACTCAACTACTAAAGATACAGTTTCATTATTTTCCTTTACTTATATTTGTATGTTTTGAAGTACATGATAGTAATTTTCACATTTACATATTTCATTTAATTTTGAATTACAAAATGTCTTCTGAGTTTTCATAATTGGTTTAGGGCTTTGGAGTATGAGTTTTACAAAAACCTATTTTGTGAAACAGGTTTTCAAATGCATAATGATAAATAATAAACATATACAAAATATTACTAAAGCTATTTTACAACCAATTTTCTGAGCATTGCACTTTCAAAGTAACTTTGCCACTTTTGTCTACAATAAGGATATTATTCATCAAATATAAGGAGACACAATTCAAATACTAATTTTAGATTTATTTTGCATCATTTATGTGAATTCCTTTAATATGGAAACCAAAGTAAGTGTAATACCTTCTGGGACTGATTACAAATTAACGTGTAGAAGCCTGGGAGCCTAATTTAAAAGACCGTCAGAAGGCTTGAATTAGTTAGCTACAGAGTCACAGTTTTAATGTGTAAACTTGAATTATGTTGCATTACTTATCACTGAGTAACAAAAATTGCTCTTAGAAAGCACACAATGGCAATCCATTTTCCCACTGAAAGATAGCAGCATTCTCTAACACATTAGCAACGTGGGATGTAACTGTGGAATCACTATAAACTCTGAGATATCCATCTTCATATTTCAAGGTAACTGATAATTATTAACTGAAATTTCCCAGTTTAATATAAAATGTGAAATTAATTTGAGGGATGTGAATAATTTCCACTTTTAAAAACTTTTGGGGAAATCATAAAATAAATGACTCAAGAATATTATGTAATTAGTAACAAATTCTTATTCTTGATATTTTGTCATATTATAAAAATAAAAGATAATATCCATGTGCTTCATACAAATTCTAAAGTTTAGAAGTTGTAAAATGTTTGAACCCTATATGCATAATTCTTTGAGAAAATTGGATATTTTTATAAATATAATTTATAAATAAAATTAATTTATTTCATATTCAAATTATGTTAGTGCACAGAGCACTCATTTTCCCTGATGGAATAACAGAGATCATGGCTTGCCAAGTGCATTGTCTATGGAGCTCATAATTTGCCCCTCCGTCTCCTATGATTTGAGAGAGTAGTCAAGGGAATGTCTTGCCAGGATTCATTTACTTCATCTTGCCTCACTTATACTCTAGTGCACATACTGAAAGTTTACATACACATTTATCCTTAAACTGACTCATATATTGACCCCCAATCCAGAAGATATAGTAAACATACCTTTCAGAACTTCTGAAATTGTAATGTAAAATGGAGATAGTTAGTCTTATTTTCTTAGGTAAGCATCTCTGAATTCCTAAATAAATTGTGATGATGTTAAATTGTGACATTAAATAAAAATTATTTTATTACTCATTATCTATGTTAAAAATTCATGTAAATCTCCTTTCATTAGGTTGTGGGGGGAGGGAATCTTTTTCAAAATACAATCTATATAATTTGCAGTGTTCATAAATAGAATTAAGAAATTAATCATCTGAGATGAACTTTACCTTGGCAAATAGATATGATAAATTTATTTTTAAAAGAAGATAATTTTTATTTATGGCTTAATTTGAAATAAAGGAGAAAACTGGAGGAGAGAGCAGGCTTGAACAAATGAAAGAATTTGTGCTCAGATCACAGTTGATATAGCCAACCTCAAATAATTATCTCTTTTATGCCTTGCCCTACTCAACCCTAAACTAGTAACATAAAGTGTAGTTGAATATCTAGGTGAAGAAGCTCAGATTGCTAGGAATCATATAAAATTAATAATCTACCTTCTAATAATTGAAAGTGAAATATAAAACTCACTGGGAAAATGAGACAAAATTTTGTTCACTTGGAACTCTACAAGAAATCATTTTTAATTTATATTTTTAAAAGCACTTTTCTTAAAAAGGTACTTTTTCCCTATATTCTAGCAGATTTTTAATTCAAACTGCAGTGTCTTTCTAATTCATCATGTAGATTCTGTTACAGTTTTTTGGTCCATTTATAGCTTCTTTATGTTTTCATGTGTAAAGTAATTCTACCAGTGAATCATCTACCAGAAACATGAGCATCAAGACTCTTAGCTAAATAACAGGCTGCATTTGAAAAATTAATTTGAATCTCACTAAAGATCTTAACATTTTAAAAAGTGAATTAATTTGCCTACACTGAAATTTTTTGATATTGTAAAGGAATGTAATGCTCGTGTATTAAATAGTGGCATTTTTAAAGCAGCTATAATCCAACAATTCTACTTTTGTCTTTTGATAGAATCTAAATCGGCCCAAAGAGAATTAGCAGTCTGGAGTATACATCATCTTCTTCTTAGCCACTACTTTTCTCTTTAGTAATATAGAAATATTTGGAGTTGATGAAGCTTTTTACATGTATATTATAAAGCCAGTAACATAGAATGTCACAGGCCCGAGTCTGGCATGGCACAATCCAGAGGATACCACTCATTTGGTACTATATGTGAATGGTGACCCACAGAATTATAAAATGTGGTGGCCCTCGATAGGCCATAGCAACAGTAGTGTTTCACTAGCTATAAATTAGAAATTAGCAATGACAGTATGTCTTTTTTAGCTAAAAAGCTCATAATAGTTACAATTTTGTCTGGACTTTGTTTGTTTTTAACAGATCCCAATAGATGAGGATTGAATGAAGTGAATATCAAAGCCAGTAGTATGTCATTACTGATATTGCAGGCCTTACAATTGCAAATATCAGCAGAAAGACTTTCTAGCAATCTTTGGATTAAGTAAGCCTTTCTCTTGGGTGTAGCTTATGTTTCCTATATTGTAGCTTTGTCTCTGAGGGTGTGTGATCTTATCAATACAAGTATATGCAAAAAGCATTTTAATAGTAAAAAAAAAGTTTTATCTTAAAGCAATAATTCAAGTAATTATTTAGCTATCACTCAGTAATATTTTGTTTGTTCTTTAATATATTTGTTTAACTGGTATTTTAAGTCCCTTGCTTTTATCTCAAATAATTATTAAAGCCTCATTATAAATAATTTAGTTGTTTTAATATAGGATTATAGTTTGGAGCAGAGAAACTATTTGTGATGTAAAAGCAACATCTTATGTTGTAATTATTTTCTATACAAAATGCCTACAAATAGAACATTTGATTTTTAATTATAAAACACTATGATATGTTTTCCGTTTTACAGGTGATCATCATTTTCAAAGTAGCTTGACATGGCAACCTTTCCTGTTGTTCCCTTTATGTCTCTGTGTTCTAGTGAAGCTGAAAAGTGGATGTGCCCAGGGATTGCTGTGTGGTACACAGGACTCAATGCCCTAGCACATGCTGTTCCTTTTGCCCCAAATACCTTCCCCTCCATTCTGCCACTTCAGAACTCTGCCCTGTAGCAGGGCCCAGCTCTGATACCCCTTTTTCATGAAGCTTCCTTGATTTCTTCCAATCTGAAGAGATTTATTTCTCCTCTGACTCCCACGTTCTTTGTTTCTTTGAATCTCCCATTTTAGAGTTCCACCCTCTGCTTTGGATTACAGCTATTTGTATTCCTGTCTTTCGTTCCAACCTCCATTCTTGCAAGTGAAGGTCTTTGTTTTTAATCTGTTAACAATGTCTACCACATGGCAGGTACTAAATAATTCTTTATAGAATAAATAATCAAGTTCTCCCTTGTTAGTTTAGCTTGTTTTATGGTAGTTCACTTAACATATGTTTTATTTGGCATTTTAGCGTATAGGGTTTTCCTGAAAATTAACTGACCTCTGCTATTTCCCCGATAACACTGCCTAACACATTGAATCTAAGGTCTCAAGGGAAAAAAAAAACAAAAACAGATGCTAGTAGTTTTAATGATACACTTTCTTTAATGAAGGGAATAGTTCTAATTACTTTTTAAAATGCAAAAAGATTGAGTATATTGATAAATAGATAGTTAAGTACTTTCTGGAGAGACATTGCTACTTTGTGAGTTGGTATGTTGGTGTGTTTGAAATGTTCTTTCCATATAAAGTTAATACATTTTAATGTCAAAATTCAACATCCTAACCACCTTTCTAAAGTCCAAATTAGAAATAAGGTAAAAACCAGAAATGAGAGCACAGTGAATTTTAGAATTTCTCAGGAATACTTTGTTACATTTTTGCTTTTAAAGCAATAAGTTATTTCACTCTTTATCTTTTTTGTATGGACCAGTAAGGTACTAAGAGTTGAGGATTTGGGAAAGTGAGAGGCTTTAGTAACTAATGGAAGAAAAAAATTCCAAGATGTCATTTCTTGCCAAAGATATTGCTCTATGAGTGGAAACTACCAGAGTGGCCTTGAGAGAAGAACCTAGATACTGATGAATTCTTATGTAGAGGTCAGTATGGCAATGTGGGCAACTCTTTCTAATTCTGGCGATGCTTGTCAAGAGTTTTCTTTGATCACTGCCAGTTTGGGGCACAGCAGCACTGTAGGAGGGGAAGCAGAAAGCAAGCCATTAGTGCTAGACAAATTTATGTCTGCTGATTTGTCATGTGGGTGTAAAGTAAGTCAGCTTCTGCTGGGCCCGGTGGCTCACGCCTGTAATTCTAGCACTCTGGGAGGCCAAGGTGGGGGGATCGCTCGAGGTCAGGAGTTTGAGACCAGCCTGAGCAAGAGTGAGACCCTGTCTCTACTAAAAATAGAAAGAAATTATCTGGACAACTAAAAATATATAGAGAAAATTAGCCAGGCATGGTGGCGCATGCCTGTAGTCCCAGCGACTTGGGGGGCTGAGGCAGAAGGATCGCTTAAGCCCAGGAGTTTGAGGTTGCTGTGAGCTAGGCTGATGCCACGGCACTCTAGCCAGGGCAAAAGAGCGAGATTCTGTCTCAAAAAAAAAAAAAAAAGTAAGTCAGCTTGGCCAACCAAGTCTCTTAGAAGAAGTACAAGAACGCTTGTTGATTGAGCTTGATGTGTATTGCCCAGTTCATGGGCTTTCTGGCTCTTGTCCTTGTGTCTTTGACTCCTCAATTAAGGAGATTCCTAGAAAATAAAGTCAGGTTGATCTTGTTGCTATTTAACAGTGTCTCAGTTTCACCTGAAGATTTGCCCAGGACTTAGAAGCTGTTGACACTGCCTCAGATACAGTACTGAGGATAGCAAAGTGCCACTACCAGGAATACCACAGGGGAATTGGAAAGATTCCAAATGTGAGTGAGTGGTGCTTGCCATTCTGTCTGTATTTTGCAATCTTCCACTCCTTTTTCCCCAAACAACAATCAGTAGAAGCTAAGAACATTTGCTGCCCTTCTCCCCCTGCCCCAGAACTCAAAGGGAAAGTGGGTCGTAGCTAGAAGGATTCTTTCCATCTTGGCATCCAGCGAGGTGTCACTTAGCTGCATCTCAAGTGTTAATTGACGCTGTTAACTTTCTGTAGTGACGCCAGGAATAGTAATGGGGAAAAGACACTCTGCTTATCTTGTACTCGCAGGTTTTATTTAGAGAACCATATGTTTCTTTAGCCAAAGAACACTCAAGTAACACTGCACTATTTAGTGTACTTGGAAAACTGAGTGAGTTTTTAGAAGGTCTCCTGATATCTTGTAGAAATTGTTGTATACCTAAAAAGTGGAGCTTTCTTAGCTACTCCTCAGAAGGATCAGACCTAATGTATTATGCTACTATGTTTCTCATGAACTAAGTAGATATTTCCTATTCGTGAAAATTTATGTAGTATTGTTATAATCCTTCTCTGAGTTATTAAAAGCAGTATGATTTCTTTGTGTATAATTATTCACTTCTAATAAAATTATAATGTTAACTTAGTGTAAGTATGTGTGTATTATAATGTGTGGTTATATAATTAAATAGGAATACTTATAAGCATTTCATATCTACTATGGCTTTTACACCTACCTGGGTGACTTTTGGTAAGTTATTTAACTTCTCTATGCCTAGTTTCCCATTTGTAAAGTGCTGGTTGTTAATACTTATCTCCTAGGATATTATGAGGATTAAATGAGCTAAAACATGTAATACACTTAGAATCATGCCTGAAACACTGCTGAATAATAATAATTACTTTTACTTCATATTATCAAATTTTGAATTTTTATTTGTATAGTTTCTTAATTTATAACTACCCAACTATATTAGTTGGATTTACCTATTCTCAGTTGTTAAAAAATAAAGGACTTAAAATACGTTACACTTTTCTCCTCCCTTGGGATTTTTTTTTCAACTTGACAGTCAGAAAACAACATGAGAAGTCCTTGAGCAAACCAAATAAGAGCAATGATAAGTCAATGAAGATATAAAAAGATATTTCTGAAAAGATATTCAGGAAGTTAGGTACTGTGTATAGTCAGTACAAGGCTATAGACCTTGGGTGCTCTGAGTTATATACTAGAGAAATCACCGATATAGCTTTAGTTGTACTATAGAACCAAAACCTATCACTAGATTGCACTACCACCAAGGCAATATATTGTTTTCCTAACTGCCTCCCACCCCACAAGAAATAAAACAGTAGAATCAAGGAACACTGAAAAACAGACTGTGACAGAAATCTATCAAAAAGCTCCAGCTCAGATGGGACAGCAAATACATGAGTATGATGTTTAACTCACTGCATGACCCTTGACACTATGATTGCATCAGTCATAATGTTTGGCGTGAACTTCATCAGCATAATTTATGAGCTTGGGATAAAGTGGAATCATCCCCCACCAAGATCTGGAAGTGATACTGGCATTGAAGTGGTACCATCAGCAGTGAACCAGGTACGGCTGGATGTCTGAGGACAGCAAAGCAACATGTGCCTGGTGAGCTGGAGTGGAACAAACTTGAAAGTCAGAAGAAACACTCCAACAACACACAAAAATCAGCCTTAGATGACTTAGTCTGATAGTGGCATAATGGAAAAGTGCTTCATCTCTAGTAGTTGGCAGTGAAATGGTTTTATTTAAGCAAAGGGCAGAAGCAGGAATGATAATAACCAAGGCTTCAAGAAATCAATATTATAATTAGGACTTTTTATTATATTCATATTCTCCACTCATGATTTTACCTAAAGAATCACATATTCTCCCTACTGCCTGCCTGTCTGTCTCACCCCTTTTCTCTCCTATGCAAACAAACATGTAAGAAATACCTATCACAGAAATCCTCCCCATTTGGAATTTTTATCACTATGCCTCTGCTTGAGAATCTCATCTCAATAGTGGTCTACTCCACATAGCCACGCATTTAGTTTCCTTGGCCTCCTGTTGAAGATCTCCTACCAGGAGCCCTATGTAAGCCCCTCTCCAGCCATATCCCTCCCCGTTCTGGCACGCTAGCCTCAGTCCTTTCTTATGCCTCCATCCTTTCTCCAGAAATGTACTCTCTACCAATTTATATGGATCCCTTTCTTCAAATCTCAAATCAAAAGTTACCAATTTTAGGAAACCTTCATTAACATTACTCTTCTCTGGCCCTTTTTTTGGTTGTTCTGTATCTCCCATAACATGCATGCTTTGCTATTTTCGCTCACCCATGCACATGGAGAGCTCTGAATCACTCTTGTTATCATCTCACGTACGTGTGAAGCCTCGATGGCCCTACAGACAGAGAACCTGTTCTGTCCACTGTCGCTTCTACCTACCTACTTACACACACACACACACACACACACACACACACATACACACACCCCTATCAGGGAAATGGATGGAAAAGTTCATATAATCATCTTCAAACACATACAAGTATATTAAAGAAAACTGATGTAAAAAAAGTTATTATTTCTTTAGAAATCCTCTAACAAAAACTCCTCTTGTTTTACCTAAGGTTTATCATCCATTTCACTTTTATACCTAAGCCAATATACCATATGTCTTGTTTTATTTCTTTTCACCAAATGCATGTTTATATTCTTTCAGAGTCTATTCAGAGCAAAATTCAAGTGAATAAATATACTTAGATTCTTTTGTTAATGTGTACATTAGCACTAGATGCCAAAAAGATAAAAAAGCCTTTTGTTTAGGCATAGGGGAATTTTCCAAATGTCAGTAAGTTGACTAAATGTTTTCTAGGTTTGTTGTAATTTGTTTTGTGTTTTGTCTTGCTCTTTTTTCTTCCTTTTGATCTAGTATTGTAGATACAGTTCTACATATGCTTTGTGTATAAATGAATTTAACACTAACGGCTTTGACTTCAGAATCACATCTGAAATCAGAAACAGGGATTGTCCCTAACCTTTCCTGTGGCTTACATTATCTGTTCTTGGAACTGGAGTCATCGAAATGATGCATGAAGTGCATGTAGATGTTTCCAAAATGCAGTGTCATTTCCACTCAATAGTATCTATTAACACATTGTTTTGTCACACCAGTTGCTCTCAGAGCAGAGCCCAGAAGAGCAGACAGGATTTTAGCTAAAGGGAAATGGCTGTGGAAGGTCATGCCCACGTGCTTTGGTAGGACACTCAAAGCCACTGATGCAAGCCAAATGTTTGAAACGTAATCCCAAAGGGCACTGGTGGGAGGGCACTAATAACAAAGCTCACCTTCATCACAATTTTCCCTGACCCTCTTGTCCACTCACTTAATGTCTGGGTTTTTTAAAGATGCAGGTCCTCTGCGTTGTATAGAAGGTTTTGACGCATTATAACCTCTTAAATACTGGTCTACCACTTCATTAAATGCCAAAAACCTAGTCAACTGCTGACTTGTAAATGTCTGTGGTGCCTATGATTGAATGTATTTTTTTCCTGCATGATCATCCATTGTGGTGTTTGTAAGTAGCAAAAAAATGAGCCTGATTTGTTCTCCTTTGTAGAGCCAGGCCGAGGCCCACTACAAAGGAAGTAAACATGCCAAGAAGGTCAAAGCACTAGAGGCAACGAAAAATAAACCCAAAATGGTTTCTTCCAAGGACAGCGCAAAGGCTAATCCCAGCTGCTCCATCACTCCAATCACAGGCAACAACTCTGACAAATCAGGTCAATGACACTTTTTGTTCTTTACATTCTTTGTGTTTCTCCTGTTCCCTTGTCGCAACCCCATTTTCCTCCCCTCAGTTGTTGCATGTTACTTTCCATGATTTATTTTTGTAATATGAATATGTTTCCTTCACAAAAAGGATTATGTGTTTGCATGAAATCTAAGCATTTGATCTGTTGCCATTCCATGTTGTTAAATATATACATCTAAATATATATGTGTGTGTAAATATATATATATGAAAGTATATATGCATGGAAATAAGTAGAAGCTACTTGGTCACAATGTATTTAGACAAAAAGCAGGGAATGGATCTGAAATACTGAGTTAATTATTATTTCTTTCTATTCCTTTTATGCTTGGTTTTTACTATAGACTTTTTAAGTAAAGGAATTCTTAAACTTGTTTACTAATAGATATTTTTGTATTCTCTTACCCCAGTGAAGGGCAAAAGGATGAAGTTTTCTGAGAGAGTATCATTAGTAAATAAATCTGGAAGTGTGCTTAGTAATAAAAGATTTTGATTTTTGAGGATCTTCATGGATTTCCCCTCAGAGTTACAAAGGAACTTAAATATTTTAAGGGAACTATTTACAAAGTTATGCATTAATTAACAGAACTTTATATATAAATGGAAATGGGTTACTAATGGAAGTGCCTCTTAAGAAGAATCTATATTTCATAGTCGCAGTGAATCAGCAATATTTCTGAGTAAGTTCATTCAGTGGAAAGAGAAAAAATTCATTTTTGCAGCATGGATACCATGAAATTGGATGGTTAATAGACTTTCACACTCTCACATCTGCCCCTCAGGGCCCATGATGGATATGTCATCTTGTTTCAGTGGCTAATTAAGGAACAGTGTCTGATTAAGGAACAGTGTCTGATTAAGGAACAGTGTCTGTTAAAAGAGACTAAAAGAGTATGTCCCTTTCTCTTAATGTTGGACTTTCTCTATAGTGACCTCTGTATTGTGGGAAACACACACCTTTCTAATTCTCTTTTTCTCTTCAAATCATTGTAGAATTTGAGGAGGAGGCTTAAGAATGCTTTCCCATGGCTGCCCAGGGCTTTTGGGAAGGAACAAATCCATTGCAGTAAGAGGAAGGTTCAGAAAACCTGTTCAATCGAAGAGACTGTGTAAAAAGGGACCATTATTGATTGGGTCCCCTAGATGCTGATTCCAAAAGCTCTGCAGCCTAGAAAGAGTGAGCTAACCCAAACTTGGTAATAAGGATTTTTTGTTCTTTGTGTGATAGAATCACTAAATCATGTTATCTGATGAACAGAGACAGTAATAAATACTGGATTATTATATAGCACTTCTCCCCTTCTAAAGAACAAAGGCTTTTTACTTCTGTTATCTAATTACTGTTTAACTAATATTTATCAGATATAGCATCAAGTATTACCTCCGTCTTACAAAATTGCAAGCTGCGGTAAGGTACGCATTGTGGCAGTTACTTGCTGGAGTTTATCCAGTGTTTGGAAGAGCAGTAACTATCATCTCCTAACTTCCTGCCTAGTTTCATTTTCTACAGGATATCACTGCCTCTATAAAATAATACTCTGCCAAAGCTTTTATAACCTGAATTATGCTCTTTATCTCCAGCAGAATGTATAAGTAAAATGTTGAAACAATGAAAGTTAGTGTCACTCTATTCTATCGGCTTATTTTGTGACTTGAGCCAATAGAACAGTTGACAGGTACTGTAAGTGCTCCAACATTGCTACTGAGTGAACTCAATGCTCCACTGAAATTATATTATTATTTGGGAATTGAGTTTGCTCTAGGGATAGTAGTAAAAGTAGTGAGCAGAAAAAAGTATCAAAAACAGAAATACAGAAGGATCAATAAGAGAAGACTCAATAAAAAGAACAAAAAATAATTAAAGGGAGAAGGGAAAGTGTGGAAGAAGAGAAAAGAAAGTAGGGGGAAAAGGTCAAAGATTAGGAAATAGAATCAAAGAAAGAGCAATATGAAAATAGAAAATCCAAATAAAGGATCCTGGCTTATAGTCACAGCATGGCTTATACCTATGGGGTGTACAATTTTAATGAGTATATGTTGAAATAAAATTTAACAATTCAAGGCATTTATTCACTTAAATGTTAGCAGATGCTCAGTAAAAAAAAAAAAAAAAAAAAAACTTCCTAAGCAATTGTGTTTGCCCACTGAACATTTGGAACATGCCAGGGTCAAGCATAGTAGTGATATAAACAAGGAACAAGAACTAAGATCTAGAACCACGAGGGAGAGGAAAACAAATCACAACCACAGCATCTCTTCTTCAGTAGATATGTGGTAGTCTTTAACCCTGCATTCTCTGCTTCCTCTGCCATTTCCCTACCCATCCCCACAGAACCTATTCTGACAGTATTGACCTCACTCACCATGTTACTATACAGAGTTGGACTAGAAGTGATGGAAATCACCTATATTTTGGGATTACCTCATTTTCCATGTCTCCTTATTCAAAATCTGTATAAATTATCTGGTAATTCATTGGTTGGGTCATTCAAATTACTTATTTGATTCCTCCATGTTTTCTATAAGTATTAATACTAATGAAATATTTTATTTCTTCTATTGTATTTGCAAAAGCAATGCCAAAGTTGTTGGAAGATGGCATGATTTAAAAATAAAGTGGGTTGTATTTGCTAAATAGATGTATGTTCTTTTGCCACCTTCAGCCGAATGCCAGATTGTAAGCAAGAATTCCCATATGTGTTTTATAGAATTTTCAAGTTCGAAAATTAGAAGCTTTGCCCAGGTGGGAAATCTAGTCTAAAAAATGTAATATATAATGTATTGCTACCACCTATTTCTAAATCCTTGAAAAGCTCCTACAGCTTTGTCAAAGTCCTAGATTTTTGTTGATATCTGGATTTCATTTCATTTAAAATCCTGCTTTAGAAAAACAGAAGACACGGAACCAATGCTTCATAAAAGGTCTAGGCAGACTATAGAGAGGAAAGGGAGTGGGAAGGAGAAATGGTGATTGTGACACTTAATCAACTGAAATATTTTATTTCAGACAACACTGCCTCTAAAGAGTCAGCCAAAAATTAGAATAACAGTCACAGTAAAATTCATGGTTGTTTGGAAAATCTCATGAGACTGCAATTTCCTAGAATTTGTCTTTTTCTTCTGAATGAAAAACTCCTGTCAAGTGGGCTTATATAGTATCTATGTGATTCTTAGGTATTTGAATGAAAAGTGAAAATGTTACTCACTTGATGTCTCAGCTGCCAGATTTCAAATATCCAGGCATTCACAACATCCATAGGATTGACTGATTCAATTTCCATTCTCATGTTTTGGCATCATAACTTGGCAACAGAGTGTTACTCCATGAGAGCAAATTTTGAGGAAGAAGAAATAGCTGGGTGTTTAGGGAGGGAGCTTCTGGGAGAGCAGCACCCTGGGATTCACTGAATGTTAGTCAAGGCAAGGTGTGAATTCAGAGTATCTGACAAGGAACAGGGAACCCACAGATGCCCTCTTTGTGCTCCTCGAGAGCACACATTATTTATTCGAGTAAATGATCTAACAGTCTTCCAAAAGCTAGGGAAGTCTTCTTACCTGCTATTTTGGCACTTGGGATAACCACTTCTCACTTTTATATTATATTTGGAGACATAATTTGGCCCATGTTGCATCTGGATCTGTATAATACAAAGAGATTTGTTATAATGGAGCTATCATATATAAAAATTTCAGGGTATCATGGAAAGCTTTCCTTTTTGCTCACAGGTAAGTAAACAAAATAAGTTTAAACTACAATAGCAGAAATTTTATTTATTATAAGAAGTCCTAATTATATCATTTTAAAAAATTAAATATATTTCATTGAAGGGAGTTAAGTAACAATAGGTGTCCCATTCACTTTCTAGATGTTGAGGTAGAATTAAATGTAAAATCCAAAGAAATGGCTCTATGGTCTCCTAGGATATGTCCCAACTTTTAATGATACATCAGTGGAAGTCTGAAACATAATGAGAGGGAGGGAAAATGTGCTTTGGGAGAATTGGGGTCAAAACACAGCAAGCATTAGGCAGCTTCAGGAAGACGTCTAGAACATATTGGCCAGACACTCTACCCAAATTTCCCCGTGGAGTTCAAGTGTCATAATGCCATACGACAACAGTCTTCCCTGTGATAATACATCCCATATATCAAACTGAAGGCTCTTTTGTGACAGCCTTTAACAACTCATAACAGGTTCAAAAAATATAGAATGCTTAAAAAAATCTTTTTTCTTAAAAATAATAAAATATTATGATAGTCAACCTGATGATAAAATATTGTGATAGTTAACTTAATAGTCCATATATCTGGGTTTTAGCACTGGGTTTTTAAAAAAATTAATTACATATCAAGATGGAGAAAAATACATTTCTAGTTTAAAGTACATAAAGCTATTTAAACAGCCTTTAATCAGTTGCTGTCTAAACAGACAAAAGCATATGGAACGATTCAAAATGCCATAGAAATAAATGCAATTAAGAACAAAGATGATGGAACCAGCATGTTCTGCTTAAAATACGATAGGAACACCTTAAATTTGTTCAGTTTATAAGAGCTAGTCACTTACATGTTTTCATGTGACCCTCTTAACCCTGTGATGGGTAGGGCTGAAATTAGTATCTTTTATTATTTTTTATTCATTTTTTTATTCACCTTTTGTTCATTTATGCAACAAACTTGATATCCATTTATTCACTCAAATACTTATTATCTATACTAAATAGTATATCTGTATGTTTTTCCAGACTCTGGGATGCAACAATGAAAAGAATTTTCTTGCCCTCAAGGAACTTCCAACCTAGTGGTGTTTTTTGTTTTGTTTTACCATGTTGGATATTAGGGATATAAAGAGAAATATATAGTCACCACCCTCAAATGTGGTAACGATGAAGAACCTGGGTTTTGGAAACACTGAGTGGCTTATGTGAAGTTGCACAACTCAAATCCCAACAGAATCATAGTGGGAACTCAGGGCTTCTTGTTCCATGCTTATTCTGTAATTCCAACTGCTTCTAAACTCTGTGACTTAGAGGAGCAAATGGAAGTATTCCATTGGGCAAAATCAAATGCCACTAAAGCAGTTTTTAAAGAATTAGTGAGTAGACCATCTATTACTTTTAAATTGCTTGCTGACTGTTGATACTTTTTGGTAGGAGCTGTGGCAGTGAAGGTGTGTTAAAGGCTTTGTTTTGTTGATAATCCTTAGTTCCCACGTAGTATATTGTCTGTAATGTTTGACAGTTATAGAATGAAGCTTTAGAAGTTATAAGTCTTTGTAAGGGCAAATTTCAGTGAAAACACTCATTTCAGGTAAATGGCAATTGACAGATGTTCTCAAAGCTCCAGCTTGACAATGATAGTCTTCACATGTCTAGAGCCAAATATACTCACTAAGGTAGAGGTTAACACTGGGAAAGGCCACTGCCAAGATGGCAGGAGCCTTGCCCTGCCTCCAAAAGGGTATAGTGGGTTACCTTAAACACTGTCCACATCTTCAGTAGTACTTTGAATCATTCTATCAGAAAGATTTCCACTGGGGTCAGGAAGATTGCTTTTTTAATCCCATACCCATGACCTAAGGAGACTGTGAGATAACAGTGTTAGAAAAGACCTAAGAAGGGGGGAAAGAGAAGAGGACACCTCAAAACTGCTCATTTTTGTTTTTAGCATGTTGTGCTTTTGCATGCTGGCAATTCCTCAGGTGTGAACCCAGAGTGGTTATCATCTAGTAGATCAGTATGATTTGCCTGGAAAGACTACAGTTCCGCTTCTTATGGTCACCTTATTGCCATATGAAAGGGCATTTTAAATTTTGTCAAAGAGTTTTCCTGCCGAAGATACAAATGCAGACTCTCGCCTCATCGTTTTTATGGGTTACCCTATGTGTTTCATAGTTTTTATGTGTTGTTACAAATAGGGCCAAGTTTTCCAGCTGACAACTTCTCATTTCCACTGAGTGCCACAGGACTCCATCAATTAACCAGCAAGGTCTTCTTAACTGCCTCTCCATCCCTTTTTGTCTCTAGCAACAGGACCTTGTGATGTTGAATAGAAGAAAATGATAGTTTTCTGCTTTGGCAGCATCTGTCATTTATAGACAAGCACCATCATAAATTTGGCATACATCTATCCAAATCCAGGAGGCTGAAATTTAGTATCCCTCATAAAATAATAGATTAACTATATTTATGACAAACATCTTAAATCTGAAGTTTTGGGGTACAGTCATGTAGAACAGAAATGTGTCCCATCTGTCTAAAGAGAACAGACCATTATACTAAGGCTCATATTTTTACGAAATGTACATATATCATTAAGACTTTCAAAGTCAATTTAAAAAATGGAACTGCCTCCATCTTTTGCCCATGCACCTTGAATTTGACAATAGCATCTGTCCAGGCAAGGCTGAAGATTCTTAGGTAGTTAAGTGTTTGTCATGCTCGGGAAAGTAACTTCTGAAACTTTTGAGCATTTTATATTGCTTTGAAATAATGCTGAACATTTTATTGTTAGTTTCTCCACTTTTGAAAGCTGTTTCCTAGTGTTACTCTAAGAAAAGTTGACCCAAAAGTTGAGACTGATTTATGATTTATTAAAGATCTGTTAACTTATGATTTACTGGGCATATATTATAAACCACTCCAAAAAACAAAACCTTGGATTTCTCCTGGAAGCCTCTTGTTAAGGCTTATATCACTATTAAAAACTTTTCTCATCTTCAGTCATATTTATTTTAACTAGTATTCATCTCTTTTGACTAGATTTATTTACAACCTTTCTACATTAAAAAGATATTGGAATATAAAAGCACTTTGTAGGTACACTGAATAATTTTGTAAATATGTAACCATACATGCCCTTGAGATTTCAACAAAGGTTATTACTTACATTTTTATGACATTCCATTTATTTGCTTCAAGAAGAATTCTCTAACAGTGCCATATTATTCTGACATGGATGGATGATCAAATAGAGCTACTTAATTTGTAGATTCTGTGGGCAGGGCTCATGTGCTAGGCATTTTGGGGGATTCTGGGTCTGATTCTGATGATGCTGATAGTCACAAAGTTAGCCTTAGAGTATAAAGCTTAAAGTGTTTTTCACAGAAATATTTCTAAAGTATATTCCCCTTTCCTGACTCCTTTCTCTGAGGCTTAAGTTCACCATTATGAACATCAGGCATAATATTACACAGTAGTGGATTGGTGCTCTCATTTCTGTAGACAAACACCATCCAATAAAATATCCTGTGATCAAGAAAATGGTCTATAATCTGTGTATCCAGTGTGTGTGTGATTAGCCACATGTGGCCTTTGAGCATTTGAACATCCCTTGTGTTACTGAGAAATAGAATATTTCATTTTATTTAATTTTAATTAATTTTAAGTAGCCACACAAAGCTAGTGGCTACTGTATTGGACAGGATATCTCAATACTATGGTACTCTTTTTCTTTTCTTTTTCCTTTTTTTTTTTTTATTTCAGCTCTTCATGGGGGTACAAAAGCTCAGGTTATATATATTGCCCATGTCCCGCCCATCCCCCTGAGTCAGAGCCTCAAGCGTGTCCATTCCCCAGACAGTACGCCTGGTACTCACCATGTAGTCATACCTCCATCCCCTCCCCCCACCCCCCACCTCCCCGAGCAACTGCCACTCCAGGGAAGGTAGTAAATTCTCTTAGCCATTCTTTTCTCATCTGTAAATGGAAATAATGCCCTCCCTACATCACAGTAGTGTTGTATGGGTCAAATAAAGTGATTGTAAAAGAGCTTTAAAAAATATAAATTATAATAGAAATGCCTGTTATTGATGTCCTTACAGATTTTTTTTTTTTTCCCTTGGTCCTCCTGTGGTATCTTATTTTAGCTACCTTCTTCTATCAATGAGAGATGACAAAGGACATGGACAATGTATATGACCTAAACTTATGTATCCCCATGATGAGCTGAAATAAAAAAAAAAAAAAAATGAGAGATGACAGCTGCCTCTTATACTGGTCAGCTGTCATCATCTTCCATTACACTGCACCTAATAGCCTATGTTCTAGAAAAACAGATCCAAGCTTGTTAGACTTATATAAAAAGTAATTTTAACATTGATACTACTAATAATTAACATGTAATGGAATGATTATTATGTGCTTGATACTATGCTAAATATTTTATATACACTAATTTATTTAAAGATTAACAGTCTTCTGATGGATACTGGAAAGTGAGACCTAGAGAGAGGAAATAATGGCCCGGAGTCATTCAGTTAGAAAGTAGTTTCAAGGCCAGAGTCTCATCTGGACAGTCCCTCAAATGTACTACCATGATATTGCTACCTTTGGATGAAGGTTCATGGACATTACTGCTTATGCTTTTTGACTGCTATTTGAGATTTTTTTTCACTAGGTGACATTTCTAGAATTCTGACATCTCAAAAAGGTGTGCTGTTTCCTTCCCCCACCCTATTTTACAACTGGTTTTGTTTTTAAAAAACTCAAGTTGTGAGAGGCTGTGTATGTGGATCTATTAACTGAGGTATGATTCTTGAGTACCATTTACGTACTTTGCATCTATAGCATAATATTAAACAGAAAGGGCATGAGTTCAAAGTCAGACAGATTAGCTCTGCCCCTGATCTCACATTACCTTGACCAAGTCATGTTCATTGAGCATTTCCTCATCTGTAAAATGGGAGTGCCAATACCTACCTACTAGGGCTATTGTCAGGATTAATAAGCTAATAAATGTAAGGTGCCCAGCTCAGTGAACATCACATAACAGACACC
The DNA here is from genome assembly GCF_020740605.2 of Lemur catta. NCBI lineage: Eukaryota > Metazoa > Chordata > Mammalia > Primates > Lemuridae > Lemur > Lemur catta. Next base: position 48,107,508 of record NC_059135.1, read on the forward strand.
CAATAACTTGTAGCTATAAAAAGCAACTATTTGTTCAAAGAAATTTCTAGGCCCTGTCCTTATTTTGATTCTATGATCATTTAATGCCATGCTGGCATGCAATAGTGACCTGCACTTACATTCCTCTTTATGTGTTTGTTATATTATTGCACAGTAATTATTTGCACTTTTATTTTCATTTCAGGACATTATGGCTTCATGAGCCTGACTGTCCCAGTGAGACATTTAAAGATGTAGAAGGACCCTTTTGGTCTTCCTCACCTTTTTATGTAGTGGAGGGAATGTCTTTATACTCATCCTTCCACTGGTTAATGTGTCTGATCCATTATGTCCCCTGAAGCTTCTGGCACTCCATCTTGCGCACCGTAGTCACATAGTTAGCACATATGAAATGAATATCATTAAGTGGAATTTAATGGGGGAAGCTCTGGTGCCCTCCCTAGAATGTGAACAGAGCCAGACGACACTGTGAGATGGATGCCTATCCTACAGGCTGACAGGTTGCTCTACGTACAGCTACAGTATTGAAAGAGGGGACGACCCAACACATCCCCATCTGTGGAGAGAGAAAATTGGGTGCTACACGTGGAAAAGCAGGCCTGCCTGGAGCCAGGGCTGGCTACTGAGATTAAAGGATTAGGGAGGAGGGTGTGATCCAAATGAGAAACGCCCCAGCCTAACAAGTCCTTGCTGGCATTTCTATCAGTAAAAAAGGAGAAACTTGTCACCCCATACATTTTATTTCCAGTTTCTTGCAAAAAAATTTTCCTGGTGTATGATTTTTGGTATTTATTTTGGCTACTAATTACTTAGCTTCTAGAAAAGATGTGCTTTGTTTTCTTTCAAATATGAAATGACATAAATACTTAAAGTTTTTATCACAGTAGAGATTATTTTATTCCTTTCCTTCAAATATTTGAACTTCTATCAATGTTTTATGATGATTTTTGCCCATTTAACTAGTAAAATGACCATATCTAAGTTAAAATAACTTGTCTTCCGTAGCACAATACATTGTTCTTGGTTCTCTGTTAACAAGTAAATACATTTTACTCAATGTGGAAAGTAATTCATAAACTGCATTTTGAGTTTAGGAAGAGTTATTTGTTTATTCCTTTCAACCAAAATTTTACCCACGCCTATCAGTAGCCCGTGATACATAATGATTAATATCCAATAGGTTTCTTAAGTACTTTGAAAAATCATTAGCAGCTGTTTTGCTTGTATTACTTATGTTATTTTAAATTGAGAGAACCCTTTTGAAAGGCAACTTCATAGAATAAATTAAGAACTAAATAATGTTTATTCCATTGGGTCAGTTAATTCCTCTTCCTGTACTCTGTACCAAGGAAATAATTCTAAATACAAAGCAAGAAAAATAAAATACTGCGTATTAAGATGTCCATTGTAGCATTTGTGTTAATGAAAAATGGAAACAAGATCATTAGAACTAGGGGAATTACTTAAATAAAATACTTGTATTATGCAGCTTTAAAGTCAATAAAAGTAGCAACATGGGAAAAGCAAGTAATATATTAAATTAAAAAGTTCCAAAGTATATTAAATCAAAAATTACAAAATGATTTATTTATGCATGTATTTCCATCTATTTATTGAGCCCCTACTGAATACTCAGCATCATGCCAGGCACTGGGTATATGATGGTGAATCAGACACACTGGGTCCTGTCTTCATGACAGCATATTGTCTGAAAGGATAGGTACTGAGCAAGTGATGACAAGCTTGATGACACTGATTTTGTCTGGGAAGGAGAGAAGGCCTGGGCAGGGGATTTAAGTTCTCTATGCCTGCAGATGAGAAATTGGCCAGGCAAACAGGGGTCCTGGTTTAGGGGTGGGGGAGAAGAGGATTCTCATCAGAGAGACCAGTACTTCACAGGACCTGAGATGAGAAAGCATACCTATTTAAATAACCCAGGCAATGAAGGACACTTGGGGACAAGGAAGGGAATTTAGGATGTTGGTAAGAGTGGTTGAAATGATGGGTAAGGACAGAAATGAAGGCAGAATGAAATGATGGCCATAAACGCAGAGGTTCTTAATCTCTTTTCATGCCATCAATTCCTGTGACTGACTAGTGAAGCCTGGTCTCAGACCAGGTGTTTTTAAATTTATAAAATGTAAAATACAAAGAAAACCAATTATATTGAAATACAATTGTCAGTTTTTTGTTATGCTATAGTAATATGGCAATAATGCATTAAATAAGGTCTAGCAGTGGTTCTAATATCTATCATAATTTTGAAGTGGTGATGAGCACAAACAATACTTCAAGCATTCTATGACAACTGCAATGTCCATGAATACATCTGATTTGTATTCATGACAAAGTTACAGGTACGCTAGGACTGCTATAGTTTGTCGCCTTCATTTATAATTGAAGAAAATTCTAAATTTCAATTGAGATCAATTTTTAAAAAGATGTTTTTTGCCATCCAAGTTCTTGGAGCCCTTGAATTCATCAGCCCCTTGGAAGTCCACAGAGCCCAGGTTAAAACTCTTGTTTAGTGTGACAGGATTATGGGTTCCTTTCTCTATTCTCCATATGCTATGTTACTTTTATAACAATTTCTTGTATCTTGATGAAGTTTGTATATCATTGGGCACAAGTAGGATGGGAAAGAAACTCTTAGCCATTTATTTTGTATTACAGTTGTGTTGTTCACAGTTTGCAATGCAATTTCGTGTCTGTTTCTTGCCCAATGCTATCATGGTCACAGTCACACAGTTATAAGTCTCCAGATAGCAATATTCCTAAGAGTCCTGCCTAGCAGGATACGAAACCCCAGATAAAACCCTTTTGAGTACCCAGGCCTCTTCAAATAATGTCACTTTTTAAAGGAGACTTTCTATGGTCAACAGTCTTTCTCCTGCAACCTGTAGATCTTAAATATAAAGCTGGCTTTGACAATTTCATAATAAAGCTGCTGCAGATTGAATTTAGTCATAAATGCTAGATTAGAAAGGTGAAAAAAAGCAGTATGATTGGCGTACTTTTAGCAATATGTTTTTAAAGGATTAGTAGCTTTCTTATGCATGGGCAGTCAGCACCTGCATGTCTGCGTAGTCTCTTTATAGCAGGCCCTAGTTAGGTCCATAAAGAGTGAAGGCTTGGTACCTGCCTCCCTGAAGCAGCCTGAGGCAAAAAGCTTCTTTCCTAACAGTAATTTTTTTGCCCTGACTAGACGAAGAAAGACTCAGTTTCCTCACTAGCTCTCAGGCTGACCTTTCCATTGTTAGTGTGCACCTCCCCCTGCCTGAATTATCAAAGCTAAAACCCTTTTCTGATCTCTGCATCTAGAGAGGAAGGAGATTGGAAGGAGCTGATTCAAATGTTTTCCTTGTACCTTGTGAATCTATCTTTCCTCTGTAACGAGCCATTCATTTAGAAGAAAAAGAACCTGTTCCTCATTTCACTTAGAAAATTAGTTTTTAATCTTATTCCTGGCTTTTGAATCTCCACTGGACCTACTCCCTGCGGGACTTGATTTGAGTGACACGAGTTACTTATTCTATTTTCCATAATAAAGCTGCCTCAGAAGTAACTTTCACATCTCTTGGTGACACATCGCAAAAGGGGCGATTTTTCAACCCAAAGAAGTTGAAATATGATTTCTCTATTGTACAAGTCAAATGTCTGGAAAACTACGCAGAATAGGAGAAAGCTGTTCATTAGATTCAAACTCTGGCAAACAAGCCCTCTTTTATGCTCACTCAGAAAAGTTGACAGGTTCACCAATATCAGTGCCAGTTCACTGATACAGTGAGGGTAGGCCGCCAGCTTTCAACGTGGAGATATTTGGAGATGCTACTGTTTTATCTGAGTGTATGAGACTGGCAGCTTCTGCTCCCCAAAAAAGTGGCACAAGGGACAACGGGGCATTTGTCATGTGGTGCTCAGACAAGGAGGGCGATGGCTGACATTTTATTGAAGTACAAAATCGCTGCAGGCCAGAACCAATGGCCAGAACCTGATTGACATAGGCTTTCAAATGGAAAGAGCAACAACATCCTGAGTTAGGATTGTAGCCTGGCAGATATGAGTACAGCACAGGGCTAGTTTTGAACTTAAAAATTAGTTACTTCATTGTCATGGGTCCTAAGTTACTTAAAATGAGTAAGCTTTTTGGTTTTTTAAATAAGAATATGCAGATTCTGGTTCAGAGAAGAGTCACTTTAATTTATAGACAATTTTCCCTGCTTTCAGGATTAGTCTAAAAGCCAAGATATGAAAATTAGACATAAACATAGTTAATTAGGAATTAGCAAGCTTCACAGTCATCAACCATGCTTGAAGAGACAGGGTTTCTGGAGTTTAGCTGGAGGCATGGTGATGTGGCGCTGGATGTTAAAGCCCCGACAGCATCAGATTGGCCCCGTGTGTAATGTTCCAGTGCTTAGAGAATTTCAAAAACTAGCTTTAATTTCCATGTCTGTCCTTGGCTACTTGGTGTTTCTAGGCTCATGACTTAAGTACTCTGATTTGTTTTCCACATCTGCAAAATGGCATAAGCCATATAGAAAACTTTTTCTGTTTCCAAAGGTAGTCTAGCAGTTCACCCTTGAGTGGGGCGTTGAAATCATTTTCCAACAGGAAATCCTATGACTAAGAGAGCGAGTCAGCTAACTAGTAGGTGTTATGAGATAAACCAGCCTATATAATACTAGTCTGGGTAACCCTTGGGGACACTTGGAATTAGACCAAGTCTAAATGAGGCATCTAGTTGGAAACATAAATGGGTGACTAAAGGACTTCCAGTATACTGACTCAGTCTCAGGCCACCTGGTGTCAAGTTACATGCCTTGGGGATTTAGTCAGAAGTAGTGCCATTACTAATGCATAAAGCCTTCATTATGACACCTTCAGTGAAGGTCATCTATTACCTAAAGGGTAGGGAAAATTAAATAATGCCACAGGACATAATACTTGGAATTTCTTAAAGTGCATTATTACATAAATATATCAACCATGTAATTGTTGATAACTCAAATGAATACAGCATGATGTAATTTAATGCTGACTCTCTAGAGTATTGCAGAGATGGGTTGCTGGACTAGAAACCTCTGATGAATCTCCAAACAGAATACCTTATAGTTCTATGAGAAACCTTGCCAAAAAACAGAACACCAGTTTAATTTCAAAGAGGAATGGCTATATTTTGGTGATATTTTGTTTTCACATGTGCTTTAGATTTTCTGTTAGTGGTACATGCCTTAGCTGTATCTTTCTCAGATGTACATTGCTTGTCTATATGTAAGTTTTGTATAGGAATCCTAATAAAGGAGATAATGAAATCCACAGGTTTGTTCATTTTATCAAACATCAAAATATTGGACCTGGCACAAAGGAAAGTGTTTGTTGTTATGACTCTGTCCTAGTACATTTCAAGGAGATCCATTCTGAAGAGAATTGTTTCAACCTCAACTGACATTAAATATTTATTGCAAATATATAGCCTTGGCAACAATGATAAGAGTAATTTACCTAATCAACAACTGAAATGCATTTAAGTGTCTGTTCTATGTATATTTGTCTCACTAGTTATGATTCAGCTATTAGCAGTGAATTTTTCTTGTATTTTTACTTGTGAGGTTAGAGAGCACTGCCTTCAATTGGATATTCCTTACTTCAACAAAATTATTGGACACCTACGGTTTTCCATACACTGGGCATGAAGATAAATTAAGACATAGTTCCAGGGCTCAAGACTGTCTCTATCTTGGTAATCATTTTGAAGTGCGAATAAATAATTATAATTAATGTAAGATCATAATATAATTATGTGAAGAGGAGTACGAGAGCATAGAGCAGGGAAGGAGGGAGGAGGCAGGCTCAGAGTCTAGAAGTAGCAGAAGTAGCAAGATGAGTAAAGGAGTTTTATGGTGATCCAGAGAGAATAGATGAGGGCCTGAAATGAGGCAGTGGCACAAAGCAGATGCTGAATGCATGTCTGCTCAATGAAAGGGTGAATAAGGCTGATAGAAGAGATAGTTACAAGATACTGTCAATAAACTTTAGTAGTTACTTAAATGAAGAAGATAAACAGGGAAGAATTCAAGAGTCATTGCTGACAGTTAACATATAACTAACTGGTAATGCCATTAATTGATGTGAGGTCTACTTGGAAATATCTATGAACGTCTAGAAAGAGATACCCTACAGGCTATCAGGGGAAAAGGGGTCTTCAACTGGGGAGGAAGGTAGAGAATTCACCTGTGGATTTAGGAATCTATGTCAATGTGGTAGAGGAGGTCACTGAAGTAATTAGATAATATAATGCCCAAGAGAAGGCCAAATGTGTGACCTTGAGGAATGCCAACACTTAGAGGCAGACAGTAGAATACAAGCTCATGAAGGGGACCTAGAATGAGCCATTGTAGAAGCTGAAGGAGAATCTGGAAAGGGAAGTGTTATAGACATCAGTGGGGGAAAGTGTTGTGCATATTATGGGGAAAAGTTTCAAGAAGAAATCTGTGCCCAGTGCAAGAGAAGACTGAGGAGAGACCATTGGCTTTGGCAGGAGGATAAGGATCAACAGGAAGAAGGAGCAGACAGGCCCACTTCACATGCTCACTTCCTGTTCAGCACCCGAGAGAAGGCAGAAGGGGGTTGAGGGGAAGCTCCAGGAATGAACTGAGTCAGTAAATGACTTTTGGAACATGGAGGTTTCAGCATTTTTGTAGACAGAAATAATCTAATAGAAAGAAAGCAGTTGAAGCTACAATAGGAAAGAAAGATTTAAAAGAGAGAGGCCAAGTGGAAGCATATACCTTTTCCTCAGAGATATGAAGAAAATAGGTACAGATGGAAGAAATTGTAACATCAAGGATAATCTCATCCAGCTTCCCCATTCCTCTAAGAAATAGGAGATGAGACATTTGCTAATGAGAGATTTGGAGTATTGGTAGGGAACTTAAGAAGGCTAAAGCTTCCATGGGGAAGCTGACTGATACGTGTATTCCCTTTATATAATCGCTTTCCCCCCATTTCTTTCATTTATTGACCTCTTCTCCAGGTATATAGCTTTTCATTTTATATTTTCCTAATTTAAGCAAATCTAATCTATATGGTTACAGAATTTTAAAATGTATGTGACTATTGCATTGCCAAGAAAGCTCTGGTTTCCAAAAAAAAAAAAAACCTTTTAAATAGTGCATTCAAATTATTACTATATTTTCCAAGATCTTTCTGCACATAACCTTTCAGGAAAACATCTAAAAAATACAGTGAGGCAAATCGACTACTGTATTTGATCATTATCTGCAATATTGGCCTTTTCTTCCTGCTCCTTTAGACGAGTTGCAGGCTTTTTATACTACAAATGAATTCCCCTTTCTTTGTACATCCAACAATATAGTGATGATGCTCTAGTATCTGTACATTTCTTATAACATTTTGTTAAGCAAAGAACTACAAAGTGCTGAATTGACTTGTTCATCTTGCAGCTTGTGTGCTGCTGTGTCTTTTTTTATTAATTTTTTTTTTGCAAATCTATTAACTATCTTAATGGAATTCTACTTTAAACCTTAAAATATCTGTCATTGGTTGGTGATTTCTATCACTTGTACTGTGTCACATGTGTAGATAAGGAGGAAATAAACAAGGTAAAGGCTTAAGAAGTCTTCTGCAGCACACCAATTTACGTACATACAGGTTTGTAGTTTTGTTTGTTTGTTTGTTTGTTTTTCTTTTTGTCTGGCGCAGAGCCCCATGGGCTTTTCAGCTTCATTTTTCACAAGACTGCACAAGTGGAAGAAAGTAGGTCCTCTGACTGACACCCATTAATTTCTTATTATTCAGAAAGTGGGAAGATAAAGCAGAAGAGGATGATTTCAGAATTCCTTATCAAAGTGAGATAACTTGGTTTAATGGGTGTTAAGCAGTAATATGGGCATTGCTTTGTTTTTTGGAATAATAAAGAGATGTTGGACAAGGTGCTTGTGAATACAGGAAAGAATATGACTTTTCTTTTCACTGCATGCCTCTGTTTAGTTGTTTTTAGTGCAATATTAAGTATAAAAGGAAAAATTAATTGCATTAATTGACAAGCAGTATTCTTCAGTAACCTCAGAAAGCAAAAAGTATGATTCTATAATATTAAAATTGTGGCCTTGGTATCTTGAGCACTTTTTTCAAGTTTTGGGGCTCCTTTTCTATTCTGGAAATCTTATCTAGGAAAGACACCAGTAGGTATTAATGAGTAAGTTTCATGGTTTTTCAAAGATTCTTTTTGACAAATGGTAAATGACTACACAATAAGCATTACATTTTCATTGAAAGCAAAATACACATATTAAAACTCTACCTTAAATTTTAGTCTTTTAAAATAATAATGATAAAAAATATGCAAATAGATAAATAATATCCCCCCCTGCAAATTACAAATTAAAATCATTGCTTTAGGGCCTGGGGTGTTGAGCTTGGATTGTCTAGTTGTAGTGATTTGCTTGTGAAGACTAGTCTACCGTTTTTCAGTCTACGGTGCTAAAGAGCATGAATTTAGAAACCCATGGTCCTGAGTATAAAATAGAATTCATAACCTAGACCTCATTCTCTGAGCTTATCCCTTATAACTATTAACTGTTTTCAGAGTTTCTCCTGTGGCTGCTGTTTCTCAAAATAATCCTTGTTCTAAAGAGGCATATTTAGAGGTAGCATATTCTAGTCTCCTTAATACCATTACCTGAATGGTCTATACAACCATTGAGGAAACAGTATTAAAGCAGACTAATTTATCTGGTTTTTAGCAAATTTTGCCCATAATGTGCTCTGCTTCCTATGGCCTTATGTAACTTAGATATATTAATATAAAGATGTTACCATCTACTCACCTTTATCCAACACTGATACCATGTGTTAGACAGGATGTGGAACAATTGAAATTTTCATACATTGCTGATAGGAATATAAATTGGTACAACCATTTTGGAAAACTGTTTTCAGAATCTACTAAAGCCAGGTACATGAATATCTTGTGGCCCAGCCAATTCTGCTGTGTATATATACTTAACATAAATGAGTATTTATGTCTACCAACAAACACTTATAAGAATGTCTATAGTAGCATTATTCAAAATGGCCAAGAACTGAAAACATTTCAAATGTTCAGTAGCAAAATAGAGAAATAAATTGAGCCATACTCATACCATGGAATACTACCCAGAAATGGGGAAAAAAAAAACTTCTATATGTAACAGCATGGATGAATCTTATAGACATAATTTTGAGAGAAAGAAGCCAGACACAAAGGAACATATAATGTGTGATTCCACGTATGTGAAGCTTAAAAACCGGTAAACCTGATCTAAGCTGATAGAGGTGGCTACTTTTGGGAGGCAGTATCAGCTAGTGGGAGTTCAAGGGAGCCTTCTGGGGTGGTAGAACATTCTATATCTTTATATGTGTTGTGTTTTTATGAGTGTATAAATATGGAAAAATTTATTAAAATTTATGTACAGTACATATTATATCTCAAAAAAAAGAAATTAATAGGTACACATAGTAACAGTTTATCTTATTAGAGTGTGTGAAAAAAATGAGATATATATGTACATATATATAGTGCTTGATCTATAGTGAGTACCCAGTTAGTGTTAGCTATTGATTTGTGATTATTATTGTTGTTTTTACCATTACTGTAAGATACAATGTCTGGAGCAGCCATCAGGCTAAGCAAATTTCCCTAACAATGACTGCGCCTCTGATTTCAGCTTTCAAGAACCATGCCCCAACTGACTTAACATAGCTATCTCTAAAAAGAAGTTTATTATTATTGTAAAGTTTTCTTATTTAGCGTAGAATTTTTTAATTCTCAAAACTGCAATTAATTCAAGATTTTTGTTTCCTTTCAGAATAGATAAGAATTTTTTAATTACTTTGAAATACAAATCATCATTAATCTTATGAAAAAACATTCATCTGCTTTAGTAATAAAAGAAATGCAAATCAAATTAACAATGAGGTACCTGTATTTCATCTGTTGGATTGGTGAAGACAATGGGTAATTAGGTTGGTTAAGGTACAGGGAAGCCAGCAATCTCTTATAGAAGCTCCTGAGGTGTTAATTTGTATGATTATTCTGAAAGGGCAATTGGCAATGTGCATAAAAGTTCAAAAATGCACATGTTCTTTGTCCCAGCAATTCCTCTTCAAAGTTTATACCCTAAGGAAATTATCAGACAAGTTTACAGAGATGTCTGCATACAATATTATTTATATGACTGGTTTATTGAATGTATGAATTCAATGAGGTAAAAATATGATTGCCTATACCGTCATGCATTGCTTAACAAATGGGATAGGTTCTAAGAAATGTATTGTTAGGTGATTTTGTCATTGTGAAAATACTGTAGAGTGCACAGTACTTACACAAACCTAGATGGTATAGTCTACTACACACCTAGGCTATGTGGTATTGCCTATTGCTCCTAGGCTACCAACCTGTACAGCATGTTACTGTACTGAATACTGTAGGTAATTGTAACACAATGCTAATTATTTCTGTATCTAAACATATCTAAACATAGAAAAGTTACAATAAAAATGCAATATAGAAGATTTTTTAAATAGTACACCTATATAGGGCACTGTATCGCTCCATGAATGGAGCCTGCAGGACTGGAAGTTGCTCTGGGTAAGTCAGTGAGTGGTGAGTGAATGTGAAGGCCTAGGACATTACTGTACACTGCTGTAGACTTTATAAACACTGTATACTTAGGTGATACTAAATTTATAAAAAAAAAATTTTGTTTCTTCAATGATAAATTAACCTTAGCTTACCGTAACATTTTTACTTTACACACTTTTAAATTTTTTTAAACTTTTGACTTTTTTATAACACTTAGCTTAAAATATAAACACATTATACAACTATACAAAAATATTTTTTCTTTATATCCTTATTCTATAATCTTTTTTCTATTTTTTAATTTTTTTATTTTGTTAATTTTTTTTTTTTAAACAATGACACAAACACACACATTAGCCTAGGCCTACACAGGATCAGGATCATCAATATTTCAGTCTTCCACCTCCACATCTTAACTCACTGGAAGATCTTTAGGCACATAATTCCTAGATGGAGCTGTCATCTCCCATGATAACAATGCCTTCTGAAATACCTCCTGAAGGCCCTGCCTGAAGCTGTTTTGCAGTTTACTTCTTTTTCATAAGTGGAAGGACATTCTAAAATATGATTAAAAGTATAGTATAGTTAATACATAAACCAATAGCATAGTCATTTATTATCATTACCAAGTGTGATATTATATACTATACATAACTGTATTGCTAGACTTTTATATGACTAGAAGCGCAGTGTGTTTGTTTACACCAGTATCATCACAAATAGGGAGTAATGCGTTGCACTACATCACGATGACTACAATGTCACTAAGCAATAGTAATTTTTTAGCTCTATTGTAATCACATGGGACCACCATCACATTATGTGGTCCACTGTTGACCAAAAGGTCACTATGCAGCACATAATTGTATACTCTGTTGAATCTCCCTTTCTCATTTCTCAAAGACATTGTCAGATATCAGAATATGTGGCTTTATTTGAAACTTTAGGCTCTTGTCCAGCTCAACACTCTCTTCCTTCTGGCTCAGGCTGAACCATGGAAAGGGGCATAGTCTGCTCTTCCTTTCTTCCCTGCCCCAAGCTCTCTGATTCTTGCCCTTTCTGTTGTTAGGGATAGGAGGAGGAATTACAGGAGAAAAAAGGGCAAATGTTTTTGTACTTGATGACAATCACGGTTGTCCTCTGCATGGCAAGTGTCCACATGCTATCTGTCTCTCTCAGGGACCATGTGTGAAACCTTCATGAGGTTGGTTCCCTGACCTCTTCCAACCCTTCCTCACCTTCTGCCAATGGAGGTTCACTTCTCAGCCTCTGCTGCCAGGGTCCTGGTGATCAGCCTTCTTGTGCTGGGTAGAACAACATGGTTCAAGTCTGGCCACCTTTCAAAGTGTCCTGTTGGCCCAAAGAAAACGTATTCAACCTTGACATGCCAAATTGAGATTACAGATTCTTCTATTTCCAACCTTTCTTGGTCCAGCCCCATCTCTCTCCAACCTTTCTTTCTCCTATTTCACTTGGTATGAGGGGTGCATCACCAAGACCTGCTGTGGTCTGACTGGGAAATAAAATGCCAGTATCCCCTTCTCACATGCACTTCTAGCTTTACTTATTTGGCTGGATTTAGAAGTTCCCAACCAGGCCAAAACTCATGGCTCCAGTGAATTGTCTAATCCTCAGACTATTCTTACATAGACTGGACAGGTGGGTGATAGGGTATTAGTAGCAGTTCTACTACCTCATATAAATTTTACAGGAATGTGTCTGGGGGTTCCTGGGGGATGTTTCTCTAGCATTCTGCTATACTTAATACCAATTGCTGTCAGTTCTCAGTTGTGTTATTCATGTAGGCAACAGAAACTCCATTCAGTATCCTTTTAATATTAATAAAAGTACAAACCAAAAATAACCCAAATATCAAAAGACTATTTGAATATAGTATATCCATATAAGCAAATATCATTTGGTGTTATAAATCACTGTCCAATTCTACATTTATTGACATGTAAAGCTGTTCTTGATTTATTCCTAAGTGAGAAATGGTAGTTATACAATAATATGTTTTTGTATATTCCTATATACTATTGTGTAAAAAATAGAATGGAGCAATGTATGCCAAAACATAATCAGGCTAGATCAAGGATCGGCAAACTACTGCCTATGGGCTAACTCTTGCCTGCCACCTATTTTTGTAAATAGAGTCTTATTGGATCAGGGCCATGTCAGTGGCTGCTTTCCTGCTACAAAACAGAATTGAGTAGTTACAACAGAGATGGTATAGCCTGCAAAGCCTAATATATATGTCATCTGCTGCTGTATAGAGAAAGCTTACCAACTATTATTCTAGATGATGGAATTATAGGTGATTTTAATTTTTTAAAATATTTGTCTGACTTCATTTTTTAAAATTTTCTACAGTGAGCCTAAATTTATTATATGAAATATGTATCTGTTATTAAACCACTGAAACCCGGTTAGGAATAAACTCATTACATTAAAATTAAACTCAAAAGTAAATCTTACAAATAGAATAACAAAAATTTGATTATAGCTTCCAAAGTCCTAATTTAGAATATAAGACCTAAATTGTAGGTAGAACATTATTTTGATTGTTTTTCAAATTAAGACACATATATGGACATGATTCTTCCATATGCCAACAGTATTAGTTTCTTAAAATTGCTTTTAAGAACTTCTGGCATGTTCTTTTTATCTTCAGTGTTAGCATATTAGTCTTCTGAGGCTGTTTTTGAGCAATATAATGTTAAATTTGATGAATAAGGTAGATTAATTTGAGTAAAGTTTTTGGAGTAAAAAATAAGGGTGACAAATTTTGAAGACTGATTTTCTTTACGTGGTTTATCAACTGGGCATGAAAGTAGTCCAAAAAAGAAAGGTTTACAAATGTTTGGAGCTTTGGAAAACAAGTGAATCAATGTGGAACCTCTGAAGGAGGCTATTTTGAAGAAATAAATTCACTTGGATGCATAAATTATGGATATTTGTTACAAAGGGCAATTCTGATGTAGCTAAGCAAATTTTGCTTCAAAATCCTGGAGGATAAAACCTTAAAAAAGGTGTTTGAGTAATCAGGAAATAATTAAGACAGTCAGAAGACCTACTAATTAACATTAGGTGAGGGAATACTTGAAAATGGAATTCATATTAACCAGAAGTTCCAGATGACATGCATCTTTATTAAAAGAAACAGAAGTAAACAGTACATTAATTAAACTTTCAAATATACAAAATAAGAAGGCTTAAAAAATGGCAGTAAGGAAAGAGAAATAATGTAATAGATTTGATAAAAATATCAAGCAATGAAGATGAGAAATAATAAAAGGCTTTGAAGATTTTAATTTTATATGTCCAGAAAGAATGCCACAATTTAAACATATGAATTTATCATGACTTTTCTGATTTTAGGATCTGCTTTATTGACTAGATGGTATCAACCCCAAAACAGAGTTTCCTGAATATGGTAAAACCATTTACATATTTCCAAAGTCAAAACTTTTCCTTAATATTCTCAAAGATTAAGACTCTGGCCTATCTGGGGGAAAAAAATCGAAACATCTAAATTTGAGATCATGTAAATGTTAAACACACCATGCTTCTCAATATATTTTAAAAGGGAAATGTCTGCCTTTAGTATTTTTTTAATAGTTTTAAGATAGTCTCTGCCTTCTGGCTCAACTGACGTTTATAATAATTATCTCCCATTACATTTGTTGCCAGCTGTATGCTCAACTACTAAATATTCACCAAGAAAACCCCAAGATTTCTAACAACTAAGTATTTCCTCATGTTTCTGTGTCTAACCATTCACTTGCCAATCCTTTTCACCTCTATTCTATGCCTATCTAAATTTGACCTTCAAAACCTTCAAAATACCACTTCCTTAATGAAAAATGTCTCTTTCTTCCCAAGTAATCATTTTCTGCTCTATGCTTTCATGCCTCTTACCAGTTTCTATCATAAATTAGAGGTCTCTGAATGACTGTCTCATTTCCTCCTCCTAAACTGTAACTTTCTTATAGTTTAGTCCTACTTTATTTACTGGTCTCTTCAGTATCTAGCACATTATTAGCAATTAACATGTTGTTAATATGTACTTGTTAATGCATAAATCATCTCTTTTTTTTTGTTTGGTTGGTTGTTTTTTTGAGACAGAGTGTCACTCTGTTGCCCAGGCTACAGTGCTGTGGCGTCAGCCTAGCTCACAGCAACCTCAAACTCCTGGGCTCAAGCGATCCTTCTGCCTCAGCCTCCCGAGTAGCTGGGACTACAGGCATGTGCCACCATGCCCGGCTAATTTTTCTATGTATATTTTTAGCTGTCCATATAATTTTCCTTCTATTTTTAGTAGAGACGGGGTCTCGCCCTTGCTCAGGCTGGTCTCAAACTCCTGAGCTCAAACAATCCACCTGCCTCGGCCTCCCAGAGTGCTAGGATTACAGGCCTGAGCCAGTGCGCCCGGCCCTCTTGAAAAGAAGACATAAAAAGGAAACTTGTTTTTCTGAAAGAAAGAGGGATATAGAGAAAAACATACAATGTTGTATATCTTCTCAATATAACCTAAATCAGATGACTGTGTAACAGGATAGATATTTTTTAAGGCAAATATGCTTTAAAACTAAACTGCACCATGAGTTCAAGATCAGCCTGGACAACATAGCAAGACCCTACCTCTACAAAAAATTTTTTAAAAATAGCTGGGCATGGTGACATGGGCCTGTAGTTCTAGCTAGTTGGGAGGCTAAAGCAGGAGGACTCCTTGAGCCCAGGAGTTTGAGGCTGCAGTGAGCTATGATCATACCACTGCACTTCAACCTGGGGAACAGAGTGAGACCCTATCTCTAAAAACAAAAATTTAAAAAAAAAAAACCTAACTTTGTAAAACAAAGCAACAGCTATTTCACATCTAGGGTGACTGTTGTGTGCTTTTATATTATTAATGACATATTAAGTCCCCCTTTTGTGCTGAAAGATTACTGTATCACATAGTGATCAGTTAGAGAAATCATTACGCTCATTTATGTCCCCTTCTAATCCGTGGGACATATTTAATTTTGATGATATTCAGTTTCCTCATCTTCAAGATAGGAATCATCATTTTCAGCCTTACCTATTTCATAAGTTTTCTGTGAGAGATAATAAGATAATGTAAGTGATAGCACTTGTAAACTGTAAAGTTCTATATAAATGTATGGGCATATGAGGGACATTAATATGAGGGACATTAAAATAGTAATATGAGAGAGAATGAGTGAATAAATGACTGATTCTTTTAGGTCAAATTTATATGAAATATCTTATGAAATGCTTGAAGCAAGGAAAGATTTTGGTGTATAATAACTTAAGTTTCCATAACAAGAAACTGAGTAATTCCAAAGGGGCAAATATTAATATTACTAAATTATTTAGTACTTTATGAGTTCTATAGGATTGCCAATTCAATCTGAGAAATCCTTATAGATGAGAGAGTTTCAAAACTGGCCTAGAATATTCTCCAATCAAAGTTACTATTACCAATTGAGAAGAATGATTTTATTTCCTTCTCTCTTACTATAGAGGTCAGTTTAATAAAAATCTAAGACCTTTTCCGTCAAACTTCATGTCATCCAGAAGTTTTAATACACTTGCTGAGAGGGAATATAGAATGTGGAACCTAAGGATAAGAAAGGATTTCAGCATTCATTTATTCTAAACAACACCTAGATCTGAAATCCCTAACACCCTTGTTGTGGCTAGTCTTGTCCCGGATGGATCCAACTCAGGGAAAGGGATGGAAATTGACTGCTGATCGCTAAATCAATTAGGCTTTTCTTTATGTTTTAGTAGAAATATGATCTCCCATAATTTTTGATGAGTCATAAAAGCTTTGGTTTAGACATATACAAAACCTGTAACACACACACACAGAAACACCACATTGCTGTTGCTGAGTCACGACTTCTTTCTTGGTCATTCAGGACAATGGTATACAATTCCAAATGAGCTAAGGCAATTAGCAAATATATTCTCAGTTTTAATTCCCTTTCTCTCCTAATGAGAGTTAATCAGCATATGTATAGACATTTTCTAAGAGTACCAGCTCTACTAGGATTAAAGGCATGATGGATTTTGCTGTTGCCTACAAAGCTCTAGTTTCTTTCCCAAAGGAGTCGCTGAACAGAGCCTCGCTTGAATAGTAAATGAACTTCGATGAGTTAGATTCTCTTCAAGTCACTCTGACCCCTCGTAGCCTGCACATGGGCCTTGAGGACTACAAGCATTTAGTAGCTACATGATCAAACTACCAAGATGTCTTTAAATGATTTGGCTAATCTTCATATTGTACTCATGGTTAATGTCATTATTTAAAACTTTAGATTTAGACTGGCAGTAATTAATAAGCATAATGAATGAAATCCTTGTCTCATATTTTTGATAAATTGCGTTGCCTTTCAAAGAGCAGGAAAAAACTAATCATAACCAAAATTAACCATGTTTCTTCCCTCCCTTCTATCCCATAACCCAAAGTAAAGTTTTAACTTAGTGTAAAAATTGAATTTTAACTTTATATCCCTGTCATAAGTAAAACATGAGTAGTCAAATGAAACTAGCATGGCCTAATGACTTCTTTCATGTTACCATCATATCGTTTAACTGTTTTGGAGGGTAGCTGCTTTTGTTACATAATAAAGACTTCCTTGTAGCATAATTTACAACTCATGGATATCAGACAGAAAGTTACCTGCTCCAAGTGGGAGAACAAAGTCATTTTTCATAAGTCATCATGGTCTTGGGGTGACCTAATATGGAAACTGATGCCATGGAGTTCTGTTTAAATCAAGCTCTCTGAACTAAAATCTGTGCTGCAGTCAAAACTCCATATAGGAATCAAATTTCTATTTTTAATTCCTTTATGGTGATTTATCTATGTTTATATGATACATGAGGCTTCAATAAGATCTCTGTGTCTCTCCTAGAAGATAAAGGGAAGTTAAAAGCCAACAGCTCCAGTCAGCCATCAAGCTCTGAAGGTGGCTCATTTCTCCTCAAATCTGGCACAACACCCCTGCCACCCGGAGCAGCCACTTCTCCCTCCAAGAGCACAAATGGAGCTCCCAGTACTGCTGCTGAATCAGAAGAAGAAAAAGCCAAAAAATTACTTTACTGTTCACTATGCAAAGTGGCTGTGAACTCCCTGTCACAGCTAGAGGCACACAATACAGGTTAGCAGCTGTCTTTGGAATTTAAATAATGTTTATAACAAAACCCAACTTTTCCCATCAGAATGCCATATCTTTTGTTATTCAAACATTAGGTTTGTTCAATGTCTTCTCTACTTCTTTGATTAAAGGACTGATTTTAGAAAAGTACGATTATATGACTTTGGAAATAGCAAGGCAAAAGCAGATTGGAGATAAAACTTGTTCTATTCTTTATTTCCTTAAAAGCATCTAATACTTCCCAAAACTTATTTTGATGAAGTGATAGAGATGTAGATAAATATTTATGCACAATGTTCACTGCAACACACTTATAAGAAAAAATTGAAACAAACTAAAGGTCCGTCAGTAGGTAAATATTTAACAAATTAGAGTAACCTAATATGATAGAATATATTACTCAGCCATTAAAACATAATAATAAGAAAATATGTACATGGTTTGCTATGTGAAATTTTCAGGATATTTAATTAACATGATCCCAGTTTTGAAAATATATTTTTTTAGTAAATAAAGAACCTGAAAAGAAAGGCACTAAAATGGTAAGAGTGGTTACCTGTGAGTGGTAAAAATACAGGTAATCTTTATTTCTTATATTTCTCTATATTTTCCATATTTTCTTTATTATATGCTCTGGTTTTTTTCCATTTTTTACAATGAAAATGCATGAAATTTAACATCAGCGTTAAAATGGTCATAAAAAAACACTGACAACTTTAGCTAGCCTGAAGATAAACTTCTCAAGGATAAGAAAACAAAGAGCTTCATGTAGTTCTTCAATAGTTTTTTAATTTATGTCTCTTTCTGTCTTAGGATCTAAACACAAGACCATGGTTGAGGCTCGTAATGGGGCTGGTCCAATTAAATCCTACCCTAGACCTGGATCAAGATTAAAGATGCAGAATGGCAGTAAGGGATCAGGACTACAGAACAAGACATTTCATTGTGAAATTTGTGATGTTCATGTTAATTCAGAAATTCAACTCAAACAGGTAATGTATCCTGAGTTAGTATACACTGTCGCTTGGGGTCACCACTTGACTGTGTATCTCCTCCTCTATAAAATAGTTCTCACTGTGTGCACAGTTAAATTTACTAAC
Source organism: Lemur catta (assembly GCF_020740605.2). NCBI lineage: Eukaryota > Metazoa > Chordata > Mammalia > Primates > Lemuridae > Lemur > Lemur catta. The sequence goes on from NC_059135.1 coordinate 48,126,428, forward strand.
CTTTATAGGATGCATACAATATGCAGGTGCTATGTGGAAGAAAAAGTCAGTAGCAAATATTTGAGCATCTACTCTTACTGTGAGTCAGGTTGCAGGCCAGGTGTTAGAGAAATGAGCACAACAGTCACTGGAGCTTGCAGTTGAGCAGGAGCTTCTGGTAAGGTAAGTGAGATGTTAAGCCTGTCTTCCAAGGACTCAAAATCTGGTGAGGGAGAGAGACTCAGCAGTGACAGTGGTGATACCAGGCAAAATCTGATAAGAACTATAGAAAACAGACGAGAGACAGAGAGGCATTACAATTGAAAGGAGAGCGAGTCTTAATTTAGAGATCATAATGATTTAACCCAAACCCTCTTGTAACTATGCGCCTAGCATTGGAAATGGAGAAACCATCTACCTAGACATACATTTTATATGGAATAAAACTCACGTTTAGATTCAGCTAATGCATCAAACTTTCTTCAGCACATTTCTAGCCGAAGGCATAAAGATCGAGTTGCTGGGAAACCACTGAAGCCGAAATACAGCCCTTACAACAAACTCCAGCGGAGCCCGAGTATTTTAGCAGTAAGTTTACCTCACCTGCTTACGTGTTTGGTGGGGTGGCCTTGCTGGGTTGGGCAGCCACTGTGGGTAAAGATGGCCTAGGAACTCTGGTCATGAAAGATTCTGAATTAAAATAGCCCTCATAGACAGAAGTTTTAGAACGTACTGCTTAGTTGCTGCTATAGGACACTTGAAGAAAACTTCGTAGAAAAGAGAAACAGAACCTCTTTGAGAACTAATACCTTACTCTTTACCAAGACTTTTTCAAAAGACTACCTTCTTTAGCATATAAAGATAAGACGGGTGATCCCTGAGGAATCCTGGGATGTGTTGAGTCTGGAAAGAAGGATTGCTTTCATAAAACAAAAATCCAGCCATTTAATTTAATATCCTCCTGCTTTCTGCATTTTTTTTTTTTGGTACGAGATAGTAAAGTGGTATTTGTATTGCGCTCTCTCTCCATTCTAGCAAGCATGTTGGTGATCAGTCTGTCTCACCTGCTCTCAGTATGTGCTGTTTTCAGTTTCTTTGCAAAAAATACTAAGGGCTCCAACAATAGGTATCATATAAATACCCAGATGGATGCATTTCACCATCTCGCTGGGACTGGGCCCAGTCTAGTGTTGAGTCTGCGGATGAAGCTGGGACTGTCCAGCTGGAGGTGACCCTGAGATTACCTTCCAACCTCTCCAAAGCCTCCGCCTGAAGCTGCAAGCAGGTGTGACCTGCAGTCAGCAAATCCAGCTCACAGTGCTCCTTCTGATTGCAAATACAGAAATTAAGGCTTGATTTCTCTCTCCTCAGGAGGATTCCACCCTGGAATTCCTTTAAATGGAGATTTTCTAGCCCATTTACAATCATGCCCAACAATAGAAATTTGAATTAGCTGTGATTTTTCAAGGAATACTGATTAAGTGGCCAGTGAAAGAGGTGTAAACTGATTTTGTTTTCTTGACTCTTCGTGAGTCCCCGTGACCTGAACCCCAGGGACCAAACCTCAGTGCCCCTTAGCTAAGAGAAGGGAAGGACCGTGCATAGTCTTAGTCTCAAAAAAAATCAAAAAAAAAAAAAAAAAAGAAGCCTCTCTAGGTCTCATCATGGTTTAAGATAAGTCTGAATTTTGAATTGAGCTCCATTGCCTGTGCAGGAATCTTCTTGGTATGTTCGGTTTTTTCCCTGCTGAGCAGCAGCGTAAAATAGCTTTAGTATCTATTGCGATTTTTTGAAATTTAAGACATCTTAATGTTGGTGTTTTACTTAGGAGGAGATGCCTGTGGAACTGTCATTCAGAAACAATGTTTCCACCCCATTCCTGGTTTTCTCCCTCCTTTAGGCAAAACTTGCATTCCAGAAAGACATGATGAAGCCTTTGGCCCCGGCCTTCCTGTCCTCGCCACTGGCGGCGGCGGCAGCCGTGTCCTCGGCGCTGTCCCTGCCGCCCCGGCCGTCGGCCTCGCTCTTCCAGGCCCCCATTGCCCCCGCTCTGCTGAGGCCGGGCCACGGGCCCATCCGCGCCACGCCCGCCTCCATCCTCTTCGCCCCGTACTGACGGCTGAAGGCCCCGCCGGTCACTGAGGCCAGTAGGAGAGTGGAGAAGGAAAGCCAGCAGGATTCGGCAGGTTAAGCCTCTTGTGTTGCAGCGCCCCACCCAAGTGCAGCCTACCCCACCGAGCCCCGATTCCAAAGAAAAGTCACTAGAGGCAAGAGTGCTTTCGTGGACCGCTCCTAGAGTTCAGGAATCTGAGCAGCATAGGCTTTCTCTCCTGTCCCCTGCCCTCCCCTCCCCCGTTCAATTTGTGTATCTGAGATACTTGGTTTCTTGAAAATGTATTGGTCAGAAAGAAAAAGAAAGAAAATTATTCTCTATTTTTTCATGTGTGTGATCTGGCTTAGAAACAATATGGAATATTTTCCTGACAGACTTGAAAACTAGAATTTTCCTCAGATGTCTGTAAATAACTCTGGAGTCCAGCTGGGCATATTCTAGTGTGGGACAAAAAACGGATGAACACAAGTGCTTACTTGTGGAGACCCTCTTACCAACGGATCACAGCGTTTCCTTTTTGATGTACTATTGCTGACAGGGATTGTGTACTGTTTTAGAGCCGGTACTGTTGTATCCTGTGTAGTACTAGATCTGTATCTCTTGTCTGAATTAAACATTTTTAGTTGCTGTGTAAATGTTAGGAAGCAAATTAGCTTTGAATTTTCTCTTTAAGAGAACAAAAGATAAAGTAATGTATTTTCTTTATGTCACATTTTATTTGGAGATATTTAAACGAAATAGAAAGCCATATAACATAGCTATAATTACTACCTGTTTGCTATTTTTGTTTAACTTATTTTGTAGCTTCCTCACCAGTTTGAGTTGCTAAGCAAATGTATACAAACAGAAAAAAAAGAGCTTCCTAAATTGCACATTTGTGCACCTCTTGTGCATTCTGCAAGAAGACAATGAATCCATGTATTTCTACATAATTATCTTCTTCATTTTTAACCTGTTTTCATTTGTAATGATGCTACATAATTTTGTGGCTCCCTAATGCAATAATGTACAGAAGATAAAACATTTGTAATTGAACAATTTGTCTTTCTGTTCACTGAATATGTTGCAGGTCATGCTCCCGTGCCCCCCTTTCTAAGCTGATATCAACAAGACTGGAATGTTTGTGATATCAGGGGCAAGAGTTATGCATAAAACAACAACATAGAGAGAACTCTTTTAGAGCATCTATATCTGCAATCTGTAAATGGTAAAATGTCTGTGTATTTTTTTAAATGTACCTTTTCAATAAAAGTACAAAAAATAAAAATCTGTTTGCATTTTCAATGTTATTTTCTTCTGAGACATGTCCAATTTGAAATCATCTGATGTAAGATTTTGAGTAGGTGCAAAGATTGCTTCTGATATGGCACTTTCAGCTCTCATTTGCAGCATATTTATTTGTCATGTTTGTTCATTACTGTTCACAGTATCTCCTTCAAGTGAAACTCTACTGCTATTTTCTCTCTGAATCCCTAAGAAGTTGGGCCAAAATTGTGAGTTTACCTGAAATTATAGCAGCAACCTGTGAAAAATTTGTGAGTCTCTGATTTTTTACACTCACTGCAGTTCCTCTAAATCCCTAGCTCATCTTTTTTGGTATCCACAGCATCCATGGACAAATATTTTTTTAGAGAACTTTTTCCCACTCCTCCTCCTTCACCTTCTCTAATCAGCTCATCCTTCTTTTCTTTCACCTCATTCTATTATTTTTTAAGTGTAAAGATCAATACATCACTGTTTGGTCTGGGGATTTATTGCTGCTTAACAAACTGCTTCAAAATGGAGTAGGTTTTAAAAATAGCCATTTTATTATGGGTTATATCAGGATTTCATAGGTCAGGAATCCCAGCAGGCTTTGTCGCAGCTGCTCCTCCATTGCCCGTGGCATCAAGAGCCTTCCCTGGGTAGTGATCAGCCACCAGGTAGGCTGGGCTAGAGGGCCCAAGATGGTTTCATTCACATGTCTGTGGGGGCAAATATGGCTAGAGGGTTGGATGTACTGGAACAGTCTACCAGAGGGCCTACCTGTGGCCTCCCCAGCATTGTTGTTGTCTCCTCAGGTAGTTACATAGTAGCAGGGAAAATATTTTTAGAGGTCTGGGTGAAAGTCAAAAGGCTTCTTAAGAAAGAGTTTTGAAACTCCCATCATGTGACTTATGTAGCATTCTATTGATCAAGAAAAATCATTAAGGCCAATCCAGACTCAAGGGGAAGAAAATTAGACTCCACTTCTCAATGTGAAGAAAAGCAAAGAATTTGCCACCATTTGTAATCTACCACACTGTTACAGAATTTTAAAAGAAATGGTAGCAAAGCTATTACAGATCCTGTTTTTCCTGACCTGAAGCCCAAACCACGTCAGTATTTCAAAATGAGAAGAATGGGATGGGGGTAGGACTTAAATCTTTATTTCTAAAAAATTAAGGCCAGTCGATGGCAGTGTAGCTGCAATTCATGGCAATAGACTTCCTCTAACAAAGTTTATCCAATTGTTTGAAAACTGTTGGCCTTAATATTTTAAGCTCCTAGTCAGGTTACTTTTAGGGTCTAGTAGGATTCCAGTTTGACATGCAAAATTTAGATTTTTAAAAAATATGACTCATTTGAACTCTAACCTATACTAGTTACACTTAACCTTGGTTGGACCTTCAGACGTGATTTATAGACATCCTACTCTGAAGGAATTATGTTTCAGTTTAACACTTTGGAGTACTTTTATTTTTATGAACTTCAATGGCAATTATGTTTGATTTATCTTACATTAGCCTGTATCTCATTAAAGCTTACTGCAATCCTGAAAAATTTTTTAATGTCAATATTTAAATAGACCTAGGAATTTACTGATTAGATTTATGGAGTTAAGATTTTTAAAATTACCTCAGGGAAGAAGTACAAAAGAATACCAATTAATTTAAAATGCATGCCTCTAAAAGAAGCCATGAGTAGCTCCAAGCAATGATTTATAAAACACTATTAAATAGATATATCTTATCATCGACCCTGAATTTGAGGTGCCAGAGTGGGTCAACCCTGAAGGGATATACATTCTTTAACTAACACCCCTTTCTATGCTATTTCTAATGGGTAAAGAATGCTGCTCTACTCCACTTAATGTGAGAATTAAAAAACATGCTGCTTCCTCGGACATAGTCCAGCTTTGGTCTCTATAGAATCTGAATACTGGTCTGAGGTAGGGTTGCCAGATAAAATACAAACTACCCAGTTAAATCTGAATTTCAGGTAAACAATAATTGTTTAGGATAATATTTATTTTAAATAATTTTCAGTATGGTATTATACACAGAGTAAGTATGTACCATAAATAAGTATGCAATATTTGGGACTGACATATTCAGATTATTTGCTGTTTATCTGAAATTCAAGTTTAAGTGGACATCCTGTATATTTATTTGCTAAATCTGGCAACCCTTTTCTCAAGAGCATTCCTCTTCATCTCAAGTACCGTGATGCCTCAAGAGAGAAATTACCTCTTGGGTATTAAATGCTACATGATGTTTTTTAAAGGCACATTATGAAATAACACTCGTAAATAGGCAGATGGAAGGAATTTGCATTAAATAAAAGTAAATGACATATTGACATCAGATAGGACCAGCACAAGGGAAAATGTAGATACAGATGCTTCTTACTTAAAGTTACACTGATACCTGTTTAACAAAATTAAATGATTGTAAAGGGAAACAACAAAATTTTCATTGGTATCATGCACCAATCACATCACCCCTGATTTTTTCCTTCTCTGCCCTAAGATTTTCAGAGCAGAAATAGATATGGTCATGTAGAATTTTTCTTTCAGAAAGTAATTTAAGGAAAGCTGTACTACAGTTAATGTTATTGAAAAAGAAGCAAAAGAAATTCCCACTGGAAAAAACAAAAGAGAAAGAGCTGATAGAACATGAGGTGGAAATCCTGTCGTGCACACAAAGACTCCCAAAGAATCCAAAGAGACTCCCCAAGGAGGTTGAGTTTGGGGAGCTTTTGGGAAATGGGCACCCACCGCCTGGAGCACCATCAGAGAGAGGGGTCCTGGGGGAGGGGAGAGATGGCCAGGAGCTGTCTGACAGGTAAAGATTGAGTCAGCATGGAGGCATACACCCTAGATAACCACATGCATCTTCTGGTAACAGGCCAGTGAATTTCATTTCACCTCTGTAGGTTGGCTGTGTGGATTCTGGCCTCTTGTTTCAGTGTCTCCTCCATCAGATCCTTGTTTTGCTAATGTGATGGCCCTCAATATCAGAGGTGACATGGCCTCTTTGGGAAAATATTAGTTTCTGGTACCGTGAAAGGTTGAGGAGAAGTTGTGTAGTGCAAGAGCAAATTCCACAGGGGATGCTCATCTTTGGCTCCTTCCTTCCTCCAAGTAATTAGCTCCATGGGGGAATTCATCAGGGACACGATGGTGTAGGTTCTCTGTAGCTATGGGGCATGGCTAAGGAATTTCCCTGAGATCTTTGGCTAAAATTTTAAAGCCAGAGCAACTAATGCATTCTTCTCCTCGCTAAGTGCTCAAGAGGCATCAAAATTCTGGTTGTCAAACAGAATTTCTTCTGTAGGTGTAATGAAAATATCTTCATGTCATATTCTGCATTTTAAGAAGTCACTTATATACAGGCAATTGGACAAGCTTGCCATTAAGCATCTGCTTTTTATTTGTATTATAGTGAAAACCTAAAATTAGGATACAAGAGGATTAAATAAGAATAATAAATAATTTTCACTCAAACACCTGAATTCAAATCCTGATAATGTCACAAATCCTGGTAATGTCACATACACATTAGTTCTGTGATTTTATGTCAGAAAAAGATTGTATTCATTTTCCCAAAGCCTCAGTTTTTCACACATATAAAAATTAAATATTTATGATGGTATTCAACTCACAGGGTGATTCTGAGAAGCAGATAAAATTAAATATGTGAAAATGTTTGTGTACATTATTGCATGCTATACAAATTTTCATAGTGAATTGATAAATAAAAATAATTTTTCTCATTTTAAATTTCTAAATTTTAAGTAAGATTCTCTCAAATTAGCCAATTTTTTGTGGTGACCTAGACTTAGAGAAAAATCCATCTGTAATGGAAAAGAAATAGCAAAATCATTAATTGTACATTTATGTTCCTATTCTTAAAGGTATAATTCAAATAGAAGTAATACTAAGAGAGCCAAAGTAATGCAAAATGTTTGCTTATCACAAGTATTTTGAAATTTGTCTTATATTCCATATTAAAAAAACAGATTCTCAAGTTGTAAAAAATTAAAAACTTCTTTATGTTGTTAAAAAAAATCATAATTCCTGTTATGAAAAATAAAAACTTCTCCCTGATGTAAACAGTTTTTAAATACAAAACCAACTAGGGAAAATATTTACAATCCCTAAGACATACAGGGTCATATTCTTATTATACAAAATAAGGATATTTTGTACCCTTACTCATACAAAATGGGGTGGGAGGACTCTCAAAAAAGAAACAATGCAACAGAAAAACAGTGAAAAAGGCAATCCACAAAAGACAAACTATATACAAATGCCTAATGAATATGAAAAGATTTTTGTGCTCACTGAAGTAATATGAATAAAATCAACATTTTTTGATCTAGCATATTAACAAATAAATTTTTTAAATTTTCTAACCCTTGTTTCAATAAGGGTGGGAAAATGGATATATTCACACCCTTTTCAGAGTAATGAAAATTGCTTCAATTTTTCCGGAAGGATGGTTGGTCATATGTATCAATCACTACGTCAATAATCCATAATCTTCAGCTCAGGAATTCCACGTCCCGTGCTATACCCTGAGATTGTAACCATGTAAATGTAAAAAGATTTCAGTATGAGTATGTTTCAAAATTATGAGAACATGTTCATGAACAGGAGATGAAGAAAAAAAAAACTATGGAACCAATATGTAGTGGGAAACAGCATGGCCATTAAAAGTGATGGCATATTTCTCTAATTATTGACATGAAAAGATGTCAATGATATGTGTCCAAATGGGGAAAACAAACAGTTATAGGATGCATGTTGAGTATGATCATATTAGTGTTAAATTTTAAAACTACACTTGTATGTTTGTATTTATGCATGGAGAGGTATCTGATAAAAGTGGTTATCCAGACTGATAAAAGAAGTTACCCTTGAGTTGTAGGTTTTTCTGTGGCTTTACATTTTAATTATAATATTTGGTATGGTTTGAATTTTTTACAATGAACATGTCACTGTTTCAGAATCATGCAAATATAATCAATTGTCCCATTATAATCAAAACAGATGATCTCCACTATGTAATGACAGAAAGACAATTATAATTAGAAAATAAACATATAATAAATATCAAATAAGAATGGTTAATTATAAAAATAAAAAGCAAGTTTAGAGTTTTAAAGTTATTATACTTCAGATTTACTTTCTCTGCCTTGAGTGGTACTATTTTCCTTACATGTTGAGAAACTATAATAATGTTAATTTGAAAAAGGAAACACCTAATTTGCTTAAATAATGTAAATTGACTCTTGCAGTTTATGACTCTCAATGACACTCACGTGGATTTTTTTTCACCTTTCTCCCAGGTTCTGGGCTCTTCTATTTTCCAACCAGTGCCTTGTCTTTTATAACTGAACACCAATTTTAGGGGGAATTGCATAACCAGTGCATAGATCCATATGACTCTATTTTAAAAAAACTGAGAAATTGTGACTATTTATGCAAATAAGGACATTATTATTACATTAAAATACATTTACCTTTCACTATTGATTGGAAGTGCATTTGTACTGTTAAATACATAGGTTGGTGACTAGCCCACTAACTGAAAGAAAAGCCAGCCTTTCTCTCTCCCTCTTTGAGATGACTACCATCTTAGGCATATTTGTCCGAGAGGAAAAGAGCACAGATTACACAAATACAAATATCTGGTAAAATTTCCTTGAAGAGCAACTGACAACATTTAACCTACAAGACCCAGAAGGTTCAAATGATAAAAGGATGATGTAAAACACAAGCTCTCTTTCCTTCAAGAAGTCAGAATCCCACCCGATACTCTCCCTGTGAGAATTCACTATTTGGATGCCAATAATTGTTTCACGTTCCACTAAGTATAAACGCATAGCACGTATGAGACTGAACGTTAAAATCAAAGGTTGCATGATGAATAGGAAAACCCTCTAGTGAAGAAACATTTAGCGTTCTGATTCCTGGCTCTTCAGGATAAAGATCGGCAGACTCCTCCTGGGGCTCCTGGGAATAGGAGTTTCTCCTGAGATGCCCTCTCATTACGGATGGCTGGTAGTCAAGTTCACACCTTTGTTAAAAGGCAAGACTAACTTTAACACACACTCTTCAAATTCCCAGCATGGCTGAGCCCATTTTAAATCAATATACTGGGCAGTTAAGCACCGAAATTGGTTTGGAAGCAGAACACCAATCAACTGTAGAAAAGCGCCACTGGTCTCACTCACGCCAGAAAGCAGGGCCTTTCTAACAGGAGAGATCTTTGTGTTGTCAACAGGTAAAAAACTTGACTGACTGAGTCTTCATTGAAGTGCAAAGTACGACATGGACCACAAGGTAGTGTACAGAAGAAACACCTAGAAAGCTTGTTACAATGCAGATGCCCCGGTCCTACCTGGGAGAGGCATGAGTGGCTCCCAGGAATCTGCATCGTAACAGATGCCCCCTAGTGTAACAAGGCGAAGGCAGAACAGTCTGGCTCACAAGACAAAGAAAGCTTTATTAGCTTTATATAACAGTATACCTGCTAGACCCCTGAGTCTACAAAGAGCTACATAAGAAGTCCAGCTCAAAGCAACAAACATTTCCACAGATTATATTTGAGTAGACCCATCTTCAGACTGGGGCCCAAGGAGGTCCATCAGCAAACAGCCAAATACTTTTTCAATAAAGATTTTTAAATGCCCTGAGAATCAGTGCACTTGGTTTTTGCCCCCCTGCAAACAATATCCTATATATAACCTTTACTAAAAATAAAAAAACAGAAATAGTTTGTAATGTGGAAGAGGACCCAGTGAGTCAAAACAACTAGAGGAACTTGAATACCTATAATTTAAGAATAGAAATAAGTAGAAGGTGGTTTTAGGAGTTTATGAAAGATTTAGGCTAGTTCTGAGTTAGCAATTCTGGAAAGTAAAAGGAGGATTCCTGAAGATTGCTTTCAAAGCAAGGTCTCTAAAATTTACCCATCATTATTGTGGACTAGGTAAAGCATGGCTTTGTATAAAGATAGAACAATAACCCAGGATACAGCTTAAGAAAACTTTCTATCCCATGATTTCAATTGCTTATTAAACCTACTATGTTCCAATTGCTTAATAAACCTACTATGATATCAAAATTTGGCTATAATAATATTTGATTTAGAATCAAGGGATAAGGTGTTCAACATAAGCTTATTTTTCACATATATGAATCTTAGTCCCTTCAGAATTATTTCTCTTGGTTTTATTTAAAGTTTTTCTAAAAGTTATTTTTTCCTGGTTTTATGTTTTGTTTTGTTTTTTTATTTCAGCGTATGTGGGGGTACAAATGTTTAGGTTACATACATTGCCTTTGCCCTACCCAAGTCAGAGCTTCAAGCACGTCCATCCCCCAGATGGCGAACCGCACCCATTAGGTGTGAATATATCCATCCCCTCCTCCCCCCCCACCTGCCCGATACTCAATGAATGTTTCTACTATATATGCATATAAGTGTTGATCAATTAATACCAATTGGATGGTAAGTACCTGCGATGCATGTTTTTCCATTTTTGGGATACTTCACTTAGAAGAATAGGCTCCAGCTCCATCCAGGATAATACAAGAGGTGCTAGATCATCATGGTTTTTTGTGGCTGAGTAGAACTCCATGGTATACATATACCACATTTTAATAATCCACTCCTGTATTGATGGGCACTTGGATTATTTCCACATCTTTGTGATTGTGAAGTGTGCTGCTATAAACAGTCCAGTGCAGATGTCTTTTTTATACAATGTCTTTTTTTCCTTTAGGTATATGCTTAGTAATGGGATTGCTGGATCAAATGGTAGTTCTACTTGTATCTCTTTGAGGTATCTCCATATTACTTTCCACAGATGTTGCACTAGTTTGCAGTCCCACCAGCAGTGTATGAGTGTTCTTATCTCTCCTCATCCATGCCAACATATATTGTTTTGGGACTTTCTGATAAAAGCCATTCTCACTAGAGTTAAGTGATATCTCATTGTGCTTTTAATTTGTATTTTCCTGATGATTAGAGATGTTGAGCATTTTTTATATGTTCCTTGGGCATTAGTCTGTCTTCTTTCGAAAAGTTTCTGTTCATGTCCTTTGCCCACTTTTTAATGGGGTTGTTTGATTTTTTCCTTGCTGATTTTCCTGAGTTCTGTATAGATTCTAGTTATCAGCCTTCATCGGATGTGTAAGCATGTGAATATTTTCTCCCATTCTGTAGGTTGTCTGTATGCTGTCATGATAGTTTCCTTGGCTGTGTAGAAGCTTTTTAATTTTATCAGGTCCCATTTATTTTTGTTGTTGCTGTGATTGCCTTTGGGATCTAAAAGTTGTTACATATGGTCCTGCCTTCTGCAGTATACTCAGCATAATATACTAGCTATAATTTTCTTTTGATGATTGAAGTTCCACACTAAAACCATCATTTGTGATACATATGTAGATGTCATATAGTTATAGAGAGAACAATGAACTAAAATTCAGAATTACTAAATTTTAGTCCTCAGAGCATACACTTACTGGACATGTTACCTTAAGCAAGTTTGAGACTCAATATCATTCTCTATAAAATGCAGATGATACTGCTTGTCCTCTATATGCCAAAATGTGTTGTGGAATCAAATAAAAATAATTATAGTAAGTGCTCAATAAATTTTTAGCTATCATACTGCTGACATGTCAGGCACTGCACATACCTAAGAAACAGCTGAGGAACCAAGGCTCATACAAACTTCCACAAATGTATCATGGGCAACCTCGGGCCATCTCCAACATGCTCCATGACCTTGCTGTTTCACCATCAGAGCATCAGATTCCACAGCCAAATCCTAGGGACTATTTGTAGAAACACAGAGCTTGTGAACTATTTACACAGCTTCCTGCTGAGACATAACATCTGAGTTATAAAAATGCGAAAATGATTGGAAAAGAGCTTCCAGTTTAGTCCCATTCAACAGCCACTTATGTCAGACACTGGAAAGATGATAAATGGGTAAGAATGCTCCCCCCTCCCACCTTTGAGTTGCTTAAAATGCTGGGAAGTAGGGGAGGGAGGGCAACGTAGGGGAGGGAGTGGCCATGAAGACAAACACATAGAAACATTATTTCAATATATAGTAAGATCAAAGAGAACACTACTAGCCCACCTGTTAGGGGTGACCTATGTGTGGGGTGAGTAGATGCCGAGGAAAACTTCCTGGAAAATTGGGTAGCTAAAACCAGGACAAAAAGCATTCCAAAGAGAAGGCATGGCATGAGGTATGTAACTGTGCAGTGTGTGGAGGGAAGCGGAGCAGTTCATAGAGCCCAAACTGAGACGCAGGTGGGGTAAGAGGAGGCTGGGAGGCAGCCATGGACCAGGCATGAAGAGCCTTGTACAACAGTCTGTGCTAAATCCTGCAGCTTTGGGGATCACTGGAGGGTTTTAATTGGGAGTAGTAGTATGATCACAATTGCATTTAGGGAGATCTTCCTGGTAGTACTGTAAAGGAGGGATTGGAGGAGGTTCTGTGGACCAGAGAGAGAGTTATAAGGCCATAAGTATGGCCTGAACTAGGGCAGCAGTTATAAAAACTACAAAATGTTTTGGACAACAAAAACTGCTACATAAAAGCCGAACAGTAGAGCAGTAGCAGCAGCAACATAACGTTACTACACTTCAAGCATCTCAAGAGCACGAATAATGGAAACTCTACAAAGTAGATTTTCACTCAATACTCCTGAGTTTCCCTTTGTAATCTCCATGCATCCAGTGTGGTACTTCGCACTAATGAATCCTAATAAGTGACCAAATGATGGGCACAAAAACAGAGATGCTGAGTGCTGCATCCTAAATAGTCCCAGACTGCAATATTCTGAGTTCCACTGTTTAATTTTTTTTAATGTATCATTTTCCTTAGTGTCAAATTGCAAAATGGTCACTCCTTATCATCTAAGTTTCTATGAATGGAGAAATCAGAGAAGCAAGACTGTTAGAACTGTGTGTAAAATAGGAACAGAGCTCCCAGAGCAGCCTGAGGGATGCTCCCAGGAATAAAGTATGCTAGAATCATTCTTGGTCTTTTTGACATCTGTGTTAGCTGCTCAACAGCATTTTTTGTCCTTTCTTACTTTCAGGTGTTCCATTGTGTTTGTAAGTTGAGGCTGTCATAGAAATGATTTCTGGAAGCATGTTATGAATCGCTATTATAACATGAGAATAAATCATAATTCTTCTTAATTCATTCTATAAAGTATAATAAAATGTGCCAGGCACTGTACTGAGGATGCTAAAAAAAAAATGAGACTCCCACCTGGCCCTGAAGGAGATTATTAAGACCCCCAAAGAAAGCAAAGTCAATGACCAGGGTAGTAGGTTAACTTTTTCATGTATGTGTGTGTTTTAACTTGAATTGACTTATTCTGTTTCTGATAATGCTGAGATGAGTTTAATCCAGACACTTTCAACCTGGCTGAGAAACACCTGTGGAGCTTTCAAAAAAAATTATCAAAGCCAGGCCTTGACATCAGATCAGCTGAATCCAAATCTAGGATGGGAGACCCTGGCATTGATAAGAAAACAAAGAGATTCTCCAGATGACCTTAATGAGCAGAGATAATAATCATCAAAAGGTTTGAAACCTTCTGTTATTTAAAGCTGAAGAGGGACCGCAAATATGAAGCTGAGAGAAGTCTGGTGCCTCAGGTCACTTCTATTTGAGGGCAAAATATGTCTCCAAAGCTGAGGAAAAAAATAAATGAACCAGCTTCCTGGTGTGTGAGTGGAGGGAGAGGTAAAGATATTTTGATTAAGTGATATCTTACTTTTCTTAACCAGATTAACTTTGAATTGCATCCATGTGTGAATCTCCAGACCATTTGAACTGTCATCTGGCACTGTGTTCACAAGGACTTGGAGAGAAGAATATTATCATTCATTATGCAATTTCTGATGGAAAAGAATAAACTCTAGCAGTTAGCCTTCTAAAATTATTTATCTAAACATAAAGTTCCTAAAGTGGAATGAAGTAATTTGTTAGAACATTAATGTCAGAAAAACAAAAAAAAACTTTAATTATTTAACTCCCCACAATCTACGCATTCCTGCATAGCTGGGCCCCCAAATTGTCATAGGAGTGTTTTTAAATTTTCTTATTGTAAATTGACAGTTCATAATTGTATAAATTTGTATGGTACAAAGTGATTTCATAAATACAATGTGGAATAATTAAATCAAGCTAGCTAGCATATGCAACACCTTAAATACCTAACATTTTTTGTGGTGAGAACATTTGCAATTTACTCTCTTAACAATTTTGAAATGTGCCATTCTCTATGATTAACTATATTCACCATGCTGTGCAATAAAACTAAAACACACACACACACACACACACATACATATTCCTCCTGAGATTTTGTCCCCTTGGACCACCAACTCCCCCATTCCATCCACCCCCAGCCTCTGTGACCACCATTCTACTAGGAAACTGACCTGTATTAAATTCAGGTCAGGATAGTTTTCAGATCACACAGTGGTATTTGGATGCATTAGACACATTAGCTACATCTTTATGGTGATAAGGGCGGGGGAAAGACAATCCCACATATTTAATAAATACTAATAAATGACGATTGGAGACACTAATGCTAAAACGTCATGGGTGCTTCTGAATCATGACATATGTTGAACAGTCTCAAACAGATTACAAATGATTTCTATCTGCTTTGAGTGTGAATTTTGCCAACCCCCCTGGGGTGATGTAGTCTGATTTCCTTTCTGAGACCTTGTGCTGTTATCATCAGATTCTATAAAGTGAGCCACAGGGGGACTTCACACAGAGCAAGACAACAGTAGACCCGGAATCACATTTTATCAGACAGACAGTCTCTCCCTACATTCTCTTTCCTTCTTTTGAATTTTGCTAGCCAAATATATTGATAAATCCCTGGCAAACGGCTTTCTCATTATGGACACCAATGATAACTCTCATACCTTGTGCTCTGGCCCTGACTACTCAGAGAAATGTAGCATGACTCCCTTTTCTGCACAGCACTTTCTAAAACAAAGCTGGAAACGTACATTGCAGACGGAAACGTGCATTGCAGACGGAAACGCAATCCTGTTCACCAAAAACTCTGTGCTGGGCTCTGCTGTTACGGAAACCCCTGCCAAATTGGTCACTGAAGAGAGACACCAACAGGTAACGCAGGACTCCCGGCACATGTTTTCGTTCTCTCACACCTGGAGCAAAGACCCATCTCCCGTGAGTGCCGGGTGTGGAGGAGGGGAGCAGGTTTCCGCCAGCTACTAAAGCCGGGGGGGGGGGGGGGGGGGGGGGGGGGGGGGCTGAGCCGCAGGGCGTCCCGAGCGGGCGGAGCCAGCGGCTGAGGCTGCCCGCCGGCGACTGAGGCGGGAGGCAGATGTCCCCACGCAGTGTTGATCCACACAACCTGCTCGCCTGCTCTCACTGTTTCGAGAAGTGGGTAAAATAGTGCTCATTAAAAGCCAACATGGGTAGTGGAGCTAAGCTATTAGGCGATGCCGGAGCTGGACAATTTAGGATAAGTCAAAATCCTCTGGGGCAAGACCCGTTTGGCGTTTAGGAAGCCAAGTCATTTTCAGCTGAGCAGGGGGTGCCCCGCTTTAGCTGCAAGGGCTGTGCCGCTGGGCAGGCTGACTTCCCGGCACAGCTCCCTCCTAAGGACAGTTCAGTCGATAAACGGACCAGTCTGAAGCAAATGTGCTTGGCTTTAATCTCCATGATCAGTGTGAAAGCTTGCTCCAGCGTGTGCCCGATGCAGTGCAGTTCTCTTTTTCTTCTTTAGGGAGCAGATGGGAACCATTACAACAAAAAGAGCCAAAGAAGAAGAAAGCCTGTGGTTTTGCTGCCCGTACCAGTAAGTGGGGAGCCGTTTCCTGCTTTCCCCAAAGGTGCTTGGAAGGAAATGGGATGTTCTAGGACAGAAGTCTGGAAAGATAAACGAGCCATTTAATTAACCGAACCACTTTGGAGCAAAAATTAGGAAAAGGATGGAATTAAGTATAAATCAATACAAATTATAGAAGTATGAGGTTCTTAGGAAGATAATGCTTATCCTGAATTTCATACTGGCCCCTCCTTCCTATCAGCACCCCAATAAGGGGGTGGCCTCTCCCAGTCCAGAGCCATTTCCTTGCTTTAAACCAGCGCCCACAATCCCACCAGAGTTCAATTTCAGAGGGCCTGTGGTACGTGTGCCTCTGAATTCCAAGACCTCAAAATCTTGTTAGTATTCCTTGAATTGTGCACAGTGGCTTCCACAATTCAGTAAGTTGTTACTGACCCGATTGTGAGGATCATGAAGATGAAATGGTACCATTTTATTTGATTATTTTACCTGTTTTCAGGCAATGCAGATAGGCAGTAAAATTAATTAAATCAACACTCTCCATTACCACTCCTACTATTTCCCAGAATAAGTTGTCAGTCTCTCTAAGAAAAAGAATTTTTTTCCCTCAAGGCTCTTTTAAAATGGTAATACAACCTCTGCTCCAAACGCAGGAGGGCTGGCAATAAAATGTGCAAACTTACCTTTTCTAAATTTAATTAAACTCATGTAGCAAGGATGTCTTGTGGAGCCAGAGTCTTCTACTGGGTTCAGGCATATTTGAGCATAATTTGAGAACTTGCAGGGAGGAATCCATTTGCAGAGCAGAGCAAATGGCCTTCTCTGACAGTCACCTGCCCCAAAGTGAAGAGGCCTAAGGATCCCCTGGCAAGTGAGCAAAGAGCTTTGGGTTCAGGAGCTTCACCTGACAGCAAAGCCTTGGAGGGGAGACAGCTCTTAATCCTTTTTGCCTATGGACTCCTTTGAAAACTTGCTGAAAGTATTGGACCCTCTCTACAGAAAATATTTGCATATGCATCCACAGCATTCAATTTCTTACACAATTCCAGGGGTGTTCTCAGACTCTGGGAAGCCATTCTGTGGACTCAGGGAGACACTGTCCTTAGAGTTCCTACTTCTTGAGAGTCAACACAATAGCACAGCATCCCCGCCCCGTCTCCAGCCCAGTGCCTGGAGGCAGGTCTGTCCTGGGCAGAGAGGATGCTGCTGTTCTCAATTCAGTAAAACACTGGCCTCCAAAAGACACTGCTTTGGCCTCCTGTGTCTGGATTCAGTTTCAAGGGGAGGATTTGGTCTCCCCGACTGCACCTCTGGCGCTTGCAGGACAGCCACCAACACTGACATCTGTGCCCAGCAGAGCGGGGGGGCAGCACAGATGCCATGCAGGTGTCACGCATGTGGAACACTCATGGGAGAGGCCACCGAAGCCTTGGGAGCAGGGGGGCTTAACCAGGTGAGGGCACCCACATTAGATCAGTCAAATGTGGATATAAATGCTACAGCCATCTCATTTGTACCCACAGGTTGGTGAGGTTCAGGGATGTTCGGATTATCTCAAGACTGAGACTGTTCAAAACCTGTTTATTGAAACAATTTTTTTTAGCATCTTTCCATTTAATATTGCTATAATGATTGAAATCAACACTGAAAACAGCCCTCAAAGCAGACGTCTCTGAACACAACAACTGTCAGAAGGGAGGCGTGTGGCAGAGTGAGTGGATGCGTTTCTGAGGGGGTCACTGCAGGGCCGGGTGTGTGGGGGAGTGTGTGGGCACGGGGGGGGGGGGGGGGGGAGGCAGTAATCGCATATGCAGATGTCCACCCAAGGCCAAAGTCAGGAAGCCACACTGACTTGCTGAATCCTAGGAATAAATCTGCCCCCAAAAGCAGGCTCAGTAATTGAGATTGTTGTCTTTTTGCTTCTATATTCATTTACCTAACTCCCTCCTCCAGTTTACCAGCATTTTCTTTCTTTCAATGGATTGAATTATCTTATGAAAGTGTTGGCAAGAAACAGAATTGAAACAAAATTGTTATTAGAATCTACGCTCTCCATGTAATGTGGGGAGGATGTGGCAGGGGTACCGATAATATTGAGCAAATTTAGATTCTGCTTTAGCTCACCTGTGAACTTGAGCAAGTCCGTGAACCTGTCCTGTTCCCTCCGGTACAAAATGAAGGTTCCTGCTAGATTATCTCTAATGTACCTTCTATTACAAAATATTGTGGATCAAATCATAATCATGATCATAATACCTTGATTTTGTATGGCTCTCTGATATTCACAAAGCACTTTCTCTCATTTAATCTAGCTTGGGGGTTAAAAGCACAGGTTCTGAAGGCAGACTACCTGCCTGGGCTCAACTTCTGGCTCTACCGCTCACTAACTGTGTGACCTATAACAAAGTAGTAACCTCTGTGCCTCGGTTTCCTTATCTGTAAGCTGGCAATAATAATCCCTTCCTCATAGGATTGCTATGAGGAATAAATGAATTATCACATAATGAGCTTAGAACAATGTGTAGTACATCATAACTGCTCAATAAATATACATGTTAATTGTACTTATTTTAAATTTTAACCCAAACCTGAGTTGCTGCCTCCTTTTAATTTTTCATTTGATTTATCTCCATTGCTATCTTCTTTTACATCTTTTTGGCTCCATTTCATCTCTTGTGGAACTATTTAATATGGTTAGCAAATTTGAATTTGTGATGGCCAACTCAAGTACATCCTTTAGCTGTGTGCTGAGAAATACTGTTTGAAGCTAATACTCATTGAGAAGTCATTTGAAACTGTTCTTTTGTCCCATTTGTACCAGTAATATATCTATAATTTCTTAAGTAGTTTATTTTGCTCATAAATAAAATCCATCAAATAGATCAACTTATACATGGAACACGGCCACTCTTCCATGAAGGGAAGGTGGCTAAGCACCCATAAAGTGACATTTAAGGGTTGCTAAGACCCTGCGTGTTTCAAACAGCTCCCACTAACCACTTCATCCTCCTACCAGCATCAGTGTTTCTCCTCCTACATGGTCTGAAATATCCACTGCGACTGCCTTGATGACCAGGTATAACTCACTACTTTGGGACAGTAGGGAAGGCATTGCTCCTAGAAAGTACAGGTGCTACACACACATACACAGTAAGTTTACTTTAAAGGCATTTTAATGTACATATTCTCATGTGCACCTTGCAGTGTGCCTGAAGGACCAAGGTAATATTATTATAATTTACAGATGAGGAAACAGAGAGGCTAAAAGAGTTGGTCCAAATTACAAACATACTCATCAATTTGCTGAACAACCAATAAATGCCCAGCTTTGTCTCCACTGGGAGCTTAAACCAGAACACCTACATTTAGAGGAGTTTACAATTTAGCATTGCTTCCTTTATTCCCCTGGAGGTTAGGAACTGTGTTTAGAAAGTTCTAGATTTCTAGATTAGTTGTCACCTTGAAAAGTAGAAGGAATCTACCATAGAGAAGAAACCAAACACAGTTGAGTTTCAGAAAGGAGGTAAAACGGAAGAGGATACATGGTTCAAATGATTGAAATAGTCAATAGTGAAGGTCTTAATAACCCAGAACTATGACCAAAAAACAGCTGAGGAGAGATGGATACAGACTGCGGGGTTAGATCCCCAGTAGTACACTCAAAATAAGTAAAACCAACAGCAGACAGCTTGTTCTGGGACCAGCCCTGTATCTCACACAGCCCATGAATTTATAAAGGCCAGGCTCCCTAGGTGTTCAATTACACATAGCAACTGGAACTTCCTCATTGCAGCTGCAGGATCAGGTGAGGGCTTATTAATCATCAGGAAAACTGCTCCCTGATATTGTCTGAGTAATGAAGTTGTGTGAGTTTAAAATTTTTTTTTTACAGTGAGTTTTAGAGCTGAAAAAGCCATTGAGATTTTTCAGCTCCATTTCCTTCCAAAAATTAGTAACTGATATTGCATCTTTATTTACCATTTGATTTCTCTGCCTTTCCTGCCTCATCTTGCTGTATCTGGAACACCTGCCTCACACGGCACACTGTTTCTCAGGAATATCTTGTTTAGTGAATGTCCTCCCTAGCATTCATCCCCCTAATTGCTAACTACTACAGCTAGGAATTGGCACCTGGATGTCACCTGGGAATTCCACCTCCCCATCAGGTGCAGTGTGGGTGAGCCTAGACCACTCCTGGCTGCAGTGGGTGTGTGACCCAAGCTCAGGCTGCTGAACTCTCCTAGGCACTGGATCTTGAGAAATGGAGAGAATTAGAGATCATTCACCGGGCAGTGGTGTCTTGGACACATTGTCCACTAGTTGTTGCTTCCTAGATTCTTGAAACTGCTTTTGTCCTTGTCTTTCCCAAGACCCAGCCACTCATCTTTTTTTGCTTCTGTATTTCTGTCCTATCCTACCAACAAACTCCCATTTCCCTTTGTGTTAGCCAGGGTCAATTTCTGTTGCTGGCATCCAAGGATTTCATAACTGATATAGAGCTTCAGACACATCAGAGCAAAATGAGAGCTTTCTGTCTAACCAGTAAGCTTCAATATGTTTAAAGATCCAAGACTTTCTGTCATGTTGAGAGGCAAGGTCATGCACTGAGTAAGAACACAGGCTCTTCCTGGTTTGAATCCTGGCTCTGTCGCTTACTGCAAATTCAGGCCATGTAACTTAGGCTCTCTGGTCCTCAGGTTTTCCATCTGATAATAACAGCTTGTACTCATAGAAGTCCAAAAAGCCTAGATGAGCTAATCCATATCCTTATATGTGTTTAGTACAGTTAGTACAGAGTCTAGAACAATACACTCTCAATAATGTTAGCCATTATATTCCTTGGTCTCCATATCCGGTGAGTTCATATCAAATCAGGATGAACAGGTTAAATGCTTACAATTTGAAGAATTCCCTTTCAAGCCACTATTCCAACATATTGTGTGATTTCTGTGGTGTATCCATTTTTCTGCTATAAAATGGAATAAAACAGATGGGCTGTGAGTTAATGAGTGTATAAAGCTCTGTGAAATCCTTAGATAAAAGGTGCCCCTGAGCACTGTTATCACATGACAAGCCATCAAGTGTTATTTTAGGTCAGGCTTTATATTTTTAATATATTTTAAATGCCTTTTTGGGTCAATATGTGGGATGAGGAAAACAGAGTGGTGTTTGAACAGAAGCTCATAAACAGTGGTATAATTACTCTTTGGCCTGTGCTGCCTTGTTATATTCAACCCACTGCACAAAGAGTTTGAAAGATAAAAATCCTAATTTTTCTGAGGCTTACATTTCCTGGGATCTAGTTCTGATAAAGAAGGCCATGCCAAGTCTACTGTGATTTGGATGAACTCAAGCACTTGTAAGTAAATCATAGAACATCTATTCATGCTTTAGTAAACATCAAGCTGGAATCAGCATCCTTTCTAAACAGGGTTGTGTTTAGAGTGTCTCATAATTTCATGCTATTTCCAAAGATACCAATGGCATCTAATCCACGAATTGCAAAGATCATCTGCCTTTCAGTCATGAAAGGGAAATAATAAAACTACCATACTTATGCCCAATGCATGATACACCTTGGACCTGGATTTTAGTTATCTCTGGGACTTAGCTATGTGACTTTGACAAATTACTTACATTTTTTTTTTTAGTTAAGCAAAATACTACATGATTTATAAGCTACTATTTGAAGAGTATCTAACTCAATACCTAGCACATGACAAATGTTTCCTCTCCTTCTATAACCTTGGTTTAACCCTCAGGTTTTCAGGTCATTCTCTGGAGGGTTAAATGAAGTTTACAGACATAAGAGAGTTAAAATTTTGCTAACTGCTCCTCAGGCCTCCCAGCAGAATTAACAGGAACTTCTGAAACTGTTTTCTTCCTCAAATTCTCCACCTAGAAGTTATATGCAGTAAAGAGAAATAATGAGAACAAAAACAGGACCCCGGTAAACTGTCCCTACCTAAACCTGCTACCAACCGCCGCAGGCCAGGGACCCAAGCAGGCAAACCCACAGCCTTCGGGTGCCCCCTGGAGGCCGCTGGCAATGAACCTCATTCTGCAAGGAATGCCAGCCTTTAAAGGGTGAAAAAGGGAAATTCAGTCTCTTATACATGTCAAAGTTAAAAAAAAAATTATCTCAAATTTTCATCATCAGATACCAGCATCCATTTTGATTTTCTCATATAGAAGAGTTATCTTTCTTTCTGTGCTCATTAACTTTCTATGTCTTTAAATGTCTGACTTCTTTAGGAGAAATGATAACAAATATTGGAGCCAAGGTCATAAAAACCAACACTCTAGGGAATTGCAAATCAAAATCACAATGAAATACCACTTCAAACTCATTAGGATGGCTATTATCAAAACATAGAAAATAATAACTGTTGGTGAAGATGAGAAATTGGAACCCATGTGCACTGCTTGGTAGGAATGTAAAATGGTGCTCCTGTTATAGAAAACAGTTTGTTAGTTCTTCAAAAAATTAAAAATAGAATTACCATATGATCCAGAAATTCCACTTCTGGGTATTTATCCAAAAGAATTGAACTCAGGGACACAAACAGATACTTGTACACCTATGTTCATAGCAGCATTATTCACAACAGCCAAAAGGTGGAAGAAACCCGTGTCCATTGATGGATAAATGAATAAACACAATATGATATATAAACAACAGAACATCATTTTGCCTTACAAATGAAGGAAATTTTGACACATGGTGTAACATATATAAACCTTGAAGACATTATGCTCAGTGAAATAAGCCAGTCACAAAAAGACAAATACTATCTGATGCCACTTGTCCCATACTTAAGAGTGATCAAATTCATAGAGAAAGTAGAATGGTGCTTGCCAGGGGCAGGGGGCAGAGGTGAATGGAGAGTTTTTGTATAATGGGTACAAAATTTCAGTTTTATAAGACGAAAAAAAGTTCTGGAGATGGATGTTAGTGATGGTTGCACAACAATGTGAATGTACTTAATGCCACTGAAGTACACACTTAAAAATGGTGATAATGGCAACTTTTATGTCATGTGTTTTACCACAATTTTTTAAAATAAATTAATTTAAAAGACTTTAAAAACACAGCATATCAAGAAGAGCTATATATAATGTCCTTTTTGAAAAAGTATAGGGAGTACTTTTTAACAAAATGATGGGTTTCAAACTTTAGGGAAAATGAATATTCTTTGTTTGGGCAAGCGAGTGGACATATATGGAGTGCCAACAGCATACAGACTTTCTCTGTTTCATTTTTAAAACAGGGCCAGGACCAGCCCCTCACCTAAACTGCTGGTAGGCAATGATTGCCTCCAGCAATCCCTTCCCACCCTAAGCTTTCCTCTGTCCCGTCTTTCCATTCAGACAAGCTCACTGGAAAGATGTGAAACCCATCCACCCTTGGGGGAAATACCTCATCACAGCTTCAAGCGACACCTCCCTGGGAATGGAGAGGTGGAATTTGGCCAGCCTCAAAGCCCTCAGCTAAAGGAAAATCATACTTACATTGAAATTTGAGACTCAAGCTGGAGGGTGAGAACGAGTACTTGGGGTTTTATTTCACACGGCATTTAAATCATACTATATCACTATTTCAGTGTTGGGTGATCATGCCTTGTGTCATGGAAAATTTATTTTAATGCTGTATTAATTTTATACCCTTAGTAAAATAAGAAGAGGAACAATGTGATTTACACATTTTTTCCAAATTAGACCATATTCAGTTCATTCACCAATTACCTGCCAACTATGCACCTAAAACTGTAGCAGGCCCTAGACATTCCAAATTGATAACTCACTGTCCTCTGTCCAAAAGGAACAGAAAAGTTAGTTAAGCAAAAGGTTATGAAGAACTCTCTATATCATGTCCCCTTTTACCCTTTGCCCAAGACTGGTTTGGGTAACCCTCATAGCATTGTTGTACATGCTTTCTTTATAGTATTTATTGAATCATATTTAAATTATGTTGTGTTGATGTTTGTCTTTTCCACTATGCCATGGGCATGAGACGCTTCTAAGACATAATGTGCTAGATTTGCATGTTAGAAAGATTCTCTATGTTTTCTGGCAAGTGGAACCATGTCATTATCTATTTTTTAATTGATAGGTAAAAATTATGTATATTTATTATGTATAACATGATTTTTTATATATGTATACATTGTAGAATGGATGAATCAAGATGTTTAATATATGTATTACTTCACATATGTACCATTTTTGTGGTGAAAAAACTTAAAATCTATTAGCAATTTTCAAATATACAATATATTGTTATTAACTGGTCACCATGATAAAAAATAGATCTCTTGAATTTATTCCTCCTGCTTGGCTGAAATTCTGTGTTCTTTGATCAACACCTCTCCAATCCCTTCTCCTCCAGCCTCTGGTAATCACTATTTTACTCTCTTTCTATGAGTTAGATGTTTTTATACTCCACACAAAAGTGAGATCATGCAGTATGGCTTTCGGCAACTGTCTCATTCACTTAACATAGTATCCTCCAGGTTCATCCATGTTGTCACAAATAACAGGATTTCCTTCTTTTTGAAGGCTGAATAGTATTCTATTGTATGTACATAGCACATTTTTTTATCCATTCATTCATTGATGGACACTTAGTTTGATTCCATATTTTGGCCATTGCAAATAATACCACAGTGAACATGGGAGGGCAGATATCTCTTTGGTATACTGATCAGGGTGCCAGCATACTCAAGTTCTGGTGAAAGCCCTCTTCTGGGTTGCAAACTGCCAACTTCTCATTGTATCTTCACATGGTGGAGACCAGGGCAGAAGCAGCAACGTGACTTTTATAAGGGCACTCATCCCATTCGTGAGGGCTCCACCCATATGACCTCATTTAATCCTGATTCCCTAAAGACCTAATTACCTAAAGACCCCACCTCCTAATTACCAAAAGACCCCACCTCCTAATACCATCTCATTAGGGGGAAGGGTTTAACATATGAATTTGTGAGGGACACAAACATTCAGTCCATAATAGATGGGAAATCTATAGATTAAAAGAAATACAAAGACATAGCAACTAATCACAATTTGTGGAGCTTAATGCAAATCTTCTATCAGCCCTGGTCTTGAGTGCTATCTTGAGCAGAAACCCCTGACATTCTGGTTCAAAAAAACTCTGATAATGAGATGGATGGACTGATGGATGGATGGATGGATGGATGCATGGATGCATGGATGGATGGATGGACAAATAGAAAAACATACCATTAATGACATGAGACAAGTGGGAATTTTAATATTGATAGGATACTTGATCATATTAAGAAATTATTCTTTTTTAAGAGTGATAATGGTATCTGCATGGAAAAAACAAAATTATATTCCTATGCCTTGCCATACATAAAAAAGTTCTAGACAGATTAAATCTTTACCTAAATATAAAAAGCAAAAATTTTACATTTTTTAGCAGACAATATAGGAGAATTTTCTATCACCACGGGATAAGAAAAGATCTCTTAAAGAAGACACAGACACAAAAAGATCAAGAATCATAAGGAAAATTGATAAACTTTTCTATATTACATCTACATTTTAAAAGATACCATAAGCAAAGTGAAAAGATAAATCATAAACAGAGAAGATAACTTGAGATGCTTTTACCCAACAAAAGATTACTATACAGAATTCACAAGGAATTTCTACAAACCAATAAGGAAAAATAAACAATATAACCAAAAAAATGGCTAAATGATATGAACAGGAAGTTCATAGAGAATAACTTGAATGGCCAATAAGTATAAGAATATATGGTATATATGCCTTCATAATCAGGGAATATAAAATGACAATAATATACTATTACACATCCATCTCTTTGGCAACAAGAAATGTAAATACTGGCAGTTTTAACTGTAAACAAAGAAATGGTATAAAGTAGTGAAAACTGCAAGAGGAAATGTATATCAGTGCAACCACTTTGGAGAGCAATTTGGCAACGTTTAGTTAAGTGAAATGTGTCCAACAATTCCATTTTTAGGACTATACTCTAGAAAATCTCTTTAATTTGTACAAAGAAATATGGGTTAGAATATCAATTGGCACAGAATTTGCAATAGCATAAAATGAAAACAATCTCAGTATGACCCTATAGTCTGGATTACCTAATTTTGGTATGTTCAGATAATGAAATACTAAATGAAAATTAAGATAAATTACTGAAAAGGCAAGCTTTGACATGATTAAATTTCAAAAACACAATGCTCAGAAGAATATACACAGTGTGATGCCACTTATGTAAAATTTTAAAAAATCATAACATATATGTGTTACAAATAAAGTCCATGCATAGCAAACATATAAAAACCAAAATAGGAAGAATAAACATCAAATGTACTTATCTGCAGGGGAAAGGAAGGAGAATGGAACAGAAGGACGTACATAAGTGGCTCTCACTATATTTGTAATGTTTTATATCTTTTCAAAAAATATGAAGCAAATTTGGTAAATTAAAATTTAGCAAAGCTTGGTGGTGAGTATGTAGGTTTTCTTATAAACTGTTTTAAGATTCTTCAATGCTTGACATATTTTATAAGTTTTATATTTTTCAAGATTAAAAAAGTCAGTGTGGTGGCAGTCTGGGGACTGGGAGACAAATCAGGGGGACAAATGCACATGAGACAACTAGTGAAGAAGAGCTGAATTATTGCTGGGGCAGTCAGGATGGACTCAACACGTGGTTAAAAGCTGGTCTCCGTACACTTGGCGAGCAATTGAAGGTGAGTGCCATAAAGACAGAGAGGAGGCCGGGACAGTGTGGCTGCTCAGCAAAATGGGAATTTCTGATGAAGGAGCAGCAGAACATTTGGAGAATAATGCAACGAATTCAGTCTTGGCTGTTCTGAGTTTGAGGTGCCAATGAAGCACAGCAATGATGAGTCCTATGGGTGAGTAGAATTATGGGTTTGAAGTTCAAAGAAAAGGTCTCTGGGCTAGAGATGCAGAATTAGGAGTCATAATAAAAGTGACAGTTGAGGCCATAGAAGTTCCAGACCTTTGGTTAGATTTGTATGACATTTGGCAAAGTTCAGTGTTTGCTCAATGACAGGCAGTTCCTGATATATGAGGAACATTAAATGTAAATGTGTGTCAAAATGTAATATTTTGGGTCATCTGCTCAACCTCTTCTGTATCTCAGACCTCTTACTGGTTTGGGGAAAGACAAGAAGGATATTGCTAGGAAGAGCATCCTTAAGATCTCAGACAGAATCTCTTTCCCTGGCTCCTTCTACCCTAAGTAGACAAATGCCAGGGGGCAGCTCTGAAAGTAACTTGACTTTTAGTATCCCAGCTGGTGATAGCCAGGCTGGAATCTGGAAGCACCAGATATGGACAGGACAACATCAGGGCCAGCTGAGCTGGATTTGTAGTTTACAGGGCCAGCTTCGTGGACATGCAAGAAGTGTACATTAGAGCTCCACTCTCAGAAATGCCTGCACTTGGTTAAAAGCTCTGCTGTTGCATCTGAAATTCTTAATAATTTTTATCTTTGAACTTGTGTTTTGTACATGAAGTTCAATGAGACAATGGAGCATGCACATGAAAGAAGAGATACACAGGAACATGTCTATGGTGGCTTGCACTCATTTACACACTGTACTGGTAATTGCTATGCAGCTTTCATAGCACTCCTAACTTGTACTAGCTTTGAGTCTCGCTGCACTCCACGCATCATGGTTCCACCAGAATTCTGTGCTACTTCCACATGGACACATCTAACACTGAGTAAGTAGGGACCCTGACAGCCCTGAGAGTCCATACTTTTCATTTGAACCAGAACTTGGCTCAAACAAAGAAAGTAATGGTGTCCTAAGATACAGAAGTATCCAAAGAACCCTATGTTATCCTTTCCTATTTCCATTACTTCCCTGTATTAGCTGGAACTGACACTTAAAAACATGACATTAAAAAAGGGAAAGATAGGAAAACCCAAAGTTCCTTTTCCTTTGAGATCTTCCTTACTCATCAGTAGGTCAAAGATAGAGAGTGTTGGTAGATGTGGATGCAACAAGAAGTGAATAGAATGGTTTTTTGCATTTTAATTGTTCAGGCAAGAATGAAATATATATGCACGTATGAACCACAAAATACTAGTAATTCTGCATATGCATTAAATATGCTGATTAAAATTGGCACCGCGTGATATAAAGATGAATAGTAAAATTCATGCTAATAATTTAAATTTTAAATTTTTCTTCGCATAAAATGATAATTACCCCCATTATGTGTTACAAGTAATAAAATAATTTTATAAGAAAAAGCTTTATACATTAGCACTCTTAATGGCACTTTTTCCTGCTTGTGAACAAGGGGTCTGCATTTTCATTTTGCTCTGAGCCCCACACATATAAAGTAGCCAGCCTTGGTAACTCCCTGTTTATTCCAACTGTGGCAAAAAAGTTTTTTTCCTTATTTATTCAACCAGCCTCGAGCTTTTCATCCTTCCACAGTCACCAAGTTTCGACTTGTTACTGAGGAATTTAAAAAAGTAGAGAGAAAGCAACCAAGGGAGAGGGGCAAGCATCAGAACACAAGAATTAATGCCTGAAGGCTAAAGGAATTGACTTCTTTTAAACAAGTAGTAGGTTAAATCTATTCATTGACATTTTAGGATTATTGTAACAAGGATGTGGACACACTCCTTGATCTCATACCCACCACACACCAGAGAAGGAAGAGAAATATGGCGCTTCTGTTTCTGCGTATTGAGATGCCCCCCTTACCCCGTCTACGTCTTCCTGTCCTGCCACAGACCGGGTGGGGGGTTAACAGAGAACCAGTCCTCGCTCCCGGCCTGAAACACCAACATCCAGTGAATCAAATACTCTGTGTCCCAGTTAAACCTTTCCGGTTCTTTTCAGCGAGGGACGTTCACTCTGTTCCTGGTCCCCTCCTTGTTCGCCCTCTGCTAGGTGAGCAGGGTTCTTCTCAGGTACGCCCACCCCGTCACGCACTTTGGGGCTGAGATGAAGGGGACTTCCCAGGCAGCAAACAAGAATCCAGTCCTGGCCCCTGCAAGGCCTGTCTGGAAAGTGATTCAGTTTTTCCCTACAGCTGTAGGTCACGTCACTCTTCACCACAACTGAGACGGTTTCCCATCTCCTAAGCTCCGAGCAGCCCAAGGGCGATTACTGAATCTGTTTCATCCATTTGAAAAATGCCTAATGAGTTGGAGAAGAAACTTA
Source organism: Lemur catta (assembly GCF_020740605.2). Taxonomy (NCBI): domain Eukaryota; kingdom Metazoa; phylum Chordata; class Mammalia; order Primates; family Lemuridae; genus Lemur; species Lemur catta. The sequence goes on from NC_059135.1 coordinate 48,155,865, forward strand.
TGATCCCGCTGTCAGCCTGGTCAGGATTCCGGATCTTCCCTGGGAGCCCTACTTCAAGGCCAGAGAAAACACCTGCCTGACTCGCTGTGCTCCGAGGTGGCGCTGTGCTTGGATCCCAACTCCGCGGTTCGGCCCTGGCGTTCAGGAGCTTCGGGCTCCCAGCACCACACTACTGCCCCCTGGTGGATGGTACTGCGTAACAGCTTTTCTAGGCTGAACACTTCAGGTAGAGTATTTTTCTAAGCTCTGTTACTAATTTGATGCGTGAATCCCAGTAACTGACCACTCTAATTTATGCTCTAGGCCAGAAAATTAGGATTCTCATTTAGCTGCAGTACTTCTCATATTTATGGGGTACATGTGACATTTCCATACATGTACATAACATGTAATGATCAAACCAGGGTGTCCAGCATATTCCTCACCTCAAAGTTATCATTTCCTTGCGTTAGGAACATTTCAAACCTTCCCTTCTAGCTCTTTTGAAATGCACAATAAATTATTGTTAAGTATCGTATTATGAAACATTGGAGAGAGTGGAATTTTAGATACCAAGATTAAGGGAGTCCTCTCTGAAAAGGTGAGTGAGGCATTGCTATATCAACAAGAAGAGAGTTCCAGGCAGGGCACAGCCTTCTACTCCCACAGGCTGAAATGCTTTCGGACGGCAGGAGTGCTTGCTTGGCTTCACCACCTCCCATTTTCCCTTGACCCAGTGAAGTAAATATCCCAGCCACCTAATAAATAAAGCTTTTCCTTTTCTCTTTTTCTAATTGACTTTAATACAGGAAATTCTCTTATGAACAAAATTCTTTAAATTTTTATACAAGTGACTTCCCAAGTTAAATTAATACATTAATCTACGTGCTCCCTTTGGTACAGATGTACATGTTTATTTCATTATTTATATTCTAAAGGAAATATGCATTCTTTTGTATATAAAAGGACTTATTCTGATGCAAAAATTCTTGGCTTCATAACTGACCTTCAGAGGGAGTACACCAAACTCCTAAAATTACATATACTGTTGTATATGTGTATATATACATTTTACTGGGGGACTGTCCATAACTTCCATCAGATTCTCGAAGAAGCCATGACCCTGTAATAATATGTAATCAACTTTCTACCTATGGAATAAATTTCAGGTATGTATGGATGAGGTCAGCCCCACCAGAGCCTAATGGGCAGGAAGGGTTCCTGGTTCCTCTCCCTCACTGTAGACAGCTCCTTTGCATAGTCTGAGTCTATTTCTTCAGGGGAGAAACTACAGACTATAGTTAAATTATCTTTCTGGTCTGTAATTTTACAGCATAAATTATAAATTAATAACCTTGTTTGCCCTTGTAAATATTTCCAAGTTAATTCCACAGATACATAAAACTTACAAGTAGAGATGTCTATATATTTGTTCTAATCAACTGAAATAATATTAAATGGCAAAACACTAATTCCTTCATATTAATATATATATAATCAATATCCTAGGGGATTTTTTAAAATTCATTTGTTATATATCTTTATGGAGCTTCGAGGGAATTCTTGTTCATTTTTCTGAAAAAGAAGAAAGAATAGGCAGAACACAGAGGATTGTTAAGGCAGTGAAACTCCCCTGTATGATACTGTAATGGTGGATACATGTCATCATACATTTGTCCAAACCCTGCAGCCTTGGGGCCACATGTGGCCTTCTGGATTTTTGAGTGTCACCTTTTGACTGAATCCAAATTTTACAGAAGAAATTTTTTAATAAAGGGATTTGTTCTGTGAAGTTTGGATTCGGTTGAGGGGCCACACTTGGGGATCTGAAGGGCCACCTGTGACCCTGAGGCTGCAGGTTCCCCACCCCAGCATGGATTAGCATGTATCAATGTAAGTTCATCAATTATAACAAATGTGCCACTCTGGTGGGTAGCAGTCCCCAACCTTTTTGGCACCAGGGACCAGTTTGATGGAAGACAGTTTTTCCATGGACTAGTGCAGGAGGGATGGTTTTGAGACCATTCAAACCCATTACATTTGTTGTGCAGTCAAACCTCTCTGCTAATGATAATCTGTATTTGCAGCCGCTCCCCAGCACTAGCAATAGCGCTTCAGCTCCACCTCAGATCAGCAAGCATTATATTTTCATAAGGAGCATGCAACTTAGATCCCTCGCATGCACAGTTTACAGTAGGGTTCACGCTCCTATGAGAATCTAATGCCACCGCTGATCTGAAAGGAGGCAGAGCTCAGGCAGCGATGAGAGTGATGGAGAGCAGCTATAAATACAGATGAAGCTTCGCTGGCTTGCCCACCACTCACCTCCTGCCGTGCGCCCAGTTTTCGTGACCCTCGCGTTGCGGACTGCAGTGGTGTGGGACATTGACAATGGAGGAGGCTATGCATGTGTTTGGGAAAGGAGTATATGAGAAATTTCTGTATTTTCTGTTTAATTTTTCTGTGAACTTAAAACTGCTCTAGAAAATAAAGTCTATGTTTTAAAAAAAGACGAAAGATTTTTTTACTTCAGACAATTGCTAGGGATATACCTTTCTCAATTTAGTATAGAGAATGCATTTATGAAGGTCCAGCTAATATATTCATAGAATATGAGGCATGTAGCCACCCAAATTCATGGCTAAATTTCTGAAGTGATAGAGTAAATTGCTGACAACAGAAATGTTTGTATTGACCAAGCACTGTGGTTTGATTAAGTTTGCCCATTTATTTTATAAATTTTGTGTAAAGCCATTAGAAGAGTTTTATTACTCAAATTATGAGGCTAAGTCAGAGTGGCATTTTAAATCTATAAATTAATTAGAACTCTATTTTCAAAGCACTGAAAATATCCACTCCTTTCTTTCAATGAATATATTTCCTGTCTCTACTACAAATAAATTGTAATTCAGTTCATAATTTCTCCAGTTTGCCATCATTCATATGTATGGTATTTGGATAGATCAGCAAATATAATTATAAATTTACTTCACTATCCATTTCTGAGTACATGAGAAAAGCTTATATATGCATTTTATAGAAGAAATGAACCTCAATTCAAGCACTTTCTACATTCAATATATGGCTTAAACACATGCCCAAGCAAGGATATAGTTCTGACCTATCTTTATTCTTTATACAAATTTTTGCTGCTTTCTTTGTAACTTCAATGTAGGAGTTATCTCAGATCAGCATTTCTGCTTTCTCCTATTTTTTCTTTTTTGCTATCACTTTGTTCTTTCTACTACTTTATCATCACTTTCTTGATAACCTTTCTATAAGGCATTTATCGGTTCATCCTTGTTAGGTTTTTTCCCATCTCTAATTCTCATATGCCAGGTTTGATTGCTTTTTCTAACTTGAAACCATACTTGACTATGTCCATGTGGCTGGGGCAGGGCTGACTCCACCACCTTCACTCTTCAGCCACAACAGTAGGTCCAGAGACAGGCACAAGATCATGGCAAAATTAATCTGGAAAAAGAGAGTTCTTATTCTTCCAATGTTTTCTAGGCTGGTAGAATTTAAGATTGGAGCTGATGGAAGCTGTCTTGCCACACAGGAAGAGACTATCCAAAGATAATCCCATTTCAGAAGAGAACAGAGCAAAGAGAGCAAGAGAGGCAGATTCTAAACATATTTTTGAACCTGTAGATCCAGTTGTGCTTGATCAATCCCTTGACTTTTCATTTATATGAAACCAATTAATTTGCTTAGACCAGTTTGAATCATGTCTTATATTAAATGAGCTCTAATACCTTATTTGTTTTAAAATATTTTATTTACATTCAATAAAAGCCAAGCTACTCCTATCAAAATCCTAAATATGCACCCATAGAACAACATTGCATTAATTGAGATACATTAGAATACTAGAAATGGAAACCAATTTTAGTCCTGTCCAACTAAATTAAAAGGGGTATTGATTTGCTCATCTCTGTAAAATTTCAGAGTGAACAAGGCTCAGGCATGGCTGAGTACCAGAATTTACACTAATTTTACCACACTCTAGTTCTTCATTAATCCCTCATTTTAGATTCACATCCATTCTCTCAGCTTCACAGATTTTCTCCATGTGAAGAGAGTTTGACCACTGGCAGCTCCAGAATTACATACAGATCAAGTTTCTATGCTTTTTAGAAGAAAGGTTATGCTTCCTCCAGTTCTAAGTACTCTAATTATCCCTTCATTTTTACACCTAAAAAAATCACATGGCAAACATATAAAGTCTGTGACTGACTAGCCTGGGTTACATGTCCACCTCTGTGATCAGGAGGAAGCCTCTTGTCATTGGAGATCTCAGTAGTGCCCCATGAAATTGGGGCAGGTGGAAGAGGTGGGGAAGCAGTTTCCCAAGAGGAAAAGACACTAAGTTGACCACTCATGTTTATCTCTCGTCCCTCTGAAGACCCCACTAAAATGAGGGAATAAACTGATAAAAAAAATTATGAGATTGGAAGAAGTAATATTGGTGGATGAGAGAGTGCAACACAATTTTGGAAGGCAAAAAACAAATAGAGGAACAGAACCAATTATCTGATCAGAAGACGTCAAAGCCTAAAGAGTGGGCAGACAGTGACAATATCTGGAAGGACTTGAAATCACCTGGCCTGACTAAGGGTAAGTCTAAGGTGAGGAGCAGTAAAAGAAGATATGGGTTAAAGTCATTGTATGGAGTGGTCAACTCCTCCTGACTGCTCACAAACAGAATTCCAGAAACCTTGTTTTCCATATAGCAGGAACCTCCAATAATGCTCAGTCAGAAGATGGAAGTTTCCCTCTCTGCAGAATTTGAATGAGAAACATGAAGGTATCACAGCCAGACCGGCAGAGGCAGGGGTAGGATATGGGGTTGGTAACAGAGAATTAAGTTACAGGCTATGTGTAGCTCCCCCAAAACCCCATCCCCTTTAGATCTTTGTGCAGAATGCTGACAAGTTGAATCTCTGGTCCCGAGAGGGAGATGGGAGGTTTCTATAAAAAATGTATGTATGTGTATATATATATACACACACAGTGTGTATATATATATATAAATTATATATAGTATATGTAATTATATAAGTAAAACAGTGTTCAGAGAACAAAAAAGAACTTTAAAAAAGAAAATAAAACCTGTACTTAGAACCATCAAAGAGATAAGAAAATAATGCATGCATAAACCAAGAAAAATGTATATAAAAAGCAACAAAGATAAAGGTTATTAGAAATTAATAATGTTATTGTAAAAATGAGAAATTCAATGAAAGAGTTGGAAGAGTCATGGAAAACTCTCAGAAAGTAAAACAAAGAAATAAAAAAGTAGAGGCTATTAAAAAAAAAGATAAAGCACAGCAGTTCAAGCTAGGAAGCCCTATGTCCAACCAAGATGAATTATAGAAAAAGAGAACAGAGGAAATGTTAGAAAAGAAATTGTTAAAGAAATAATATGATAATATTCCCTACAACAGAAGCATATGAATCTCCAGATTGTAAGGCGCCACTAAGTAATACATACTTAGTCATGAATTTAAGAATAGAAGTGCAAAACTTATATTCTGAAAACTACAAAATATTACTGAAAGAAATTAAAGAAGATATAACTGATTGGAAAAAACTTAAGATGGCAATTCTCCCCAAATTAGTCTACAGATTCAACATCATCCTTGTCAGATTTTGGGATGACTTCTTTGTACAAGTTGACAAGCTGAATCTAAAATTCATACTGAATTTCAAGGAACCCAGAAGGGCCAAACTAATCTTAAAATAGAATAACAAAGTAGGAGGAGTCATACTTCCCGATTGCAAAGCTTACTACAAAGCAGCAGTAATCAAAACAGAGTGACACTAGCATTAGGATAGACATACAAATCAATGGAATAGAATTGCAAATCCATAAATAAACCTCTGTGTCTGTGGTCAACTGATTTTTGACAATGGTGCCAAGAGTATTCAGTGGGAAAGAAGAGTCTCCTCAACAAATGGTGCCAGTACCACTCAATAACTACATGCAAAAGAATGAAATTAGACCCTTACTTCACATCATTAAAACAAAAAAACTCAAAATGGATCAAAGAATTAACTCTTTGAGGTAAACATAAGCATAAATTTTCATGACCTCATATTTAATTATGATTTCTTATATATGACACCAAAATCACAAAGAGAAAAAAGATAAATTTTAATTCCTAAAAATCAAAAACTTTTGTGCATCAAAGGACAATATTAGGAAAGTGAGAAGACAATCTACAGAATTGGAGAAAATATTTGCAAACCATATATCTAACAAGGGTATAATACCAATTAAAAAACTCTTACAACTCAACAAGAAAAAGAAATAAAGAGTAGGCAAAGGACATGAATATATATATCCTCAAAGAAGATAGTTAAATGGCCACAAGCACATAAAAAGATGCTCAACATCATTAATCATTAGAAAAATGCAAATCAAAACCTCAATGAGATACTACTTCACATCCGTTAGGATTTCTATAATAATAATTTTAAAACAATGGAAACTAACAAGCATTGGTGAGGATATGGTGAAGTTGGAATCCTTGTACTTTGCTGGTGAGACTGTCAATGGTATAGCTGCTCTGGAATATAGTTTGACAGTTCCTCAATAAATTAAACATGGAATTACCATAGGACCCAGCAATTAAACTCCTAAATTTACACACACAGTATTTAAAAGCAGATATTCAAACAAAAACATATAGATGGATGTTCATAAGGGCACTATTCACAGCAGCCAAAAGGTGAAAACAATCCAAATGCCCATTACCAGGTGAGTGGATAAATAAAATATTGTATTAAAATATTTATTCAATGGGGTATTATTTTGCCCTAAAAAGGAACGAAGGAAGAACTTGAAAACATTATGGTAAGTAAAGGAGCCAGTCACAAAATACCATTTTTATATGAAATGTCCAAAATTGGCAGAAATAAAGGGATATAAAGTATATTAGTGATTCATTAGGGATGAGGAGGACAGAGGATAAGGGTATGGGGTTCTTTGTGGAGATAAAAATGTTACAAATTTGACAATGGTGATGCCTGCATGTCGCTGTGAATATACTTAAAAATCATTGAATTGCATTCTTTAAAAGAGAAAATTGTAGGGTATATTAATTATATCTCAATAAAGCTGTTTAAACTGTTTTAAAAAGAAAAAAAGGGGGCACCAAGTGCTGAGCGCATTGACTAGGGGATGACTCACATCCGGGCACAACAGGAATAGAGAAGGAACTAAAGTTTCTAGATGAAAACATTAGGTCACCTAAAAAAGATAGCATACTGAGAATGGCATTGACTCATCAAGAGATAGCTGTGTAAGTTGGCAGACAATAAAAAACACTTAGGGGTGGGGAATCTGCAGCCTTAATGCCAATTGTGACCTTCTAGGTCCTTAAGTGTGGCCTTTTGACTGAATCCAAATTTTACAGAACAAATCCTGTTATTAAGAGGGGTGCAGCAGAGAAGGATGAAGCTTTTCTTGCCTCTTTTGGTGCCTAAAAGAACAATCTTGAAATCAGAAGGCCACAGTTTCCCCACCCCCAGACGGCTGGGCAGCCCACATTGGAGTGAGGGAACAGGGATACCTCACCTGGATGTCTTCAGGGAAAAGCTGTTCAGAACAATGGATATTACGGAGCATTTTGGTTGGCGGCAGTGTGGGGAGAGTACACAGATAGCAAGTGCTTCATGTAAAAAATTTCGACAATCTAAAAAACTGCTTATAAAAGGAGGGAAATGCATTACAGAAATATATGCTTCACCTCTAGAGTAAATAGTATTTACATGGTTATAATGATTTTACACTAAGTTGATTTCATTAAATATAGTGACATATAATAGGACATGGGTAGGAAGAGGGGTAAGGTGGTATAAGAGAGCTGGATGCCTAAAATTAATAATTTGAGAAAATAGGCATATAAGTTTACCACTTAGAAATATAGACTTGAGAATAGAAGAAACCACTAAAAAAGGCAAAAAATTGTCTTTGGGTAGAAAGACATGAAGGTCAGAGACTTACTTTTCATTTTAAGTTTACTGGTACTTTTTGATTTTTCAATCATATGCATATATTATTGACTTTTTATTTCATAAGGAAATATTTCAAATATAACAAAATTGAAAAACAAAGTGATATATGAATCTTTTGATACCTATTTCACTAACCGGAGCTTTATGTCAGAGCTCTAAAGACAAGCAGTGTTGCCGGACTCCTTTAGTTTATGTCTATACAGACAACATTCTAAATATTTAGGAACAAAATGCCCTTGTGGATGCCAGCAGTGTAATTTAATTGAGCATATAGCTAAAGTCTCACTTAATTTCACCAGGTCCTTTACTGTGCTTCTCTGACAGGATTCTAATTTAAGATATGTATGACTGCTGGATCTGTCAGCAAAAAGCATTTGCCCCCCCCCCCCATAGTTAAGAGGTTTCTGAAAATTTGTTAGCTCTCTTGAAATTTTATGGATTTTTAGACACATAAATCCTAAGTTTAAGAAATTGTCAAAGTAATCCCCAATAGACCAGGAATTCAGGCCAGAAAAGCTATAAATTGCTCAGACAGAAAAAGCTGTAAATCTTTTAGGTTTCTTTGGAGGGTCCGAAGAGAGATGATGTGTTTAAGCCTACGAATTACATGGCAAGAGTGGATTTGCTTGGCAAATTCTTGCCATGATGCTACCCTCCTAGGGAGAGCTAGTCCACACATGCTACATTACCTCCCGGGAAAACACAAAAATTAATGATTCCATTACCCTGACCCCTTCGCCTCCCGAGCCCCAGAAGCCTTGGTCAAAATACACAGTTATCCTCTGGGTAGAATGGCCAGACCAAAAGGATTTGGCCTAAAAGTTTTAAAATCAAAACTTTTCATCTTTTTATCTCCAACTCTTTAGCTCTTTCTAGCTATCCCAACCCAGTTGCTCTCAAAAAGGAACTTTTCTTTAATCTAGCACCGATTTTATTTGATTTTTTAAATCTATATGATTGACTGAGTTTTTCCCATTCAACTTCATTGACTCCTTATTTGATTAAGGCAAGTAAAGTAGCTGATTGATTTGATTGTCTGCTTACTTGAGCCTTGTTGACTTTCTGTCTACGTGTTCTATCAATTATTGAGAGAAAAGTATTCAAATCTCTGAATGAAATTGTAGGTTTGTCCATTTCTTCTTGTAGTTCTCTCAGTTTTCACTTCATACATTTTGACGCTCCATTGTTAGATGCGTGTACCGATCAGTACTCTGCTGAGTACTGAAGGGGAATATCAGGTCTCTGGGATTTCCTTTCTGTGCAGCACTCTCCTCTCCAGTACGCTGACTTAGGAACTCTAGATGCCTTGGTCTTCCCAGACTCTCAGATCCATTTTATCAATTTAGGGAGTTTGCCAGATTTTGCCCAGTTTCCCTCACCCTGTGCCACAGCCTAAAAACTCTGTTTGGGCAGTAAAACTGGTGCATAGAGCTGAACTCTTTTGTTTCCTGTCTTAGCAATTACTGGCTTTCAATGCCTGATGTCCTGCATCTTGAAAACTAAACATTGTTTATATATATATTTATATATATAATTTATATATATAAATTATATATAATTTTATATATTATATAATGTATATAATTTATATATATTATATATATATACTGTCTGGTTTTCTTTCTTTTGCCCTTTCTTTCTTTTTGTTTGTTTCTGGCAGAGAAATCTGGCAATTCTTTCTTGTCTTTCTGTGGTTTAAATGTCTTCAGGAGTTCTCATCAGAGGGAGGTAAGGAGCATGCAAGAAGGAAGGACTAAGACTGGGAGAATTCTGAGGCAATCTACCTGTTCTACATAAAAGAAAATGGTACATGCACCCTTGTGTCTATTAAATCATCACCTTCTGGGACTATTTTATCAAGTTATATTAGGTTAATGGGTAATATAATCTGGGTTTGAGTTACAGACAAGACCCATATGACTTTGAACTCTTTACTCATTTATTCATTCAACAATGAAAATTCACTCTGTAAATATTCATTGATCACCAATTATAAGATAGGCACTACTCAAGGTACTGGGGATAAGGCAAAAAATAAGATAGATTCTTTGTCCTCATGCTAGTGAACATTTAAAAAGGAGTCACACAGAAAATAAGCAAATTAAGAAACAAATAAATAAGATCACTTCAAATAGCTTTAGTATCAGGGAGAAAACAAAACAGTGCAATGATATAGAAAGTGACTAGTTGTAGAGAAGAGAGGATGTTCTACTTTACCTGGCTCCTGAGGGAAGTTCTCTCTGAAGAGCTGGCATTTGAGTTTGGAATTGAATAAAGCAAAGAAGAAATGGTGTGACAGTATGGGATGGCACCAGGATGTGGGGGAGACATTCCAAGCAAAGGAAATAGCAAATGCAAAAGCCTCAAAAAGGGCTAGAGCTTTGTGTAATTGCGAGATATAGAAACTGTCAGTGTGGTTGAAGACTGGAGAGAGAGGAAGAGTGGTATGAGATGAGTCCCCTAGCAGGGACTTGATCATGTAGGCCTTGTTGGCCATGGCAAGGCACTTAGAATTTCAGCAGGAATTTCAATGAGAAGCCAGCAGAGTTTTGTACAATGAAATGGTATAATCAGACTTACACTTTAAAAAGATAACTCTGGCTGCTGTGTGGAGTAGGCGGGGTCTAAGTGAGACATGATAGAAGTTTAGGCAGTATTTTAGCAGTGGAATTGATAAGAAGTGATTGTGCTGGAATATATTTTGTAGATAGAGCTGACAGTGCTTGATAAAGGATGGGTTGTGGGGTATGAGAGAAAGCAAGGAATGAAAAACGTCTGTAGCCTGAGATACCGGCATGGTGGATGTAGCATTTTCTGAAAGGGGGAAATCTGGGGAATGAGCAGACTTTTGAAGTTGTCTGATGCCTGAGTGCATATGTCAGTCTGGCAGTCAGATACACAAATCTGGAGCTGAGGAGAGAGGCCGGGCTGGAGATAGAGTTTTGGGATTAACTAACTAGCACAGTACGATCTCACCTAGTGGGAGACTAAAGAAAGAGAAGAGAACTTAGGACAAGACCTAAGTCATTCAACTTTAGAAATCAAGTAGAGAAGAGGCCAGGCTAGCAAAGGATATTCAGAAATAGCAGCAGTTGAAATAGAAAAAAAACATGAGAACAAAGTGTTTCCAGAAAAAAGGAGTGTTTGATCCATGATAAAAGCTGCTGAGAGGTCAAATACAATAAGATCAGAGAACTAACCATTGGTAAACATAAAGTCACTGTGGAAAAGGCACTCTTTCCAGCTTAGCCCAAACACGACCTGAAAAGCCTTTATAACAACAACACATCAGGCAGTTACTACTAATTGCTTGGAGCTTTTAAAGAACCACTGGACTTGGTAAGATGGAAGTCATTTGCAATCTTGATATGAGCTCCTCATTGAAGTGGTGGGGAATCAATCCAAGGAGATAGAATGGAATGGTGAGAAAGCAGAAACAGTAAGTTCAGGAATCCTATGCTTATAGTTTCTGTCTTCCTATACATGAGGAAGCAGACGTGTACATTTTGTGTTGTCAACAAATTAAATGTCCTCAAGAAAGTCCGAGTAGGCCTTTGTCAACCAGGATCTCTCTCATGATACTCTGTGCAACTTCTTCAATATGTATTATACTAGAGAAGAGTCTCATTTAGAATATAGACATATAGGGTTGGGGAATTGAGTTGAATCATTTTGTACTTCTGAACGCTCTTTATTCAAGGTGCTAGAGTATTTTTTTCCAAAGGAAATTGTTTTGTTATTTTATATTTTATTATGTAATATTAAATGCATTCAAAAGTATATATATTTATATGTTATGAAGAATAATAAGTTATGAAGTAAATAAGCATTTGTGAACCCTCTCCCTAAGAGGTATATAATTATTAATATTATTGCATCTAACTGTGGGATCTTTCCCTCTGTCATCCCCCTAATTCAACCTCTTCCCAAAGGTAACCACTATCCTTGACTAAAAAAAAGTTTTATAATGTATGTGTATGTCCCTAAACATCATATTGTTTCATTATTAGTCAATCTTTGTGGCATATGTGAGTGTTACAAGCCTTTTTTCTGCATAGAAATAGAAACTTAGGTGATTCTATATGATTTACCCAAGGCCAAGAAACCACCTGAAACCAGAGCCAGATGCAGTTACTCCTTCTTGGTTCAGTTCCTAAGTCATGCTAATATTCACAAGAGCTAATACTGAAACATAAAGTCACTGTGGAAAAGGCAATATTTCCCGCTTAGTCCAAATATAACCTCAAAAGTCTTTATAATAGCAACACATCACACACTTACTAACAACTGCTTGGAGCTTTTAGAGATTCGAACTGGATTTGATCAGAAAACCCTGCTGATTGAATAACATGGAATACAGTTGTTAATCCCAGTGCTTTTTCCCAAGAATGAAAAGACTTCCCTCTCATTTTAATGTTGAAAATGCTTTTTAGTAATTCACGCAATTTGATGTTGACAAACTTGTATTGAGAGACACCCAGAAGTGATTTATTTCTTCAATTTGAAAATCAACAGCAACATTTCACCTATGTTTTTGTACCAAGAATTTATGCACCAGGAGTATTTTTGTTAATGAAAGCACTATTTTTATATTATGTAATAACAGAATCAAAGAATTTCAGTATTAAAGATGCAAATGTATTATCTCTGATAGTATCTTCTCTTCATAGATGTGGTTACCTGACTCCAGTTGGTAATACAGTTAGAGTAGTCTTCCCCACACCCAGTATTTTTTGACCAATCTGTCCTTAGTCAGAGATTTAGGAATTCATGCAATAGCTCAGCTCACACATTCATCTTGACTTCTTCTATTTTGTCTATCAAATATGGTATTGGGTTTATACATTATTCCTGAAATTAAGCTCCCACTTTATACCCCAAGAATAATGTGTACAGCCCTATCTTGCATAGGGACTCATCTAATTCTTCTGATAATAGTACCCCACTTTTCTATAAATAACCCATATGCCTCAGGTATAGCACATAACTAGTCCTGACCAATGAAAGAAACTCTTGCCCCAAGCCAGAGTGATTAGTTCTAAAATGGCCATGTGATCCAAGACTGGCCAATCGTATCTAACATAAGAACTTTTCTACAAGTGCTATCAGAAAAGAAATCTTTCTTTGGGGATGTCTAAACTCATAAGATATATGTCTTAAAGTAGTTAACTGCATGGATGTAAGTCTTATCGTGTCAACAGCAATCTTGCCTACCATTTGAGAGAACATGTCCAAGAAATAGCATAATATCATTGGGCCAGGTGTGGTGGCTCACACCTGTAATCCCAGCACTTTGGGAGACTGAGGCAGGAGGATCTCTTGAGGCCAAGAGTTCCAGACCAGCCTGAGCAAGAGCAAGCCCCCGTCTCTACAAAATATACAAAATGTAGCCAGGCACGGTGGCACATGCCTATGGTCCCAGCTACACAGGAGGCTGAGACAGGAGGATCACGTGATCCCCAGAGTTTGAGGTTGCTGTGAGCTATGATGATGCCACTGCACTCTAGCCTGGGTAACAGAGAGAGGCCCTGTCTCAAACAAAAAACCTCCTCCCACTCCAAAACATCTACACCTGAAAACACTTCTGTTCCCTGGATTTTTTAGCTAAATAAGCTAAAACGATATTTTCCCTTAACTAGTTTGAGTAGAATTTCTATGCTTTTCTAAACTTACACATGAGAATGGGATATGACAGGAAACAGACCTTAAAACGAGGAGTAGGCTGAGTCTAGGCAGAATGTTACATCGTCATGGAACAGTTAATTAAACTGTGTGTGTTGTATTTAGGGACACAAATCACAGGCTTACCCAGGCTACAGCTTTTGTAACTTAGTAAAAATTTATTCAGGGACTTCTGCTTCCGACCAATATAGAATAACAGAGACTAGAATTGCTCTCCTGCCACAAACAACTAAAAAATACGAAAAAAAAGAAACAACAGTTATCAGACATTGGATAGCAGGTATCACAGGGCAGTGATTACTGAAAAACAAAACCCATGAGGTGAGCTCTTGGAGTGCTGGAACTTACTTACTGCCTGGAGGAAGTCTCTAGGATGCAGTGCTGAGAGGAGGAGCCCAGGCAGAACCCTGAATTGGAAAGGCAGAACTGGGGGTTTGCAGAGGCCAAGGCAAACGGAGTTTGGGCAAAGAACCAAAGAAGAGAGAGCTCTACGTAAAGAGAGTTCTGGAGATCGTCAGAGGTCCTCCCCACCCTCACCAGATTTTCACCTGAGTCCTGATTATTGCATGGAACCAAGGCCATGGAAAGAACCACCTGAAAGGGGCAGGTAGAGCAATCACCGGAGCTCACACAGGCCAGGAATAGTTGCTGTTTCCTTTAGTCAGAGCAGAAAAATGGCCTAATACATGGGGCATCAGGTGGAGCAGTCAGGAGGGTATTGACATGCAAATGAGCAAAATTAGCCCTAGGCTAAAGGCTAATCTGCTGCCACCTAACAAAATCTGAAACACAAGTCTCAAAACTATTAAACTGTTACAAAGTAATTTAACTGTGTCCTACAATAAAGCTCAAGCATATCTTTTCTTAAACAGGTGACTATCCAGTGGCCAAGAGAAAAGTAAATTTTCAGTGTCTGGCACACAATCAAAAATTATCAGGTATTCAAGGAAGCAGAAAAATAAGACCCTTAATAAGTAGAAAAAGCAATCAAAATAGAAACAGATGGTAGAACTAGTAAACACAAACATTCAAATAATTATTATAACTTATTCCATATGTTCACAAATGTAGAGGAAAACATGAGCATGGTAAGGAGAGACATGAATAATATAAAAATGATCCAAATTGGTCATCCAGATATGAACAATACAATGTCAGAGATTAAAAATACACTGAAAGAAACTGCAACCCAAAGATACCTGACAAAACAGTGCGTTTGGTTTGAATCAAATTCTGCTGTGACTGGCTAGGTGACCCATTAGACTCCGTTTCCTTACTTGTAAAGTGGGGATAGAAATAGTACCCATCATAATAGGGGGTTATGAGAATTAAATGAGCTAACAAGTGCAACTCAGAACAGTCCTTGGCACATAAAAAGACCTCATTAATATTAGCTAATAATAATAATATATCTTGTTTATACATTTCACCCGGTTACTCTGCTGTGCTCCAACTCTCTTGACTTCCTGGCTGCTAACTGCCTGCTTAGAACAACTAATTACCTATCACCATTCTCTGCAATACTTCCAGCTTGACTGAACTTCCTTTTGCCATCTTCAGCTGACTATGATAATGCTTATCCCTCCCAAGGACCAGCCTAGTTTCTGCTTCTTTCCCCACTTGGTTTAGTCTGTCCTGCTGTTTATCAAATTCACTATTCACTCTCTGACCACAGGGAGCCTTGAAAGTCATCCAGTTCAATCACTAAAACTCCAACTGTGATAGATATTCTAAAGAGTTTATTTTATTTTTCTAGGTTAGAAGTTTATTTCCAACAGTTTCAGATAACACATACAAACCAATTTTGTAAAGTTTCTGTTACTGAGATAATGAGTTTGACTAAATCCTATAGTGTAAACTATTATATTTTAGTTTATATTCTATAATATACACAGCATATTGCATACCATAATAATACATAAAATAGTTGTATATTATATAATGTAATATTGTATAGTTATTTATAAATGCAATTTCTGCAAATGAAAAGTAATGAGTTAATTGCTATAGGTTTTTTTGGTTGTTTTCTTTTTCAGCAATTTATGTTTGCAGGAAAGTTTTTGTATGCTATCTCATTTCATTCTCACCACAACTCAATTTTGGGTATATACTATCAATATCCCTATTTTACAGATAAGAAAATTGAGTTTCAGAAAGAGTAAGTGACATTGAAATCACATATTCAGGAAGTTGGTGATCCTGGATTCCAATCATTGTCCTTCTGAGTTAAAAATCTAAGTTCTAACCACTCTGTTCTACTGGACAAAAATGAGATCAATGCCTTGAATAGATCTAGCACTTTTTATTCTATTACGAGTAGTATGTTACTAAAGCACAAAACAGGAAAATCCATAGCATCAAGGTTGAGAGGGCTCTGAAGTCTACAGATAGAAGTAAATCCTGAAGGGAGAGGACAACCGTACTATACTCTACCTCCATGAAGTCAGAAAAGTATACTGTCTAACTGTAGTTAGGAGCCAATTTTCCTTCCACTTTTTCATAGCTTCTCCTTGCTCACTCTTCAAACCATCCTAATCTGCTTTCCTACTGTGACTTATTTCCGGTAATGTATAGTCTGGTAACAGCATCCTCACACCTGGTGGGCTATGTAGCTACACATGCTGGGAATGGTGAGGACTGTGAGAAACTGTGGAGCTACAAGACAAGCCATCGTCACTTCCAAATGAAGACGTGAGCTCTGCTGATGGGGGGAACTGGCCGAAGGCAATGGCGTGGAAACCACAGGAGCACCCTCACGTGCACAAGCAAACTCAGTGAGGAGCCGACTGGTGGAGCATTTTGATGAAAAATAACATCAAATTCGTTTCTTCTGTTTGTTGAATTGTGTGCCTTTAATCATAAAATACACATTCATTAATTTATCCTGTAAACACGTATTCATTATCTGGTCAGGCACCAGGCTTGGTATAGGGAGTACCAAAAAAAAAAAATTCCCAGATCTCAAAGTCTGGTAGAAAAATCAAATACGTAAAATTTCAATGCCCACCAGCCAAACACCACCAGGAATATAACTGCACTAAAAGTTAGATTTATTATTTACTGCAGGAAGGGAAACCCCAGGCCATAGGGATAAAAGGGGAGTCTCAGAGTGTAAGAGCAGGGACTTGTTATAGTCTTTGAGTTTGGGATTGTGTTAGGTAATTTTGGGGAAGGTTGTGGGAAATAGGGATTTTCTCTAAATCACTTGCTGTCAGAAAGTGGGAGGAATTCTATGACTGAATATCTTAATAACTTTTATGTAGGTGGAGGGAAGAATGGAATGGGTTTAAATCTGTAATTTGTAAAGCAGCAGGAGCCAGTCACAGTAACTGGGAAAGGGGTATGTGTGGCCATTTTTGTGGTTAGCACAGCATCCTTGTTTTTGTGCTTGGACGTGATTACTGTGGGTTCTTATTTTTGTTTTGATCCTTTAAGTGGTTTACACACATAGCAACATCATATGATTTTGTTATTCTGTGAAAATGTTATGTTCAACAGGATGACACCATGGCTTCGCTGGGAGCTAGAATTGCCTTTTCTTCCTCAGTAGTGTGCAACCTTGATTAAGTGCTAAGTTGCAAGAATACACACATGTTTGGAAGACTGGTAAATGCTGCTCCTGAATAGGTGTTCTTCAGAAAGGGGGTTCATGTGAATGGTATATTAAAGAATACAGAATACACAGAATTTATTGGGTGAAGATGTCAAAGGTCATTTCCAAACCAAAGCAAAGTGTGCAAGCACACCCAGCATGATAGGGAAACTTGAGCAGAGCAGTGCTGCTAGAATGACTGAAGGAGTAGAGCTGGGGAAATTGAGCTGAGTTAGCAGGCCACGGTCAAGTCATGAAGGAGTTTGGATTTCATTCAGCTGGTCATATGGATCCATCAAAAATGATCTGAATCAGAAAATAACATAATCAAATCTACATTTTAGAAAGCTGACTTTGGCAGGAATATGGAGAAAAAAAACTAGTCTGAGGAGGTAAAAAAAAGATAGGGACCAGTTAGAAAATTATTAATACTTTAGATGAGAGATGATTAGTGTTTAAACTGCATCAGTGGCAGTGGGGTTGGAGGACATAGGGGACACAGAGGCAGCTCTAGTATACAATTGACCAGACTGGGGATTACATCCTCTGCTAAAATGTAAGCAGCATGAGGGGAAAAATTAGGTGCATTTGCTCACCACGGTACCCCTAACAACTAATACAGTGTCTAGCATATGGCAGTTGCTCAATGGATATTTACTAAATTAATAAGTGAATTGTGGGGTATGGATTGGGGAAAAAGATGCCAAGGAAGGAGAAGTAGTGATATTTCCAGGTCATGGTGCTGGGTGAATGGTGATTTAATAAACTGAGATAAAGGAGCATACGTGTGAAGGAAGAAAATAGTTTGATTTTAGACAAACCCACAAAGCAAAATAGACATTGTTGGCTTATATATCTAAAATTTTTCAAGGATTGTATTTAAAATGATAATAATCTGAAGTGTGTTGATTAACCAAATAAGAACTCAGAGTCCGAAAAGTATTACCTTACATTAAAAGAGGTTAGTAAGTTCCTTCCATGCTGAAAACTATTCTGCAATTGATAAAAGGCCTAGATTTATTAATTATATTTGGTGACTAAGGAGACAGAGCTGAAAACTGAAGTTCTGGAAAATATAATTGGCATATGAGCTAAAAAAATTTTCTTATCTTTACCACACATTTTTTCAGTTTTACTGAGGTATAACTGACATACAATAAACTGTATATATTTAAAACATAATTTAATGGGTTTTGGCACATTTACACACCTCTGAAATTGTCACCACAATCACGGTAATGAATATATCCATCATCTCCAAACGTTTCCTTATGCCCCTTGAAATCCTTCTCCCCACCGCCCCTTTGTCTCTCTGCCTCCCTAACCCTGGTCCCAAGCAACCACTGATCTGCATTCTCTATATATAGCTTAATGTGCAGTTATACAATTTTATATAAACAAAACCCTACTGAATGTCCCCTTTTGTGTCTGGCTTCTTTCACTTAGTAGAATTATTTTGAGATTCATTCATGTTATTGCATGTATCAAAACTTCATTCCTTTTTATTGCTGAGTAATAATACATTGTATAGACATACAAATAATTTCTTTATGGATTCTCCTGTTGATGGACATTTTGGTTGTATGGTGGTTTTAAAATATGTCCACAAGTTCTTTGATACTGCTCCCTTCAAGAGGTGAAGGCTATTTTCCTCTCCTTTCCAGTATGGACTGGGCTTAGCAACTCTTTTCTGATGAATAGAATAAACAAACTCCTGAAATAGCAACTCCTGAAGCTAGGACATAAAAATATTTTGGACTTCCTCCTTGTTCTTTTTTGGATCACCCACTCTGGGGAATGCTGGCTGTCATGCTGCAAGGAAACTCAAGCAGCCCAATGGAGAAGCCCATGTAACGAGAAACTGAGGTCTCCTGTCAGCAGTCATGTGCGTGAACCAGTTTGGAAGCAGATCCTCCAACTTCAGTCCAAATATCAGATGACCACAGCCCCCTGACAGCTTGACTGCAGCCTCGTGGGAGACCAAGAGCCAGAACCACCCAGCTATGCTTCTCCCAAATTCCTGATCCATGGAACTTGTGAGATAAATTTTGAGTTAATGTGTTACACAGCAATAGAAAACTATTATAGGTGATTTCAAGTTTTGGGTTATTACAAATAGGACTGATAGGAACATCTGTATACAAGTCTTTGTATGGATATGTGCTTTCATTTCTTTTGGTTTATTACATATTTTGACTCAATTTTTATTTTGTCTTACATTGTTTTCCATTCAAGTGTCAAGTTGACCCAACAAGGTTATAAACTCCAGGTACTTACTTAACATTCCACACAATGCTGAGCCCCACACTAATTGACTAGTATATGATCAATATGTTGAATTGAGATAAATTGAGGACAATAAGTAGTCAAATGACTTTCGGTAGGCACCTAAGAGAGGGAAAGGTGATTCGGTGTTGCTGGGGGACACACTGGCTGACTTCCCCTGTCACTATCCTCTGAAAAACGAATTGATTTGCTTTGGGCTCAGGACTGCAATGTAGTTTGGAGTTCATAAAGAAAGTTTTACCCTCAGGATGATGTGAGTTCAAATGTGAACACCGTACGTGAATGAGAAGAATTAATCCAACTCCATCCCAGTGAAAATCCTTAACATGCTTCCCAAAATAGAAACAAAATGTACTTGATCACATTTCCAGACCATGCCCTCTTTCTTTCAGTGGCTTTTCAACCAGTTGAAGCTGTACTTAGGGGAACTGACTATAACATTGAGAATTTGAGTACGATTTCTCTTTCAGTTCTGAGATCTGGTTGGAGCGAGCAGGTGGACATTATACAGGAAGGCCTTTTTCAGTGAGTTTTGACTGGTTCAGTCCCTTTATCCTGGCATGGAGGACACTGAGCTTTTTTGAAGGGGTAGAACTACTCAAAAAAATGTTCTGAGCAAAGGGGGTGCTACCAAACTTACCCACAATGTATTGAATTTATGTTAACATAATTACATCTATTAGCAGGAGAGACATCACTCCATAGCAGTTCTTGAGAGCTAGTAATAACATGGACGTTTCTAAAATATTAATGAGATTCTCTGTTTTGCATTTTCTTACACTAATCTTGCCTCCATTCTCCTGATAAATTTGCCTAGGGGAGATTTAGAATTGTTAACATAGGAATGCAAAGAGGAAAAAATAGTGTTAATATTCAGCTTTTGATATACAAAATGCAGCAACTTTTTTGGAGAAAAAGAGCAGAAACATTTTCTAGACTCCCTTATCTCCTCCTTTAAAAAGCTAAAATCAGTAATCTTATTTATAATGGTTTGGTATAAGGGAGATCCCCTCAACACAGGAAGACTGAGAAAACAAACCCACTCTCAGCCTGTTAGATTAGGAAGTGAAGACGATAGTGGAAGGCAGCAGAAGCAGTGGGGAGGGCAACATCAAGGCTGCCTCTCACGCCAGACCTTAAAACACAAGGGCTTTAGAAACATCCTGATCGGCAGCCATCCCCAACCTTTTTAGCATGAGGGATCGGTTTCATGGAAGACAATTATTCCATGGACCAGGGTGGGTGGGGGTATGGTTTCAGCATGATTTGAGCACATTACATTTATTGTGCAGTCAAACCTCTCTGCTAATAATAATCTGTATTTGCAGCCACTCCCCAGCACTAGCATCACCACCTCAGATCCACCTCAGATCATCAGGCATTAGATTCTCATAAGCAGCACGCCACCTAAACCTCTCCAATAGGCAGTTTACAGCAGAGTTCGTGCTCCTCTGAGAATCTAATGCCTCTGCTGATTGACAGAAAGCAGAGCTCAAGCAGTGACACAAGTGGTGGGTAGTGGCTCTAAATATAGATGAAGCTTCCCTGGCTTGCTCTGCGGCCAGCACAGATCCGTATTGGTCTGCGGCCTGGGGTTTGGGGACTGCAGCTGATAGGTATGTTGGAGCCCAGGGACCTCAGAGCTATTGGTATGCATCTTTGGCTGGATGCAGAAGAGAAGATCCGCAACCAACCACTTTCAATGTAGAAAGGAGCAGTATAATGGAGGTGGAGGAAAAAAGCAAATAGATGTGAGAGCCCCAATCCCCATGTTGGAAATCCAGAAAATCCTTCGCGTCCTGGTGAAGGTATGGGGAAGCAATGAGAACAGCACTGAATCAACAGAAAGCTTCCTGATTGAGACTTTAGGTCCAGAACAAATGGCCAAGACCATAGATGCCAGTGGGCGAGAGGTACCACAAATAATCCCCAAAAGGCCAGTGAGATCCATGGGATCCCAACAACTAGCAGATGTAGCAGAAGAGAAGCCTGGTCATTCAAACCATCCAGTAGTTGCTGTATGGTTTCAAGCACTGCCCCACCCAACCTCGTAAAGCTACATAAGATACAGTTCTGTCCCCATCCTCACACCCCATCTTAAGGTGGGCCAGAAGAGGGTGCATAACACTGGTCAACAGTGAAACAGAGAATGAATAATCTAATGATGCAACTTAAATTATTAAATAAGACCAGAGAAGGATTAAAATTTCATTATCCTTTTTTGTTTCTTTCTGCTGTCCAGTAAGGTGGAGCTTGTGAGGAAAAACAGGCCAATCATAGAAAAATATAGGGGCTACTATTTATTTCTGCATGAGAATTGTGATGTCAATAAATTTGTAAACCTGCTATACCAGTTTGTAACTATATTAGTTTGCTGGGGCTGCCATAACAAAGTATTACAGACTGGGTGGCTTAAATAACAGAAGTCTATGTTCTCACAGTTCTGGAGGCTGGAAGTTTCCCGGTGTTGGCAGTGTTGATTTCTTCTCAGGCCTCTCTCCTTGGCTTGTAGATGGCTGTCTTCTCCCAGTGTCATCGTGTCTTCATGTCCTCTGTGTCTGTGTCCTACTTTCTTCTTCTTATAAGGACACCAGTCATATTGGATGCGGGCCCACCCCAATGACCTCATTTGACCTTAATTACCTCTTTAAAGTCCTTGTCTCAAATACAGCCACATTCATATGTTAGGACTTCGACATACGAATTCAGTGGAGAGGTGGGAGACAAAATTCAGCCCATAATAGTAAACAATCAGAAATTAGAGTTAAAATGTTATAATTCTTAATTTTTGTCTAATTCAAATAGTCAAGATGAATATAATTTTAAAGTTTAACAGCTCTGCCTCAGAAGTTCCCCCTTACGCACAGAAAATATATTTTACTCTCCATGTTATCCTGGGATTGATTATGTATTACCCCTGGCTAGAGAACCTTTTAAAAAACAAATTCCCCAGCCCCATCCCAGACCTGAGTCTGCTCTAAGCATGGGTGGGTTCTCTGTGGTACCAAACAGCAAGAGCTGTTCAGAGAAGAAAACATGTTTTCACTGGCTACCATAGGGGACATATCTTACTTTTTGCTACCACAACCTCTATTTTCCTGGTTTCCTTTGCAAAATTACTGTCTCCATTGTGCACAGCCTTGGAACCATAAAACAAGATTCTCTGTCCTTCCCTAGCCCAGGGGTGAACCAGGGACCAAAAACAGCCATTTGGACTCTGTCTCCCAAGGCTTTGAAATGTAAGTGGAAGGAAGGGGAAGAATGGTTGGAACAGAATCCTGAGAAGACTGCTGTATACTTAATGCTCTCCAGACTCCTGGAGGTAGCTCAGATTCTGTTATTTTCCAAGTCTGGTTCTCTACCTTCTTACCATTATCCTTCTGTGCATTCCTCTTCTGTTTATCAGCCAAAGTTGATTCCTGTTGCTTGGAATTCAAGACCTGCAACTGATACAACCACCTGGGAAGTAAGAGGGAGAGCTATCTGGAATAGCCAAGGAGGTAGACACATCCCAGGTTCAAGTAAATTATGGCAATTGGCAATTAGTATCCTTAATTAGTCACTTTTCATAAATCTCTTAGCTATGCAATAATTGCTAAGGCATGAACTACGGTTTACTAAAAGTCTTAGCCCTAAAGAACCATATGGGAAATAGCAGATAGCACCTTCCAGGAAAACATTTCCCTTTCTCTAGAAATAGGGGAGCCAGCTGTGAAATCCAATTACCAGAATTCTGACCATTCCCAATGTTCTGGTTCTCAAAGCCCAACATCTGGACCTAAACACCATGTTCAGGCTTGAAATATTAGAGCTTTAACATGAGAGTCTAAAAATCCACAGAAATAAGCAAAAGGTCTTTGAGGAAGCTGAGAAATAGGAGCTGATTGGAGGCTAAGTCAGTAATTACTATCAATCTACAGGCTGACAAGACATAGATGCCATAGGTAACTTTGAAGAGAGGTGGAAATTAAATTGAATAGTAAGACCAGCGTCTATACTTATCCTCCCTCTTCTAGAGCTGCAGTCCCCAGCCCCTGGGCCACAGACCGGTGCCGGTCCATGGCCTGTTAGGGATGGGCTTCAGAGCTCCCCCCAACCCCTGCTCCCATCCGTGGGAAAATTGCCTTCCATGAAACCAGTCCCTGGTGCCAAAAAGGTTGGGGACTGCTGCTCTAGAGGATACATCGGAGGGGGTCAGCAGTCTGGAATAAAAACCTGCCATATTCCCACATTTGTGCCCTGATTTGGAGCCATATCAGTATCAAAAACTGTGTTGAGTTGGGATTTTACCCTACTAACAAACTAACAAATAAACCTGCCACAGTTTCCTAGATGCTGGCAGAATACACCAAACTTCTGGGTCAAAAGCAAAGGACTTTATTAACTATAGCAATAGCAGTAGCCAGAGTGTCAGCATTTGCCTAAGTTCCTCAAGGCTGAATTCCCACAAGGTGACATGAAGAAGGCTACCTCACGCCTTCAAACATAGTTACGACGAACAGTGAGCCTGCCTGACCTTTCCCCTAGAGGTAGACATTGTCTTATTATCCTGGTCAGGAAACAATTCTACTTTTTGTCCCAGAGGGAGTCACTGTCTTCCAAGCTTTTCATTATAAAATCAACCTTGAAAAGATAGTCTGGAACAAAGGCAGTCAGTGACTGTGTTTACAAGACAAGCAAAAACATGAGACCCACAGAGGATGCCTCTTAATAATCAATACCTAACAAAAACCTTCAACGTAGGCATATTTCACTCACTTTTCAGAGAAGGAAAATGAGGACCAGAGAAGTTAAGGTCCTCATTATGGCGCCCTAGGTCTCGTAGTGGTACAGTTAGAATTTATAGCAAGGCCTGCCTTTTTCCGTGGCCTCTCTCCGCTAAACCACTCTTGAGACCCATGCGTGTTTACGGTCTGTGTTTACGACAAGCCCAAAATCGTGGCAGATCCTTCTAGGAGGAACCTTTCTATCAGTTTACCATGCCCCACAGGATGACAAATTTTATTTTCTGAAAGATATTCCAGAAGAACTAAAACAAGGCTTTATAAATGAACTTGGCATGTCTCCTCCAAAATGAGATTTCTTTACAATAGGCCACCAAAAATTCTAATTGTCAACAATAAGAAGAGGGGATAGAAAGAACTGATGTCCGAAGTGAAAGAGGCCAGGGATGGTGTTAAATGTCTTAGGATGCACAGAGCAGCCTCCCACAACAAAGCGTTGTCCAGTCCACGCTGTCAGGAGTGCCAAGGTTGAGAAAGCCTGACCTAGGGTATCAGAGACAATTATATTAGAGTAAGGGGCAAAGTCTTAACTTCTTTCAATTGGAGAGAAGCTTTTCTTATTCAAATGTTCTTGTCTATAATAACATGTTAAATATTTACGTGGATCGGAACATGTGGGTTTGAGTTTAATATATAAGGATACATTTCTTCAGGTATTTATTTGGCATTTTATTTGCAGTAGGCAATACACTGGCACTGTGGATTTAAAAATAAGTTCCCTGACTTCTATGAGCTGCTATCTAGTATGGAAAAAGACATGTCAACAGTCAAATTCCTATGCGGTAATGGCAATATTAGAGGATGGAAAATAGGACAAAGAATAGCAAAATAGCCAAGGGATTTCCAGAATAGGCTTCAAAAGGGAGGAGCACCGAGTTGACACTATATGGGTAAACAGAAATACTTCAGACTAGAGGCTGAAGAAAAATCATCTTGATAGAAGGGACCCCATGAAAAAGATAACTGTTATGTAAGTCTAATTAGTTTTAGAAAATAAATTGCTCTTTCCTTCAATAGTATATGGAGCAATTAGGAGTTAAATCAGATCTAGAGTCATTAAAGGCTTCTGAAAATTTGATTGGAAAAAGTACAATGACTGATAATTTAAATCTCCAAGGGAAAAATCAGGAAAAATAAACAAGTTCTCGGAATCTAACTTATTCATGGTTCAAAGATTAAAAATATAAAAAATAAAAAAAAACACAAAAACAAGTTTGGCCCTAGCTAAGAAAAAAATATTTAAAGCCAATAAAAGCTTTTTTAAGAATCCAAGGCCAGCATTAAATGTAGGGGTAAAGAATAAAGGGGTTTTATCGCCAGCATGTAGAAAGCATTAGATATAAAAACACAAGTTGAACTCTGGAAAATAAATTTTGCCTTTGTTGTTTTTGGAAATCTTTCTTCAGGTTGAAACAATTATTTTTTGAAATTCCATTTAAAACCCAGGAGATCCTTATGATAAACAACTGAAAGTCTCTTACGCTATTACATGCCTTCAATTTTCCTACATTCTCCCTGTAGAGACACAAAAGAAAATCCCTGGGGGCTTCAGACTATCTTAAGTACCTTAGTCATATAATATTCAATTTGAACTGGTATCACTTGTAAGCTTTTATGATTCAAAAATCATATGGTATGACATTTTAAAATAGCCCCAAAGACTATCATAGCATTTCTATAATCATTTGCCACAGTCATGTATTCCAACACCCAAGAAAATGTACCTGATTTCAAAAGACACGTTTCCCTTGGCAAAACACCTGCTTCAAAGTGGAGCAAAGCTTCTTACTTCACAGAACGCTCTGAAAGCACAGAACATCACTAAAGCAACGTGTGTGAACAAAGTGTTGTGGACTGACAGGAAACCAACACGAGACTCCCACTCACCAGGCTAGCTTGGTTGTACTTAAATATGTAGAGGTCAGGCTATCTCTCTGGGCATCAAGTAACCCTGTTTTCTAAAAATCAGTTGTTATGTAATTATTTCAAAGTAGGTAAGTGGGACTTATGCTAGCATAACTAGCGCGTGAGTGCCCCAAATATAAAGAGCATGATGCAATGATCTCTATGCAAAAATCAAAAATCAGATCATCCCCAGGGGAGCTCGTTTAGATTGTTTTCAGCCATACATAGCAGTTTAATGCTTCTCCAAGTGTAGTTTTTAGACCATTTGCATCAACATAATCTGGGGTGCTGACTAAAAAGGCAGTTTCCTCGTGTCTTCAGACCTAGGGGATAAGAATCTTCAATTTGATTCTTAGCCATGCTATAATTTACAAACTATGCTTTTATGCTGAGTTTGGAATAATTTTGCATAAAAAATTACTTATTTTGTATTGAATTCACCCAGTATATAAAACAGTACTTAAAATATAAATTTTAATTTCTCTAATTAATGGTATTGAGTATTTCGAGCATATGTCCACATGATGGGATATTAACATTTGGGGATGGGGGAATCGACTATTGACTGCTTGCTTAGGAAATAAAACATTTATAAAAGTCAGTGGGCCATGATGGTAAGTGTTGATACTGTTTCCTCAGTTCCCACTCTAGAAGGGTTTGATGGGGTTGTTTCTCTAGATGAAAGAGTCTGACTTCACAGGTCATATTTTTCTGAAAAAGTTTTTTCAAAAAAAATTTCAAAGCATGAATGTAGCCTAGTCCAGGGAAGGAGAGTTGCTTTAATTTGAGAGCCAAAACAACCTGAGGGAACAATTAATGTTAAAAAGACGAAAGTGTATTTACTGACAGGATATTTTTCATAATATTATATATCTTATAAAAACACCAATCTTAAAATCATACACTCCCATAGGTCTTTAGTATGCCCACAACCCCTAGCAAGTGTTACTAACACTTTGGGAGGAAGGGTTGGGTGTGGAAGGATTTGTATATTCGAGACGGGAGGAATCAGTTACACCTCCCTTCCATTCACTGTCTCAGGCTGGCCACAGCTCATTGTCTCTGAAGTGGATTCCCAGAGGAGCCACACCGTCAGTTAGCCAGACACCTCAGACTGCATGGAAATATATAAACTGGGCCAGATTCTTCTAATTGCCATTTTGGGATCATGAGCAAGATGAGTGAGCAGACAAAACTGCAATAAGAGCCACAGGAGAGCGGAGCAGACAGAGCCAGAAAGAGCCAGACAGAGACAGAGAAGAGATCATGAAGCCTCTGAAAGACTGAGGTGGGTTTTCCAGTCCCAGTTGACCTGAGACCTTGCTGAATGCCGTTAGGTGTCCTCATAGTCCTCGAGATTTCGAAGTACCTGCGATAGGCCTCCCCTCCACCTTTGATCTGAGCTGAGTTTAGTGGGCTTCTGTTCTTGCAGCCTTGAAAAGAACAAAAGAGTTCATAAGAGAATGTGATAAATAATTGTATGAACTTCCATACAAAGCATTTCAATGGGGATCTGCCTTTTCATTTGGTTTCATTAATAGCCTGGCCTTTCTGAAATAGCTTCTGTGTCTTTTACCAGCATTTGGTTGCATATTGTGTGGCTAAAAATTACAGAGAGAGGTATCTACACTCAGCTCATACTGTCTTGACTAAACATGGTCTTTAATCAGTTGAATTCCCTTCAAGGGATAAAACTCAAATTTATTGAATGTATTTCATGGACAAATCTTTACAGTCATTAGCACTTTAATCTTCACAACTTTATAAGATTCAGGCTCAGAGAGGTCAACTGAATTGCTCAATGATCAAAGTAGAAAATGATAATGTTGATATCCTAATCTAGGCCTCTCCCTTCTAGTTCAGAACCTCTTTCTAGTAGGTCAATGTCTCTCAAAATGTAGCACATATATCAAATGTGGTACCCAAGAGTATTTTAAGTAGATTACAAAAAAAAATTGTTAAATGTTTAAAGTTACACATTTAATATATTGAAAAAAATAATTTGAATAAGATTTCATTTTATGACTGTATGTACATAGTAAATGATAGTACAGATAACATATAGCTATGGTAAAAATAAAGTTCACATGAAATTATTAACAACTTTTTGAAAATCTTTTCAAAAGTGATCCAGTGGCCACATTAAGTTCAAGATTTGGATGTAAGTTATTTTTAAGAAAGAATACATCTATGGCATTCTATCTCCATATTATATTGAAATTATTAGTGTGCAGAAGATATTACTTTTTATATAATTCCTCTATCGTCATCGATATTTAAGATATTAAAATATAAAAATGTAATAAATATTTTTCAACATCCAATACACGTGCATTACAATTGCTGAGTAACAATATAGGTGAACACTATTCTAATGATTTAACAAATGCTAAAAAGACTTAAGCATGCCCTCAGCAACTTTGTACATTTTGAGAAAGTTTTTTAGGTAATCAATAAAACTAGATAAGGTAATGTTATAATGAAGGCCAAGGATCTTCAACCACCAAAGAGCTATAGTGATCCCTTAGTAGTGTACTACTTGGGGTGTCACACCTGCATGATGAAATGGACCTGGGAAACAAAAATGACCACATTTGGGGCATGACTGGACACTCTGGGCATAACCACAGGAACACTCACAGCCAAACAGAAAATCCTTCTCATATTAACTCTGAAGCTCTTTCAGAGAGATGTAAATGTGCCATTCAGAGGATTTCTGACCGTGAATCATCTCCCATCATTGCATGGGAGCCAGTGTATAGCAGCAACAAGACTGGACTAAGGAGTAGTCCAAATTTTCATCTCCCAGCTCTGTCCTCTACTAACTGGACGACTTTGGATAAAGTTCTTTACTGCTCCAAGTCTTTTTTTCCTCACTCAGAAAATGTAAATTAAAATACCTACCTGACAGGACTGGAAGATTAGTGTAAAGGTATGTCATAAATTGTAAAGTACTATGTACTTGTTAAGCAATAATATGCTTGGAACAATAGTTAATGAAAGAAGAATTAAATTTTTCTTTTTCTCATGGGATGTATTTGCCTCATTTTCTCCTGTACTGCAAAGTTTGGTGTGTTTCTTTTACAAAGTGCAATTATTCTGCCACACAAAATAGCATTCAAAATTTGAAGGTTGGAAGCATGTTTCTAGTGGGATGAGAATCCTGTACTAAAGATTTTTTTTTTCCAGAAAACATTACAGCAGATTTGATGATGCATTGGTTGAGACGGTCCAACTTAAATAAACAAAAAAACTGCTCTTCTTAGAATTGGAAAGAATAATAAGGAATGTGTTTATTTTTCACAACATAGACTCCACAAGTCTGGTGAAATATCTGAAGTTATGAATTCATGCCCTCTGCATCTGGCTCATGCCAATGTCAATGCTGGTTTGAGAATGTTGTCTCTTTCCTTTACTGCCAACTTGGATCTTACTGAGGTTTTGAAAGCCTGTGTCATCATTTTGTTTTCTAAGGCCTCAAGGAGTTTGACTTTGCAGAGTGAAATCATTCTAGAAGCAGTTTTAATCAACAGGCTTAATGAGTGAGATTGTTGAGGAGTCCCATGTATGCATAAAGAGCTTTATTTCCCCTGTTTAATTACTTTAGAAACATTTCTGTATTCATTGATAAATTCACTTTACTTTTATGCAAGACACACGCTGCCCTTGAAAATCACTTGATACCCTTTGCCTTGGTTAGATGTCAAATATGCTAAACATTTCTAAAAGTTCTTTCTCTTCCAGATGATCTATTGAGGTTGTTTGAAGTACTGTGATTCTAAATTGCCTCTTATTTCTAATATTTCTCTGCTCAAATATCTGGCAGAAAGGTTGCTTATTGTACCCTCTAGTGGTGATTGTGACATTCTTTTAAAAATATATATTTATTTCCCGTTTTGGCCTTTTATTGTAAATTTACTGCACAACGTAGAAGAATTTTATCAACCTTTAAGGAGATACAAATGATAGAATCATTTGTATTTCAGTGTCATGGTGTTTATAATTGCATCAAAAATTGTTTTATAGGAGAGTGCCCTATTTTCCTCACATTTTATTACCCCAAATTTTATTTCATTTTTTAAAAAAATGTTTTAATTCTTTCTTTCATTTTGGAATATTGTCAACATTCAGTTATTCACCCTACTGGAGGACCTTCACCTCCCAAAATATCACCTATATTTGAATTTAGAGGACCTTTACATTCATGTTTAGTCATAGTACATTTCTTTTTCCAAGGATTCGCAACATTTGAAGTAAAATAAAGAAGCCACACATGGGATTTCCGATTCTATGAGAACTAGGAATTTATCCACACGATTCCTTTTCCAGTATTCTGCTGTTCCATTCTTTCTTTCTTTGGCTTCCTTACCCTCCATTTTCTCCCCACCCCAAGATGAGCCATGGCAAATTTTTAAAATAAAAGAAAGCACATGCTTTGGAGGAGCTGCTGCCAAGTGTACTGCTATCCCTCTGTCTACCTTTTTCTCAGGGAGAAATTTAACTGGATATTTTTTATTCTAAAGTTCTTGCTTCCAAATTCTAATGAGTTATAGTTTGTATACGGAGGGTGACAATAAAGGCAGTTGTGAAAAACAAAGCAGACAATCAAGCAGAACAGGTGGTTCTCAACAAAAACTTGAAATTAAGATTTGTCTTCAACTGAGAGGAATTATAAGGTAATCATAAATTAAAATGACTTTAACAAATAAATAAAAATGCCTTGTTTGTGGATAAAAAGACTCAGTATTTTAAGTTGTCAGTTTCCGTAAATGAATCTGTAAATTCAATGGCATCCCAATTAATGCACTTGAGCAAATGTACCTAAAGTTTGTCTGAAAGAATATGCAAGTAAGAATGTGCAAGAAAAACAGCAACAAAAATTTTAATAGGGGTCATAAAGGAAAGGACTAGATTTAATGTGTTTAAAGGGCATAGTAAATAAAACAGTACGATATCAGCTCAGTAAAAGAGAGGTATTGCAAAGGAACAGAAAAGCAAACAAGCAGTAATATATGGTATTTTAGTAAAAGTTAATGTTGGCATTTTGAATTAGTGAGGAAAAAGGAATTGAAACAACTAATTAATCATTTCAAGCAAAAAATACAACGGCCTACCTCTCTCCTCACATCAAAATATGTTTCAAATAGATCCATGTGTTAAATTTTAAAACATAATAAAATACTGAAAATAAATAAGAATGAGATAAATCTTGGAGTGAGGAAAGCATTTATGAACATAATATGAAACCCAGAGATCATAAAGAAAATATCTATAAATATAACATTATACAGATTTAAACTTTGAAATTTTTTATAAAAAAAAATCTTCCATAATTATGGTCAGAAGGCAACAACTAGAAAAACAGTCATAATATTTGTGAAAGCAAAGTGCCAGTTTTCTAATTCACAAAGACCTCTCTTTAGTCACTAGGAGAAAGGCAACACAACAGAAAAATAGGCAAAGGGCATAAATAGGCAAACCCCACGGGAACAGATACAAATGGACAGAAAACAATGAAAAGATGCTCAACCTCACTGATGGTGAAACACAAATCTAAACAACAAAAACAGAAATGCAAATCTAAACAAGCTGAAAAACGTTGCTGATCAGTCTGGTGAAGATCAAAAGAGTTGATAATGCAAATTTGTGAACATATGACAAAGCAGGGAATTTCAGTAGTATAGGTAGCAATGAAAATGAATGCAATCCTTTTTGAGGTGACTCTGACAATAATCATTAAAATGTTTTTAACTTACTTTTATGCTTTGGGGACTTCATCCTACAGAAATACTTTACATGAATGTATAGAGATATATGAATAAAGCTATTTTTAAAAAATGACTCAAATATCACTATGGAAAACAATATGGCAGTTCCTAAAAAAAAAAAAAACTATAAACATAGAATTATTATATGATCCCATAATTCCACTTCTGGGTATATATGCAAATGAATTGAAAGCAGAGACTCAAACAGATATTTGTACACCTATGTTCATAGCAACATTGTTCACAATAGCCAAAAAGTAGAAGCAACCCAAGTGTCCATCAACAGATGAATAAATAAACAAAATGTGGCACATACATATAATGGAATATTATTCAGCCTTAAAAAGGAAGGAAATTCCGATACATGCTACAACATTGATGAACCTTGAAGATACCATATGCTAAGTGAAATAAGCCAGTTACAAAAAGACAAATACTGTATGACTTCACTTATATGAGGTCCCTAAAGTAGTCAGATTCAAAAAGTAGAAGGGTGGTTGTCAGAACCCATAGTAAAGGGGAGTTAGTGTTTAATCAGTATAGAGTTTCATCTGGGGAAGATGAATGGTGGTGATTGTCGTATGACAATATATATATACTTAATACCAGAAAACTGTACACTTTAAAATGGTTAAAAATATAAACTTAAAGTTATATATATTTAACCACAGTTTTTAAAAAAGTGTTGTAGGCTTCTATGACTTGGGCTATGTCCAAAAAAAGGTGTCAGATGGTAAATGTTGGGCTATTCACTACACTCACATTATCTATCAAAGCACTTCTGAAATGTAAATTTGTTGCAGTATTTTTTTAAATAACCAAAATGTTCATCAATAAGTTATAGTATAACTGGTTTTTGTTTTGTTTTGTTTTGTTTTTGAGACAGAGTCTTGCTCTGTTGCCCGGGCTAGAGTGCCATGGTGTCAGGCTATAGCTAACAGCAACCTCAAACTCCTGGGCTCAAGCAATCCTTCTGCCTCAGCCTCCCGTGTAGCTGGGACTACAGGCATGCGCCACCATGCCTAGATAATTTTTTCTATATATTTTTAGTTGTCCAGCTAATTTCTTTCTATTTTTAGTAGAGACGGGGGTATCACTCTTGCTCAGGCTGGTCTTGAACTCCTGACTTTAAGTGATCCTCCTGCCTCGGCCTCCCAGAGTGCTAGGATTACAGGTGTGAGCCACCGCGCCCAGCCTAGTATAACTGTTAAATGGAGTAACATGCAACCGTTAAAAAAAATGAAGTAGACACTTATATATAGAATGATGCACAAGATATGTTGCCCAGTGAAAAATGAAATGTAAAATTGTATTAGAGTT
Source organism: Lemur catta (assembly GCF_020740605.2). NCBI lineage: Eukaryota > Metazoa > Chordata > Mammalia > Primates > Lemuridae > Lemur > Lemur catta. Next base: position 48,189,206 of record NC_059135.1, read on the forward strand.
ATTTTATGTATTTCTTTTGTAAAAATAAAATTACATCAAGTTAACCAAGGGTAAGGCCATCTAACCCAGATGATGGAAAAAGCATTATCTTTGTGATTTTCTTCTTGAGGACACAGAGCCAGGTCTTACTCTTTTATATAGGAGTTGGATTTTCCTGTAACTGATAGACGTTCTCCACCGTCAGTCATACTAGGAAGACATTCATCCTGAGACAGAAAATGAGGACTTAACGAGCAGGAATTAGACTGAGGCGAGGAGAAAATTTTCCTCCTTTTTCTGAGATCAAGACTCAGTGATTATGAGGGGCCAGGAGCCCTGACCTGTGCCTGTCTACACAGAGACAAGCTGATGACAAGTCAGGAAAGTGGCTGAGCCCATTGGTGACCCAGAGCATACCGGACTTGAACTGCAGAAGCGATTTATTCTTTGTGTTGGACTGTCCTGCCATGAATCCTTGTTCTTCCGTAAGGGGAAATTATGGTAGAACCCGTGTCCATACCAGTAGGCAGAGGGCACTTAAACAAGAAAAGGGAAGCACCCCAGGGACATGTTCCTTAGCACGTGATAGGTAGCAGAAACCATTAGGTATATGTAAGAGACATTCTTTGGAGGTGATTCCATCTTAATCAATAAAGAAGATTGGGCCAGGGGTCTCACTATCATGGTTTGAATTAGAATAATTATAAACCAGATATTATCCAGGCCAAGTCTTTCTGACCCTTCAAGATAAAAGTGGTTCAACACCCACCACCAAGTCCAGGTCCTGTGGCATCTAAAACATTGCCAAGCGATTTGTGAACTCAGGGGGCTCAGGCAGCAAAGGAAGAAGGGTCTTGTGTCTCCGGGCCTCCTCTGCCTCTGTTCCTGTGATCACCTGCTTCCACATACACGGTCTCTCTTCACACAGCTTCAGTACAGTCTTGATGTTCAGCCCCTTCTTCCTTACCTGTGTCCACAAGAAAAGCTTACTCACACCAAGCATTCTGTGGACATAACAGTCTTTACTAACCTCTGGGGGCTGCGGGAAGGTGTTCCTGCCAGCTACATGGCGTCCCTGTGAGAAATTGCTGGAGCCCAGACACTTTTTGGGCAGCCCAGCACCATGAATTCTCTTCACTCCTCCCCCAAGCAGGGCCCAGTCCCACGGCCGCCTCTGGCTCCTCCCCTCCCACTCCACTCCTCACCCCCTACTCCTCACCCCCCACCCCACACTCATTTATTTCTCCATGATTATTTCTTCTCTACTCTGCCTTCTGCCCTTTTTCTGGAAGGAAAAAAAAAAAAAGGAAGAACGCCTTTCCTTGCCTCCTGCCAAGCAATTTGTGCTCTGTTCTCTGAAGTTTGGGCATCAACCGAAACCCTGGCCAATATCTTTAAGATTTCACCTTTTAACTCAATCGTTTATTAAGGTATTTTTCCAAATAGAAACTGGCCTCAATCTATGATGAATTTTCAAATCAGCAGTGAAGATAACAAAAATATTGCCACTTTATTATCTAATATAGATAGATGCATGGTAGAAATAGATAGGCCCCCAAAGGGCAAAGATACGGTTTACTAAACTGTCAGTAATAAATTATCTCTAAGGGAGTGGGTCAGATTATTTTCATTTTCTTCATTGGATATTTCCAATGCTTCTTGCATTTTTACAACAAGCTTATATCATTTTCCACTGGGATATCAAGGTGAGACAGACACAGTCCTGCCCTTGGGACACTCACAGTCCAGGACACACAGCTCAAGCTTGGTGTGATGCAGCTGGTCAGCATGGCTTGGCCCTGGCCATCTGAAGAACTGACAAGTCTAATTGCATTATCTGTTCTTTGTGAAATTCATATTGTTGTAAAACATTTTCTAAGTGGTAATAGCTCCACTTTCTGTCTCCCAGAACCACAAATTGCCATCAGTTCCTGGTTTTAATGTGTCTCCCTTCTAATAAAATCGGCATACGATTGTTCCTGTCATTCCCACTGCAATTTATCTTTTGTCAGGTTTTAATTGAAAACATCCGAATATTTCTTCTGTAGCTATAATTCCAAGGAGCCAGATATGGTATTAGGCTTACTTTTCTGCTTGTCCTGATAAGAAAACCAGGGAATTCTAATTCTACCAGTTTTTCCCCTAGGTTTGGAATTTAAATTATTTTAATATTTATGAAATGAGACATTTTTAGCAAGAGCAATACTCAGTAATTGGAAAATCAGTTACCTTTTATCCCTTGGTTAAAAAGAGGAAGTAGGTCAGTTCCTTGTTAATATTATTAGCAAATACTATTTATAGTGTGGTATAAATTACTGGGAAAAGACATCCTAATTTTGACTTTCAAGCAGGAGGCAATAGTTAACTCATTCTTATTCTTAAATATATTAAGAATGCAGCAGACCAATTTTTCAGGAAGGAAGAGTATGTCCTTGCCATCTTACCAAAAAAAAAAATAAAAAATACTAAACTAAGTCGCTAAGACATTTTCACTACTCATATCATGTATTTTGCTAGAAATGTTTGTCACAGCCGCATATTTCAGCCAGGTCTATTTGATGGAGAGAAAAATATGAACTTGAAAATAAAATATGTATTATATGGAGTTACTCATACCCCTTTATTTATAGACACTTCTGTGTGTATTTCCATCACAACTGTAAAACTAAAATTCTGGTGGATTTCTCTGCATTTGAGTCTTCTGGCAAGGATATTTAAATTGACCAGCCACCAAACTGAGTGCACCTGAAATAAATTATGAGGTATTTATCAATACCATCATTTTAAAGGCTTGGAAATGCTGTTTATGCCTGGCTAATTGCTAAACTGAGAAGAAGGTTGTCTCACAGGCAGCAAGATTACAAAGCAGCTTCCATGTTTGCACACATCAGAATAAATGACAATTTTGACATAAAATACAAAACCAAATATTTCTCAGGAAGAATTATCATTTGCTGATGCCCAATGCCATCTAACTCTGGGTGAAAACATTACCAAAAATCTACTTCTCTGCTTTGCTCCTAAATGACCTGGAAGGGTGGTGACATCGGCTTTTGATGTTTCAAAAAGGAGGAAGCCATATTTCAAACAAGAAGGGCTAGGAAATATTAAAACTGCTCAGACTGGAAATTTCCACATCTGACAACACAACAAAAGCCTCTCGGACAAATGTGCTCTCAAGCGCTGTCCTGCTTCCAATTTCCTGTCCCTTCTAAAGGCTCTTCAGTTTTCAGCCCTGCTCCTGGAGGTACGCTGGCCAGAGTTCCAGGATAAGTGGTCCCCTGATTAATGCTCCGTGCTGACCCCTGCATGAGGCCAGGGAGATCCTCCACACAGTCCTGTGATGAACAGTCGCTCCAAGGGAAGTTGGAAATCTAATCTGCAGAAGGAGCCTTTGGATCGCCATGCTCCTCGACTCCACGGAATCAGTTTTGAAGCTTTAGACTGGGGATTAAAGCAAGAAGACTAAAGCCTGAGTCCCTGCATTGTATCAGTTGCAAAATTTAGACCAATCTTCAAAGACACCAAGAACTCAGCTCTGAATTATAATTTTGTCAGTAGTTCTTTGCCTGCCACTTTCACATTTAATGCCTCTTCAAATTCTGCAGTTCTGTAAATCCACGGATGATTTCAGTTGCTTGAATCATGATTCTGCCCCTGGGAATTGAAGAATGACCACGGATACGCTGGTCTCTCCCCTCTCCCAAGGATTCGTGCTCTCAGTAGCCTCTGATCAGTTGGACTTCCATTACCCTAGCCCAGTCCTGTGTTTTCCTGAGGTATTTGATCTATTTCTAGAATGCCTATTTCCTTCAGGCAATTAAACCTACAGCTATATAATAGTTTATTATTTTAGTTTTGAAGAGCAGAAAAGAAGACATTTTCTCCATGATTTTCCCCTCATCTCCTATCTTTTCAAGCCATTGCTGGGTCACATTGGAAGTTCAGTTTTGTTCTCTGATTTTTATCAAAGAAGAGAGATTCCTTCAGATTTACCCTCTGAAATGGCTGTAGGCTTCACACTACCATATTTTGTATGTCTTGTGAAACGTTCACATAGCTAGCTCAAGAGTATAATGAACACCCCAGGATGCATGAAAGAATTGCTTGATGAAGAGACAGACCGTTCAAGAGGTAGAATTTGAGAGAGTGGCCCTGCAGTCTTCTTTCTTACTTAATCTAGTTTTTTTTCCCCCACATCCACTCCCTTCACCAGCTACCATGGCTTCACAGAGAGCTTACATTGTGCACACATATTTTTTATGTTATTGTGGGCTATAAAAAACAGTTAGAATAGAAGTGGTTCTTGTCTTTCTTGATAAAGAGACTTTTCTGCAAAGCATAAAATAAAATGAAACTCGCTTTGTAACATGTTATGAATTGAATTGTGTGGTCCCTCCTCTGCCCCAAAATTCATATGTTGAAGTCCTATGAATGTGACCTTATTCAGAGATATATCTTTACAGGGGCAATTTAAAATGAGGTCATTACAGTGGACCTTCATCCAATATGACTAGTGTCCATATAAAAAGGGAAATTTGGATCCAGAGACACACATAAAGGGAACATCATTTAAAGAAACACAGGGAGAAGACAGACATCTACAAGCCTAAGAGAGAGGCCTAGAATAGATTTTTTCCTTAAGGTCCCTGGAAGGAACCAACCCTGTCAACACCTTGATTTTGGACTTCTAGTCTCCAAAGCTATGAGACAATAAATTTCTGTTGTGTAAGCCACCTAGTTAGTTGGTGACACCTTATTATGGCAGCCCTGGCAAACTAGTACAGAGCCCAGCTGTAGTTAATTGCTTTCTTTTTTGCTTTTCACCCCGTACCTTTATTTTACGTACTGAAGCGTTCATTGCCATGGCCACCTCTTTCCCTTCGTCCCGAAGCTGGAGTTGAGAGATAATAACTCTCTTAGAAATAGCTGCAGTGCCTGGGGTCTGGCATCCAAGATCTAAACTTGGATTTTTGATGTCGCAAACTCTGGATTGACTCCTCTGGAAGGTAATCATGATGACAATTGTCATTTGGAGAGCCTTTTCTATGTGGTAGCTCTTTCACAGGCATCATCTGACACAAAAACTCTAGAAGATCTGTGCTGATATTATCCCTGCTCAAAAGATGACGAAATTGAGAATCAGGGAAGTTAAGTAACTTTTCCAAGGTCACTCAGTGGTAGAACGGAGATTTGAACACAAACAGTCTGACTGCAGAGACTGTGTATCTTTGCGGAAGCCACACGAGATGGTTCCCTGACCAGAATGTCTACAGAAAAAATGAAATGCCCAAAACAGTGGAGTGATTAAATAATTTTTGGTTTACTCATGCAATGAAATATAAAATATAGCATATAAACAATAGAAACAAATAAACATTTGACATACGACAGACATAACAAATAATACATAACAAAACAATGACTTTATAAATATATATTTTATATGTATTTAATGGCATGGAAAAATGTTCACTATATAATATTAAATGAAATGGTCGTATATGAAAGCTGTCTGCACAGTAAGATCCCAATTTTATGCTTAAACATTAGAAAATAGAATGCCAATGTTGATTATGTCTAGTGATTGGATAAAAAGGTGATTTTAATTTTTTTGTTTATGCTTCTGTCTCCAATTTTTTATGCCTATATACTAACTTTAAAATCCAAAAATTAAGGCATAGTAAACATATAAAAAGTCCTGAAGTGAATCTCCCCTAATTTCTAGTATTGAACAAAAAGGAGTCTTTTATTTTTATTTTTTCTGTGACAACCTCGGCCACCTCTATCTAGAGATAAGGTGGCCTCCCATCCTGGCCTTGTTTGGGTTCGATTCTTTAGTTTCCATAAGAAAATATCAATTCTACCACTAGCTCAACTGACTCTGATAGATGTGTCCTTCATTGGCATCATAGATTATCTATATACATTCTTCTCTCCAGAGAGCATAACCTTGAACTCTGAGGCTCAAAACAGTTAAAAAGCTTCACTGCAAAAAAAAAAAAAAAAAAAAAAATCAGATAAAACTCCCAGTTGGCCGTATAGTAAATCTATTTCTATGGGTCATTTTAACATCAAATCTTACAGCTGCATCGTACAACCACATCACTGAGCTCTTCACAGAATTACCTTTACAGAGCTGGATTTGGCTAATATCTTGCATTGAGGGACATTATAACTAACAGCCCTATGAAACCCCTTATTGTATTATATGTGCAATGCTGTTGAACAGTTGTTCACCATATCATTACACTTGAGGAAGGAATTTCTCCCAGGTCAAAAATTGCCATGATTTTTCCAAGCAATAGGTTTGTCTTCATCTTATGGACACAGTAATCGTATTATCAATTTACTAATTACAGATCACACACACACATCTCTGTCTTAGCTGCTGTAAACCTCCAAGCCAAATATGCAGTATTCCTCTAGCAAATGTCCACGTGCAGTGTGATAGTTCCTGATTTTCTCCTAGCACTCATTTCCTCGTTTTATTAATTTTTATATGCTCCTTCAAAGCTTTTCTAGAACAAGAAGGAGGGAGGGGGAAATGAATGAATTAATGAAGAAAGAAAGAGAGAAGGAAAGAAAGAAAGAAAAAGAAGAAAGAAGAAAGAAAGAAAGAAAGAAAGAAAGAAAGAAAGAAAGAAAGAAAGAAAGAAAGAAAGAAAGAAAGAAAGAAAGAAAGAAAGAAAAAGAAAGAAAAAGAAAAATTATGATGAGAACTTAGGGCTATGATTTCAAGTCAACACAATATGGAGAGTTTTATTGCTTCATCTGTTCTTCTAGAACAACCTACGGTGATTCAAGAGGCGCTAACATGAGGAAAACATGACAAATGGAAGATTTTCCCCACTACTTGGTTGCAAGAAGAGTGACACAGTCCAAGTCCCAGGTATACTTACAGCTCTGACAAGATCCACTGTGACCATAGAAACTACCTAAAATAGACTTATTTTCTTAGGGACTAAGCCAGCTGCACTGGGTCCAAGTGGACAAGTCAGAAAGGCAGAAAAGAGTGACTTTTTTCTTTGTTCCTTTGTAATTTTCCAAGTTCAAATTCTCCCCTGCATCTTTACACACACTCCCCTACTTACAGACTGTCGACTGCAGGCCAGTGGGGACAAAGCGGGCATCAGAACAAGAGAGTGTGTACTCTGTCTACCACCAACAGCCGTGTGAACACTTGATTAGGGCCACTTTGCTCCTGGATACCAAGAGAGTTAACCCACAGCTTTTCAGAAGCTGCCCTGTTCATACCTAAGAGAGCTCCCACTGTTCCCTTTCTTACCTTGCTCACAGGACTTCCACCATCGGTTGTTTTTGCTATTCAGTGTTTAAGTTTGGTGTTTCAGCTTTCCCTGTAGGCAGCATTTGATCTCTTTCTTTCCTGTAAACAGCAGTGTGGCCTGTCCTAACATTCCCTCCAGAATACTTTTTGTCTCTGAGGTGCTGAGTCACTGAAAGGAGCCACAGACACTCTGTGGGCAGCAGTCGGCAATTGAAAAAACAGAATCATTTCCCAGGACTTAAAAGGTTATTTTCAAGAGTGAGTGAACTCAGGAGGATGGGGAAAGTGGGCGAGAAGTTCATGCAGGGTAAAAGGCACAAAGTCCACTTCACAGAGTTTGAGGAAGATCATATTTCATAAGTGAAAATGGTATAACACGAATGGAAAATTCCCCATCATGCAGCAGGGAAGCAGTTCCTCAGGTCTGGGCTGGGACTGCAGAGAGTCTATCGAGTTCTCAGCCTTTCCCACTGGCCTCCACCTTTGGGTTTTGCACCAGATAAATGGGAGGGTGACTTTTGCTCCTCCTGTAATAGAAGGGTACTGAGAGGATAAATGTGTGAAGTTCTAAGCGTTTGGATGTCTTGATTTAGCTACTGATCTTCAAATATCTACTGCTTCAAAACCAAAGTCTGGCTACATTCGAACTTTCCATTTGATATTTCCCAAAGGTCAGTGAATTAAAAGCAAACTTTTTAAGTAAAAGAATGAAGTGTAGCAGGATATACAGGAAAAGTTTGACACTGTAAGCTTTCAAAAATGGATATTGGTGACAACTTCTTGTGAATCAACAATATTTCAAAATAAAAAAAGGTTTAAAAAATGGGTATTGGTCCTACCCAAAAACAGAGAGATTTCTCATAAAATACCATGTGAGTGTGATATTACAATAGCGCCCTCCTCAAATCTTACTTTATCCCAATAACCATACAAGCTACCATTCGAATAATATGGTCTCATTACAAATATATAATCTTATACATCCTGGCAAGAACTATATGAGGTAGGTATAATTTTCCCATATTTCAGATAAGAAAACTGAGGCTCAGAGAAATTAAGTAATTTATATAAGATTATACTACTGTAGGAAGCAGATGCCTGGTCTACCTGAACACAAAGTCACTCAATCTGCTCTGTTTAGCCCATCAATCTGCTATACTGACTTCTATCCAATTTCCTGTTCCTGGCTACCCTATGGAAAAAGCACAAAATTTAGAATCATATTTGTCATTTGCTCACTGTGTAACTGGACAGGTACACAGCTGTTTGAGCCTGAATTTCCTCAGCTCTAAAATTGGGATAACAATGTCTACCTACTCTGTTAGAACATTCCATGAGATTATGTTTGTAAAACAGTGCCCAGCTCATATTACGTGCTTAATGAATAGTACAGGATGATCATACCATTCTTCAGCTGTACTGAAATGCACTGATACTTAACTTTCATGTGTGTGTCATGGTTCCTCCAGCTAGATTAAAAATCTTCTTTTGTATCCCCTTGTGTCAGTTAGAATGCTATTGATTACAAGTTCTGTAAACCAGACACACACTGGGTTAAACAGAAAGGAAATCAATCAGCTCACATAGGAGAATGGCCAGGACAGGCTTGGGGGGGGTTGGTTCAGCAATCAACAATGTCTGTAAGGACCTCGATTCTTTCTCTCTGCTCCACCATCTACAGGATCTGCTTAACCCTACAGCTTGTTACCCTCGCTGGTGTGGGGGGCTATGGTAGCCTACGGTAACCAGTAGTGATCATATTTCATTCCTGTCTGAGAAGAGAGGAAGGCTGCTGCCTTGTGGTTGTATTAAGGACAAGAAAGCTTATTTTCCACATAGTTACCGGTCTCTCCTGTCATCTCATTGCCCCATGCTGGCTTGAGCTTGCCCACATGGAACTATTCACTGATAAAAGGAGATAGATTTTTCAGTATTAATTTATTAATCATCTTAATGATTGGAAGCAGAATTTGTCCACTACCCTCCTCAAAGCTTTATACATCAGGACTCAATTACTACTTCTTAAATGGATGAATGAATGAAAATAAGCTTATTTATGAATACAGGTGGAAATTCTAGTAACACCCAGAAAAATTGACAGTGAATGGCACAGAAATAAACCAAGGCTGCCTGATTTCAGAGCCCACAGGGCTCCACGTCCACTCGTTATGCAGAAAGGGGCGGTAAGAATTCCCCTTGCTCCATACAAGTTACCTTAGACCAATCCTGTTGTGATGCTAATTAACTTAGATCTATAAATACACTTCTCAAGCACAGATGACACGAATGTGGGGAAGAAAAACAAGACCCTTAACACCTTATCTACAGCAGACTCCTCAAGAGATGATTTAGGTAGTGCATATTCACTGCATTAAATAACACTGAATTACATAGCAGTTAATCTCTATTCAGCACCTTTTCAATCCTCCTGAAACTATCAAAGCGAAAGCCAGTTTAGTGCTCTAAGGCTTTAACACTCTCTCACACTTGTTCATCTCTCTCTGAAGCTTTGAAGAGCATCTACCTGGACTTGTAAACATTGTTTTGTTTTCCATTTAATTACTTTTACAGTTATCTTGTATTTGTGATAAGCAACACTGGTCTTTCCATCTGAGATAGTAAGACAAAGTTTCCCTTGAACATAAACCTATTTAAAAGAAAAAGAAAGCCAATTAAAATAATTAATTTAGAGAAGAGATTGCACATGCATATGTTAAAAATTGTGATGGTAATATGTAGTGATATGTGGATATGGAAAAAATATGAAAGGAAGTATTGGGAGAAGACTAAAGTTTGCTAAACATTTACCTGGGATAATTAGAGGATGATTGCAGATGTTTAATTGAAGGATAAAGAAAATGGGAGCACAGAGGGCAATTATTTCAGGAGCCACAAGAGGGCAGCATATCAGTAACTATAAAGACAACTGGGGCCGCCCCAGGTCTTCCTTGTTTATGCGCCTGTTCCGCAAAGTGTGGTCCGCACACCAGCAGCACCTGGGAGCTTGTTAGGGTGGCAGTCTCTGGCCCCACCCCAGACCTGCTGAATCAGAATCTGCATTTAACAATTCCGTAAGTAATTCTCATGCACATTAAACTTTGAGAAGCACTAACTTAGGCTCAAAGCTTTGGGGTCCTCTTTGCCTACTTTTCCTTCTTTGGGAACTGGGCTGACCTATTTATAATTTTGAAAAAAGTGTATTTCCCTCTGGATTCCGCAGTCACACTGCTTGGGTGTGAATCCCAGATATTCCTCTAACAGCATGACTTGGACAAAAGACTGAGTTTCCAACACTTAGAACATTGATTTGATAAACAAATGTCCCATAAAGGGATGGATAAATAAATCAATTATTCAGACACAGAAAAACCAAATTTCCTAACTTTGTGTTTTTATGTTTCTGCCATCCTTTACTTTGGTGGCTTGTTGAAGAATAAGGGTTTATCTGTGCCTTTTAGGATCAACTGCTTTAAATCTTTTTGAAATGAGACAGGAAATAAATAGTTCCATATATACAGATACATGTTCAAATATTCTTGCCACATTCAGGTGAGTTTTTCCAGAATCTTCCTCATATTACAGTGTCTGCACCTGCTAATATAAGAGCCTGGTGTGCGAAGTGTATACAAGGTAGAAACAAGAAGGCTGAGCAATAATTACTTCTCAATCATTTCATTGGTTTCAGAACATCTAGGACTCAAGGAAATCAAGGAAACCAAGGTAAAAAAAATGCACTTATGTTTCCTGGCCTAAAAATCAATAGGTTATTCTAGCCAAATATTAAAAAAATGATTTGTATACTTTGAGGAATGTAGTTAACACCCAAAAGAATACTCCAGTATTTTCTCTTTTAACAGGTACAAGCGCAGGAGATTTTTTTTTTTTTTTTTTTTTTTTGAGACAGGGTCCTGCTCTGTCACCCTGACTAGAGTGCTGTGGCGTCAGCCTACCTCACAGCAACCTCAAACTCCTGGGCTCAATCAATCCTTCTGCCTCAGCCTCCCGAGTAGCTGGGACTACAGGCACACGCCACCATGCCCGGCTAATGTTTTCTATATATATATTTTTTAGTTGTCCAGCTAATTGCTTTCTTTCTTTTTTTTTTTTTTTTAATAAAGACGGGTCTTGCTTTTGCTCAGGCTGGTTTCGAACTCCTGAGCTCAAACGATCCGCCTGCCTCAGCCTCCCAGAGTGCTAGGATTACATGTATGAGCCACCGCAAAGGGCAGGAGATTGAGAAGGCTGTGGAATACTCCAAAAAGTCTAAAACATGAGGCCTCCTACCTTTGCCTCCTACCTTTGTAAGCTTTGTGCATTTTCCAATCTTTCGCCCATTTCAACTCAGTTTACAGTTGAATGGTTTCTCCATTCAACTGGTGACAGAATATATTGAGAAAAAAGAGAAGTCTAATTGATGGGATTACTCCTGGGCTGAGATGAATCTCCCAGACTCCACCCCTGAAGCATTACAGGGTAACTGGCCAGTAACTGAAGAAAGCAGCATTGGAGAAAAACCCCTATTCTTTGGCAATAAATCTATTTAAGGGGGGAGAAGCTAATAAAAATAATTAATTTAGAGAAGAGTTTATACATGGATATGTTAAAAATTATGTGGGTAATATGTAGCAATATGTGGATACAGCAAAAATACCAAAGTGTTATGAGATGACTAAAGTTTGGAAATCATTTATTTTCCTTTGAAATAGGGAAATTTTCAAAGGACATTGGGGTTCTTATAACCCCAGCCACTAAACCAGTTAAAAAAAAAAAGCTTTATCACTAAAGTCCAGGTGGTGGGACATTCTGTAATTTTTCTCACCTTAATTTCATTTTTTGACTTCATTAATTCAATCGTTTTTCCTTTGTTCATTCAACATATATTTTTGAACTCCTTCTAGATGCTAGGGATATAGAAAAAACAGGACAAATAAGGTCTCTGCTCTGGGGGAAGTGACTTCTAGAACATGAGAGAGCCAAACAAACAGATTATTTCAGGTAGTTATAGCAAAAAAAAAAAACAGGATAATATGACTGAGTGTGGAAAGTGAACAACCTTAGAGCAAGTCAACAGGCCAGGGCTCTCTGAGAATGTGACGTTTTTTGCTCCATGCCTTGCAGAAAGGGACTTCCTATCACAGGACAGCTAACAAAAAGACCCCAGGGCAAGATTGAGTTTGGCATGTTTAAGGAACAAAAAGAATCAGTGCACCTGTATCAAATTGATCAAGGTAGAGAGTGGGATGTATAAAACTATCTTGGCAAAAATTCAGCGAATGGATGTATTTCTGTGCGGTGCACATCGAGATGATGTGAGAGCCAATGTAATGAGCCCAGAGGCCCCAAGCTCTGCTGTGATACCATTTATTTGCACTGCCTGGGGTTAATTAGCAGTTACAGGGAAAGGAAGATGCTTTGCTTATGAAGGCGGGGTTGACTTAAAAGTTCTGCTGATGCTCAGAAGTGGACCTATTTGAGTGATCTTCACCAGGATAGTATCTGATCCAATCACTTTATGTGTGTGTTGCATATTGAGTTACTTTGAAATGCTCAATCATTGTGGCTCTTGAAGAGAAAATTACAAGATAGAAAATTGCACCTACTCATGAAAAGTATTAGATATTGAAAAATTTAAACCTATCTGTAACTTTTATAATTACCTTCTGTTCAGAATCTATTTTTTCAGAGCATCATTACTCTTCATAATTAGTTCCATAATTTCCCCATAGAGTATGATCCATTTCATCTGAAGGGCTAAAACTTAGCACTAGTAGTTGATCACTGTCTGTCTGTAATTTGTATTGCTTTTTATCCAGGAAAATATTAGTTCTTATTAGCCAGATAGAGATCTATTATGAATGTCAATGTAACTTAATTAAAGCATAATATTAATCATAATACTATCTTCTAGACTCAAATACTTCCCCAATGATGTTTACCTACCTAGACCTTCACTGATGAAGTACAAAAATAAATCAGATGAAGGCATTTTTGATGAGTAGGGAGATTTAACCAAAGCCTTTCTTAATGAAAAAATAATGTAATAAAAATAGAAAGTATAGAAAGAATTTTGTCTGTTAAATCATATCGAAAAGAGAATCCCCAACAAAATAAGAAATTTGTTTTACTGACTTTATACCTAAACATTAAGTATTAATAATATTTATTAAACTTCTGAGTAATCATTGCATTGTGCTATAATTTTTAGTCAGCAAGACAAGCTCATACCATACACTAGTTTTCCTAAATTTTATTCATTATTATTTAAAATGCACAAAGCAATTTTAAGTATTAGAAAAAGGTTAGGCTCAATCACAGTTGTCTTGCCTAGTATTTACATATGTAATAGCATAGAAAACTGAAGTGTCTTTTGCATTAATGAGGATGACTACAACTTCTTCGGGGAAAATTGTCCATTTCTTACGAAAAATATTTTAATTAATTTCTGGTTAGGCAAGATAAGACCCAAAACTTGGTGCTGAGGTGGAGAGGCAGTGGGAGGTGAGTATTGGGGCAATGAGATGTTAAACTACTCTCCACAAAAAGCTGTCTTTTTTGAGTGTAGAGAGTGTTATAATAACTTATTTGGAACTTCCTGGTTGGGGTTGTAGTTGTCCCAGAAAGAGCTGAGTCGTCATCCTGGAACTAAAGAGAGAAAGAGAAAGAGAACTTAGATCTGTACAAGAGTGATCCTAGCTACAAGAGAAAAGGTGACAAGAGAGCACCAAAAGAAGGAATCACTCCTTGGCAATCCTTAGAGCACTTGGAAAGCACAGGGTACTTCTAGCAGTCTCCCAGGATGAGGTCCCGTATTATGGTAGTAAAAGAGTTACCCCAGAAGGCTGGGAGAACTTGTGGATACTCAGGTTACACCTTAATTTATGTCAGTTGAAATTCTTTTGAATGCAAGTAGCAAAAAAACAACCCAAACTGAATGAAACAATAAATGAAAAATTCTGGCTCAAAAGGCTAAAAAGTCCACACATTTTGTGAGGGTTGAGCTGAGATTCGGTCAGAGCACAGACCCTTTGAGAAACAGTTCTTTGAGTCAATCTCCCATCATGCATCGGCCTTGCCCTCAGGTTGGCTTTACAAGATGGCTGCAGCGTGCTCCTCGGTCACATTTAAAAGAAGAGAAGAGGCAGGCTTCTTCCAGCCATTGAACAAGGAAATTCCATTTTCTGATTATTAGGCCTAAGTTACCTGAACTAATAAAGGTGTCAAGGGGACTGGGCTACCTTGATTGGCTTAAATATGTCAAGACTAAGGCTTGACATGGAAATGGAGTGGAGCATTATGAAGGAGGTAGGGAGGATGCTTGGAAGACAACTTTGATATTCTTTCTAAAATCTAACTACCTCAGTGAATTCTTTTACATCAGGAAGAGTTTCAGGAATGAGTTTAAAGTCCACTAAAATTTCAATTAATGGCTCGAGAAAATCCAGTTTTAATTCTCTTTCCAATAATTGCTACATAATAAAATTACTTTAAATTTAACAATGCCATTTGCTCAGAGTCAGAAAATACCCACTTAATCACCCATTTAATCTCTAGTATTTTTAGTGAAACCTACCATACTTAGGACTGGACATTAATAAGTTGATAGCAATTTGAAAGCATTTAAGAATCAACCAACTCAGTTCTGCTCCTTGTGAAGGCAGAAGGTGGATACTGGAAGGACTTGGAAGTCTTAGGACAGCAGAGGGGTGTTGGCCTCTGCATCCCCACAGTCAGGCAGTGGGGCACACTGCCCAGATAGAATGCCAGCTGTGCAGCCTGAAAGAGCAGCCCAGCTGTGCAGCTCAAAAGGATTTTTAGGACTCCCTTCTGGGCATCCTTGCACCAGCATGCGGGGCTCTCCCAATAAATACCAAAAGTCTGAGTAGCAGGAATTCCTGCCAGCAGCGCACAGTTGGAGTGACGGTTCAGGCAGCAGGCAATATTTTCCAGATGTACGGACTCAGTCTGCTGGGAGATCTGCCTGGGGAGGACAGCGTAAATGTTTATCCCTGCTCACTGAATAGGGTGTGTGCTGGTGCCCTTCTAGACGTGAATTAAAAAATTCAGTTGTATTTGTTCTAACACAGCAAAGAAAGAACTAAAGAATAATGAAGGTTCTAGGAATTAGGAGACCCTGGGGCTTAGCCATAGGGTGAAGTTTAGAGTACCTCCCTTCCTTCCTGAATGATTTGTCTATTTGCTTATTTCTACTTTGCCAATATGCGGGGGCGGGGCGGGGTGGGGGGGGAGTGTTGGGCACACACCAATGAACATTTGTATGGCACTATGGCACTTCCCAAGATCCTGGAGTACTCTATGAAGATATGGGAATCATTTTCTTTTTGATCTTTTGACTCACACTGAAATTTGTCTGGTAAATGCTTCCCTTCTAAAAACTTTTATGAGCTACACCTGGTAAAACTTTATTTATTGTCTGTTTAGCAAGGTCTTTAAAGATTAAAAACTTGAATATTTGTATTTTAAGGAATGTTAACTCCCTTGATTATGAACCCAGCCAGGAAAAACAACAAAGTTTGGTGGCAAATGCATTATTTATGCGAGTGTTTCTAATTAATTGATTTGAATAATTTCATCATGCTGGTTTGGATTGACAGATAACGTATGCTGTACTCTAGCTGCTGCTGCAGACTGTATTAGCCTCTTCTAAAGTAGGGCAGTTTTTCATCTGGGCACGCTGACCTTGAACAGAAGAACAGATTGTCTGTGTGCTGTAAACTCGTTTCAGCTGCTACAAAGGTTCTCTACTTCAAAAATATCTGCCTTGCAGGTGCTGAAATCCCTACCCCTCTACCTTACAGCTGAGAAGAACTCATTTCCAGCAGCCGCCTCCTAAAATGTAAATATTACTAGGAAAAGTCATATATTTAGTCAACTCACATCTGGTTTATATAGAATGTCTCCTTGACTTTAACGCTTTGTCTTGCACATTCCAGTGGGGTGATACCTGAGATTTTTCTCCATACTATCTGAATTCTTTATATTTGGATTATTCCTTGTTCCTATAGGCTTCATTGTAAATTTATGCACACATACATAACACACACACATACCTATTTTATGTAACCAATCCACTGAAGTGCCACAAAATGCCATTATATATTGATGTTGCTATGAATTTAATTATAACCTCATTGATAATAGTCATGCATTTATCCCTCCTGAGCTCAGTGTTGTATCCTAATTTTACTATTCCATTTTGCCATTTTCTAACAAAAAAAAAGTTGCCCTGTTGCTAGGTAACCTCAGCGCTATTGTATGTGGCCCTCTATTTTCTGCATTCTTCCGGCTTCCTTCTTTTGGTGTAATTATAATTGTTTTTCTTCTAAAGTCTCTCTCCCCATTCATGGCTGCCATTGTCATCTGGTAACTGTCAGTGTGTTATTGTCACAATTGAAGTCGATGATGAGAAGCCACAATTTGCTCATCCTTCAGCAGAATAGAAAATTGACATGTTTTTAGGATGCATCCGCGGCTTTCAGAGAAATAGTTCCTCGCTTAGAGGTTACATTCCCGAAGAAGGTTCTCAACATTTAGCATCCCTCCAACCTCGAATGTGCCTCATCCTCCCAACCCCATCATAATGCCTTTCCTTCAAGGAGGCAGCTTGTGTCTGGAATATAGTTATGGGTCGTGTGTGATGATAAAATTCTGACAGAAAGTGAAGTTATGAGCAATGCCCGGCCTATGAACTATTATAGTACACATCAACAATAATAAAAATGACAATAACTACATTTAGCTGTGGACCTATTGTGTGCCAGGAAGTACTGGTAAGTGATTTACACACATTAACTCATTTAATCTTCATATACTCTTTGAGGTATTATCACTCCTATTTTGTAGATGAGAAAGCTGAGATGAGACTCAGAGAGCCCAGACAATGGTCAGAAGGTAGCAAAACCAAGATTTCTTCATTTAAGTTGTCTTGATAACAGGTTCACATTAAATGTAAATGCTAATTGTAAGATCAAGCTTTGTGAAATATTAAAATATAAGGAAAAAACATGCACCTTAGAGCCAAAAGATACTGTATATATATAATCTACTACTATTCTCTTGTGTACAATTTAGAATTGTTCTCTAACTAATGTTCCTAGCAAACAATATAGCTGGATCAATGTCTTTTAATTCTATTGTTTCCCTCCTACACACCTCCATCTCCCCGCTCCATTTAATGAGGCTCTTTCTGGTACATTGATGGCTAAGGAGTATTTGCTGAAGAGGTGCCTTTGAAATCAGAAAACCGGGAGTCAAAGCCCACCGCAGCCACTTGCCAGACAAATTGTCTTGAGCAAGATTAATTCTATGACTTTATTTCCCTGGTTACATTTTGTTTACCCTTACTACATTTTTGGTAGAAAGACAGAGTCCCAAAGTGCATAAGTACTCCACTAGTCTATGATTTCTTTGATGGCAAAGCCAGTCTTCTGTTTATCCTGTTATTTCTCTACAGTACTTGCCATAATATCTTGCACACACTGAGGTAGATGTTCAATAAGTATTTATTTAATCAAAGTTGTTAATACATTTTTTCCCAAATGGTTAGCTACAGTTTGTTGGTATTATGGGAATTGATAAAATAATTTGGGGAGACCTCATTTCCATTTTCTTCCCCAAGACATATCATCTCAGGGCTCTGCTTCCACCTGCTCCTTGATGCTTTGCTTATAAAGGCTAAGCTTCTGCCCATTCCACAAGACCATAACTTCTCAAAAGTTGGACTTGTACCCTCTTCCCAGAAGAAGGGAAAAGACATAAATAAAGAGTAGAGAGAAGTTTGAACACAGTTAATTTTACTAGGCTTGAAGATACAATGAATAGAACAAATTTATCCTACAGATGATTTGAAACTTTATTTCATTATGTATGGCATAATATGCATGAACTTTTATAATCTCCCCCTCTTGAGAAAATAGCCAGTTAAGGTGTATAAACGAAACCAGAAAAATGTGGTAATAGACATCTATTTCCTAAACACTTTTACTTGGCTAGCTGTGAAATAAATAGATTAAGCTTAATTGTGGTGCTATGGTTTTGCAAAGCACACTGAACTCTTCATAAATGCACTGAATGTTAACCAACTGGAAGAAGAGAAGAAATCTAAGATAAGCCTCTAATTTAATTAGGTGATTAGTCATTTAATTTCCTTTGTCTTTTCTTTCTTTCCTATTATACTTCATCTCAGAATTGTTTCATAAAAGAATCTAAATTAGAAAGAGAGAGAGAGGAAAAGATCCTGATTGGTGAGTTGTTGGAAAAGCTGTACTTAAAATCAGCATAAAAACAAAAGATAAAACGGAAAAAGTCTGAACATTGAACAGTTGTTTAAAACTTTGGGCTTATATTTTGTTTTCCTTCAAGATTTTGAATCTTGGATTTAATGGAACTAATCAGTATTGTTTGGGTTGTACATCTCTGGACAATAAAAATGTGAACTTTTCCTATTTTGATTTAGAGTTTTCCCATTACTTATTTGATAATTAGCCTCCTGTATCATTCTACTTCAACTATATCAAAATTCACAGATTCCAAATAATGCTATGGTGTACAATCTGTTTCGAGAGTTATTAATTATCTCTTTCTAGAACAGATCCTATCTTTTATCTAACCAATTCTTTATATATTTTATGGGAGGTATAAGGTTGATTTTTTTTTTTATTTTCAGGAATCACGTTTACATCTTACACTCCAGACTTTTTTTTTTTTTGATAAAAACATTTAGTAATATCCAAACTATATAACAAAATTTCCAAATTACCCTGAGGCAAAAAGTTCAGATAATTAGCTAACAGGATTTCATATAGGACAATATGCGCTAATTCAAAGCCCACTTTACTCAGCAAAATTAATATGCAAGAAAATATCCTATTAATGTTCTGTATAAGATGGTTCATTTCCAACTTTTTGCCTTTTTGATTTACACCATCAAGTTAATGGACAATAGGAAATTTCCAAATAATATGCCGCCACATTAAAATTGTACAAAGAAATAAAAAATAATCAAGGACAGGCTTCACAGGAAACTGAAATAGGATAGTCATAAGCAGGGTAGATGGACACTCCAGACTTTTTTGGTGTTACAGTGATAATACTGTTAGACTCAGGTCAACAAACTGTATGGGTGCTACCATTCCTTAATTCTACATGCAAGGTAAATATCATTCATTGGTCTTTCCTGTTTAGCCTGCAGTTGGTCTTGAAATCCTTCTCAATGCCACATACCAGACATCTACTACTAATGTAATCTCAGCACAAAACTTTTTTTGCCAATCTGCACCAGAGATTAATCCATCCCCTTCATTTTCTTGAATTATTACAAATACTATAAATTAACTAAATTATTTTAGGATTCCTTTTGTTACCTGTTTAAATGTTTTTCTATCTTATTATATTTTTATCTTAAAGTAGAAAGTGATGTTCATTGACTATGACAAGAAGAATTCCTTTATGGAGAAAAAAAGCCCTCTCAACAGGAATTCTAGTCTTGAGGTTTATTTTACACTTTGTATGACAGAAATGGGCAAAAATTTAACCTAGGCGCCTTCTAAGTGAAGAGATGGAATCAGAATCACAAGATAAACATGAAATCTTCGCTCCTTTATGTCTTTTGTGTGCACCTGCTTCATGCATTCTTAGAACATTTTTACATCAATCAAATCAGTAGTACAGTATTGATTATAGTTGATATCCAGAATATATGCTTTCCCTCCCTTATTGCTTAAAATAAACTCGGCCAGTTAGAAATGATCAGCTTCTAGAACAAAATATGAGTTTTGGATTCTTACAATAGAGTGGCATTGTTCCTCTGATATTTTTTCTAATGTATGCATTTGCTTCAGGTTGGAATGTGGAAACTTCTTCAGAGTTCATTCAGCAACAATGTAGAACACATCAATTTTCATGCATAATAAATTCCAGTGGGGAAAGGACAAATATTTATAACATTTAATTAGAAATAATGTCCCTATATGCTATTTTCTTTTAGATCAAATTTTATTCATTTAAGCAAAGTCAAGCACATCTTGCTGGGGTTGCTGGAAACAGAAGATAAAGGACCTAGCACAACGCCTTGACAGTGGTAGGTTCTTTTTTTTTTAAGATACAAGGTCTTACTCTGTCACTCAGGCTGGAATGCAGTGGTGGGTGCAGTCATAACTCACTGCACCCTCAAACCCCTGGGCTCAAGAGATCCTCCTGCCTCAGCCTCCTGAGTAGCTAGGACTAAAGGCACACACCACCAAAAGTAAAAATACTTTTTGCAGCGACAGAGGTCTCACTATGTTGCCTTGGCTGGTCTTGAACTCCTGGTCTCAAGCAATCCTCCTGCCTCAGCCTCCCAAAGTGCTGGGATTATAGGCATGAGCCACTGCACCTGGCCAACAGTGGTAGATTCTTAATATGTATTTGTTGGTTAGTTTGATATCAGTAATTGAAAACTGGCAAGTCTTGGTAAGGTGTGATTTCAAAATAGTGCTTTGAACACACCATCACTGTGTGGTCAGCTGATCTCTTTTATAACTATGTCTACTTGGAAATATAAATACTAAGTTCAGATAAAATATGAAAGCTAAAAATATAGCTAGACCACCTTCTCATCCCTACTGGAAATATGGATCATACCTAAGGGGGTTATGAAGAGATGTGGAATGAATGAGGTTTCCCAGGGAGAGAGGGTTCAACATTAGAAAAAGCCAAGATGGAATCCCAGAATGAAACACTTTAAGGGGTAGATAAGCTCAGTGAAGGAGTCTGAAAGAGGTAGGAAGAAAACCAGGAGGCAGTGGAAGTAGAGAACTCAAGAGAAAACTAGAGTTTCAAGAAGGACGGAAGGTTCTACTCATCAAAGCTTTTTTTTCTTTAATAGAAAATTTAATTTCCAGTGGGCTCAGATTGAGAGTACAGAAGAGGGAAATATCAAAGCAAGTGAAGCAAAGTTTAGAGATAGGATTGTGGGAAGTTGAGTTACTATTTACCAGATCACTTCTGTTTCTATGATAAATTGATGGTAAATTCATTCAATAAATATAAATGAGTTGAATTATGAAAGTTTGGAACAGCTGCTGTGCAGAGTGGAAAAGAAAGATGCTTAAGAGTAAGCAAAAATACAATGGAGGGCCTTGAGAACACAGATGAGCTTGAAAGACACAAATTGTAATGGCACTAATTTATATCACTATGCAAGTTCCTCCAGCAGCCCAGGAGCAAATGGTGGCAGGGAAAGATTAGAATGAATTCATCTTTATTTATAACACAATGACTTTGAATGATGCATCGGAAACCAATGACAGCCAAAATCATACCTGATTTCTGACTCCATAAAATTAAAAAATTATGGTGTATATTTTAAAGCTTGAACTGAGAATAAAATGACCTGAGTCATATCACTGGCTCTGCCTCTAACTAGCTATGTAACTAGATTAAGTGACCAATTTACCTGAGTTTCCCTTTTCTGGCACTCAGCCCATCTAAGTTATCTCTGAGATAGGAAAGCCCAAATGAGGAACAGCTTTCCTAGTGAGAGTGGTGGAGGATTGTTTCCAGCATTCTCTTTAGATATGTTGAGTTTAATATGCTTATTGCCAGCCAAAGGGAGATAGCAGATGTACAGTAAATGCTACAAGTCTGGAACTTGAGGGAAGTGAGGTCTGGGGATATATATTTGGAAGACGTCAACACACAAATGCTTTTTAAAGCCACAGGGTGTGTGAGATCATCTAGCGACAGATAGTAGCACAGGTAGGCAAGAAAAGACTGAATCCCATCACACTGCAATATTTAGAGAACAGGCAGAGGAGGAAGAACTAGAGACAGGAACTGCAAAGAGTTATCAGTGAGGTAAGGTAGAAATCAGGGGAGTTGGGCTCAAGAGGACAAGATGAGAAAGGAGAGAGTTGTTGAGTCTGTCAGTCCCACTAAGAGAAGAGGAGGACAAAGAAGTAATACGTAGATTTGGCAACATGGGGAGCACGGGTGACTTCAAAAGAGCCATTTTAGTGAAGTAAAAGGTCAAAAACCCAGTGGCAATGAGATCATAGAGCTAGCAAGGAAAGACACATCTTTTCAGTACATTTGCTATGAATCTGAAGCAAAGAAATGAGGCTGAGGCAGGAAGGGGGTATGTAGTCAGAAGAGTTTTATTTTGTTAAGTAAGATGTATGTCCTACAAACTCAACTCAAGCGTGCTCCAGCCAGGTTGTTATGAATTGTTATTAGTGTTTCTCTCTTGCTCCCTGTCCTTGGGAACAAATGTTCTTCCTTTCTATGTTGTTTCCTTTCTTTCTGCTTATCATGGTTTGTTGGTCATTTTAGCCATAGAACCTTCAGTCGTTCAATTCATATCAGTCTTGGTATGTGGTAAGAAAATCATCCCTTTTCGCTGGACTCGAAACCTCTCAGGGGTTGATCTTTCCCGATCCCTTGTTCCTTGTTGGTCTGCACTGCAACTTCTCCCATGGAGGCTCCTGAAGGCTCTGGCACCCTTCCTGCAGATTCACATCCTATCTATGTCTGTCTGTTCGTTTTTTCTCTTTCATCTAAAACTTCTCCTTCTTACTGAGAAATTCTGGCTGCTGCTATCTCCAGTCAGCCATCTTGCCCAGGAGCTCCCCACACGCCTTATTAAATTCCATATTTGTATAGCAATTTTTCTTGGTATGTGATGTAAAAATCACCAATTACTTCTTCCAATTCTCCTTTGAGAATGAGAGAGAAGCATTATTAATCCAATTTTATTTCTATATATGATTAACTAAGCCACTATGACTGAAATGAAAGCTAGTTATTATTATCTCCCTATTATTCTGATATATATAGTATTGGAATATGTAAATATGTGAATTCAAAACTGTCAGAGGTTTACCTATGAAACTGGATTTCTGGTTACTACTAACACTATAATGTCCATTCTTTACCAGTTAAAGTGGTTAAAAGCATCATGTTGAAAATATTTATAATATGTAGGAATCTAGCACAGTATATAGGTTGGCAGACTATAGCCCACAGATCAAATCCAACCTCTCATCTGTTTTTTATGGCCCATGAATATAGTTTTTACATTTTTTAAATGGTTAAAAAAAATTCAAGAAAGGACTAATTTTATGACATAAAATTTATATGAGATTTGAATTCCAGCATCCATACATGAAGTTTTATTGGAAAGCAGCCACACATTCATTTATATATTGCCTGTGACTGTCTTCATGTGACAAAGGCAGAGTTGAATAGTTTGACAGAAAGTGTATGAGGCACAAAACCTAAAATATTTGCTATCTTACCCTTTACAGAAAAAGTTTGCTGACACCTTGTGTATAATGTGGGAGGTAGTTTGCATCCCAGTAATAAATAGCCTAGCAATACAGAACAGTATTCGTGTTTGATTAAAGTGAAATACCAAAATATTATAAAGTTGTTTGAGATTAAAATAATGTATAAATTATATGGACATATAAGGTCTAATATTCCAAATGGAAACTAGTCATGTTGAGATAGTGAATATACAGGTAATTTAAAAATAAAGTTACATTATCCTTTCAATGAAAGGAAAAAAATTAGTTATAAATAACCAACTGAGCTAACCGGCTGCCCACACAAATTAGTTATAGATAGATGTGAAAATGGATCTATACATCATTTTTATTTGGGAGCACTTTGGTCTATGATACAAGCCAAATTTCTTTTGGCTTTAACTCAAAAAAGCAAGAGACATAAATAATGAGTAAAGAAATAACTAGATTCACATTATATAGAGATAAGTGGTAATACAATTAGTAACACAATTGAGTGAGTTATAATAGAGGAAACATGCTTGGTGAGTTGTTAACACTTCCTGAATTCCACACATCTGCACGATTTTCAAGTTAGTTCGATTTTGGAAATGTTGGCAATCTTTCTGATAACGACTACAGACTAAAGAAATAATTTTGTATTGTACTAATACATAGCATAGTCCGTATTTTAAAGTGCTCCTTGGACAATCAGCGTGATTCATTAGCCTGTTTTACAATTCTGACATTAGGCTGGGGCCAGAGACACAGGCTTCTGAGGTAGTACAGGCTTCTGACATAGTACAGCCTAGGATTATACTGCATTTTAAAGTAAATAAAGCTATTTAATCTGGAGGGAAAATAAAGATCACTTCTTATTCATTGATTATACCTGCTTGAAAATAAATGCTAACGCTCTTTAGTCACACCCTGATCCTTTCATTCTAAATTTCTATGTATCTTAGGGTCCTTTGACACACTCAGATCACCTGCAGTAATTTACAGCATGGCAACATGGCGATAAAGAGAATAGGATTCTCACGGAAAGAATAAAAACTGCATTACAGAAGGGCCTCAAGGACACAGGAAAGAGTCATGAGAACTAGAACACTGTTGGCAGCTCCCAGCATAAGGCAAGATTCACTGCACCACTTAGCATGAGCCGCTCCCCCTCCCCTTGGGGGTGGTTTATTTTGCTCTGTCATTCTTTCTGTGATTCTTGCCATAACCTGCTAAATTCTCAACAGATATGAATCTTCAGGATTCAGAAACAAGAAATCAGAATTTCTGAAAATTCTCAGGAATTTCTAAAATCATAAGTAATCTATGTTTTTCATAACGCTTTATATGGTGTTAAGTAATGTTACAATAATAAACAGTGGATCTTTTTGTGATAGGATTATAGTAAAATTTTCAGAGATTTTTCTATAAAAATGATATACCAATAAATTATGGTTTATTATTATGACTATAACATATTATATGTTATTTCAATAACATGTAAAAATCTATGATAAATTTTTTAAAAATTATTATTGGTACATTATAGGTGTATATCTTTATAGGGTACATGTGATGTACATTTGATATGGGCATACAATGTGAATTAATAAAATCAGGATATTTGGGGTATCCATCACCTCAGGGATTTATCATTTCTTTGTATTAAGAACATTCTAATTCCAGTCTTTTAGTTATTTTAAAGTATACCCTAACTTATTGTTGATTATAGTCACTTTGTTGTGCTATCTGATAATTTTTAAATAATACTAAAAGAAAGCAAGAAAAACATGAAACAATGTCAAATAAAAATAATTTTAAAAACTAGAAAAGAATGCCATAAATATTTAATATTTAAAATTATCATTTTTAAAGTAACACTTTAAAACATACCTAGTTTTAATTGCTCCGTTCAACATAAAAAACTTTCTTTTTTGCATTGATGTCGGTCAAATTATTAAGTGTACTAAAGCATCCTCATGTTGGGCATTGGATACATGTGCCTTTATATAAGTTAATTTCTTTGTTTAGTGATGAATATATTTTGTCCATTTGCTCTGATTGTGATTTTGCTGTTGAAATCAATACTGTTTTTGATAATTCAGATTTTGGATCTTTTTCTGATTTTATATAGGAATATTCAGATCTTTTTCTCTCTGTTTTTTTCTGTTACAGTATTTACAAAGATCCATTGCCTATAATGAATATTCAAACACTGAAAAATACCAGCAAACATTATCAGATAGTATTCATTACTATTCAAAACTTTGGATAATATTATAGAATAATTTAACATTCGGCTCTCCTAACAAGGTGTATAGCACCTCACAGATTTGCCAATTTAAGGACTTATTTTAGTTCTAAAACTTATTTGTTTCAAGAACAATAAGATTTGCATAAAGTATACTGTACATATAAACATTCAGTTTTTTTATTTGCAAGAATATCTCATCATTAACAAGAGATGGGACCACGAAAACACACTTGTAACATGGCTACAGCTACAAGCAAGACCGACTGGCCTGTGACCACTCTCTTCTGTCTGTTCTTGCCTCCTTCTCGGAAATATCAACCTTAACCTTTGACTCCACATGTCAGCATTTCCTGATCTTGCTTTAGACTTGACATCAGTGGCTTCCATGGATCTGGTAATGTCTCTATGTTGATTGTTATGCTTTAATTTTCAAAAGAGAATTATAATATTTTTCCCTATTTTCTTGATTTCTCAACTGATTTTTCTAGGGATTCAACATTCAGGAAAACATAAATTTTCTGAGAAATGGGGGAAAGGAAATACCATGTAGAAATACCAACTAATCCTATCTACTGAGGCATCTTACTGGGCCTCACAAATCTTCTCACCCACAGCTTTCTGCTTGCTGTCAGAAAAGGTTTCTAATTGGCCCATCTCACCCCCATTACCACCTCTTTAGGTTATACTATTCTCTCCAGGCTATTCTTTTTTTTTTTTTTTTTTTTATTTCAGCTCATCATGGGGGTACATAAGTTCAGGTCATATACATGGTCCATGTCCTGCCCATCCCCCCGAGTCAGAGTCCCAAGCGCGTCCGTCCTCATTCTCCAGACAGTGCGCCTGGCACTCATCATGTAGTCATACCTCCATCCCCTCCCCCCCTCACCTCCCCGGGTCTGCACCTTCAAGCATGACCATTCCCCAGAGGGTGTGCAACGCACTCGTCATGTAGGCATACACCCATCCCCTCCCCCCACCCCCCATCCCAGTCTGATATCCAATTGGTATCCTTCCCTGATGTACATTTAGGTGATGATCAGGGAAACCAGTTTTCTGGTGAGTACATGTGATGCTTGTTTTTCCATTCTTTGGATACTTCACTTAATATAATGGGTTCCAGCTCTCTCCAGGAGAACCAAAGAGATGTCGTATCATCGTTATTTCTTATAGCTGAGTAGTACTCCATGGTATACATATACCACAGTTTACTAATCCATTCGTGGATTGATGGGCACTTGGGTTGTTTCCACATCTTTGCGATTGTGAATTGTGCTGCTATAAACATTTGGGTACAGGTGTCTTTGTTAAAGAATGACTTTTGTTCTTCTGGGTATATGCCCAATAATGGGATTGCTGGATCAAATGGTAGGTCTACTTGAATCTGTTGAAGGTATCTCCATATTGCTTTCCATAGGGGTTGCACTAGTTTGCATTCCCACCAGCAGTGTATGAGTGTTCCTGTCTCTCCGCATCCACGCCAACATGTGTTGTTTTGGGATTTTTTGATAAAGGCCATTCTCACCGGAGTTAAGTGGTATCTCATTGTGGTTTTGATTTGCATTTCCCTGATGATTAGGGATGTTGAGCATTTTTTGATACGTTTTTTGGCCATTCTTATGTCTTCTTTTGAAAAATTTCTATTCATGTCCTTTGCCCATTTTTTGATAGGATTGTTTGATTTTTTCTTGCTGATTTTCCTGAGTTCTAAATAGATTCTTGTTATCAGTCTTTTATCTGATGTGTAATATGCGAAAATTTTTTCCCATTCTGTAGGCTGTCTGTTTATTTTCATGACTGTTTCTTTGGCTGTGCAGAAGCTTTTTAATTTAATCAGGTCCCATTCGTTTATTTTTGTTGTTGCTGTGATTGCCTTAGGGGTTTTCTTCATAAATTCTTTGCCTAGACCAATGTCTATAAGAGTCTTTCCTACATTTTCTTCTAGAATTCTAATCGTTTCCCATTTAAGGTTTAAATCTGTTATCCACCGTGATTTGATTTTTGTGAGAGGTGAAATCTGTGGGTCCTGTTTCAGTCTTGTACATGTGGCTATCCAGTTTTCCCAGCACCATTTATTGAATAGGGACTCTTGTCTCCAGAGTATGTTTTTGTCTATTTTGTCAAAGATTAGATGGTTATATGAGGATGGTTTTATATTTGGGTTTTCTGTTCTGTTCCACTGGTCTGTGTCCCTGCCCTTGTGCCAATACCAGGCAGTTTTAAGAACCACAGCTTTGTAGTATAGTTTGAAGTCTGGCAAATCAATACCTCCCATTTTGTTTTTATTGCTTAAGATTGCTTTTGCTATACGGGGTCTTCTCTGATTCCATACAAAGTGTATAATTATTTTTTCTAAATCTGTGAAAAATGATGTTGGTAATTTAATAGGAATTGCATTGAATCTATAGATTACTTTCTCTCCAGGCTATTCTTGAACCATGTGCTTATCTCTGGTCCAACCTGCTGTGTCCTGGAGGGAAGGGGGGCCAAGGACCTTGAGGCTGCTCCTTCAGCTCCAGGTAGGGGTAGTGCTGCTTTCCTCAAATGGAGTTTGTGGGCAAGCTGGGGACACAGTGATTAATACTATCCCTAAGACTCGTTAAACCTTCCTTTTGGGGAAAATACTGCCTGTGAGCTAAAGTATGACAAATTTTCTGGGCCATGTGAAGAGTGATTACCCTGTAGGTCTCTTTTTGTTGTTGAGCACCTGTATATATATTGAACTCTGAAACAGGCAGAACTGTAAACAGGGAAAACATATAGGATTTAGGTATTTGGGGAGCATAGCCTCAAAGGCCAGGAGCTAGGGAAGGAGAGGAGGACAACGTGCAGAGAAGGGGCCAGGGAAAAGGAACTCCTTTTAGTGGCACAACTGAGGAAGGGATTTTAAAAACAACAAACAAATGAACAAAAGTAGGAGTTGAGTGTCTTGCCTTCCAATGACATATTCTCTTTGATTGGCTTATTATCTGCTTTTCTTTTTTCTCTTTGCTTTCTTGCATAGCTGTAAAATGAAGATGTTACAGAGACGTTTGTCTGTCCCTCCAAGTTCCCTCTCCCCTCTTCTTTGGTAAGAAAGCACCTAACTTTTGCCTGCACACCCGGCCATCCAGATTAGAGACTGCCTTTCCCAGTTTTCCTTGAAGCTAGGAGTGGCCATTTGACTGAGTTCAGGCCAGGGAGATCTAAGCAGAAGTGTCATGTGGCAACTTCTGGGACTCATCCTTCAGAGACAACACCTGGACCCTTTGTCATTTTTTCTTCATCTCACTGCTTCCATCTTCAGCTTTGAGGTTGAGTCCTCAGCTTTGACGCATAGTGGAACAAGATTAATGTCTGTGCACTATCACCATCCCAGCCCTGGACTGCTCAATGGACTTTCATTTAACAGCTTCTATCTAAGCCACTGTTACTTAGGGCTTTGTTCACACATATTTGAATTTAATCTTAAGCAATACAGGTGCATGAATTTTGCTATAGTCTACCCTTTTAACTTAATACTATATCATACATTTTTTGTTGCCAAATAATCTTTGTAACTAGAATTTTTAATGACACTTTACAACTTCATCTCATAAATGTGCCACAATTTACGTAAGCAATTTGCTATTATTGAATGTTATAATATTTATTTATTTATTTAGCTCTAAAAGCCCCCTACTTTAATATACCCATCCCTACTAGAAAAACTAGACAGGGATAATTACTTTTGTGTTTACCAGTTACCACAACACTATTTATTCAATAACTTTCTCAACCCTTTTGATTTGTGCTACTGCCTTTATCTGATTTTAAATTCTTACAGTTAATTTCTGAGTTGTTTATTATATTTCACTAATCTATCTATTCTTAGGCCAATATTCTATTTATTTTAATTATCCTACCTATAAAATGACCTAACTACAAGTATTTTTTTAAATACTTATAGCTCTAGTTTTTTTTTTGAACTTGGGTCAGTCTACTTTACTCATGTATCCTAGAAGCATAATTTCCTTTTTAGAGCTGAGTCTGTCATTTAAAAACAATGCCAAGAATAATGATACCTTGCTTTTTCTCTAACAAATATTTATTTCACAGCTCCATCAAGCATACTGTTTCATTTGAGTCCTAAATGGAGCTATTACAACATTATTCAGATTAGCCCCATTCAACTACTCGGTCTTCCAAAATTTAAAACCAGACGATTTTTAAAATAAGTTATAATCAGCCTCACTGAAATTGTTTGAAATGCTCCTAAGAAGACAGCTGTCAACTTCTTTGGTTAAAGCCCCAGCGTGTGCTTCAGATTATTGATGGAGTACCACAGTCAGGTCAAAGCCGGTTAGCCTCTTGCTAACTTTGGTTGCAGCTGTCTGCAGTCATGCCAAGCATGAGAGGTCCGGCAGCACAGACCATCAAAAAACTGTTCTTTGCCTGCTTTAAAAATAAATCTCTATAAAGTAGGACAAGTAATTGAAGCTTTGTAATTTTTCAGCTTGGGGCCTCAACTCTGATCTTGAGTTGATGAAGCATTAGTAGATCTGTGTAGAAAAGAGGCGAGAAGCTGTTGTTTGAATAATAAAACATAAGAGGAACATTTTACAGATTTTCAGTTTGTCCTGCTGACTGCAGGATGATATACCATTCTCAGACTTCAACTGGCTTCTCAGAATAGCATCTATTATGTGCAAAGAAATATGGAATGAATATATTCTTCTGTACTTTAAGTGCTTTAACTACCAATATGGTATGGTTCAAGTGTGATAGGACAAAAATTCAAGCAATTTCTAAGATAATGTATTTTTTACAAAAGCATAAGTACCCACTAGATCAGCTGGAAATTTTCTATAACTATATATCTATACAAATGTGTTTTAAAGTGTTATAAAGAAAAGGTTATAGCCACTTTAATCAGTAGCAAGAAAGTGAAATGGAAGTCCTCTAAGGTGATGTGTAGGTACCTTTAAGAAATTCCATGCAAATTAACTTTGACATTAAGGCAGTCTAAGACAGAAAAATGAATTGGGTAGAGATAATGATCAGATTGGAAAGGAATTGTCAAGGGCATTTACCAAATGAAACAGTCTTAGCTTGAGTCAAGCTGCTTACAGTACAAGGAACTTTAGGAAACAAAAAACGAAAGGGAGCAGTAGTAGAAAGGCTGTTCTAAATCAGTTTCCCACATTGGTGCCAGAAAAACAATTGCCACAGGATGTGAATATGTGTGCCATGCAAAAAAGTGTTCCATGCTCACCTTGGTTAGGAAAATGCTGAACTAAGCACATTTCTATACTGCAGGATTTCCCTGAGCTTTCAGGAGGCCAAAATAGATCGTGCATCTCTAATAAGGGCTTGGGGATGCAGCAATCTTCCAAACTAACTTGACCTCTACTGACCTCTATTTCTATCTCCTGAAACACTGGTTTAGAGAACACGGCTCAAAAGAATGATGTTGTTATTTAGACTTTTTTGGCTAAAAAGCCAACTGGGCCAAGAGAGCAAATGAATGCTTTGTTCTCTGATATCCTGCAGGCAAGAAGTTTAGGGGTTCTGCTGTGGTACCACCCCGAGGGATTAAACTAGTTCTGGGAAATTGTTGAATGGCTTTTTAATATCTGAAGAGTATATAAAAATTAAGTCTTAAAACAGAAAAAGGGAACTCAGAGTTCTATTATAAAGTTGTTAATTTGTTCCATTTATTAAATAGTAGAATTTTAAATGTGGAGAAGATCTTAAAAGAACATTTAGTTTAGCCAATCCCCTGATTTTCCATGTGGGGAAATTGAGGCCAGGTCACTTAAGTGATTTGTCTGGGGTTATTCAATTACTTAGGTATATAATGAGCCTAGCTCTGTTAACTCTCATATCATGCTCTCATAATTCCCACACAACAGCCAGTTGTATTTTTTAAATAAGCACATAAAGAGAAAGTGAACGTTCTTCCTTTGTTCAATCTTTCATCTCACAATCTTCTCCAGAGTTATGTTTTATGTTGTCTTTTTATTTTGTGCCCAATATCTGTACTTCTCCACTTTTATTGAAAACTATATTATTCATCTATTAATTTATTCAATAAACACTTAGTGAGTACCGACCATGTGCTAGTCATATACAATCTGAGTCTCCGCTCTCAAATCACTCAGTCTAGTGGAAGAGATAGCATATTCTGTGATAAATGCCTGATGGAAGTTAGACAGGAAACTTAGGGATCAAATTCTTGAATTGTGAGAAATCAGGGGAGATTTTCCAGAAGGGATAGAACTTTAACTGAGTCTCTCCAAGGGCAAATAGGAGTAAGGCAGATAAATAATGAGTTGAGATTATGAAACTAGGCAGCAAAAGCATAGAAGCAGAGAAGGTGTATAGTGTTGTGTGACTCTCGATAGGGAGCAAGGCAGGGAAATGAGTGTGGAGTCCAAGAGACACCAGATCATGGTGGACCTTGTATGCAATGCTAAAGATTCTGTATCTCACACACTAAAAAGATCCAACTGCCAGCAATAGGTTAAAGGGATTAGAATGAAAGAAGACAAGAGGCTATGGCAGTGCTCCAATGGGAAAGTCATGAAGACCTGAAATATGATATGGGAGATGGAAAGGGGGCTACAGAGTCAAGAGCTCATGAGGAGCAAGAATAGAAGCAGGGAGCCTCTCATCTGAATTAGGAGATGAAAGTGAGGTTGGAGAGTGGATTGGTTTGAGATACATTTGGGAGGTATTATGACAGGACTTGCTATTGGACTAGATGTTTGTGGGTATAGACAGGGAGAGGAAAGAATTAAGCACAACTTCCAGGTCTCTGGCTTAAACAGCTGAACAAGTGCCCTGTCCTGAGCTGCAGAGCTAGGAAACAAGTGGATTAAAAGAAACTGTATTTTGAACATGTTCAGTGAGACATTCAAGAGAATGGCAAATTGACAATGGGATATACAAGTGCTGAGTGCAGAGGAGGGGTTTGGGCTCTGAGAGATATTAATCTGGAAATCTTCAGCATATAACAGATTCTGTGTTTAAAGTCATAGAATGGACAAGATTCTCTCTGGGAACATGAGAAAGATGAGAAGGCTCAAGATACAGTATATCAAAGGCAGGAAAAGAAGATGGAGACAACTAAGGAGTCCTGAGAATAGTCCATGAAGTAGGAGGTGTGTAAGCTGAGAGCTGAAATGTCTATCTGATTTATCAAGTAGGAGATCAGGGATTGAGGAACAAATAGGACATAAAGAAAATGGAGGGCCGGGCACTGTGGCTCACGCCTGTAATCCTAGCCCTCTGGGAGGCCGAGGCGGGTGGATCTCTTGAGGTCAGGAGTTCGAGACCAGCCTGAGCGAGACCCCGTCTCTACTAAAAATAGAAATAAAAATTATCTGGACAACTAAAAATATATATAGAAAAAAAAATTAGCTGAGCATGGTGGCGCATGCCTGTAGTCCCAGCTACCCGGGAGGCTGAGGCAGTAGGATCGCTTAAGCCCAGGAGTTTGAGGTTGCTGTGAGCTAGGCTGATGCCACGGCACTCACTCTAGCCTGGGCAACAAAGTGAGACTCTGTCTCAAAAAAAAAAAAAAGAAAGAAAATGGAAATGTAGGATATATGGGAGAAATGGATGAGGGGCAATGCTGGAGTTGGCAGGAAAATATGGAAAGATTAGAGATAGGTAAGATCACAGACAAACTTGATAGAGAGGGGTAGGAAATTGAGGGATTCTTTTCTTCCTGAAAAGTTCCTGTTTTCTCTATAAAATAGAAGCAAATTTGTCTTCTGAGATAAAGAGGGAGATGGTACACTTCAGGGGCTTAACAAGACTAGTGAAGATTTGCAAACAAATGTGGGGAATGAGCGAGGGAGCCATTGGCAACAGACTCATGGAATGGTTGCTGGACACCACTGATGGCCCTGCTAGGATGGACTCCAAGATGCTGAGGGGCCCTGGTCCATAACTGTATGTAAGGCAAACTTTGGTATTTAAATAAAGAGCTAGTTTTTATAAAGATCTGATGAAATTCTTGGCTAGTCTTCTGTCTTAGTCAGTTTGGGCTGCAAATTGTACTGCAAATTGGGTGGTTTATAAACAGCAGAAATGTATTATTTCTCGCAGTTCTGAAGGCTTGGAAGTCTGAGATCAGGGTGCCATTATGGCTGGGTTCTGGTGAGGACCCTCTTCTAGGTTGCACATTGCCGACTTCTTGTATCCTTACATAGTGGGGGGTGGGGGAGAGCTAGCTCTCTGGCGTCTTCTTATCAGGGTGCTAATGGCATTCATGAGGGTAGCCCTCATGATCTAACTACCTCCCAAAAGGCCCCACCTCAAAATACCATCATCTTGGGGGTTAGATTTCAACATATGAATTTTGGAGACTACAAAGACTCAGTCCGTAACATCTTCCTTTTGGTCAATTACCCATACCTCAAGTATGTACGCCTGTTGAGTGGAGTCAAACAATCATAATTCAA
This sequence comes from Lemur catta, assembly GCF_020740605.2. Taxonomy (NCBI): domain Eukaryota; kingdom Metazoa; phylum Chordata; class Mammalia; order Primates; family Lemuridae; genus Lemur; species Lemur catta. The sequence continues at coordinate 48,223,436 of NC_059135.1, forward strand.
AACTGCACTATTCACCTGGTACTGCTGACACCTGGATTGCAGTCTGGTGCAGAGGAGGAAATAAATCATCTTAATCCTGCAAATCTAAAGATCAAAGTTACCTATGGGTCATAGTTTCAAGATAATATATTTCATTCCCTGTGACTTTAACAGATTACTGAGATTTTTTACCTTCCTTGTTGAATACTATAAACTTAAAATTTACTCACATGAATTTTTTTTTCTTTCTTTTTTTTTTTTTGTAGAGACATGATCTCACTTCTGTTGCCCAGGCTGGAGTGCAGTGGCACGATACCAGCTCACTGCAACCTCGAATTCTTGGGTTCAGTGATCCTCCTATCTCAGCCTCCCAAGTAGCTGGGACTACAAGTGCAAACCTGGCTAGTTTTTTTTAAAAAAAACTTTTTTGTAGAGATGAAGTTCTGCCCGGGATGGCTCCAAACTCCTGGCCTCAAGCTATCCTTCCATCTCAGCCTCCCAGAGCACTGGGATTACAGGCATATGCCACTGTGCATGGCCTGAATATTCTTTTCTGATAGTTAAGAAAGTTTCTGTTTATTTTTTAGCAAAAATTGCACTCCAAAATATAAAACAGAGACATCAAAGAATATGATATTGCTATTAGGCATGGATAACTGTGTTTCTGGAGGGGAAAAAAAGTAATTTGGAGTTAGAAAGCAACTTAAGGGGGAAATTTGATACCAAATAAAAGAAAATTTTAAAGTAAGACATTTATTGAATAAAGATGCCAAAACATAGCAAAAACAATAAAAATAAAATAAGACACTTAACTATATTCCCCTTCAAATCACCATCTGTAATTTATTATTTGTTTACATAAACTATCTATGAATATATATTCATATACACTTGTAATTTCTACTACAACTTTGGGCAACTGAAGAGTTGGAATTGGAGGTCAACAGCACAAAGGGTTACAACATATGGACTTGGAAATCAATGATATCCTTCTACCAGGCAGTATAATATAGTGGTTCTGAGCACAGGCTTTGGGGTCAGATTACCTGGATTCAAATTCTGTTCCATGATTCCTAGAACAAGAACTTTGAACAAGTTATTTAGCCTCTTTATCATTCTATTTCCTAATCTGTAAAATGGGAGTCCTTTTTATAGGATATATCTTACAGGATTTTTGTGAAGATTAAATAAGACAATCCATATAAAGTAATATTTTGTAAGTGCTCAATACATTCTAAAATAGGCTTTTGAATTTTTTCCCATTTTCTGGGTTAAACAGTACAGAAATTTTTATGTGAGAAGAGAGGTATTTTGAAGCAAAACAGACTAAGTTAATGTGAGAAAATATATTGTGTTTCTCAAAGAAAATTACTTTTGGTTGTACACAAAAGTAAGTATCCTGTTTCATTCACTCATTCAATAGTCAGTGAATATTTATTGAACAGCTACTATGAGCCAAACAGTATTCCAGGTGTTTGGCACAGAGAATACATTAGGGAACAACGAAAGACAAAGATCCCTAGCCTTGTGGAGCTGAAATTCCAGCAGGGAGAGATAAAAAATAAAAAATACACACAATAAATAAGTAATTTTAGAATGTATTAGAAGGTGATCAAGGCTATTGGGGGGAAAAAACAGAAAAAGTAGAACAGAGTAAGGGGAATTGGGACTAGAGGTTGGGATGTTGAGAACGGAAGGGGGTTAAGGGAGGTTGAATTTTAAGTAGGATAATCAAGGTAGTCTTCCTGAGAAAGTCACATTTTCAAAAATACTTGCAGGAGGTGAGGGAGTGAGCTTTGGGGGTCGTATCAGTTTTCTAGGGCTCCACAACAAAGTACCACAGACTGTGTGGCATAAACGACAGAAATTTATTTTCTCACAATTCTAGAGGCTAGAAGTCTGAGATCAAGGTGTCAGCAGAGTTGATATTTTCTAAGGCCTCTCTCCTTGGCTTGCAGGTGACCCTCTTCCCCCTGTGTCTTCACATGGTCTTTCCTCTGTGAGTGTGTGCGTCCCAATTTCCTGTTTTTATAAGGACACAATCATCTTGGAGGCCAATTCTAACAACCTTATTTTAACTTAATTACTCCTCAAAGGCCCTATCTCTAAATAGTCCTATTCTGAGGTACTGGGGTTAGGACTTCGACGTATGAATTTGAGGGAACACAATTCAGCCCATAGCAAGGATATTCCGTGCAAAAGGAAAACTAATGCAAACACTCCAAAATCATAATTAGAGTCGTTGGAGAAGAGCCAAGGCTGGGGTAGTGTAGAGTGAGTGAGACTGAGGGGAGGGCAGATTACATAGAGCCTCGTAGGCCATTGTAAGGTCTTGGTATGTTCTGGAATGACATGGAGAATTGTGGTAGGACTTTCAGTAGGGTAGCAACACATTTGCCTTATATTTTACGAGAACCACTGGCTGCTGTGTTGAGAATAGACTGTCAGGAACAAGGGGAGCAGGGAGCCCGGTTAGGAGTGTCCCCCCATGATCCAGGAGAGAGGATGAGGCTCACTCAGACCAGAGCCAAGTTGGGGACAGTGATAGGTGGAAAATGTCAGTGTGCACTTTGGTATTTATATAATTATCAATCAAACATTTATTGAGTGCCTACTATTTGCCAAGTTGGGACATCTAATTGGGGGGAAAATACGAATGTGGATAGATTTCATAGCCAAAATAAGGGATATAAAAAAAATAAGGGGCCGGGCTCGGTGGCTCACACCTGTAATCCTAGCACTCTGGGAGGCAGAGGCAGTAGATCGCTCGAGGTCAGGAGTTTGAGACCAGCCTGAGCAAGAGCGAGACCCTGTCTCTACTAAAAATAGAAAGAAATTATCTGACCAACTAAAAATATATATAGAAAAAATTAGCTGGGCATGGTGGCACATGCCTGTAGTCCCAGCTACTCGGGAGGCTGAGGCAGTAGGATCGCTTAAGCCCAGGAGTTTGAGGTTGGTGTGAGCTAAGCTGACGCCATGGCACTCACTCTAGTCCAGGCAACAAAGTGAGACTCTTGTCTCAAAAAAAAAAAAAAAAATAAGGGATATAGAAAAAGGAGGGAACTGAAAGAAAATTTTTTTCTTCAAAGAGAAGAAAGTAAGACAGAGAGACTTATATGATAGTGAAATGTAAAATCATTAAATGATTTTTAAAAGTAATTTAATTAGAAACCTGCTCTACTATTAAGACATTTGTTTATAAGGCGAGGAAGGATGATATCCTAATTTTTTTCAGGAGGTCTGGTATGATTCGTTTCCTCTCACCTTTGGGTTTCTCACTATTTTTCACATTTAAATTAAAACTTGACATTTTTTCTACTTTCATACATTTAAAGACATCTGGTTACAGCATGTGTATCATTTCAAAAGCCCTGAAAGGGAAAGAGCTAAAGTGAAGCAAAGAGCAAGATACGGAGGGAGAGACCAGGTAAGGAGGAAGAGAACGGGAAATGCCTGCTGAGAGCACTAAGCAGGCAAAGTTCACCCGTCCCCAGTCCACAGAACAAACTAACAAAACACTTAAACTGCATTTTGATCAGGGACTAAAAGGAAAATGGCTTAGCTCTTACAATTAGCATTAACAATTGCCATATTTTTAGAGTACATTGTATTAGTTAGCTAAGGCTGCCTAACAAAATACAGTCATCACCATATGAGGATGATCCAGCCACTAGGTGTATAGTAGACTCTACGGTCTAGGTTTGTGTGCACACTCCATGATGTTCGCACAACAAAATCGCTTAACTACATGTTTCTCAGAACATATTCCCATCACTAAGTAATGTATGGCTACCAGAGACCAGTGGCTTAAACAAAAAGAAATTTATTTTCTCACAGTGGTAGAGGCTAGAAGTCTGAGATCCAGGCATTGGTGGGGTTGGTTTTTCCTGAGGCTTCTCTCCTGGGCTTGTGGGGGGCTGCCTTCTCCCTGTGTCCTCACAGCCTCCCCTCTGTACTCACGAATCCCTGGTGGCTCTCTGCATGTCCAAATTTCCTGTTCTTGTAGGTACACCCATCTGATTAGATTAGAGCCCTCCCTAATGACCTCATTTTAACTTAACCACCTCTTTAAAGGCCCCGTCTCCAAATACAGTTACATTCTGAGGTACTTGAGGTTAGGGCTTCAAAACAGTAATTTGAGGAGGGAGGTAGGAAGGACAGGTTCAGCCCCTAACAATGGTCTTAACCAATTTCATTTAATTTTTTTAAAAATCCTCATATATTCCTTGACTCCATATGGGAGTTTAATTTATAACTTTAAAGAAAACAAAAGCTAATTAATGGAGCATAAAGTAAAATACTTTAGTGTTTAGTAGAATTCCAACAGAGATACAATAAACATTTGAACTGGCACGGAGGCTCAGGCTTGTAATTCTAGCACTTTGGGAGGGAGAGGAAGAAAAACAGATTTAGGCCAGGAGTTAGAGACCAGACAGAGCAACATAGTGAGATCCTGTCTCTACAAAAAATACAAAAATTAGCTGAGCATAGTGGCACATGCCTATAGTCCCAGGTACTCGGGAGACTGAGGCAGAAAGATCACTTGAACCCAGGAGTTTAAGGTTGCAGTGAGTTATGATAGCACCATTGCATTCTAGCATAGGTAACAAAGTGAGACCCTGTCTCAAAAAAAAAAAAAAAAAAAAAAAAAAGAAAAGAAAAGAAAAGAAAAAGAAAGAAAAGGAAAAAAAACACCCATTTGAACCACTGCCTTTTAGATATTAGGAAACAAAAGACTGATTGGGAAAGTGAGCCTTCAAGCCATGTGTTACATCCCTAGGCTTTTTCAGGTAAAGTACTTAGATTAATTAGCTTTCTCTACAGTTCTGTAAACAGAACAAAGATACAGGATCTATTTTTAACAGAACTGTTTTGTGTGTGAATCTATATATAAATCATGGGAAGCTAACGCATAATTTCTATCACCATGCAGTATGTTCACTTGGGTTTCATTTATTACATTTTCTTAGGATAAAATTTTTCAGAAATAAAATTGAAGGAAAATTTTCTACATTTTTGCTCTTAAACATTCTCCACAGCTTGAGAATAATTATTTGTCCATATTAAAGGTTGGCTGATAAAGGGGATTGGAGGCATATTAATTCTCTGCTAAAACCCAAAGCAAAAAAGTTCATTTAAGGTACTGTGAGAGACCACTTTCTATTTCTTATCACATTTCACCCTTTTTGGAGCTGAGGGAACTGTAGTTTGGGCTAAGTTCTTAGGAATAGGAGTCAAAGCATCTATTACATTTTATGGAAATGAAACTGTGTATTTGAGTATTTATTATATTTTCTAAAAACTTTTCTTTCAAGTGTAAGTAAATATTTATCTCTCCAAATGATACCTATTTCTCTTCCTCTGCACTTCTTATTGAAGAAAATATGGATCACTGAAGATAAAGCACAATCTAATGCTTTGACTTTATAGCTGTTGCAATTTCAGTCTCAGCTGTCCTGTGTTCCTGTTTAAACATTTGCTTACAAAGGTGTGTTTAGGACATGGCTGCTCCCATGTATTAATTTCACAGTGGGCAATGCTGTCAGTCAACTAGATTGTCCCATTTTTTGCAGCCTATTTTTTTCAGGTTGCAAATTCTAAATAAGTAATGTGTTAGATTATTTTACATAATTTAAAAATAGCATGCCATTACCATCAGCCCCGAAGTAGAATGATTTAATTTTAAATCCTTTCTCTATTCACTTACCAAAGAAATGGTTGTGTGATCTATTTGACCTTTTACCAGCATAATTGCTAAATAATTAACAATGATAAATGATTATTATCTGAAACATTTTTAACTAATCATTAAAAGACAGCATACATTTCTTACAACCAGGAACTATATATTTTCTATCATAATATTAGATAGACTTATTTATTTCAATCATTCAGCACATACTTACCAAGGTGCTTATTATGTGCCAGAAACTGTCATCATGGAGTTTATACTCCTAAACTAAAGAAAACAAATATGTGATTTACTATATTAGAAGGTATGAAGGGCTACAGAGAAAAATAAAAGCAGGGAAAGGAAGGGAGTATGTAGTTGAGGGTAAAAAGTACAATTTAAAAAAGAATGGGTCAGGGAAGATAACATTTATGCAAAGACATGAAGGAAATGAGGAAGTGAAATGTGGATATCTGGAAAAGGTTTAGGTGACCAACCATCCTGGCTTGTCTGAAGCTAAGCGGTTTCCCTGGGTGCAAGACTTCCAGTGCTAAAACCAGGGCAGTCCCAGCCCAGGCAAACCAGGATAACCTGTCACCTACTGAATGTTCCAGACAGAGGAAAAAGGAAGAACAAAGGCCCTGAGATGGGAGCAGCCTGGCAGTTTCAGGAACTAGTAAGGAGGTCAGTGTGGCTAGAGAGGGGATAAGGTCAGAGACATGAGGAGGTTACATCATGTAGGGCTTTGTAGTTAATGCCATGGGATTCCCACCCATGTCCTCTCCCCATCCCCACTAGGCTCACTGTGTGTCTTTCAGTGGTACCTGTCCTTGACTCTGCAGTGAACTGCGTCCCTCGAGGTAGCCTAGAAATATCAAAAAAATTAAGAAAAAGATAAGTCATGAATGCATAAAATATATGTAGATACCAATCCATTTTATCATTTACCACCATAAAGTATACCCAAATCTATTATACAAAGTTAAAATTAAAACTTATGCATACAAACGCTTACAGACCATACATGGCACTATTTGCAGTTGAGAGAAATGTAAACAAATGTAGAGATTCAGTATTAAATCCTAACTGCATAAATGAACTATAGTACATACTGTACAACTATAATAATTTCATAGCCACCTCCTGTTGCAGTGAACTCAATATTGCATCTGCTTAAAACACCATGTGATACTAATCACCTCTGTGTGAGCAGTTCACCTCTCCAGTGTATTTTGTTATCACGGTAAAAAGTGATTTCGCATGGTTCTCCAGTATTCCTCATTATGTTTAGTGCAATACCATAAACATTGAATAACACCATGAGACCTATATGACGTGCCACTAGTGATGCTTGGAAATGCTCCCAAACAACAGAGAGAAGTCATGACATTATAAGAAAAAGCTGAATTGCTTGATACGTGCCATAGATTGAGGCCTGCAGCTGCAGTTGCCCGCCATTTCAGACAGACAATTCATCTTGTAAATGGACAATGTAAACTTAAGATATCGAAAAATACAGTACAGTACTATAAATGTATTTTCTTTTCTTTATGACTTTCTTAATAACATTTTTATTTCTCTAGCTTACCTGTGTAAGAATGCAGTATGTAATATATATATGTATATATAACATACAACATATGGGCTAATCGACTGTTTCTGTTATCAGTAACTCTTCCGGTCAACAGTAGGCTATTAATAGTTAAGTTTTTGGGAAGTCAAAACTATACTCGATTTTCCACAGTGCGGGGCTCAGTGGCCCTAACCCCTCATTGTTCAAGGATCAACTGTAGTCCTTCCCTTTTCTTTGTCACACGTATACATGTAAAGAAAAATATAGAAGTTTCTTAATTGCCTATTTCAGATTAGTCTTCTGAGCTTCATTACAAATATTGCACAGGATAGAAGAACTGGGCTCTAACCCAAATGGAAATTTTAGGTCCGCTAAAGAGTTGGCATTTCCCCCTGTGTCTCTAAATATGGAAAGTAGGTAGACCAACTCTTGAGCTGATGCAAGAAATTCCTATGTTCCTGGATGGATTGCATCATACATAGAATTCCATCGTGCTATTGGGATGCCAGTTGTTTTACATAAAGTAGGGACATCAAAGAGCAACAAGAAAAAGGGAAATTCTTGTCCTCAAGAGTTTTATTCTACTCATCTGTGAGCCACTTTATTGAAAATGCTCATAACAAATGGCTTACTCCAGCATCCCTCAGAACCTCAATTTCCTGTAGAACCAGCATTCGTAGGCAGTAAGGGGGTTGAGGAAACATCAGATGGGAAAACAACTATCTCCTTTCTAGTCTAATGTGCCAACTTAAATGTTCAGCTGCCCAGAACTATATTAACTGCATTCAATATGGCCAGCATTTTATATTTCAGGATTCACTGAAGCATTTCCAGGCAGAGAGTGAACTCCAAATTTATATTACTCAGGAAAACAATGAACAGGAAAATATTAAGTAGGCGGCTCCACTCTTTAGTATACGCACAAAGAGGTCCTTTGTCCCTCAGTTCAAAATGTTGTTTTTAACAACTCTTTCAGTATAAAAGTTTCTCTGACATATGTGTTTTTTCTGAATATTTACGAATTTTTTGTATGATTAAAAATTTCTAGAAACTAATAAAGTTAATTTAATTGTGCCTATAGTCTAGATATACAGTGTTAGCTGTTCAGACTCAGAAATGGAAAAAAGGATCCTTTTGTTTTAAAACATATTTATAAAGCTGTGGAAAGTAAATGGTTTGAGGGTAAACAGATCTGAATTCATTCCCAAATCTGAAACTGATTCACATGTGGACTAGAGTGATAGACTTCGGAAGCAATAGGTCCTACAACATGAGGTTCTAAAAGAGAAGCAAGTTATGAAAATTTCTTCAACATGGACTTAATTTAAAAAAATAGACAATGGTGGGGACCCAACTGACTCTGGGTTCCAGGGCTCACTAAACAATTTCAGGGCCACCAGTAAACCCTTTAATCTTCAGAGCCTTGGCTTCTTTATCTACTAGACAACAGATGACATGCATTAATAGATGTGAGCATGATCTGAGAACTAGAAAGAAAAACAAGGTGCTATTTTTTCATTTCTTTTGCTTTTAAATAGAAGTAAAAGCCAAGTATTCTCTCCCTACATTAGAGCGCAGTTTTGAAATTAACTGATGCAATATGCAAATAAAGTGCTTTTAGCGCTTTAAAAAACGTTTTATTTTCATACAAATTCAAATGAAAACATCCACAGCACATAAATATGTCAGCTAACAGAATCCTATAATGTGCAGAGAGTAGCATATTTTGGGTGCTCAGTTTTCATTGAATGAATGAGTGAAGCTAAAAGCAACATAGGATTAATGTCTATTATAATAAATCATGTAAGTTTTTTAACACATTAAAGCTAGTAATGTCTACAAATGATGAAGATTTTAATTTCTACAGTTATATTTAAATTTCATAGATCTGTAGTTTTACAAACAGAAATCTAGAGTCATCCAGTAATTTCAACCAAACATATTAGATACTATTTAAGTTACCAAATGATAATTCCTCGTGAAAGAATTAAAAAATTACCAAATACTAGAGCTGCACATTACTTTAATCTATATGAATAAATGCACAATTATGGAATTCTCCATTTTTCTTTCACATCAGAGATTAGCTAACATTTCACGGTTGTCCTTTTACCTATCCAAAACCAGACAGGTTTCTGCCCATGGCCTTCAAAATGTGTCAGTTTCCTCTAACATCTGGGTTATCATCAGTGGGTTCCACTTGATCTTGGTTATAAGGATACTAAATTCAATAAATATTTCTCCATTTTATTGTCTTAAGTGATTTAGGAAATAAAAAATTAATCAGAGTTGCTTAACCTAATCCTGGCTGTTAATGACCCTTACTATGTACCAGATGGTAGTCCAGGAGCTTTATATGCATTAACTTAATCTTCACAATACTCCTATGAGATAGGTATGATTATTATCCTCCTTATACAGACAAGAATATGAGGTATAGAGAAGTATAAAATCTTGCTTAAGGTCACACAGCTAAGTGATGGATCCAGGATTTGAACCCAGGCAGGCTGGTTCCAGAGCCAGTGCTAAGCAATAGGCTTTATTGTTTCTCATGTAAAGGGCTTCATCATACTTATTTGAGTGTGTTATTCTTCACCTGCTTAGAGCCACTCCCTATAAGGCTGGAATAAAAATCACATCGTACCAAACACACACTGTATACCAGAAGCTGGCAAACCTTTTCTGTAAAGGACCAGATAGTAAATCTTGTAGGCTTTGCAGGTCACTCAGTCTCTGCTGCAACTGTTTGAATATGGTACTGTAGCACAAAAGCAGCCATAGACAATATAAATGAATGATTGTGGCTTTATTCCAATAAAACTTTATTTACAAAAGCAGGCTCTGGGCCAGACTTGGCCCATGGACCATAGTTTGCTAATTCCTGTTCTAGTCTTACTCTTTTGTATTCACCCAAGTGACTGTAACTGTTCCTGAGCACAGCTTTAGTTTAGCAGGAAATGGCTCTTATTCTTGCCTGAATGCACTGACAGCTCTTAGAAAAAGACTCTTCCTTCATATGTTACTTAGTCTACAGCTTTTTCTTTGTCTTTCTACTCAGTTCTCAGCCCTGGGTTTAAACCTTGGGTGCTAATTTCACATTCTTTTTAGAAAGATCAGTACATTTTTATTATTGGAACTTCTAAATAAAACATTTAGATTTTTGTCATACATTTTTGTTCTCCAAATGTGAAAGAATACAATTTTACTACCCTCAATGTCATAATGATTCAGGAAATGATCATTAATTGGAAATTAAAACCAACAGATAAAAAGTTTTTTGGAAAGAGGATATTCATCGATCTTGAAATATGACCCACAAATGAATCTGTTTATTAATTACAAAAAGAAAATGTACCTGTCGATGGAGAAATCTGGTGGGCACCACTTTAATCAAATGATCAAATTCAAAGTCATTAGTAATGGAATAAACTGGAATTACGTACCTCCATTTGTAATGTGATAGGAAGGACACAATGTTACCTATATAATATTTTTGCCTAAAATGTTTAACTTAAATCTAATCATGAGGAAATAATCTGACAAATCCAGATTGTAGGACATTCTATAAAGTAATTGGACCTAGATTCTGGACAAAACAAAGAAAAAAGTTGAAGCCTGTTTTGGTTTATATGAAAAAATATATGACACCAAAGTGCAATGGATGAACCTTGATGGGACCTTGGATCTAAAAAAACTGTAACACATTTTTGGAACTTGGAATGTATATCAGATGATATTTTGAGTCAATATTAAATTTCTTTTGGAGAATGCTAAAGGCAATTCAATATTTCTGCCCCCAAAGAACTCGCCATCTATTAGGTAAAGAGACACTAATAAGCAAATAGTCACACTAGAACATCTTTGAGTTTCTCTATCCCTAGATAATCATTCTTTAAATTAATATATGAAAAACAGAGAATCCACAATAAGGCACATAGTTACTAGAAAGTTAAGTTTGGACCCACCCATTATCCATATGAAATACAGTCTAATAGAGAAGGTAAGAAAAATACCTAAGTCATACTCTACCTTGAATTTTATTTAAATTCTCTATGGGATCTAAAATAAAACACCAAGGGGATTCCTCCCCCCGCCCTACCACCAAATATCAAGAGAGATACCATACAATTAGGTAAGGTAAAGCTTCAAGGAAAAAAGACATTTAGAAATAGATCTTGAATAAAAGGCAGGATTTTAGCAGGCAAATATGGGAGAAGTGTTCCAAAAGCACAGAGGCAGCAAGAGGTCCATTCCTGAGAGCATAAGTGATCCAGTTTTCTTGAGGCACAAAAGACAGAAGAGTAGGTAAAAGTCACTTATGTGTGGAGGTCTTTGAATGCTACGCTAAGAAGCAAGCATTTAATTCAATCATCAATGTTTTTAAATGAAGCAGTACTTTGACCTGAGTTATAATTTTAGGATAATTAATCTAGTAAAAGTATACTGATGGAAGCAGATTGAAAACTGAAAATAAGGAGAAAGGGTTAGGTGATATATTGATCTTTTTATTGTTACCATAACAAAATAATTACAGATGGAGTGGTTTAAACAATAGAAATTTATTCTTTCAAAGTTTTAGAAGTTAGGAGTCTGAGATCAGGGTGCCAGCATGGTTGGGTTCTGGTAAGGGCTCTCTTCCTGGCTTGCATAGGGCCACCTTCTTGCTGAGTCCTCACATGGTGGAGATAGAGAGCTCCAGTCCTTTTGCTACAAGGACACCAGCCCCATTGGATTAGGGCTCTACTTTTATGACCTCATTTAATCTTAATCGCTTCTGTCAAGACCCTACTTCCAATACAATCATATAGGCGGTTAGGGATTCAACATATGAACTTTGTGGGGAGGACATAATTCAGTTCACAGCAAGTGGTTACTTTTACTAAATAACATAGAAAAATAAAATTATCTAAATTTGGATAATAACAATAGAAATAGAAGGAAAAGGCAGATGCTAGATATAGATTTAAGTGATAGGATTTAGTAAATAGAAGTGAGAGAAGAGGATGGAACAGCAAGGAAGAGAAGAAAAAACCAAAACCAACTTCAAAATTCTAAGTTACCGTGACCGGTTGCCACTACTAGAAACTGAGAACGAAGCAGTAAGAAGAAAGAGAAGCCAGGTGTGTGCAGGACTGGCTGCCTCGGCATAGGATCTGTGCAGCACAACTGGACTCTGCTCTTAGAAGGGAGCTGTGCATTGTTTAGTACTCTGCTATCGCTGTCTTGAAATTCTTAATAATTTTGTCCTTGAACTTGTGTTTTGTAAGTGAAGTTCAGTAGCACAATGGAGCATGTGAATGAGCAGATTAGATACACACAAATACCTGCTGCTCTTTGCTACCCCATTTGCCTGTAGCCTTCACAGAGCCCATAAGCACAGAATTCTAGTGCACCCACAATGTGTGAAGTTCAGTGAGACTTGAAGCAAGTAAAAGGCAAGCATATTATGCCTATATGCTTGAGTAAGTTGGGGAGGAGAGAGCTGTCATGTCCAAGAGGACATACCCTCCCTTTGAACCAGAACTTAACTTCAAACACAAAACGATGACAATGGCATTCTAAGAAACATGATGAGCAAGGAATACTATCATATCCTTTCTTATTCGTGTGATTTCCATTACCAGCCACTCACTTAAGCTGCAGATGGGGACACAGTAGGAAAGGGGAAAATAGGGTAACACATAGCTTCCTTTTCCTTGGAGTCCTTCCTAACTCATCAGTAAGTCAAAGGTACACAATGTTGATAGGATGTATGTGGATCAAGAAGTGAAATAAAAACAGTTGAATTAGTTTTGCATAACGTTTCTACTGTTCTGTTAAGAACAAATGCATATGCATGTACACAAATTGTGTAATTTCTGTGATTCTGCATACATTAAATGTTCTATATTTGTTTGAAACTAGCATTGCACAACATAAAGATAAATAGTAAAATTCATGTTAGTCATTAAAAATTTTAATTTTTCTTTACCTAGGATGACATTAATCATCAAATAAAAATGCCATGACAAGTTGAAAGAGAGACCACAGAAGAAAGGGAAAAGCTTTATATTTCAGCACATTTAATGGCACCTTGTCAACAAGGGAACCCTCGTTTTTATTTTGCACTGGGCCCCACAAATTATTCATCTGGCCCTGTGTGTGTGTGTGTGTGTGTGTGTGTCTATGTGACAAGAGAAACAGAGAGGAGCAGAGAGGGAAGGCACGTGTGCAAGTGTTTCAACTCAGATGACATATATAAACCTAGCATGTGCCAGATACAAAACTGAAGAAGACAGATTGTACTTTGGTGAGTAGAGAATAATGAGTCAAACTTAGGACTTGTTGAGTTTAAAATAACAGCATAATTTTCAGGTGGAAATATCTTAAAAAATAGCTGGGCATGCATGTGTGGTGCTTCTAAATGACATTATGGTAGAGATATAAATTTTAAAATGAGTTACATAGAAGTAGTAGATGTTTTAATAGCAATAAAAATATGAAAAACATGAGAATAAGCTTTAAAATAAATGTACCTCATTTATTTGAAGAGAATGGAAAACACTTCTGAACGACACAAAAGAAGACTGGAACAAATCAAAAGCATATCGTGTTCTTGAATTGGAAGGCTCAGCATCATAAAATGTCAATTCTTCCTAAATTAATCTGCAAATTTAACCTGATCCCAATAAACAGAGCATTAGGAACTTTTAAAATTTAGAAGTAGACAGGCTAATTTTTTTTTTTAGTCTCACTCATCATAGCTCACTGCAACCTCACACTCCTGGGCTCAAGTGATGCTCCTGCCTCAGCCTCCTGCTGTGCGCCATCATGCCTAGCTAAATTTTCTGTTTTTTGTAGGGTCTCGCTCTTGCTCACTGATCTCAAACTCCTGAGCTCAAGCAATCCTCCTGCCTCGGCCTCCCAGAGTGCTAGGATTACAGGTGTGAGCCACCACAACCAGCTGAGACAAGCTGTTTCTAAAAGTTCATATGTAAAAATATATAAACAAGAATAGCCAGGAAAAATTCTGAAAAGAAGAGAAATAGGAGGGACTTTCTACTATATAATATAAAGCTATAGTCATTAAAATAGGTTAGAGCATGTTCATCAATAAAACAGAATATCCAGAAATAGACCACAAAACATACAAGGAGGTGATAAAAGTGGCACTTCAAGAAAAGGTAAAATTATTCAGTGAATGATATGGGGACATGTGGATAGCAAGCTGGAAAAAAAATTGAATTTCTACCTGACACTTAACATGTAAATGAACTCCAGATGGATCAAAGATTTAGAAATGAAAATGAACCCATAAAAGTACCAGAATAAAGTATGGAATAATTTTATTTTAAATAATATCAGCATGGGAAGGGAAGTATGACACAAAACTCAGAAGCCATTAAAGAAAAGATTGGTAAGTTTGACTTATATAATAATCACAAAAAATCTGCAGGCAAACTAACAAACCAAAACCACCCTATATAAACTAAAAACTAAGGAATAACATATACAACATGTATCGGAAGAAAATTGCTATAAATTAATAAGAAAAAGGACCAGCTATTCCATACAAAATAGGAGTGAGTGGCTAAAGGACATTAGAAAATACTTTACTAAAAAAGATCCTGGGCAGAGTGGCTCATGGCTGTAATCCTAGCACTTTGGAAAGCTGAGGCAGGAGCATCACTTGAGCCCAGGAGTTGGAGTTTACAGTGAGCTAGGCTGACGCCACTGCACCATAGCCTGGGCAAGAGAGCAAGACTCTGTCTCAAAAAAAAAAAAAAACATTAGAAAAAAAAATTAGCCTGGCATAGCTACTCAGGTGGCTGAGGCAGGAGAATCACTTAGGCCCAGGAATTTGAGGTTACAATGAACTATGATTGGGCCACTGGACTTAGCCTGGGCAACAGTGTAAGACCCTGTCTCTAAAAGAAACAGAAAAAAAGAAAAGAGAAGAAAAGAAAATAAAAGAAAAGAAAGAACAATGTACATATTTGTACATTTGTGTGGGGAAATTATACACACATATACATACATACTTACGTATGTACTCAGATAATTGCAAATGTATAGAATATGCTTAGATGGCTCCACAAGAGATTGTTAATAGTTTCTCTCCCTTAGGAGAGAAACTGGATGACCTAGGATCGGGGAGAAAAAGAGATTTAGTTTTCACTGTATATTATTTTGTATTTTTGAATGTGATACTATGTACATATAGTGCTCATTCAGAAAAAGTATTTTTAAATTAAGGGAGTCAGAATTTTAAAACACTGAGGCATTTGAGATAGATTAGATCTCTGAGGGTAAGGATATTGGCAGAAAAGGGCCAAGGACATGACAAATATCTCTATTTGAAGGAGAAAGAAGTGTCAGCTAGATACCATAGAGAAATGGATTGAGAACTGGGAAACTGGATAAAACAATGTCATGGACATTGAAAGAGAAGAGTTTTGAGGAGAAAATCAAGGGTTCTGAAAGAAAAGATAAGTATATTTAGCTATTTAGCTGTAAAACTTTGTATATCAATATCTGCAAAAAATATGGAAGACAAAAAGTCAATATACTTATAAAAACAACTGCCACAAATCAAGAAAAAAACATTAATATTGAAAAATTATTAAAGAATATGAAGGGACAATTCACAAAGAAAATACAAATTGCCAATAAACATATTAACTTGTAATTCAAGAAATGCAAATTAAAAAAAAGAAATGTTTGCCTATACACTTAGGAAAAAAATTTTAATGCAATTCTCAATGCCAATGTGAATACCAATTGGGACAGTGTATTAGTAAGGTAGTTTGTTAGTATGGATCAAGAGACTTTGTAATTGTTCTTTCTTAAATTAGACACTATAATTTTACTTCCAGGAATCTCTACCAGGGAAATACTCAGAATTGCCTAATATTATATGCAAAGATGTTAATTATAGCATTATATCTGGTAGGAAAACAGAAGTCAAGTGCAATGTTCATCGAGAGGTAAATAAAGTATAGTTCATTCATAGGATTAAACACTGTATGATCATTAAAATGACATATTTGAAGATTATTTTAATATGCAGAACAGTACTCATGGTACACAATTAAATGTTAAAAGCAGAACATAGCATTCTAGACAGGGTAGGAAACAATTTTCTAAAAATGTGCATGGCACACACTTTTAAAATATTCTGAAATGTCTGTATTATGAGATCACTGGTGGTTTTTCTTTTCCTTGTACTTTCAAAATGTTTGAAATCATCTGCAATGAAAGGTATGTATTATATAATGGGGAAAGTGATAAATATTATAAAAAACAAGAGGACTGAAAGGAATATGTGGTCATCAATTGAAGTAAACAGCTTTTGGAATGCCTACCCAGCCCACACTCCTCATCTCTGAGAACATCCTCCCAATCCTGCTCCTCTGCCTTGTATACCCTCTTTCTTCTAATGGGACTGTCATTCACTCACTTCACCATCTTTCACACCTGCCTGCCTCCTTCTTAGATCAGCTCCTTATCAAGCTTCCTAAGTGGTCTCCTATCTCCCGTTTTATAGCCTCCCAATCCAGCCTCCATCTTCCTACAAAAGTGTTATTCCTAAATTACAATTATATTAAGAAGGAGAAAAAGGAGGAGGAGAACCTTGTTAGCACCTTGTTTTGTGCCTATAAAATAAAATCCGAATTCCTTTGAATGAGTTCAAAGTCTTCTATGATTTTGCATTGCCTTTCATTCTAGCCATAATGCCCATCTTGGTTCCTACATTCCAGACATACCAAACTGTTTGCAGTGCCCTCAGCACACGTGGATGCTTTATGCCCCTGTACCTTTGCTCATGTGTTTCCTCTGCTGAGAATGATGCTATAGCCTGCCCCCATCCACCTGGTCAACACACACTCTCTTCCAAGAAAACACAAGTGTAAAGCCTTTCCTGACTTCCCCAGGTAGAGGTAATAGTTCCATCACGTGTGGTTCCACTTTTTCCTTTAGTGCTTTATTTCACTAAGTTGTGCCCATCTTCTTTGATACATAGACTGCACAATACTTGACATCAGACAAAATATCTTATCTTTTTATCCCCAGGGCTTAGTGTAGAGAGTAGTAAAAACAGAATAAATGTTTGTTGACTAAAAGAAAAAGGGATGAATGCTTAACAATATCAAGCACTATAAAGAGAGAAGAGAGGAAGCAAATTCATTGAATATGATAATTGAGTAATAGCTGTTAATTTTGAAAGAACTATTTCCCCTGATTTAGTAGGAAGGCAACAAGCAGTGAATGGATGGCGATCATTTCAAGTGTAGATATTTTTCGTACCCCAAGAAATTTGTCACTGAATGAAAGGGGAAAAAGAAGATAACAGTTCAAAAGAATTCTCCGAATTTTGGTTTTTATAAATAATAGAAACTTAAATATGTTTGTAGGCACAGAAAAAGAAACCACCCACGGGACAATTCTGATGTCACATGGCAAGATTCATTTTACAGGAAGATTTTAGTCGCATCTTAAAACATGCACATTGTAAGTGGTTCCACAGTTTAAGCATTACATTTATTATTGATAACTAGGATTAGGAACTTCCGCTGGCTCTGCTATTTTCCCAATCGCCTCCTCCACCTCCCCCAAAGGAGGAAATACTGAGCAGATCAATCTAAGATTTGGTGGGCCAGGGTCAGTGTGCATGAGCCTGTGGATTTTGTTTTCTGCTCACCTGCTCGATGAGCTGCTAGGCATGTGTTACAGGCTTTCTCTTTCTCTCTTCCTACTAATCTAGTGTGACAATTTCCACATCTCTTAACCTTTCATGTATTTCATCTGCTTTCTCTGCTGTATTCTGTACCATTTATTCAGGTTAGTCCTCTAATTTTCCAATATTTTTATTCAGCTGTGCCTAATGTGTATCTTAACCAATCAATTGAAATTTTTTTTACTTGACAATTCTATATATATTTTTTAATTTCTAAATGCTTTATTTGGTTTGTTTTCAAATTTACCTGGTCCTATAGGAAAGCCTCCTATTGCTTGCTTATTTTGGGGGCTTTCATCTTTTATTTTTTTAAATATTTCATAATAGTTGTTTCCTCTTCTTTGTCTGATGACTCCAATATTTGAAACTCCCGGGGAACTAATTGTGATCTTGGTTCATGATACTCTTATGAAGTTGTTTGTTTATATTTTTTATAACCATTGATTAGGAACTCCTATTTAGTTGATATTCATCTGTGGGAATCTGGAAGACCTAACCTGAGGATTTTTTTCTCTAAAACTCACCTTCTGTGTGGAGCCACATGCCCTACTAGTGACCTGGGACCACTGTAGCCCCTTCCAGGTCTCTGGCTTCATGAAAGAGCTGTTTTCCATTTGCTCCCCTCCTTGCCTTAGATCCTTTCTCTGGGTCACTCTGCCCTGGTGGCTTCCAGCCCACTGTTTCACTTTCTTTCCCCCAAGTTCTGTGAGCCTAGAAGAGCATGGCATTATTGTTTCATAGCAGAAGATGCCCTTCTCCCATTTTCCGGTGAACTCCTTCCAGTCAAGTGTTCCTCTCTCACTATTCCATCAAAACTGTGTTTCCTAAAGTCACCAATAACCTCTGTGTTACTAACTGCCACGTCTCAGCTCATCTTATTTGTTCTGTCAGTCTTTTTATACTGCCGTAACAGAATACCCGAGACTGGGTAATTTATAAAGAACAGGAATGTATTTCTCACAGTTCTGGAGACCAGGAAGTCCAAGGTTAAGGCACTAATCAGTTCAGTGTCTGTGAAAACCCACTCCTCATAGATGGTGCCAACTAGGTGTCCTTCCTTGGTGGAAGTGTAGAAGTACAAAACAGACTTTTATAAGGACACTAATCCACTCATAAGGGCAGACCCTTCATGGCTTAATCACCTCCTAAAAGTCCCACCTCTTAATACTGTTGCATTGGGGATTAAGTTTTCACATGAGTTTTGGGAGGAACACAAACATTCAAACCGTAGCACTTGCTGTGATGGTTGATTTCATGTGTCAAATTGGCTGGGCCATGTTGCCCAGATATTTGGTCAAACATTATTCTGGATGTTTCTGTGAGGATATTTTTGGATGAGATTTACTTTTAAATCGGTGGACTTTAAATAAAGAAGATTGCCCTCCACACTGTGTTGGGGCATCATCCAATCATTCAAAGGCATGAATAGAACAAAAGACTGACCTTCCCTGAACAAGAAGGCATTCTGCAGCAGAATGTCTTCAGACATGGACTGCACCATCACATCTTCCTGAGTCTCCAGCCTGCCCACCCACCATGCAGATTTTGGACTTGCCAGCCTCCGTAATTGCACGAGCCAATTCCTTAAAATAAATCCCTCTGCACACATCCTAAGGGTTCTGTTTCAGGAAAAGCCTGACTAAATCACCTGCCCTATTAACAGCATTTAACAGAGTTGATAATTCCCTCTTCTTTGAAACACTTTCTTCCCTTGGCTTCCAGGATAACACACTCCTGGTTTTTCTCCAGCTTCACTTGCTATTCCTTTTCAGTCTCATCTTCCCAGCATCTAAACATTGGAATGTTCCAGAGCTGAGTCTTCAGACCTCCTCTCCACACGTGTCGATCTCACTGAGACTCATTGTTTTAACATTGCATGTACACTGATTCAACAACAAATTCCAAATGTGCATTTCTAGTCCAGACCTCCTCCTTTAACTCCAGGCTCATATGTCCAGCTGCTTATTCTAAATTTATACTTATTGTCTGATAGGCATCTCAAAGTTAACAATTCCAAAACAAAATTGTTGAGCTCCCTCTCTCCCTCAAACTGCCCCTCCTCACAATCTTCTCCATAATAAATGGAATACTATCATTCTAATTACTCAGGGCAAACACCTCTGAGTTATCCCTGGATTTCTCTCTTTTTCTCGTAGCCCATATCCAATTTGTCAGGAAAGCCTGGTGCTCTATCTTTGACATGTAACCAGAATCTAAGCACTTGCTCCTACCACCCGTGCTGCTGCCATGCTGGGACAAGCCACTATCACGTCTGTCCTGGGTAGTATTCTCACTTCTCAGCTGGTCTCTGTGCTTCCACCCATCCCTCAAGGCATTCATTCTGGCTGCACACAGCAACCAGAAGCTCACTGCAGTCTCAAACTCCTGGGCTCAAGTGATCCTCCTGCCTCAGCCTTCCTAGTAGCTGGGACTATAGGTGTGCAACCACCGTGCCCAGCTAATTTTTTAATTTTTTGTAGAGATGGTGTCTCGCTCTTGCTCAGGCTGGTCTTAAACTCCTGGCCTCAAGCGATCCCTGCCTTGGCCTCCCAGAGTGCTAGGATTACAGGTGTGAGCCACCATGCCTGGCCCAGAGTGAATCTTTAAGAATACAAACTCCACCTATCACTCCTCTGCTCAAAAGTTAAAGTTTTTCAACTTGCTCAGAGCCGAAGCCTCAATCTTTAGATTTCCCTAAAAGACCCTACACAATCTCTTTCCCCTCACCCTCATCCCGTTTATCGCCTGCCCTGGCAGGTCTGATCTCACCTCAGGGCCTTTCATGTGTTGTTTCCTCCACTCGAAATGCTCTTCCCGCAGATGAACATCTCCATAGCTCCCTCCTTCATCTTCTTCAGTCTTTGCTCAATGGTTACCTTCTTGGTGAGGCCTTCTTAATCACCCTACCTAAAATCCAACCTACCTCCCATTCTCTATTGGCTCTCCCTCCTTTACTCTTCTCTATAGTATTTATCTGACACCTGCACATTTTACTTCTTTATCCAGTTTTCTGTCTCCCCCTCACTGAAATATAAGATCCATGAAAGTAGGAATTTTTTGTTTTATTCATTACAGTAGTCTCAATTCCCAATACAATACTTCAAAATTATAGGCACTCAATAAATATTTGTTGAATGAATAAAAAAATGATAGTAAATATTCATTCTTGGAGAGGGTATAAGAGACAATCTCTCTTGTGGGCGCAGAATAATTTGTGCAATATTTTGAGAGATTTTGTATCCTTTAGTGAGCCATCAGCTCTGACACAACCAGTGCATTTTGCACCTCAACCTGCCTGTCTTCAGCAATGATTGATATTCCCTGCCTGTCCTCTGCAGGCTGTTGAGATTGCCACCCCTGGCCCACAGGTGCTTCTCATTTTGATCCTTCCCTCAAATGATCCTCTGTTCATGCAGCCACAGCAAGAATACTCACAATTCTCCTCCAAACAGCATGTTCTTTAGTGCCTCTCAGCCACTGCACATACACTCTTTCTTCTGCTTTTTTCCCCCTTTTCTCAGCCTAGATAATGATGACTTTTCTTCTAGACTCAGTTCAAATGTCAATGCCTCAGTGAACCTGTCACCAGACACCCTGGCAGTGACTCTGCTCTGGGTCCTGGTAACATTTTGTGTAGAATTTAATTACAACTGTAGTATGTATCATGTTGCATTGAGTGTTTGTTCAAGTTCCTGCCTCCCCATTAGACTGAAAGCAAACTCATGACATCCTCATCTTTGTCTCCGGGTCTCTAACGCAGTGCTGGCACTCCAGTTTCGGTTGCGTGAACAAAGAAATCATTGAATGTCTTTTCCTATGTTTCTTCTCACACTCATCTAGATTTTTTCCAAGTAAACTGTTTAAAAGTTGGCCCTGTGACGTTAGAATGACACAGCTTCCTGGATACAACCAAGTGGATGCCTGAACACAGAATCTCTAAACATTTCCAGAGTCGCATAGTCTCGCTCGGAAGCATCTAGGCACAATTTCTTTGTAGACAAGACACCCAGGGTTGTTTGTTGGGAGGGTAAGCTGAGCAGCAGCAACAGCTCTTGCCCAAAATTTGCTGCTGTCCTTTAAGTAGAGAAGTCTAGATGATTTTTTTTAATCCATAAGAATGGTAATAGATTTATTGAATTGCATAATTTTTTATATGGAAAGTTAAGGTTTCAGATAAAAAGGTAACCTAGGGCCCCCTTGGTGGCCTCCCTTTCTTCAAGTCCCCAAACAGAACATACTTTTTTAATTTCATTTTTTTCCCCTAAACCTAAGACAATATTAACAAGGCCAGAAGCTAGCTGGTGTCACATGTTTTGAGCACACTGATCCCTAGTGCTGGAATCAAGTAACTCCACACCCTAAGAAGTGGCTTTAACCCAGGATGACACAATCTGTATTTGTCAAATCGCCAATTTAAGAAAGAAAGAAATTGTTTAAAGGCCCTTTGTTACATAATAATGTTTTATTCAGAAGGAGAGGAAAAGTTGGACTGATACAAAAGGCAATTCTTTCCATTTTCCACTTTATCCCACAACCAAATCAATTCTTCACTTCTGTGCTGCTAGTGCCTCCTCAGACTTCCTGCATTGGACTTCTCACGAGCTGCCATTCAGCTGCTGGTCACAGAAGAGTTTCACACACCTCTCCAGGGCAGCTGGAAAGAATGACAGAGTGGAAGAAGCCTGGCAATGGGTGGAGATTATTTTTAAATGTGTTCCATCTCTATTTTGCTCAACAACACAGGATTTTTTAAAAAATGTAGATAAACAAGAGAGTCATTTCTGACCACCAGAGAATTGAAGCTAAGAGAGAAACACTTTAGTCTCTGGCTTCAGATTTTAAGAGTCCAGAGCAGAACACATTGCTTGATCGCTGAGGTAAATATTCTTGACCTTTGTATTCAGACTGATGACTAGAACACATTAGAAAAACAAAGGGGAACCTTATGACTTGGACCAAGCTTGTTTTTTACATTCTTTTCTGTCTTACTAATATCTAGGACCTAGCCCCATATTGAAATACCATGTAACAGAAACTTAAGAACTTTCTCTGTAACTTAGCTAATACCTTTTTAATGAGACCTGAATATTTCACTGTGCAGATTCAATTTGACAATTAAGTCTTTTTATCTCCTCAGCTTTGCATACAATATTTTTAGATTTAAATTTTTGTAATGCAAGTAATAGGTAAAAATGCTCTGATCAAGCAAAATTTTATTTTTCTATCATAATCAAGTATAAATTGAAGGGTCTTTCTGGGCTATGGTTTTAAAGAAACATTAACAAACCAGACAAAAGTACTTAAGTATAGGTTTTAATATAAAATGGTGAGACCAGGAGTAATTTACAACATAATTTTAATACTTTAGTAGATGATAAAATATTTCACAAAAATCACCTTTCTGGTGTGAGGCTTCAAGAAGTACACATCTTCAGTGAACAGCTATTGCTTTAATCTGCCTGTTACCCCTTTCTCTCACTCTGGTGATAATGCCCCTGTCTCCCTTGGGGTAAACTTTCTCCCATGATGGAAACTGACAGTTAAAATACTCAGCCCCCTACACCCCAGGCTCATTTTGTTCTACTGGCTACAGTGTTCCAATGTTCATGTGACCCAAAATAACAGCTACTCCTGATATTTTTCTACATGAACTATCCACAAAGCTGGAGAATGTACGTACAGCCAGTGCTACCTCTGGCTCTGTTCCTTATAGTCCAAAACAAACTGATTTGCCATTGAACAAACTGAAGACAAATCCAGGAGGAACAGATTTGAGAGAAGGGACAAAAAGAAAGATGCTGATTTGTTTGGATCTCTGAGGTCCCCAGAAATGCAATTCTTCCTTCAATGCTCTGAGCTACCTCAGTATTGTTCCAGAAAATCCAGCGTCCCTCCACCCTAATCCAGTTCAAATTGGCTTTGACACTTGCAACCAAAGAGTTATGACTCAGGAACACACATTTGGGCATATATTGTATTCACATTTAATGGTACTTATTGAAGAGAAAAAATTTATTGAAGAGAGCTATAAAAATTGGCACAGCCAGTTTGCTGTATTCTTTGCATAATATATTATATTATGTAATATATTGCCAGAAGCATTTAAATCCATTTGCCTGAACAATTTGCTTTTCATTTGGCCTCCCTTGTTAATCTCTATTACAAAGCTTATATTAATTAAGAGTGACAGCAAATTGATCACTGAAATTAGGGGCTTTTCCCTAGACTGAAATTTTATTTCATTTTCTATAACTCACAATACTTTTAAAGTACTTTTGATGCTTAAGACGTAATCTTGTATTATGTCTAAATTATGTACCTACCACATCTATTTATACACATAGAGATGATACCATACATATTCAAATACTTTCGAAGGCTCATGTCAACTAGTAGTTAGGAGGCCTGGATTCTAGTGTTTGATATTTTGTTAACTAACTCTAGAGATGGGTATGTTGCTTAGCTTCTCTGGATCTCAGGGAAAAGAAGAAAGATGTCAGAATCGACAAGGTGTCTCCCAGCTTTAAAATCCTGATTACATAACTAGAAAAAGAAATCAGTCTTGTCAGGAAAAGGTTTTGCTGATTTTACAAAAAAATCAGACACTGTTTTTTACTGTTTCCTTTGGACAGTTTGCCAAAAGCATTTTGTGAAAGTGTGATTGGGGGTAGTGGGGAACACCTGATACAAGTGAAGACAAACTATGTTGGCCTTGGAAAAACTCTATTGTCTAAAGACTCCAAGTACTTTGGCCTAGATAATGAACTAACAGGAGGCCAAAACAAACAAACAACAACAGCAACAGATAAAAACCCAAAAAACCTTTAAATTATCATTTATATAATTTCAGAATCACAAAAGTATTAATATATTTTTTAAAAAATACCAGATCTTTTTAACTGCCTCAGTGAAAGAGAGAAATTTTGAGCTGAGAATTAAAGTGCCAAATCAGATAAATTGGGTACTCAGAGCAATTTCTTCATAAAATTATTAAATATTTTTCTTAAGATTCAATAATATATTAAATGTACATTATTAAAATGAATGCTATATACCTTACTATTTTAAAATATACTTTGACAATTTTCAAAAAATGTTTTTGAAATGTTAAAGAAATAGTCCTAAATTTCCATTTTTGTTTTGCCCATGGGGGTACCACGAGTTACAGGATTAAGAACACCAGTCCAGTGCTGCAGTTTGGGCACCACCATCTCATAGCTTTGTGACTATGGTATGTTAGGCAATTTTGGTTGCAAGATATAGAAACTCAACCATGTTATCTCAGGGAATAGGGTGTCAGAGTTTGGTTTTTGGTCATTTGGTTTGTAAAGAATACGTATGGAAATTAGAAAAACTGAAATCCCAGCCATGATATCAAGCTTCCTAAAAAAACCCAGAAAAGTTAACAACCAAGGAGCCTAGGAGGAGAGGAATGAAAGCTGAATTGGGCTTTCTGGAACACAGAATTTGAGGGTATTCATAATCCAAGGCATTAGTGGGAGTTTTCGGTCCTTTCTTTATAGAAGAGTTCTCATCTTATTAATAGTTAGTGGAACATACCAATCATCTGAGATTTTTGAGGCACCCATCCACAAAGGTTCTGGTCTAGTTCATCTGGGGAAGTGCCTGGCTCATTTTGTTTTTAAAGAGCTCCCAGCCAGTTTTTGGATGCCCTGTTCTATGTGTTACCTGATTTTACTGCTCTTCTCTTGGTGTGGGCTTCACCATTGCCCTACCACTAGCTGGCTCCCTTAGCTTCTATTCTTTATGTCTTGTCTTTTCCACAGGCACACTGCCTCAGATCCTTCAAGCCTTAGCTCGAGTGCCACCTTCTCAGTGAGGCCTTCCCTGTTCCTGTTACTAAAAATTGCACCCTACCTCCCTGGCACTTTTGAGTCCCCTTCCTTACATTATTTTTATCCAAGACTTATTGCCTTCTAATATACCATTTGATTTACTTGTTTGTATTTGTTGCTCGTCCCATCCACCAGAATGCAAGATCTGTGAGGCAGAATTTTGTGTATTTTGTCCATACTATATGTCCAGTACCTAAAACAGAGGAGATGTGTAATATATATTTGTTGAATGAATGAGTGAATGAATGTGTGGATGGACGCTCTCTGCTTAGTTATTGTTTGATTGACATTAACTTCTGCTCACTGGTGATCTACAGGGCGCTTCCCACCCATGGCCAGCCTCTGTGCCTCCTTTTGTAGTCGGCTTCCCCAGTTGATTATCTGATTGGACCAGCTTTTTGGGACTGAACTTTTTTCCCCAGGTCATTTTTTTGAATGGTTATGACTTGGCTGTTTATAAGTCAGTGCCCAACCAGGGGCAGTCAACTGTGATTCAGGGATTACACACAAAGCACAAAAGAGCACTGCCTGGAGCCACCCCTTTAGCAAGTACTGTGGGAGGGGCAGTTTCTCCAAGAGGGTGACTTTGACGCTGGGTGAATGTTCAGCAAATTGCCTAACCCTGCTGAGCTCCAGCAAAGTGGCAGTAACACCAGCCTGCCTGAGACTGAGCATCTTCAGAGGTTCAAGTGAACAATTGTATGAAATATACTTATAAAATGTGTTTTCAATATTAATTTATTATAAAAATAAAACGAACATGAGAAGTTATATAATTTTAGATGACAACTAAATGGGCCTAAAAATGAAGCCTAAGGGAAGTTGTAGGGGAGAAATTAGGAATTTAGGAACTTGTTGCTTAAAGTGCCTTTTGGATTCTTTTTCGCCACCCATGAATGTTTTTTAAATGTTACTCTCATTTCACATTGATTTCTAGTTGGCAGAGGCTTCTGGTACGTAACTTCCAAAGTGATATTTAAAGGGAATAAATGCAAAGATCTGTGCTCAGTTTCCAAAAACAAATTGCAAAATACAGGTTGGAGGAAATATGGTCTGATAGCTGTATATATGTTAAAGACTTAAAAAAGATTCGGGGGTATTTTTATTTGTTTTTAGTTGTTGATAATACGATATTTATGAACAATATGGGATGGTAGAAAATAATGTGATATCAAGCATGAATATCATTTTGAAATATCATCATTAGAATGCAGAAAATCGTACTCCTCTACTCCTCTCTTTATACTTGGAAT
Source organism: Lemur catta (assembly GCF_020740605.2). Taxonomy (NCBI): domain Eukaryota; kingdom Metazoa; phylum Chordata; class Mammalia; order Primates; family Lemuridae; genus Lemur; species Lemur catta. The sequence continues at coordinate 48,250,488 of NC_059135.1, forward strand.
ATTGGATTCAGTTCTAGGCACCACATTTTAAGAGGCACTAGAGTATGTTTAGATCAGAGAGTATGCAGGAGATGAATGGGGCATGAATAAAGACAGGTGTGAAAAAGCACATACTGTGATTGTTGACTTAAAATATTTACAGACCTGTGAAAGGGGAATGGGGCTGTTCTGTACTCAACAAATGTTACTACTAGATTCACATTCACTGGGCACTTTAATACACATTGTGTTCATATTTATAATAATGATTTAAAGTTCTATGATTATTATTTTTCCCTTTCAGAGTTGAACAAACTTATACTTGGTTTGGTGCTTTTCCAGGGTCACACAGCTAGAAAGTTATAGAACTAGAATTTGACCACACCACTTTGAAGTTTAAGATCAATGGTGTTTCTACCAATACTATCTACTTACCAGATTTTTTTTTTTTTTTTTTTTTTTACAAATTACCACAAACTTTGTGGCTTAAAACAACATGCATTTATTCTTTTATAGTCCTAGAGGTCAGATGTCTAAAATCAGTTTTAGTGGGTCAAAGTCAAGGTGTCAGCAGGGCCATGCTCCCTCTGGAAGCTCCAGGGGAGAATCCATTGTCTTGCCTTTTCTAGCTTCTTGTGCTGTATTCCTTATTCCTTGGCAAGGCAATGGATTCTCCCCTGGAGGTTCCAGAGCTCCCATTCGTTCGTCATCCAAGCCAGAAGCATAGCATCTTGCTTCAAGTTACCACCTTGCCTCCTTCTTCTATGTGAAATCTTCTCTTTCCTTCTTAATAAGGACATATTATTATATTTAGGGCCTACCAGGATAATCTCCCCAATTCAAGATCCTTAATCATATCTACAAAGTCCTTTTTGCCAAATAAGGTAACATTCAGAGGTTCCAGAGACAAGGAAATGGGTATCTTTGGAGGCCATTTAAAAAAATTTTTTTTTTATTTCAGCATATTACAAGAGTACAAATGTTTAGGTTATGTATATTGCCTTTGCCCCACCTGAGTCAGAGCTTCAAGCACGTCCATCCCCCCAGACAGTGCACTGCATCCATTAGGTGTGTATATACCCAGCCCCTCCTCCCCTCTCCCATCTACCAAATTTATAGGGAGAAACATTTCAGTTCAAAGCAGGGACTAGCAGGATTGTTCAAAGATGAATACCCCTGTAAAGTAGTAAGTGAGTGGTTCCTTATCACTTGGAGTTCAAACATATACTGGACAGCTACTTTGCAAGGATCCAGTAGTTCCTTCATTTTATATACAGATATAGATATAGATACAGATAGACAGACATGCCATAGAGCTGAAGGAACCCCAGAAGTAAACCTAGTGAATTTAAGTGATTGAGCTGTGTTAATTTAGTAGTTATTGAAAAATATGGCATCCAAACTTCATTCTCTAAATTTGCAGTCTAGGTTTTTCTATTATAGCAATTACTCCTCACCTAATAACTAGGTAATACAAAAGTGTTTGGAAAGAGGAAGGGCAGGGATGTTTTGTGAATTATTATTACATAATGGATTGTTTGGCATGCTCTTACTTTATTAGGATAAGCAAAGAATGTGAGTGGTAGCTGGAAAGGGTTTAAAATGATAAGCAGCAAATGCCACATAGTAGAGAAAAGAACAGAATGTTGTGAAAGGTTAAGGAAGGAAAGGACTGTGGATTTTATTGAGTTTCCTATTTGTTGGAATGGGTCATGATTTCAACCCTTCAGCAGTTAAAGAGAATCTTCTTTGTGCTGAGCACTGTGCTATGCTCTGGGGAGCCAAAAATGAACTAGATGAAATTTCTATCCTTTTAAGGAAAACAGTCTAGGAAGAAAAGATCACCATGTAAAGCAGTGGGAAAAAAGAAAGTACTAAGAATTATCATACAGAATACTGTAGATGAAAGGTTCTATGAAAAGCAGAGAGGAAAGAATATTTAGTTGAGTGTAAGTGTGTAGGGTGAGGATGTTGGTGTGGTGAAAGGAGGGGATGTCAGGAAAGATTCCAAGGGGATGTGATTTACTACTATCATTATCTTGAAGGATAGTAGAAGTTCACCTGGTTAACTGAAGGATAGATTTCAGATGGGGGAGACTTACAAAAGCAGAGATAGAGCCTGTTAAATCTGTGTGTGATATGGGGCTATGTTAGGAGTTGTAGCTGGAGCAGAAGAGGTCAAGGGATCAGATTATAAACGGCCTTGTATGAGTTTGAACTTGATTCAACCAGGTAGAGAGCCTCTGATGGATTTTAAAGAGAGATGTGTCATGCTTGGCTCTGTGTTTTGGGGGCATTCTCTGGCAGTTCTATGGAACTGAAGCAGAAGTGAAATTAGAAAGACTTGACCTAAAGAGTGGCAAAGAAGCTGAAGTGGTGCAGAATGTTCGTCACAGATTTCAGAAGAAGAATTCATACATGGGATTTTAAATCTGAGTGCTTTAGTAGAGAGAAATTTGGTTCCCTACTTGTTGGAATAGCAAGATTTTATCAATGGAATTAAGTGATACTGAAGTGAGTGCAGAGTGAGTAACATGGAAGTCTTGGGATTGGAACCACATGGCCCCTGTGATCTTGTGTGGATTCGCTGATGACTCTTTGGAGCTGAATTCAGGAAGTGACATAAAAATGATTTGCGCAATAAAATGAGAAGAATCAGGAGTCTGAAGTCAGTACATTTGGAGAAAAATAACTAGGTTGGTACGAATAGGGAAGTAGCCATTATCAAGAGCCCCATTTGCGTATTAATTTTGCACTGTCCAATGGAAAGATCCTCAAAGCAAAACAAATGTCCTGAATCCACCGCAACCCTTTCCCCTCCAGCTGCCTCCATCCTTCAGCCACACCACAGAACTCCCTCCTGGCATCTCCTGGCAGTGGGAACTTGGGAGCCAAGGAATCCTGACAAACCAAGGATGAGAACGTTAGAGGGCTGAAGATCTTGGAGACCTTGTACTCGAACCTTCGTACTTCAGGATGAAGCCAGAGGAAACAAATAACTTGCCAAGGTGTCAAGTAGCGGGCCCTCCCTTAAGCCCAGACTTCCTGCCTTCAGGTCCAGGGCTCCTTCCAGTACCCCTCACCGTCTCCCGATTCGGGAGCTCGGAGCTTGGGGAGGGGTGGGGACAGCAGGGTCCACCGGGTGAGTCAGAGACCCCCTCGCCCAGCCCCCAGCCCCGGTTGGACTCCCCGCCCCGCCCCTTCCCGCGCCGGCCCGGTCCCGCTGCAGCCGTCACCCGGGCGCGCGCGGGGTCGCGCGGCCGCGGGTCGGGCAGCGGGTGCCGAGAGGTCGCCGGGCCACCCGCGCCGCCGCCCCCCGCCTGACGCACGGAGGGGCTGGGACGCGATTTGCCGCGAGTGACTGGAGCCGTCGTTGCCGGGGCCCGCTCCGCCCCCAGCCCGCCTCCCTCCCGCCTCGCCCTCCGCCTCCGCCCGCACCTCGCTAGCGTCCCCGTGTCCTCCCCAGCGCCCGGGAGCCGCCGGCCGCCAGCGCCAGCGCCAGGGACAGCCAGGTGAGTGTGGCCGCCGCGCGGCCCGGGCGGCCCGGGCGGGAGCAGCGCGCAGGCCCCGCGGCCGGGCGGCCAGCGCGGGCCGGCGGAGGCGGAGGCGGCGGCGGCGGCGGCGGCGGCCGGGCTTTCTTCCCCCGCGCGGGCCGAGGGGCGGCGGGGCTGCGCGGTGAGGGAGGGGCGCCCCGCCTCGCCGTCCCCGTCGCCCCCGCTCGCGTCCCCGCCGCCGCAGACAAAGCGCCCGAGGTGGGAGCCCCGCGGGCCGCCCCTGCCTCCGCGCCGCCTGCCGGGTGCGGCCGCGGCCCGCTGAGCCGGGCCCCGCGCTTCTCCCCTCCTGAGCGCCCTTGTTCATTTCTGGGTGAAAGGGACCCGCATCGTGCAACAGGTTTGGGCGTTAATCCTTTTTTTTCTGGCGGGTTTCGTCCTCCCAGCGTGCAGGGACCAGATGTGGCGCCGGGCACTGGGGCGAGTCCCGGTGTCCAGCGCCTGCGGCTGGCTCCTTTGTGTGACCGGTGACCAGCCCTGCCGGTGGGTGGGCGACAGAGGCTTGGGCCCCCGGGCTGTGCTGCGGAAGCTCCTGGACACCTCTCCTATGGCGTGGGTCTTGGCCTCCCCCGGCCTGCAGGAGGTTAACATCCCTCCAGCCTTTGGAGGAGCCACAAAGGGGAGGGGGAGAGCGGGTTGGCCAGGGTATTTATTTATTTACAAAAGAACGATATATGTGTGTGCATATATATGTATTTATTTGCATATCTTAAGTATACTTATATTGGAAAACAGCCGCAGTCTGACCAGTTCTTGAGGGGATGGGTGGGATTTTGCCCTGGGATGCACGATTTGGACCTGCTGGTGCTGTAACAGCCCCTGTGGTTCTCTTGGTGCTTTGACATCTTTCTCTCACACACAGACATCACCATAGAAGTTGGGAGTGCTGTTAAGGGAGTAACTAGATAGCAGCTGTTTGACAGGTCGTCGTTTTCTTCACGTTTTTGTCTATGTCAGTACCGACCATGCCTAGCTTGACAAGCCCTCAAATTAAAATTGCCACTCAAAATACCCCCATGTTGGCAAATCTTAATTCATGTTTTTTTTTAAATTTTTTTTTGGCTTACTGAATCTTATTTTCTTAGTGTGAGAAATTCCCCCCCCCCCAAGGAAGAATACATAATAAAGTACAGTTTATCTTTGTTTACATACCTTGGGTCGTGCCAGTACCTAGCTGGTTTCATTGGTATGTTATTTTGGTGTAACAATACTAAATAGAAGGAAGATACCTTCCTTTTGCTTTGAGCAATAAAATACTTCTTTGTTCCAGAACCAGGAAGCCTTTATACATAATACTTTTTGTGGGCAAAAGTTGGTGACTGTCTTTACCCCATGACTAAATACATGAGAAAATTCCCAAAGGGCCTAGGAAGCATTGCACAACTCTATAGATTGTTTTTATATTCCAAATTCCAGGAAATCTTTTTGTTGAATATTTATTCAAACATTCTAGACTAAATTTAACCTTAAAAATTGGGCCTACTCTAATAACTTCCCCAACATTAGAAAAATGAATTGATTGCATGTAAAGAGTTTACCAAATGTTTCAGTCACTGTGGGTAACAATTGAAAGAAATAATTGATGAAAAAGATTAGATGCTAATGATGGACTAGATGTCTGACAGCAGAATTCAGCTCATAGAAAGTGGTAAGGAGAGGTCACCACGTTTCATTTAATTGGGTTTTAGTTGATTGGTGAGCATTTAATGACATTTTAAATAGGTAATCTTACTAATGACATATCTGAAAATAAAATAACCACTCATTTATAAAAACAGAAAATATCACATTTTGACTTTTTAAACAATGTACTCTATAAGGACTCCTTGAAGCTTTTTCTACGTCCTAAAATCAAGCTTGGTTTAATGACAGTTCTTTTGAAATAATGAAATTAATCCAAATTAATCTGATTTGTAGACAGTTTCTCTGGTATGGTAGTTTTACTTTACTGAAAATACCATTCATCTGTGTAACATCTAACTTCAAAGATCTTTTAACGCTATTAAAAGCAAACAGGAGCAATCTCTTGAAATCTCTATTTTTTGCTAATAAAAAATAGCATAAATGTAAATTTCTATAATAGTTTTCTTTGAGATATAATTTATATGCCATAGAATTCACTCTTTTAAAGTGTACAATTCACTGGTTTTAGTATAATCACAAGATTGTGCAAACATCACTGATTCAAGAACATTTTCATCACCCTAAAAAGGAATTCATATCCTGTAGCTATCACTGCTGTTCCCCCCTCCCCAGTACTTGGCAACCACTAATCTACTTTCTTTCTCTGTGGATTTGCCTATTCTAGACATTTCATATAAACAGAATCATACAATATAGGGGCCTTTGTGTCTTTCATGTAGCGTAATGTTTTCAGGGTTTGTTTATACTATACCATGCATCAGTATTTCATTGCTTTTTATGGCAGAATAATATTTCATTATATGACTGCCACATTTTGTTTATCTACTGGGTATTTGAGTGGTTTCCACTTTTTGGCTATTATGAATAATGCTGCTGTGGGCACTCATTTACAAGTTTTTGTATGGTACTCTTGGGTGTATACCTAGGTGTGGAATTGCTGGGTCATGTGGTACTCAGTTTAACTTTTTAAGGAACTAAACTGTTCTCCATACTTGCTGCACCATTTTTACATTCCTGCTAGCAGTGTATGAGGGTTCCATTTTCTCCATATCCTTGCCAACACTTGTTAACATTTGTCTTTTTGACGATAGCCATCCTAGTGGCTGTGAAGTGACATCTATTAATAATTGTGGTTTTCCTTTGTATTTCATCTTTTCATGTTCCTAATTGGCCATATGTATATCTTCTTTAGGGAAATGTCTTTAATTTATAATACTTTTTTGCGTTTGTGTTTTTTACATATACATTTTTTCATTTAATCTTTTAAATAATCCTATAAGGTAGGTTTATCCCTATTTTATTTCTAGGAAGCTAAGATGCAAATGAGTTAAATAATTTGCTGTTTTTTAACCTTACAGTTAGTAAGAGGCAGGGTCTGAATGTAAATGCAGGTCTTCTGACTACTTCCTGCATGTTTGTGAATTTGCTTGGCTAATTAGTGACAAAATGGGAAAAATAAATAAAAAATCACATGAAACAATATCAAAAAAGCAGGTGTTGTGACCACACTGCCTCATATTCAACAGATTTTATTGTTTTTTTCAAATAAACTGTTGTTTTCTCCTATCCTAATGAGGTAGGTCTGATTTCCGTGTTTTCAGTGGAGAAACAGAGTCAGTGTGATTAAACCTTATAACAGTGTCTCAGTGGCATAGCTGATCCTAGAACCCCCTGTTCACTGAGACACACGTTGCACTTTCTATTCCCCTGAAACTTCCATGTTCTCTGTTTTCCCACTAATTTATTCCCTCTAATGGTAAAATAATTGAATAGTTTCACATTTTACATAAATGTTAAGATTTTTCTGGGTTAAACTGAAATTAACTTTTATTTTTGAAGAGGGCAATTTGCCAGTTTCACTTTGAAGTACAATCATTTCAGTTTTTTTGTATTACTCTGTATCAGACATATCATGCCTGTAAAATTCTCAACTCCTTAGAGGTTAGGTAGGAGCCATATGTCATTTATTCATCTTTGTGTGTCCATTGTCCAACATGTGCCTAACACATAGCAGGGACTCTAACTTTTGTTGAGTGAATGAATACAAATGCATTTTTTAATTAAAAAAATTATCTGCTATTCTTTTGTAGAATAAAGACAATACAAATTCCAGGAAAAGAAAAATCTCTTTTATCTCTGGCATGACCTAAAAAATAATAAATGATAAAAATTAGAATTTGACTTAAAATTAAACACTCTATCTTATAGAAGGAAGTGACTGTTGTAATAGGCTCTAAGTGCCTGGTGACTGGCACATGTTTGTTTTTTAAGTGCTTAGCTCAGTACCCACACGTCACAGTTGTACCACAATTGTTTGTTGGATGAATGAATGACCGGTGAGTGAATAAAAGAATTAGTTTTTGCTATGACAAGCAGAGGAGATACAGAAAAGGAATATTTATATATTTTAATTGTCAAGCATGATATGCGTTAATTTTTATAATTCAAATAAAATTTTAAAATTCAAGTAATATGTGAGTGTATAGAGTAAAAGCTGAATATCTCTCTTCACTTCTTTTTTTCTTCGCCTTTGGCACCTCTAAGTCTACTCTTGTTTCAGATAACCATGGTTAACAGTTTGAGGTTTATATTTCCAAACCTGTATCTTTGCATTTATATGTGTATGTATGTAACAAATATACATTTACATATCCCATCATACATATATATGTTTATATTCACAATGGTTTTTCTTTTACAAATGGAATCATACTAAACATATTCCTTTGTTTTTCACTTAAATATATTAAGACTTTTGCATCTGTCATTTACAAGGGATAAACATAATATTTATGTTTCCTTTTACGTTTGCAATCCTAGCCTGGTTTTGGTGTCAAGATTAAGCCAACCTCCAAGGATGAATGGGAAACTTTCCACTTTTTTCTGTGCTCTGGAACAGTTTAAAATAGTCTGCCCTGTAAACGTTTACTAGAAATCACCTGACAGCTCTGGGGGAGGGAGGAGATCTGAGCTGACCTTTCTCATTTTTCCTGTTTTTATTGTTCTGTCAAGTTTCAGCACTTGTTTTGTATTACCTTTTATGAGTAAGTTGATGAAAGTAAATGATTAAATGAATCAATGTATGCAGGAATGTATGGGCTTTTCTTAGACCCACTTCTGTTTACTAGTTGTATAATCTTTGTCAAGTTCACTTACCCTCTTCAAAGTTCTGTTTTCTCACCTGTAAAATGGCAATAATTCCCACCTCATAGGAATCTTGAAGCTATTAAATGAGGTGTGAGCTTATGTATGAAAAGGCTCAGTAGTTGCATCTAATAAAAATGAAAAAAATTATAATAATAAACTGTAACATGCTATACAAATGTAAATTTGTTACCATAGTTAATATAATTATGTTTTAGCCTAATAGGAACAATGGAGCTAGGGACGGTTTCCACTAATAAATTGGAAGGATCTATAAAAATTCCTAGGCCATTTAGAATTTAATTCTGGTAGACAATGATTTCTAAATACCCATACTCTTTTTGAGGCAGGATAGTAGGAGGAACCAGTGGAGTAAACAGACTTGTATTAATCCTGTGTGATCACTTGTTAGCCAGTGACTTTGGACAAATTAATCTCTCCCAATAAAATGGGATAACAACACTTTCTTTATAGGGTAGTTATGAGGAAAGAGAGTAATATAGTGCCTGGCATAGAATGAGTGTCCAAGAGTGACAGACCTAAGATGTTAGGCTCTGCTACTTTAAGGCTGCTTTGTAGTAGAAAGAACATTAAGCCCTAAGTTAGAGTTTTAGTCTGTACTATATATATTACCTCTGGCCTTGGGCGAGTCACCTAATGCTCCCATCCTTGTTTCCTCACCTATAGAAAAAGAGCAAGAGAACTAACACTTATGGAGGGTCTATTTTATATGCGTTTACTAGGCAATTTACAAACTTTATCTCATTTAATCCTCCCAGTAATCCTGTCAGGTGGAGATGGTTGTCACTTCCTTTTTTAATAGATGAAGAAACAAAGATGTAAGACTGAGTGGACCCCTCAGTCCTGGCCGTGTTACTTCACTCATTCCAACTATCTCCTTCTGGGAATGATAGAGTATGCCCCTACATAGGACCAACATCAAATGAGGAGCCTACTGTTAATTGAAATACTAAGTGTAAAACCAGTGTAGGATGAAACTACTTACTTATTAATGATTTCCATTAATAACATACAAATAGAGGATTGTTAATGTGTTCTAATGCCTATGCTTAAGAGTAGTGATTTAAGTTAATACTCTGTGTTCTAATAATCAGTTTACCTAAATAATTTATTACTTAGTCCTTCCAGTATTGCATTCCCAGTTTGACCAGATAAAGGGGAGGGGGTAGGTAATAGTCATAAAGGGGAATATAAGCTTGTTTGATAGTGGTGTGTTTGTGTTTAAGAGCTGGGAAGTATGGTTCTCTCGCAGTTTGACATTTGCAGAAACTGCCGATTCTTGGAAAGCAGAGAAAAATCCGCATTATAATTCATTGTCTTCTAGTGGACTTGCAGTGAGTCATTTAGAAAATGAACCTGCCTTTGTCAGCTGGTTTGTAAAAAGCTATTGATTATATTCTTGAAAGATAGTAATATTGTCTTTCCTTTAATAGGGGAAAGGTTTTGCTTATGTGTTCCGTTTTATTTGATCAGATTCAGTGATATTGATTTAGTATTTTTGCAAGCTTTGTCCTGGGGATATGCAAAACAAAAAATGCTGTTGGGAGATCACAAATTAAATTGTGATGCAGTAGTAGTATGGAAAGTTTAGGGATTCTATCTATTGGGGCTTCAGTTAGCATATTTGTTTAGTAGGAGTGGGAATTCCTATGTTTAGGTTAGAGAATTTTTTATCAGAAGAGGCTTGAGTTGCACTTTGTAAATTCTCACTGACAATGAATGCTTCTTTTTTGCAGAATACAAAACACCTTGGAGCTATATGTAAGAATTAGAAGACATAGTTCTTATCTTCGAAGAGTTTATGATCTAGTTAGGGAGGCAATGAAGGAGGAAGCCAAGTAAAAGGGCAGAAAGCTCTTAAAGCTTGTGCCTGCTCTTTGTCAAATCAATTTTGCTACATTGGGCTTTGCTAAGGTGCCATAGGTCTCTCCTGAGGAATAGTATCAGAAACAACCTAAACCTTTGAGTTGTGTAACTTGTATATCTCGGTCATTCTGTAGGAGTTCTCTTTGCTTTATAAAAATTACTGTTTGGTCTGAGTACCAAGAATAGTTCCCCTTCTCAGTACTTTTCTGTTTATCTCCTGGACTGCCTGGGTTTTCCTTTTTGTGACGGCTACTAGGAAGCCAGAGCTAGATTTGTGGCCCACCCAAGAATAGGCAAATAGGTTTTATGTTATACAATTTTCACCTTTTTCTTGGCACTATTCTTGGTTCTTTTCTTTATTCTTTGCTTTTATCTTTAATTTACTAACTTTTTATAGTTCATTCATTCTTGTGTCTTTAATCCTCTTAAGAACAAAATGGGATATTTACATATATTTATATATATAAATGTATCTTAAAGATATTGCCAGTTCTGTTCCAGAGTACCACAACAAAGCAATGTTTTGTGTTTTTTTTTATTTTTTTAGAGACAGGGTCTCACTCTGTCGCCCAGGCTGGAGTACAGTGGTGCAATCATAACTCACTGTAACTTCAAACTCCTGGGCTCCAGTGATCTTCCCACCTCAGCCTTCTTTAGTAGCTGGGATTATAGGTGTGCACCACTAATGCCTGGCTGATGTCTTTTTTTTTTTTTTAAATAGTGACGGGGTTTTACTATGTTGCCCAGGCTGGTCTTGAATTCCTGGCCTCAAGTGATTCTCTCACTTCAGCCTCCCATAGTGCTGGATTATAGGTGAGAGCCACTGTGCCTGGCCATAAAGGAAATATTGAAATAAAGCAAGTCACACAAATTTTTGGTTTTCCAATGTTTATAAAAGTTATGCTTATACTGTACTGTAGTCTAGTAGGTGTGCAATAGCATTATGTCTAAATATTTATATATTTACCTTAATTTAAAAAATACCGTAATGCTAAAAAATACTATCGATCAACTGAGAATAATCAATGATGTAATCTTTCGTTGGTGGAGGGTCTTGCTTCAGTTTGATGAAATTTGGGCTGGCTGTGACAATTTTTTAAAATAGGAAGACAATGAAGTTTACGGGATTGATGTAGCGTAAGTTCCTGTTTGATATTAATAGTATTTGAGCCACAGAACTTCTTTCAAAATTGGAATCAATTCTCTCGAACCCAGCTGCTCCTTTATCAACTAAGTTTATGTAATAGTCTAAAGCCTTTGTTGTCATTTCAACAATGTTCACAGCATGTTCACCAGGATTAGGTTCCATTTCAAGAAATCATTTTCTTTCCTTATCCATAAAAAGCGGCTTGTCATCTGTTCAAGTTTTATCATGAGATTGCAACAATTCAGTCACATCTTCAGGCTCCCCATCTAAATCTAGTCCTCTTATTTCTACCACATCTGCAGTTACTTCTTCCACTAAAGTTTGAAGCACTTAAAGTCATTCATAAAGGTTGGATCAACTTCTTCCAAACTCCTGTTCATTTTGATATTTTGACCTCCTCCCATGAATCAAGAATGTTCTTAATGGCAACTAGAATGGTGAATCTTTTTCTAGAAGGTTTTCAATTTACTTTGCCCAGATCTATCAGAATAATCACTATCTATGGCAGCTGTAGCCTTATGAAATGAATTTCTTAAATGATAAGATTTGAATTACTCCTTGATCGAAGGGCCACAGAATGGGTATTATGTTAGCAGGCGTGAAGACAACATTAATTTCCTTGTACATTACCATCAGAGCTCTTGGGTGACCAGGCGCATTGCCAGTGAGCAGTAATATTTTGAAAGGAATCTTTTTTTCTGAGTAGTAAATCTCAATAGTAGGCTTAAAATATTCCATAAACCATATTGTAAACAGGTGTGCTGTCATCCAGGCTTTGTTGTGCCATTTAGAGAGAGTACAGGTGGAGTAGATTTAGCATTTTTTTTTTTTTTTTTGAGTCAGAGTGTCGTTCTGCCACCCAGACTGGAATGTAGTGGCACTATCAACAGTCATAGCTCACTGCAACCTCCAGCTCTTAGGCTCAAGGGATCCTCCTGCTTCAGCCTCCCGAGTAGCTAGGACTACAGGTGTACAACACCATAGCTGGCTAATTTTTAAAAAAAAATGTTTTTAGAGATGGGGTCTCATGATGTTGCCCAAGCTGGTCTCACACTCCTGGCCTCAAGGAAGGCTCTCACCTCAGCTTCCCAGGGATTACAGGCATGAGCCACTGCACCCAGCCAATTTTTAGCATACTTCTTACGGGCCCTAGGATTTTCAGAATGGCCAATGAGCATTGGCTTCAACTTAAAGTCACCAGCTGCCTTAGCGCCTAACAGGAGCGTCAGCCTGTCCTTTGAAACTTTGAAACCACTAACCTTCTCTCTAGCAATGAAAATCCTATATGGCATCTTCTTCCAATAAAAGGCTGTTTGGTCTACATTGAAAATCTGTTGTTTAGTGTAACTGCTTTTAGCCATGATCTTAGCTAGATCTTCTGGGTGACTTGCTGCAGCTTCTACATTAGCACTTGCTGCTTCATCTTGCACTTTTATGTTCTGGAGATGGCTTTTTTCCTTAAACCTCATAAACCAACTCTGCTAGCTTCAAACTTTCTTTTACAGCTTCCTCACCACTCTCAGTCTTCATAGAATTGAAGAGAGTTTGTCCTTGCTCTGGATTAGGTTTTCACTTACAGGAATGTTGTGACCGACTTGGTCTTTTATCCAGAATACTAAAACTTTCTCCTTATCAGCTGTTTTGGTTTGTTATCATTTGTGTGTTTATTGGAGTAGCACTTTTGATTTCCTTCAAGAACATTTCCTTTGCATTCACAACTTGTCTGTTTGGTGCAAGAGGCCTGGCTTTGGGCCTGTCTTGGCTTTTGACTTGCCTTCCTCACTGAGCTTACTCATTTCTAGCTTTTGATTTACAAAAAAAACATGTGACTCTTCTTTTCACTTGAACACTTATAGGCCATTGTAGGGTTATTAATTGGCCTAATTTCAGTATTGTTGTGTCTTAAAAAACAGGGAGACCTGAGAAGAGGGAGAGAGACAGGGAAACCTCCAGTCGGTGGAGCAGTCAGAACACATACAACAATTATCAATTAAGTTGCTGTCTTCTATGGGTGTGGCTTGTGGCACCCCCAAACATTACAGTGGTACAATGGTGACATCAAAGATCACAGATCACAGATCATCATAACAGGTATAATAATTAAGAAAAAGTGTGAAATATTGTGAGAATTACTAAAAATTGACAGAGAGACACGAAGTGAACACACGCTATTGGGAAAATGAGCTGATAAACTTGCTCGATGCAGGGTTGCCACAAATCTTCAATTTGTAAAACATGCATTATCTTCAGGGTTCAATAAAGCAAAGTGCAATAAAATGAAATATGCCTATAAATATGCATGAAATTCACAGAGGAGATATATCAAGGTAAACAGATTAATATGGGAATGACCAGGTATGGCAAATAAGTTTTATTTCATAGGCCAGCTTTGATTGATAAGGGTGACTGCCTAAAATACTGCTTTGAGAAGTAGTTGGAGGCAGCATCTGGATTTAGTGGGAACGGGTACTGTGATTATTGAGCATGGGTAGGAGTAGTGATGGCATGAGTGCCTGTATTTGCTGTCCCTAGTATAGATAAAATATATACGATGCTAAATAGCACAGTAGGTAGGTGGCTTTGACATTTAGAGCTAGGTTTTTCAGGGAGAGATGTGGATTTGAGGAAAAAGCTGGTGACTTGTTGGGATTGGCAATCAGATTGGTTCATCTAGAGTCAAATGTCTGTAATGCATTAAGGAGAAATGAGGTTGGTAGAAAAATTGAGGAAGTGGGGGTATGCGTTGCCTTAATGGATAAATGGGGGAGATTAGATTATTCTTTTTTATTTCTTAAAATTTTTTTTCTAATTAATGCTCTGTGTTATTTCCATAGTCGGTTTCTTAGTTCAGGTCCTGGTCATACTTTTTTCATTTTTAAAGTTAATTATTTTTTGAATAAGTAATACATTCATATATTTCAAAATTTAAAAGGTATAAGAGCACACATAAAAAGTTTTCCATTTATTCTTGTTCCTTAGCTAAGTCAACCAGTGTCATCAGATTCTTACGTATTTTTCCAGAAATATTTTATGTATACATAAGTGCCTTCCCATCCTTTTTACACAAATGTTACTTCTCTACCTATGCACATGTTGCTTCTTCAACACCCCACACACTGTTGTGCACCTTACCTTTTTACTTTTTGGAGATTCTTTTTTCATATCAATGCATAGAGAGTTATCTTTTTTTCTTTTCTTTAGATAAACTTTTTGTTTTGTAATAATTTTAGATTCTCAGAAAAGTTGCAAAAATAGTGCAGAGAGTTACTATATATACCTCTCCCAATTTAGGTTTTACGCTAACATCTTACTGTGGTGCATTTGTCAAAACTAAGAAACCAAACTTGGTAGGATATGTTAACTAAACTTCAGACTTTATTTGGATATCACCAGTTTTTCCATTAATGTCCTTTTTCTGTTCCAGGATCCCATCCAGAATGCTGGATTGTTGGCATCTCTGGTCTCCTGACAGCTTCTTAGTGTTGTTTTTTATAATCTTGACAGTTTTAAGGAATATTGGTCATATATTTTATAGACTGTCTCTCAATTTGGTTTTGTCTGATGTTTTTCTCATGATTATGGGGTTATGGATGTTTGAAAGTAATACCACAAAATTGGCTTGTCCTTATCATCACCTCACATGAGGGAGTGGAGTACCTGATAATTTACATGACATCACTGGTGATGTTAACTTAGATCACTTAATTAATGTAGTGTTTGCTGGGCTTCTTCACCATATAGTTACTGTTTTTCCCTTTCCATATTCTGTTTTTGGAAGTAAGTCACTAAGTTCAACCCACCCCCAAAGTGGGAAGGGAAATAAATATAAAGGAACTTTACTTAAAAAAATGTTAGTATTCCTTAAGATAGATGTACCATATATTTTATACATATTTTATGTAACTATTCCCCTATTGGTTTAGCATATTGTTGTAGTTAAAAGAACAGGCTTTGGAGCTAGACTACCTGGGTTCACGTCCTGGCTCCACACTAGCAATGTGATCTTGGGCTACTTTTACTTGGCTCTTAGTTTTTCCATCAATACAGTGGAGATGTTAATAGCACCTACCTCGTAGGATTGTTGGCAGGATTAAATGAGAAAATGTGTAAGTGCTTAGAACAGTGCCTGGCACTGTATTAGGTCCAAGATAAGTGTTTGCTGTTATTGAATTTTTATTAAATATTTTTGTCATTACAATAATACTGCAATCAATAACTTTGTATATGTTGTTTCATACACAGTGGTTGTGGGTGGCTAAAAGATAAATTCCTAGAAATGGGATTTTTAGATCAAAGATACTTGGATTTGTAATTTTGATAGCTGTTGCCAAATTTCCCTCCGTAGAGGTTGTGCCATTTTGCATCTCCACCAGGAATATGTGAGAAAATCTATGTTCCTTTATCCAATGTGTTATCAACTTTTTTGATCTTTACCAATCTATTGGTGCATTTTTTATTAGGAATTAATTTGAGCATATTTTCATTGAGCCATTTGAGAGTTTATATTTTGATATTGCTTGTTGTGAAAAACAATTGTGCTTCATCTCTCGGTAAGGAACAGTTTAGACCTAGAAAAAACTAAAAGAGATACTGTCATTACATGATGGACAATCTGAGAAGTGGAATGCCAAATTGCTGACCTCTCTTCTAGTGTGACAGCATGGTGTCTTGGAAAGGTTTTTTAAAAAGTTTTAAGAGGAATTACCATGCTATTATACATTTGCAACCAACAGTGAATGAAGCGCAGGGGTGGGAGTTGGAAGGAAAGGTTATAGGTACATTACAGTAAAACTAAAAATTAGTCTGACACATCTTTCATGATATTCATGTTTATCATTTTGCAAAATAATTAGGCATGAAGTAAAATCAGCTTGCATATATAATTGTAATTAACTTTAATATTCAATTTTAGAAGTTTTTCTTCCCATTTTGTTTTCCAGTATGTCTAATCATTGCCAGTCAGTATTTTTTTTTCTGACATCATGTTCTGTTTAATGGTCATTATCATTAAATTGCCTTCCCCCCCCAAACCACTTTCTACGTCCCCCCTCTAAAAAACAAAAGTGCTGAATCTTACTTTTTTCAGCGGGGTGGGAGTGGTAGTGGTGGTCCTTGACTCTTTTCCTTGTGTTTGAGTTTTACATTTTGGAGTCTGTAAGGTCAGCTTAGCCACCCATGTATTTTATGCCTCCCTCCTCCCCAGACATTCATAGTTTATTTACCCCTCATGGGACGGAAGCTATAAGAACTCTGGGACATGAGCACAGATTACTGGGGGTCGGAGGGGAACCGGAGATACAAAAATGGTCACCATGCTGAAAGAAGGAAAGGGATAGCAAACCAAGAGAAAGTGCAGTCTGGATCCTTGGAACTTGAGAATCTTGGGTTCCGAATAATTAAGCTTAATAGAGTGGTGAGGGAGGGCAAAGGAGAGCTCAAGTAGTCTATTAACTTTCAGTACTGAGTTCTCCCAGGCGTAGTATCAGTACTAAAGCAATTTTTCTGGTGGACTGAGCAAAATAAAAAACAAACAAGCAAAGCCCCTACTTCCTCAATTAAACCATTTCAAACCAAAAGGTAAAAATTTCTCCTAGCTACCTTAAAATAAAAAATAAGTTTGTTAAAAGACGGTTGAGTCCTTGTTAAGTCTTTTTCTGATTTGATAGGGGAAAGTGGAAGACAGTGGACTTCTGGGGCAGGAAATATGAAGGATGCCATAGAGAAATTAGAAGACAAGAGAAAGGGGAGCTTACAGGCATGCAGAAGACTAACTGGGTTTTTTACAATTTTTACCAGGTCTTGGATTATCTTTACTTATAGACAAATGAAAGCTCTATTCCAGATATTCCACCTGTAGAACAGGCAGCAAACCAGATATGTCTTGAGTTGTGGTGAGATGGAAGCTACTACTACTTTGTAATTTAGGATTTGTATCTCATTACTTCCAAAATATAATAACTAAGGACTCCAAGGTTGGAAATAGAGGGTCTCTGAGTTAAGCAGTTGGCAACACTTGGACTACAGTTTAATTCTGTCCTAAACATAGAATTTCTGCTAAAAGACCATTTGGGTTAAACTGCTTTTGTACCTTGTGAGAATATTTAATAAGCCTGTCAATTACTTGTACCTTAGTATGAATCATTTAAGCAGATAATTATTGCTTTTCTCCTTAATACTTTACTGACATCAGATACTATAGAAATAAGAATGTTGATAGGAGACAGAATTTTATAATTTACATCTGGTCTTAGTCCATTCAGGCTGCTATAACAGTATACCATATTCTAGGTGGCTTATAACAACAAAAACTTATTTCTCACTCTTTTGGAGGCTGGGAAGTCCAAGCTTAAAGCACTGGTAGATTTGGAGTCTGGTGAGGGCCAGCGTTTTGGTTTATAGATGGCCGTCATCTTGCTAGGTTCTCACATGGCAGTAGGGGTGAGGGAGCCTCTTTGGGATCTTTTACAAGGGTACTAGCCCCCTTCATGAGGTCTCTGCCATCATGACCTAATCACCTACCGATACCCTTGCATTAGGGGTTAGGATTTTAACATATGAATTTTAGGTGGACATAAACATTCATTCTGTAGCACATCTCTTGTGCAGGATTATGCTGGACACTGCAGTTGTTACGTTGGGTGACATTTAGACAATGCTGATAGCCTGGTGAAGGGAAGCGCTGGTCTCGGAGCCAAGCAAGATAGGTCTGGTTTAGCATAGAATCTGGCCCTCCTTGATCATTCTACTGTGGCAACTAGTATCTCTTCACCCCAGTGTGGTCTTTATTAGTCTAATACGTTATTTTTATTTTATTTATTTATTCTTTTGAGATGTAGTCACGCTGTGTTCCCCAGGCTGGTCTCAAACTCCTGGGCACAAGCGATCCTCTTGCCTCAGCCTCCCAAGTAGCTAGGACTATAGATATAAATCCCTGTGCCCAGCTATCTTCTATTAATATTTTATTTAGAACATATCATTTTAATAAGAGAAAGTACAAAAAATATTCCAGTAAAGTTTCCTACCCACCTATAGTAAGACATAAAAAGTTTGTTTTTGTAGCCATACCTACTTCCTTCTCACCTACTACTTTCTCCATAATACCTGGCAGCTATCATTGTATTCTCCATTTCTATAATTTTGTCATTTCCAAGAGTGCTGTATAATTGGGATCTTACAGTGTATATTCTTTTGGGATTGGCTTTGTTTCTTTCAGCATAATTTTCTGGAGATTCATACATAGATTACACTGTTTGAGTAGTTTGTTCTTTTTTTATTTTGAATAATATTCCATGGTATGGATGTACCACAGTTTATTCACCCATTGATAGACATCTAGGCTGTTTTTGGCTTTTGGTGTTTATAAACACTAAAACACTAAAGCTGTTATAAACATTCATTTATAGGTTTCAGGTGAACGTGAGTCTTCATTTCTCTGGGATAAATGCTGAAGAGTGCAATTTCTGGATTATATGGTAGTTGCATGTTTAGGTTTTTTAAGAGATTGTCAAACTGTCTTCCAGAGTGACTATACAATTTCATTTATTTATTTATTTAGAGATGGGGGTCTTGCTATGTTGTCCAGGTTGGACTCAAACTCCTGGGCTCAAGTGATTCTCCTACTTCAACTTCCCTAGTAGCTGGGACTACAGGTGTGAGCCATTGCACTTGGCAGCTGTGCCATTTAAAATTCCCACTAGCAATGTTTGAATGTTATGGACTGAATTGTGCCCCCTCAAATTTCACATATTGAAGCCCCCAGTACCTCAGAATGTGATTGTATTTGGAGATAGCGCTTTTAAAGAGGTGATTTAAGTTGAAATGATGAGGTCTTTAGGGCAGGCCCTAATCCATCTGACTGATGTCCGTATAAGAAGAAATTTGGACACACAAAGAGACACCAGGGATTGTGTGCATACAGAGGAGAGACCATGTAAGGACACAGTGAGAAGGCAGCATCTGCAAGCCAAGGAAAGAGGCCTCTGCAGAAACCAGCCCTGCTGACATCTTGATCTTGGACCTCTATCCTCTAGAACTCTGAGAAAATGGGCACCCAGTCTGTGGTATTTTGTTATGGTTGCCTTGGTAGACTAATACAATGAGTGATCCATTTTTTTTGCATTTTTAAAGCATTTGGTTTTTGACTGTTTCTGACTTTAGCCATTGTGATAAGGTGTGTAGTGATGTCTTATTGTGGTTTTAATTTGCATTTTGCTTTATTTCTCAGGGTCTATCTTGGTATGGTCTATCTTAGTGTATGATTCATGGGCACTTTGAAAGAAATGTATATTCTGCGATTGTTTGGTGGAGTGTTCTATGTACGTTGACCAGATCCTGTTGGTGACCTAGTATTGAGTTCTTCTATAGCCTTATTGATTTTTTGTCTAGTTGTTCTATCACTTGCTGAGAGAGAGAGGGAGAGAGATTGAAGTCTCCAACTGTAATTGTTGATTTGTATCTTTGCAGTTCTTCAGGTTTTGTTTCACATATTTTTCAACTTTGTCATTTGGTACATACACATTTAGCACTGCTATGTCTTGATGCATTGACCCTTTTATCATTATATAATATATCTCTGTTTCTGGTAATTTTCTTTGCTCTGAAGTCTGCTTTATCTGATATTATTATGATATAACCGTTCTTCTTTTACTTTGGTTAATGTTTACATGGTTTATCTTTTTTCTCTCCTTTTACTTTCAGCTTCCCTTTGTAGTTATATTTGAAGTGAGTGTCTTGTAGGGAGCAAATAGTTGTGTCATGTTTTTTCATCTACTCTGTTAATGCCTTTTAATTAATATATTTAGATTATTTATATTTAGTGTAGTTGTTGGTATGTTAAGGCTTAAGATTGCAATTTTATTTTTTGTTCTCTATCTCTATTTTTCTTTTGCCTCTTTCTTTTTCCTGCCTTTTTATGGGTTACTTGAACATATTTTAGCATTCCGTCTTGATATATCTATTGTGTTTTTGAGCATATCTGTGTTTCTTTTTTGGTAATTTCTCTAGGTATTATATTATATGTACATAACTTATTACAGCTTACTGTTGTCATCATTTTACCAGTTTGAGTGAAGTATAGAAATCTTACCTCCCTTTGTCTCTTTTCCCTCCCCATTTGTAATATAATTGTCTTAAAATGTTTCCCATACATAGATTTAGAATGATGTCAGGCAGATGTAACTTTGCTTCAGCTGTCAAACATAGTTTAGAAAACTCAAGAGGACAAGGAAAGTCTATTGGATATAACCCATATTTTTATTTACCATGTTTTTTTTCTTTCATAATGTTCTATGGTGTCCTCTTTTCTCATTTATCTTTTGACTTAGAGAACTTCTTTTTAGCTATTCTTTTAGGGTATGTCTGTTGGTGAAAATTTTGCTTAGTTTTTCTTCATCCGAGAATATCTTGATTTCTCCCTCATGCCCAAAATATGTTTTTGCTGAGCACAGAGTTCTGGGTTGACAGTCTTTTCTTTCAGCACTTGGAAAATATTGTGCCACTCCCTTTTGGCCTCCATGGTTTTTGATGAGAAACCTACAATCATTTGAATTGTTTTTTTCTCCTGTGGGTAATATTTTGTTTATTTTCTGAATATTTTCTTTGTTCTTAGTTTTCAGAAGTTTAATTATGACATAAGTTGGCACAGATTGTTTTTGTGTTTTTCCTACTTAGGGTTCACTCAAGTTTTTGAATCTGTAGGTTTATGTCCCTTGCCAAATTAGGGTAGTTTTTAGCCATTATTTCTTCAAGTACCTTTTTTGGCTCCCTCACTCCCTTTCTCCTCTAGTTGTGGGTCTTTGATTACAGAAATATTTGATCTTTTGTTGTAGTCTCGTAGGTTCCCTAGGATCTGTTCATCTGTTTTTTTAATCTATTTTCTTTCTATTATTAAGATTGTATAATTTCTACTATCTTGTAGTTCACTAGTTCTTTCTGTTATCCCACCATTCTGCTGAGTCCATTTACTGAGCTTTTTCATTCAGTTATTATTATATTTTTCAGTTCTAAAATTTCCATTTGGTTCCTCTTTATATTTTCTATTTCTTTGTTAAGATTGTCTCTTTCTTTGGTGAGCCTATATTTCATTTGTTTCAAGCATGCTTATAATTGCTCGTTGAAGCATTTTTATCATGGCTGTGTTAAATCTTTGTCAGATAATTCTAACAGCGCCCCCATGTTAGACAGGGCTCTACTCACATAGCCAGGATGAAGGATATAGCAGGATTGGGGGTTCATTACCACATGAAAGTCTTGGATCCCTACTTGGTCTTCTCAGACTCCACCCTGCTAGGGGTGTTGGATGCCTCCTTACAGACTTTTGAGAGTAGAAGTCTAGGCTCTCCACTTGGCTTTTGCTGGCATGGGTGTGGGTGGGCCCTACAGTGTTTTGCGTGGTGTTTGGCTAGAATAGCAGTATTGTTATCTAAAGTTTTCTGTCTTGCTAGACTGCCCCTTCTTGGTCTTTTGGCTAAAGAATTTTATTGGGCTTTATTTTTGTCTCCCTCTGTTGGTGTTTCCAGATTGCCATCTTTTCATTTGCAGTCCAAGATTTAATGAGGCAAGGGAAACTTAACACGGAGTTGTTCCCTGGGTCCTGAGGTCCCTAGTCAGTCCACCTTCCTCTTTTCACCTTTCACTTTTTATGCTTGTTTTATCTATAATGTCTAGGGCTTTTAGTTGTACCCAGTGAGAGGAATCGGAAAAAGCATATTTACTCCATCTTGCAGGATGGGGAACACTGGCTCATTCCTTTTAAAAAACTTCCACTGACTCTCTATTGCTGAAAGACTAATAAAGTTTCTTGGTCATTCAGAGAGCTTCTCAATCTATACGCAATTTTAGCTTTCTCTCCATTTCCAACTACCCCTGTTTGTTTCTGTCACACCATTGTGTATAGATGGAACATTGGACTTTCTCCTTTGTTCTATAAGATTTTATGCTTCTACTGTCTGTGTAACATGACTTTGATCAGTTTGTTCTTCTGTCTGAAATGCCCCAGTCCTTTATTTCAAGCCTATATATCCCATCACCTTGTAACTTGCAGGCTGTTAGGTATTTGCATCATCAAACATTTTGAAGGATTTGAAACTGGAAGTATTGCAAAATGTCAAAATATAACAATATGTTCTGCATTATAATATATACTAGTTTCATATTACTTCTAAAGTAAGGTGATCATTGTAATTTTCATTGTTAAAATATCTGTATCACCAACATATGATTGTAGAGGACCTACTCTTGTTGGTATTGTACTTAAACATTGGAACACTAGATACTTTAAAGATTTATGTTTAGCTGAATGACATTTCATTAAGAACAAAGTATATTAATGCTAAATAACACATTTTAGGCTATGTTAATCATTATACATGGGCAGTGGTTTTGAATCCTAGTTGTATGTTATGAAGCTCTGAAATAATTCCTGTGCCCAGGTCCAAACCCAGAGATTCTGATTCAGTTAATTTGGTGTGGGTTGTAGGGACCTGAATTGATTTTTTTTTTTCTCTAAGAGATAGGATCTTGCTTTCTCTCCCAGGCTGGATAATATTTTTTTAAAAACTCCCCAAGTGATTCTAATATGTAGCTGGATTAAAATCTAAGAGAACACCAGTGGTTTCAGTCACTTTTAAAGTTTGGTCCTGGAATGCCTCCATCTGTGTAGCTTTAAACTTTGTACTTCAAAAGTTTTTACCTCAACAGATTTTTAAACTCTTTTATTAATACATCCTTCAAATGACTCACCTGTGTGATTGTAGTGTAAAGTGTTATGTGAAATACAATCTGGTTTGCAAAGGGAAGGCAGTATTTTGTGAAAATAATCAGGTTTCTTTAGGCAACTTAAAATTACAAAATCCAAGATTATTTTCTCAAAGATATTTTTTAAATTCTCTGTTGATTTTTTTTTTAAAGGTGGTTTTAGGAACAGTGCACAGAATATAGCATCTTATATAGGCCATTGAAACTGGGCATTTTTTGTTGAATTAATAATTTTAATCTGACTTTGAATATTTGTTTTTTGTCAGACACCAAGATACTAGTAAGACTATAGGTATCTCAACTGGTTGTAAACAAGGAATTTGTGCTAGAGCAGAAAAATCAGACATTAGTAGTGATTAGTAATTGTGGTACTCTTGAATGTCTTATGATAAAATTGGTGTAGACATTTGGCATCTAAGTAGTTAGTGTATTTAACTTAAGACACTGACAAGACTTTTGATTTCTACTAATAAAAGCAGGTAGGGATAAGAAAAGAAGGGCAAGTCAGAGGAAGAAAAAAAGTAGAAAAGAGGTCAGTTAATAGAGAAAAAAATAGAATCAAAGATAAGAATTCAATTAACTCTTGTGACAACAAAGCCTTTCCTCTGAGGAAGAAGAAATTAGGTGCTCTAGTTTGCTATTTATTTTAGGGACACATATTCAGTTTGACTCATTATGTGTGACCTCTATAAGCAAAATACAGAAAGAATTATAAAATGACACTGACTCTTTTCCCTACACTTAGTAATTTATTAATTAATAAGTTTCCATTTTCTTATAGAAACTGGCATGATTGAGGAGACTACTTCAAATGGCTGATACTTTCTTTATATTAAATCAATCTTAGGGAGTGGTAGCAGGTTATTGGATTATTGTTAAATTACTTGTCAAATTTTCTGTTTTTCTAAATGTAGTGTATGCTACAAGTATAATGTGTTATTTAATATATATTTTTGCAGAATCTAAATTTTGAAGAAATTTAATCGATCTGTAATAGGATTTCTAAGGGAAGATCATGAGAAGGCATTAGTTTTTATTATGCCAACACTTTTCAATGGGCTTATTAGCGTGATTATACTGTTGACCCTTGAACAACATGGGTTTGAACGGTGTGGGTCCACTTACACGGGTATTCTTCCACCTCTGCCACCCCTGAGACAGCAAGAACAACCCCTCCTCCTCCTTCTCAGCTTACTCAATGTGAAGACAGGGAGGATAAAGACCTTTAAGATGATCTACTTCCACTTAATGCATAGTAAATATATTTTCTCTTCCTTATGATTGTCTTAATATTTTCTTTTCTCCAGCTTACTTAATTCTAAGAATATAGTACATAATACATATACAAAATATGCGTTAATTGACTGCTTACAGTATCAATAAGCATTCCAGTTAACAGTGGGCTACAGTAGTTAAGTTTTAGGGGAGTCAGAAGTTATATGCAGATTTTTGACTGCATGGGGGGTGGTCAGTGCCTCTAAGCCCCACGTTGTTTGAGGGTCAGCTTGTACTTAATACTTACAGCATCTTTTCAGAACTTGTATGCCCTTGTTAGATCTCAATCCCTCTGGCAGGAGATAAAGGTACCAACTCCCATGAACTCTTCTTGTCTCTGGTAAGTAGAGGCAGGGGAAGTCTCTGGGCTCTGAAACACTGAGAGCAGATTTTGAACTTACCCCTTTATGCTACTGAAAGTAGGCCTATTGCAATATTTGGCACACATGTCTAATTACCAGTGTGTACTCTGGAAAATAATCACTTTCTTTATTCCAAAAGAAAATAAACTAAATCCTTATAAAAGTTAGGCCTTAAAAAATATATCCAAATGAACTCAGCCATTTGTCTTATATTCACTGACACTGTACTTGGGACTTATAGGGAAGGGGCACAAATATAATGGTAAATAAAACTGACTCAGTCCCTGACCTCCTGAAGCATATACTTTTCACAGATGCTAAATTTTGTGCTTGTAAATGTAGGCTATGACAGAAATGTGGGAAGGGCCAGGTAAGCAAGGATAAAATCATGCCAAGTCCCCAAAAAAGTCTAAGACAAGGTGATCTGTCATCAGAGAGCAATCAGAAAAACCAGGAGGGTGAGGTATCAAAGACAACAATAACAGTGCTAATTTCTATAGTTATGATTTTGCATATTTATATGTCATGGTTTTTTTTCATGAAAGCTTTCACATGGATTATTTTGTCATTAATAATTTAAGGATCTCTGTTTTAGGATTAGAAAATAATTTCATTTATCCCTGTAATATATCAGAAAGGAGAGCATTTGCAATGTTTTCTTTTAACCTTCTTCCTGATGGATTATATAATTGGCTTAGTTTTAGATCAAGAAAATAAGATTTAGCATTGATTAGATTTTTTATAGAATTGGGTCTAAATCAGGAATTATTGCTTTTATAGCACTTTAGCCAAAAAGATGATTCTTGCACTTAAATATTATAAAGTAAAACTACTTCAGTTTTATATTATTTTATTTACATACATTTATTTTGGTTCCAACTCATGGTTTTAAAGCCTATGAACGACAAAGTGCTCTTAATCATCAAACTATAGAAAATAAAAATTGGGGTATGTTTTCTCAGAGCATCTTGAAAATGTGTGCTCCAGGCCATTGGTGACACACACTTAGCTGACAATATACTTCTTTTAAGAAAAAGAAAATAAAAGAAAAATTTAAATACTATGTCAGATTATCTGTTTTTCAAAGATGAGTATAAAAATATTAAGTCTAGGACTTGTTCTAACTTATGTTAAATAACAAGAGCATGTATCATCTCCCCTGTGAAAATGTCAGACTTAAAATTTTTTATTTTTTTTTAATTTTCTTAGGTTTTACTTATCAACCTACAGCTTGAGGCTTTCTTGACATTTTCTACCCTTTACTATATGCTTATGTGGTGTGTGTTTGTGAACATGTTCATTGTAATAAACACCATATGAAGACCTATTGTATTCCAAGTCATTCAACAAATAAAAATGACATGGTCCCTTCTGTCAGGACACTCATGTTAGAAGGGAAGACAGATAATAATGAGTGGTGAGTATAATAGAGTGGAAGGTAGACAATAGCACTGAGGAGGGAAAGAATAGTTACACATCCTCACATGAGTGTTATGTCAGGGAAGGGTTCACAGAGACTGTGAAGCTAAGATAGGGTTTAAAACAGGAGTAGAAATTTCCTAGACAAAGGATTGTCAATAATGCTATTTCAGCAAAGATGACAGCATAGGCCAGGGCACAAACCATGAAACATTGCAAGTTCAGAGTGCTGCACTTGGTTTCTTGCTGATGAGAAAGACAGGAGGTGGAGAGAGAGGCCTATTAATAGAAAAGACTTGAGTCTTGTAAAGGAGTTGGCCATGGAGGATCATTCAAGATTTTCCAGTAGATTAGTGAGGTGGTTAACTTTGCAAGTGTATGAAGGGTGAATTGAAAGGGGACCAGTCTGGAGTCAGGAAATCTTTCAGAGGTTGTGCAATAATTGAGGCAATAGTGTTACTGAAGAGAAGAGGATAGAGTTAGCAGGCTTTGTATCATTTCTATGTAGAGGGTACAGGAAAAGAATAACATGAGAGTTTCTCTTAGGTTTTTGCCTTTGGTTTTTATAATACATTTGTGTGGGTGTGCACATGTATCGTGGGATAATATAGAAAAGTTTATTATCAAATACTACTTGTAACACTACTTAAATATGTTTTATTTTGAAATAATTTTAGACTTATAGAAAAGTTACAAAAATAATTGAAAGAATTCCCATATAGCCTTCACATCACATTCTCCTAATGTTAACTTATTTTTTTGTTTACCACATTTGCTTTTCATAAAGCAATAAATAAATACTATTTCTTTTTTTGAACCATTTGAGAGTAATTTGTAAACATTATGTCCCTTTAGTCCTAAATACTTCCATGTGCATTTCCCAGAAAACAAGGACTTCTTTTTTTGTAGAACCACAATACAATCAATCATCAAAACCAGGAAATTAACATTGACATAATACTGTACAGGCTTTTTTAACATTTTTGCTATATTTCCTAATGTCTTTTTGAGTAAAAGAGAGACTTTTTTTTTCTTGGTTTAGGGTCAGTCCAGGATTATATGTGTTACTTTCAGTTGTCATGCCTCTTTAGGTTCCTTTAATCTAGAACATTTTCTTGATCTTTCTTTGTGTTTCATGATAAGACATTTTTGACTATTTTAGAAATAGTATACCATTTGAGTTTATCTGATAAGTCCTCATGATTAGATTGAGGTTACGCATTTTTGGCTAGAATACTACAGAAGTGATATGCCCTCAGTGCCTCGTATCAGGAGGCCCATGCTATTGTTTTGTTCCATTACTGGTGATGTGTAAGCTCTTATCAACTTGGTTATGTTGGTGTCTGCCAAATTTCTCTACTGTAAAATTACTCTCTTTCCCTTTGTAACCAACATGTTTCCTGTGGGGAGATACTTTGAGATTATGTAAATATCCTATTTCTCATAAAATTTTTGCCCACTAGTTTTAACTTACAATAATGATTCTTACCTGAATCAGTCTGTGTCCTTTTGACATGTGCCCATAAATCTTTGAGAATTTTCTTATATTCTGGTAACTAGTGTTCTAGAGTCATTTTGTACTTTCCTTACCCAGCCTTAGAATCTGCCCTTTTATCAAGGAGCCCTAATGCCTTTTAGTGGAAATGGTATTTAGAAATCAAGATCTGGGCGTTTGTGCTCATTGCTACTGAGAGAGCATTGCTTTTAGCTCTTGTGTTAGGGTTCTTCAGAGAAACGAAACTATTAGGAATTAATGATTGACTGATTGGAATTGGCTTACATGATTATGGAGGTTGGCAAGTCCAATCTGCAGACTGGGCCAGCAGGCTGGAGACCCAGGCAGCACTGATGTTGTGTTTCAAGGCCATCCT
The DNA here is from genome assembly GCF_020740605.2 of Lemur catta. Taxonomy (NCBI): domain Eukaryota; kingdom Metazoa; phylum Chordata; class Mammalia; order Primates; family Lemuridae; genus Lemur; species Lemur catta. Next base: position 48,278,521 of record NC_059135.1, read on the forward strand.
GCAGGAAGAGCTGATGTTGTAGGTATGAAGGCAGTCTGCTGGAGAAATGTTGCTTACTGGGGGTTGGTCTTTCTGTTCTGTTCATGCTTTCAACTGATTGAATGAGGCCCACCTACATTATGGAGGGCAATCTGATCTACCAATTCAAATGTAAATCTTATGCAAAAATACCCTCATAGAAAACAGAATAATGTTTAACCAAATATCTGGACACTCCATGCCCAGTCAAGTTGACACATAAAATATACCATGAGAGCCCTCTTAGTGGACAGAGCAAGGGCATACACACACACACACACACACACACACACACACACACACACACGTGTGTGTGCATGCACACATATACACACATATATCCCTATATCTATCTCTGTGTATTAAAAACAATGAGTAAATATTCCTATTCCAACCGTCATTATGAGGTTCATTCTAGCCTCCCTCCCCACCTTCTTTATTTGTAACTTCCTTTGACAGTGAGAAGCCTGGCTTGTGTTAAACATGGTATACTTATTTATATGCTCAGTCCTAGAATACACAGAAGATAATTTAGAATTGCTAATCCTTAAGACTGTAAAAATCAAACCATTGGAATTTAGTGTTTAGTGACAGCTCTCTTTTGTTTACAACCTGAGAATGTGTAGTAAAAATACTGTGTTCAAAAGTTATTTGGATTAGTTCTTCCCTTCCCCCTTTACTGTTGTTATTTTAGTCATTTGAAATGCCATTAGAGATATTTGTTTGATTTTATTTTAGAATTTTTTTATTCTCTCTCATCTTTGTTGATCTCCTTATTTTTCTTTGAGTGTGTGTAACATTAACATGGTTCCAAAGTCAGCACCGTCAGAAAGCCATACACAGGGAAGTGTTGGTCATCCCTCCCATCTCTTCCGCTTCTCTGACCTGCCTGTCCATTCTCTCCCACTCACTAGGCAGTTACTCTGATTAGTTTCTCATTTATCTAGCTCTTTTGTTTCTCTTTGCACAAAATGAACAGATTAATATTTGTCTTCTTTCCTACGCAAAAAGTAGAACACTACATATATTCCTTTGTACTTTGCTTTTTCCACTTAACAGTATATACTGGATATATATATTATTTCATAATAATATAAAGATCTTTCATTTTCAGAGCCGTATAGTACTCCATTATGTAGATATACTGATTCTTTACTCAACCATCCTCCTGTCTGAAGACATTCAGGTTATTTCCAATTGTATTTTCCAATTATAAATAATGCTGCAATGAATAATCTTGTATAATATATATTTTTATATTGTTGCAGCACATCTTCTCTCTTGTTACTTCTTATTTTGATATTTGTACTTTCCCCTTTTGTTTTTTTCTAGATTAACCTTGTCTATTTTCTTAATTAAAAAATCTAGGATTTTGATTTATGAATTAGATATAATGATTTTTTTAATTCCTTACCTAATTTCCTTTATCTTTATTATTTCCATTCTCTGTTATCCCTTGGTTTACTTTGTTTATTTGAATTAGGAATTTATTTTTACTTTTGATATAAATGTACAAGGCTACAAATTTTCTACTGTTCAGTGCATTGAATGTATCATTTCATATTTTTAGAGAATCTATAATTTCTTTTGTACTTTTCTCTTTCACTTAAGAGTTAATAGTAGCAAGTTTTAGTATTTTGAGATAGAATGCTCTTTTTGTTTTTGATTTTGTTAGTAATATCTGTTTTTATTAGAATTGTGATCAGAGCATTTGTATTACTTTTCTTCATGAAATATATTGAAACATGACCTAGTATGTTATCACTTTTTTTGTCAGTATTTATGTCCACTTAAGAAAGAGGTGTTTTTTTGTTGTTGTTTTTTGTTTTTTTGTTTGTTTGTTTGTTTTTAAAGAGTGGTTCCACTGCAAGGAAGGAGGTATTTTAGCAGGGTATAAAGTTTGATATATACTTCTAAGATCTACCTATGTTATATAAGTTTTTTTATATTTAGGGTATAAAAAGTATAAAGGTTGATATATACCTATAAAATCTACCTTATTTATGTTTAATGTAAGTTTTTTATATTCTCAGTTAAGTTCATGTGTGTGTGTGTTACTGTGTCTTTTTGCATTCCTGTAGTTTCTGCCTTTTACAGGTAGTTGTTATTTGATGATAGATATATGCAACTGTTATGTCTTCATTGTGAGTTGTGGCTTATAACATTAGTTAGTGTGCCTGTATACTTCCAATGGACTGATTTGCATTCAAGGTGAAGCCTATGTGCTTTCCTGATGTAGGATGAGTCCTGGAACTACAGTCTTCCTTGAGTAAGGGCAGATCCTTTTCCTACCACAGGTCTGTATCTTAAGGCAAAGTCATTACAACATCTTCCTGTTCTGCCATTGTCTTTACAAACTCTAAATTGGAACTCCCCCCAACTCCCATTATACACATGGATATCTTTCTTAAAAAGGAGATAAAACCCCCTAAAATGTAAGATGCTTAATTGAGGTAATAGGTATGATATTCAGGCCAGAAAGAGTGTTGAGGCATTTCCCCATCTATAGCACACGCACACTACACACATGCATGGAGCATGTTTATCATGTCACAGAGGCTGCCTGGTAGCACATAAAATGGCACTATAGTTTTACAGTGTACTGATCTGGAGACTATAAATAGATTACTGCCTTAGCAGCTGATAGATGGTAGATTTCTGGGAGGGGAAGGACCTCAAGGAGGCAGTTTAGGAAAGATGATTGTCTGTCTTCTAGTTCTTTTAATTTTAATTTTAAGCATTGAAGCCAATGTGAGTGAGCTTAAGCTAAAAGGGAGAGTTAGTGGAAGAATTCTGGTGTATTCCCTATGCTGAATGGCAGCCCTGTCCTCGTAAGGTGAGAGGATGAGAGGGTGAGAGGATGGCCAGAGCAGCTTGTTTAAGGTCACACAGCTAAAAAGGGACAAAGTTTAGATTTGATCCCAGGTCATTCTGGCTCTAGTCTTCATGCTGACACCCTGCTGCCTCTGCTCATTTTCAAGGGAACAGAAAGTAATGTTAAGGGCTCCACAGACAGTGTAGAAGTCATTAAAAACAGGAAATGCTGGTGCCTCCTACCTAAGCTTTGTACTAGAAGCAGTGACCACTTTAACAAAGCCGTTTTAAACTTAAGTCACTTTTTGTAAGGTGAGCAATTATCATAGTTCCTCATTTTAAAAAATTAGACTTTATATGTTGTATTTTCCTGTGAAAAATACTATTCTAATAACTGTTTCAGAGTATACTGGTAATTGATGCTAAAAATGGGTATTATTTTGCCTCAATTATTACAAATATTTGCTAGCAGAAACTTTTAATTTTGACTATCCAGGGGAATCCCAAAGTAGAATCATTTGTGCACTCTTTAGATCAGATAATCTGCTGAATGAGAGGTGGGTGGCAGAGTCAGGAGCACTCTAAATATTGCAAGAAACTACCAGGAGCTGAACGGTTTTATAGATAATTAAAGTGAGAAAGTAAAGTGGAGGAGGGGTGATGGTAAATATTGTATTAACAGTTAAGCTGTAATTTCATAAAATAGAAGAATGTACATGTTAAATAGTAGTGACTTTTTCCAAGTGTTAAAATATAGATAATGAATATTCACTTAGGCTGTAAAAGTAGTAAAGTCAAATAAGCCATTTCCAGAAGCCAAAAGTTAGAGCTGGCTCGGCATAAAGAAGGCTTTATAAAGTGCTCTCTTCATTTGTGATCTTAATGGGCCATGTCCCAAAATGTTTCAGTAAATGTCTCTGAACTATGTAATTTAATATTCTGTTCAAAGTAAATACATGTTCTATTCATAGTGCTTTGACAAATTTAAAGTTATCTAAGCTTGTTTTGCCCTTACTTTTTCTTCTCCTTCCTAATTATTCTGCTAAGTGTCTTCTTAAATGAAAAAGCTAGCAGGATCCTAAGAAGGGAGTTTATTCAACAAATATTTATTTTGTGTTGACCGTGTGCCAGGCATTGTCCTAGGCAAACAGACACATTCAAAGGACTAAGCCAACACCTATTTTAGATTTCAGAAGTAACTTTTTTGGCTTTATTGACTATATGTAATGAAAATATTAATAGATTATTATTAAATTTGGAACATGCTCTTAAGTGTTAATATATGTCATATTAAACAATCTTTGGAATCTGTTTCTTTTCAGGATCAATCAATATGACATTTATTGATTCTTCACCTAGAAAATCTGCCTATTCTTCTGACCAACCACTACTGTTCACATATCACAGTGAATGCATATTGTCGACATAAATTGTGCTTTTCTTAGTAATTTTATCACTTAACAAAAAGTATAACATGGCAATAGTGGAGAGTGAGATGGAGACTGCTGAGAAAGTGACTACAGTCACAAAAGTGAGAAAGGCCTAAAGAGACAGGGAATAAAAGTCTCCAGTGCCAGCAAAGTGGCACAAGCTGGGATCCTGCCTGCCTGCCTGCCTGCTTCTTTTTATCTTCTGGCTATTGCATTTATCAGAATTGGTTTCCTCCCTCCTCAGCAGTCTTCAGTGGGGTCCAAATACTCAGATCTTTCTCCACAGAGGGCCTTAGAATATGATGGTGAACAGGAGAATATTTTAAGAGTATATAGAGTCTCTTTTCTGCCTCCTCTTGAGGTTCTGAAATAAAAGAAGATATTGCTAACTGCAAAAATTTTAAGGATTATAGCTCCCTCTTATATATTGTTGGTATGTTTCAAACATAAAAAAACATAGGGAATAGTAAAAGGGACCACTGTTTACTTATCATCTGCTTTTAACAGTTACCTACTGGTGACCAGTCCTATTCCATGTCTATTCTCCCTTTCCCATTATTGAAGCAAATCCCAGTGTTATTATCTGAATGTCCCCCAAGATTCATGTGTTGGAAGTTAATCTTCACTGTGGTGGTATTAAGAGGTGTAGCCTTTGGGAGGTGATTAAGTCTTGAGGGTTCTGCTCTCATGAATGGGATTAGCATCCTTATACAGGGCTCCAGGTTGAAGGGAGTGCTCTAGTGCCTGCCTCCTGTCAGGTGAAGACACACAGTTTGAACTCTTTCTGCCCTCCCATCCCTTCTGCCACATGAGGGCACTTAGATGACAATGTCACTGTGGAACAGGCCTTTTCCTGGCAGTCAACCTGCTTGTGCCTTGATCCTGGACTTCTCAGCCTACAGAACTGTGAGAAATAAATTTCTACTATTTATAGATTACCCAGTCTCAGGTTTTTTGTAATAGCACCATGAATGGATTAAAATACCCAGACATATTTCATTAAAGTATATGTCACTACAGGATAAAGGACTCTTTAAAAAACATAACCTTAGTATCATCATATCTTAAAAAATGAACAGTTCTATTTGGGGGATGTTAAAGATTTTTATTCATATTATAGTAAAGGTTACTATATTGATTACCAAGAAGATGATAAATAATATAACTTAGGGCATAAGAGCAGAGCCTTTGAAGTAAATGCAGGAAAAAAACCAGATGTCTTTTATTTTCTTACATAGTCAACACAGAACACTTCACCTCTGGTCACCAAAGTGTGTGGATATTTTTCCTTACCAGCAACCAGCCAATTCTCCAGTGGACACCAACTGGCTATAATTTATCTCAATTCTGACACTGTCTGCCAGGAGATAACATCAGATCCCACAGGTGGAGGGTGAATCCCACAAGACTGCCCCCCCTTCAGATGCCATTCCCAAGCCCCAGCTGTGACCTGTGCTGCTGCTGACTGGCTGTAAATTGGGATTCTCATGACCCCCTCTTCAGATTCGATTAATTTGCTAGGATGGCTCACAGAACTCAGGGAAACACTTAGATGTACCCATTTATTATAAAGGATATTACAAAGGATACAGATGAATAACCAGATGGAAGAGATATACAGGGCAAGGTATGTGGGAGGGGGCATGGCGCTCATGACCTTTATGGACATTCTACCCTTTAGGAACTTCCGTGTGTTCAGCAATTTGGAAGATCCCCAAACCCAGGCCTTGTCGGTTTTTATGGAGGGTACTTTATTATTTAAGCATGATTGATTATCAATTGTGATAACTCAGCCTTCAGTTCCTCTCCCCTCCTGAGATGGTGGTAGGGGGTAGGAGGTGGGGGATAGTTGGGGAGGTGGAACTGAAAGTTCAACCCTCTAATTACGTGGTTGGTTTCCCAGGCAGCTAGCTCCCATCCAGAGGCTATCTGACAGTCAGCAGTCACCTTGTTAACATATAAAAAAACACTTTTCGCTTAAGAGAGTCTAAGGGTTTGGAGAGTTCTGTGCCAGGAACCAGGGGCAGAGACCAAATGTACAGTATGTTTCTTATATTGGGGTATCACAGCCTTGGACTCAGACAGCCTTAGGCTTAAATGTCAGTTTTGCTATTTATAAGCTGCATGACCTTGAGCAGATTAACGTTTCTTCATCTCCCTAAGCCATTGTTTCCTCGGCTATTGAAAGGTGACTGACAGTGATAATTCTAACTTCATAGGATTGTTATGAGTTGTAAATGAATGCACAGGAAGTGATTATTAGGTTAGTGCTTTGTACATAAAACATGATCATAATGTTAGCATTATTATTATTTTTATTTGAATGTGTGAGGAAATATACATAATTAGAGATCCTACCTTTTAAGGTAGGCCATGTTTCAAAGTGATTTATGTTCAACGATGCTCTTGATCTTTTTTTTTTAGGGTTTTTTTTTAGGGAATATAGAACAATCTTAATACTGTTTTAATTTAAAGATACATTTTATACCTTTTCCAAAAGCAAACTTGATTTGTTTTAAAACATGTAATATCATTAAAGGGAACAGATATTTAACCTTTAATCAAATCTTGGATGTCTTTATGTGTGTTGATGTGAAAACTTTGAGATACCCTAAGAGATAAGAATTTCATTTTAATTTTCCCTTGTGTTTAAAAATAAAAAGCAAATCTAAGTTCCCTTTGTAGTACCAATTTAGAGTAATAGAGAGTTTGGGCAATCTATGAATATAAAAGTGGTCACAACGCTATTGCTCATACTCTCCTTTCTTCCCCTCATTTAATCCATTTAATCTTTTTTTTCTCATTGTTTCACCCCATCCAGAATGTACAGTGTTGAAAGAAATTTGTCTCTTCAGCTGAAGTTTTTCCGCAGCAGTATGTTCTAATTATAGTGGAAATCAGGAGGATAAATTGCTAAGCATATGCAGTTCATTTTACAGACTTTCTGGAACATATTGCTTACATATTTCTAGTTTTTATTTCTTAATACTTAAAATGCACATATCATTTTTATCCAGACTGTCCTGATTTACAAAGTGGGCAATTCTCTTGTTTATTTTTAAAATTATTTTTTGACAGCTTTATTGAGGTAAAATTTATATACCATAACAGTCATTTTAATTGTACAGGTCATTGATTTTTAGTAGATTTCAGAGTTGCACAACAGTTACTACAGTTTAATTTTATAATATTTCCATCACCCCAAAAACAAACTTTATGTCCATTACTAATCACTCCCCGTATCTCCCCTAGCCCTGGGCAGCCACTGGTCTACCACTTTCTTTCTCTTTGGATTTGTCTAATCTGAATATTTCATGTAAATGGAATCATACAATATGTGACTGTGTCTGGCTTCTTGCATTTAGCATAATATTTTCAAAGTTTGTCTTCATTATATTATGTATCAATACTTCACTCATTTTTTATTGCCTAATAGTATTCCATTATATGGATGTACCATCTTTTGTTTATTCATATAGAATTGATGGACATTTGGGTTGTTTCCATGTCTTGACTATTATGAATAATGTTGCTATGAACATTCATGTACAAGTTTTTGTATACATATATTTATAATTTATTTAAAAAGATTAACATATACAAAGTAATAGCTCTCTGCCTTTGTTCATATGTTTTTAATTTTGATTTTGTTATATGACAATGTAGTGTAGTGCAGAGAAGCACTGGATAGGGCTGTAAAAGCCTGGATTTCACATTGTCACTCACTTGCTGTGTAGCTTTAGGAGGGTAAATCTATGTTTCTAGATCTACTTTTCCTTATCTATAAAATGAAAAGGTTGGAGTAGATGATCTCTATGTTTCCAACTCTATGATTTATAAATCTGTTAATTTTTTTATGACTTTGAACAACAATGACTTCTCTGTGCCTCAGTTTCTCATCAGAAAAAAATGGAATATTAATAGAATCATACATAAATATTCATAGAATTGTATGTGAGGATGAAATAGTATTTTTGGAATACAAAAAGCCATCAGGATAAGATTGAGACTGTTTGATTCTTTTGGATCAAGAATGCCTTAGTAGGAATGCTTTGACTGTGGCCTCAGTGGGTATAAACTAATAAACCAGTAATTAGTGGAGGAAGGAAAATTTAGCTACTAGTCATAGATACCATTTATTGAGTCCTTACCATTTTGGAGTATACTAAACACTATATATACAAATTAGCTCACTTAATCCTTAGTCCTGTGAGTTAGTTTCAGTGATAATGCTCATAAAAGAAATGAAAGGAATTGCCAAAGCCTCCTAGCTAGTAAAGTGGCGAGCCAGGAGTCACACCCTGGCTCCAAGCCCATGATTTTTTACCACTGCACTAAACTGCATTTCAGGGAGAACAACTCTTTGGAACAGAATTCCATGGCAAAGAGATCTTTAGCAAGGGAGGTCTTTGCTTGGGAAAGATAGCTAATATTGCTAACCTAACAATCCTTATGATGGATAAAAGAGGTAGTCACTCTATAAATACTTAATTTTTTATGGGTGTCTTATGTTTCTTAGTCTATATAATAGTGAAATGACATTTCAATTACTGAGCAAGTTAAAGCATTTGCAGTATATTCAGTATTTTTGTAGTTTTACAATAAAAATACATTATAACATACATTTATTTTTTTTTTAATGGGACTTTTAGTCTTATGGAAAGTAACTCTTTTAATGCATTTCACTGGCTTCTTTCTGCCTTAGCAACACTGTAATAGTTTCAATTTTTTGGAACAATTTCCCATTTTAAAGTTAACTTAAAACTTTTTTTAACCTTTTTTTAAAAACTATTTTTACTTTTTTCCCCCAATGGCTAAATATTTACATTATACAAACAAAAAATGTAGTGTCAAAATCTCAATTCATGTTATAGATATATTATTTTGTTTGAGCAAAAAGTACTATTTTGTATATTTGTGGTATCCAACATATAAAAAATTGGGCACTAAAAATTAATTTGTGTGTCAATTACTTGGAATTAGGGACTCTATAATATATATGAACCTCTGTTCAAATGTATTAGAATCTTATATATCTGGAATATTGGATGTGGTCTGAGATAAGCGCGATGTATGTCTTTGCTGAGAACAGAGGAAGAACACCTCTTTCTAGGAGAGAAAAGATTTAGTGATGACAGAGAAATTCTGAGTTGAAGAGGACAGGAAACACCTACAAGTGTAGAGGGGTTGGAATCTGGAAATTATCTAATGGCATTTGTAAAGTTAGTGTGACTGTACCTGCTTCCTCCTCTGGTGATGGAGGGAGACCTCACCCAGCCAGATGAACTCAGTAGACACGTGCATGCCTTGGAAAAGGAAGCGGTTCAGGCTTCTGGAGCTCAACACAAGGCTCAGTTGTAGAAGCCATACAGTTCAAGAGTTGATCTCCAGGAGCTCTGGCAGCAGGTAATGAGGTTCTAGCCAAGGGCAGGGAGTGTAGTTTATAGCTGGGAATGCCAGGAATATCTTTACCCTCCTGGAATTCCACAAGTGTGATTTACTTCTTTAAAGCAATGTTCCTTTTCCCTTTTGCTGCCCTAATTTTGGTGAAGAAGCAGCCAAACTGAAGATTTATCAGTAAATTAACACAGATAAGAAGAGCCAAAGATTTTTTAAAAAATTTATACAGTTAAGAAATTTTTGAATCTGGACCTTCAAAAATGGACATTTGCAGCTACTAAGGGTTTGGTAGGATTGCTAGAGAGTGAAGTCTTCAAGCATGGACTTCCCTCTGCTTCTGACTTTGTAGATGTCAGTGTTCATGTAGCTCCTGAGGAGAAGGGGCAGAGTGAGGAGGGTGGTATAAGGCCGATTGCTTATATTGTAGTTTTGGAAAAGGATTTTAAAGTGGTGGGCTGTCATTACCATTTGCAGTAGATGTTTGAATTTTTGAAGTTTAAATATTGTATAAGACTTTTAATGTCTCACTGGACTCTTTAATGTAAAATTGTCTCTCAAGGGAGATTATAGAAAATTCAAAATCATAAGTCTCTTTTCTCTTTTCCTTTTTTCCTTCTTTCTTCCTTTCTACTTCCCTCACTGAGTAAACTAGATCTGATACATGTGGTAAAAATGGTATTATATGTTAATACTTTAGCTCTTAGAGTTACACTTTAGGGTAGATCTGTTTTATGGTTAAAATTAGCCATTGTTTTGTCATTTTTGTTTTAAGTCTATCTAAAGGATTGTTGTTCTTTCATTTAGAATTGTCAATATTGTTATAAAACCAGATTACTAATCATATACTGGCACCTGCAATAACAAAAATTACATACATTTTCCACTGTTGATTTGTTTCATTGATGTATTACCCTAAAGCTGAGTAATGTTGGTTTATTTCTGCATAGTTTTATACATGGCCATGTGGAGTGATGAACTCAGCCAGGTAGCACTGAGTGCTTATATATGTATTCATTTGTTTGTTTGTTTTAATTTCCAAGGTTGCTTTTACTTTGTAATAACAGTTGAAGGTATTTCTAATCTCAATTTAAGGATAGCTATAGCTATAGTATGTACAAGGAAATACAAGGCTAAGGAGCCGGCATTCTGATTTCACTCATTGCCATTATGTGTCTACATGATGTAGATTTATTTAGAGATGATTTAGTTACCCTTAGGCTATCCTAATGGGTTTTCACTGGTTGTTAAAAAATGCTTGTCGAAGAATCTAACTGAATTTTCCAAATAAACTGGTTGATTTATACTTATTGAGAGAGGAGTTCCAGTGCGCCCACTCGTATCATCAATTACAATCTCTTATGAAATGCAATTTGCCCAGTCTTGATTAAAAGGCCTGCAGGCCTCTTTCCTGCTACTCAATACATCCTCTGCTGCCCTCTAATGGCCGCCCATCAATGGTACCCACTGATGTCCATCTTAACCACCATCAAGAACCTGTGTTCCTCTAGCATCCAGCAACTTAGTGTAGCCACTCCCATTCTACTGGGAGGCTGTCCCAGTAGAAAGACAGCTGGGAGGAGCTCCTTGAAGGAAAAGCATGCACATATGAATCCTATGATTGCCCCTCAAGGTTTTACCATTCAGGTAGTTGTGGTAATGTTAGGATTTCTAGCTTAAGTGTTTTGCTTTACTATTTGTTTCACAATTTGTTCATTTTATTGTTCTTTTATCTATCCACTAATTCATCAGATAGTTTTGAATGCCACATATATCGAGCATCTAGCCTTGCCTCCATCTAGTAGGTTCTTAGTATAAATTTGTTGAATGAGGGAAGAAATGAATGAATAAATATAAAGATAAATAAGGCTTGGTCTCTGCTCTTGGGGAAACAAGATAGTGACTTAATTACTGTTTGGTTGCCCTTTTTTCCTCTTTTTAACCCTCTAAAATCTTGGGAAAGATGATCAAACTAGAAGATGGATACAGATAACAGTGTAAACCTAGTTTCTCTGTATTTCTAGTTCTCAAAATTCATCATTCCTGTTTCAGGTAGGATTTATTTTGCACCTAGAAATGACACTTATTTTGGTGCTTCTTGCTTTTGGCTGAAGGTAACACACAGTCATGGTTGCATTTTCCTATGTATTTACCAGTCTCCAAGGCACTTCATCTGCTATAAACTCTGGCTTTTTGCCTCCTTTATATTTAATAAACTGTAACTTAAAATAGGTCCTGTTTTAAGTGACCGTTTGTGAAATATGACAAGTGTAGTGGTGTGTACTTATTTTTTTCTTTGTTAAGTATGCTGTGAATTCCTTAATTCTTCCATTTATTAGTCTGTTCTATTTGGCAAGTTTTTTTAAAATGTATATTTTCCTTGCTACTTTTCATTATTTCATGACAGGTAAATGTTCTTCATTGGCCTCATTCCTTGTTTGAAAATATAATCCACTCATATATGTTAAGGTTGAATAAGCCTTTTCTTGTGAGAAAGAAAGATCTTTATCTATCCCATTAGAGAAGAACATGAATTGATTCATTTGTGTTATTTAACATTTTATTGTAGAGATGGTGGTGGTTGGTTGTATTTTGCAAGATTTTCCCTTTATTTTGTGTATTTTTTATATTATTTGTTTTTAACTATTGTATGAGATGTTAAAATAACCAGAGAGAAGCAAATTCTTTTTTTTTTATGGCTGTACTAAAAACTTGAAAATTTAAAACAAATGACTTTTGAAACACTTAATTTGAAGTAGTGGTAGGTACAGTAATCATTTTTCACTACCCATCTCTTTTGTGACATCAGTGAAAGAGATTGATGCAAAGGGAACTCTAGAAGGGAGGAATAGATACAGGGTAAACATAATTATTTTTGTCTCTTGACTACTTTACATTTTATCTATCAGTTCATTTGATCTTGATTCACACACCCACAAACCTGTATTCCTCATTACTTTAAACTACTTTTTCAGGATATTTTTAACACAAAACAACAACAAAAATTTGTTGGATTAAAAAAATAAAGAATATTGTACCATGATGAAGTGGTCGTCTAAAGTAAAGGAAAGTTTGGATAAAGCACCTGTCCGTGAGGAGACAGTGATAAAATGGAAGATTGCTTCTGGATATCATAGTTTGCCAAAGTGAATCTAGACCAAGAGACTGAAATCATTTGCCTTTTCCCTTCAAGTACATAGAAGGTGAAAACACAGTGGTGAAAAAATAAACTTTAGCACTTGTTGGCATAAAATCAATAGTTTGACTTGCAATGCTTCAATATAGATTCTATTCCAAGGGTCACCTGCAGCTTTTGTTCTTTTATGCCTTGTGGGATCTTAGGGATTCCAGATGTTCTTATTCTTGGGTGCTGTTTAATTGGGTTTTACTGTGACAAGGGTTAAAACCTCAATGTATTGATGAGCTTCTTATTCAAAACAAATGGCAAAAGATTTTTTTTAAAAGGCTTAAGAGATGCAGTCTACTAAACTTGTTTTGCTGCTTATACCAATCAAATTTCTCTACTGAGTAAAAAAGTCTACTCTGGCTAACGTAAGCAGAAAAGGGATGTATTGGAAAGATGTTGTGTGATTTACAGAATTGATGAGAAGGATGGAAAAATAGGCTTAAAAAACAGGAAGGAATTAAAAACAGCTGAGAATTTGTGCTCATACCATCCATACCACAGGAAAAATCTCATTAGGAAGCCAGTTCTGTTTCTAAGACTGAGTTGTCTCTGCAACTGCATTACTCCTTCAAGGTTGAAATCCTTTGTGGGAGCATCCCATGGACAGCCTAGATCAGCCATTTTCTTGTTTGTAGCTTTCAGGGGTCCATGAGGTCTAACTCTTTTTTTATAATAATTCTTAGGTATTATTTGCCTTTTTTTTTTTTACTGTATTGACATTTGCACTGATGGTATAAAAGCATTGGTGGGCAAAAGTGCTGGTGCCATAGCATGAATCAAGCCAGTGGCATGTCTGTAGCTATATATAAATATATAGAAGAGATCATAGGGCAAGGTATCAGGGGAAGAGGGGTCTGAATCTTCCATGTCCTCTCTGGGTGTACCACCTTTCTTGTACCCCAATGTGCTCACCCATCCAGAAGCTCTCTGAATCTCCTTGTTTAGGGGTTTTTACAGAGACCTTATTATTAATATTAGGTTATTAAGTATGGAATATCCAGTTTCCTTAAGTACTGAGTTTGACAGTTGATATCTCTGGGATTTCACTTTGATACTTCTTGTCTTATTTTTTTATTGTGAAGGTACATCCTCAGTCTTTCAAATGCACAAATTTTGGCTTGTGATTATCTTTCAAACATTTTTTTAGAGCAATTTTTTGTGAAACCATGGATAAGCCAAAAATTTGTGTTATTTTTGAATATGAGTTCTGTCATGGAACCAATGCAGTGCAGACAGTTCGAAATATCAATGAAATGTTTGGGAAGGATGTGACTAATGAACGCACAGTATATCAATGGTTTGAGAAGTTCCATTTTGGTGATTTTAATCTTGAAAATGAGCCATGTAGGTGACCTGAGACCAAGGTGGATAATGATGCACTGAAAGCTGTAGTGAAAGCAAATCCATCTCAACCTATGCATGAATTAGCAGCAAGGCTTGACATTACTATTCCAATAATATTGGACCATTTGAAACAGATCGGCAAGGTAAAGAAGCTGGTACCACATAAATTAAATGAGCATCAGAATAGAAATCATCTCGAAGCTTGCCTTTCTTTGCTGTCATGACATAAAGGTGAACCATTTCTACACCATATTGTTACATATGATGAAAAATGGATTCTTTTTGACAATTGCAAGCGTTCAGCATGATGGTTGGATAAAGAAGAAATGCTGAAACACATTCCAAAACTGAATATTCATCAAACAAAGCTGATGGTGTCTGTTTGGTGGTCCAGCACTGGTATTATCCACAACAGCTTCATGAAACATGGTCAGTCGATTACAACAGATGTCTACGGCATCCGAATGGGTGAAATGATGAGGATGCTTGTGATTAAGCAGCCGAGATTGGTCAGCAGAGACAGACCAATCCTCTTGCAAGACCACATGTCGCAAAAACCAATGCTGCTCAAACTACAGAACCTGGACTTGAAAACTCTCTGCATACACCATATTCACCAGACCTTGCACCAACTGACCACCACTTCTTCCAGGCTTTAGAACACTTCAGGCAAGGAAAAATATTCACTTCTCAACAAGCTCTGTAAAACTCTTTTCATAATTTCATTGCCACACGCTCTCCAGGCTTCTTCACTGCTGGCATAAACAAGCTACTGTTAAGATGGCAAAACTGTGTCAGAAGTTTAGGCATGCACATTGATTAATTGTACTGCTTATTTGAGATATAATAAACTAAACTTATGATTCGAAATCAGACATTTCATATTTAGTGACCTAATATACAGGCATGATTGACAAAATCATTGGTCATTGGACAGTCTCCAGCCTCTCTCCCCTCTCCAGAGTTTGGGGTAGGGGGCTGACCTTCTAATCAAAGTTTGATCTTTCTGGCAACTAGCCCCATCCTGAGGTTACCTAGAAGCCCCACTGTAAGTCACCACATTAGCATAAACTTAGGTGTGATGAGAGGGGATTCATTACAAGTAACACATTTCCTATCACCCAGGAAATTCTAAGGATTTTAGGGGCGCTGTACCAGGAACCCAGAACAAAAGCCAAATATATGTTCTTATTATGCCACATGTATGTTCTAGATATTTTTATTTTGCATATAGTCTATAGCTTCATCTTGTTTAATTGGCCAGATGTCACTGGATATTTTCAGAGTCATTTATTGGTAAGCTTAAGTTAAAAGAAAAACTTAAGACAAATTTGACAGAGTTTAATTAAGCAAAGCACTATTTGTAAATCAGGCAGCCTCCAGTACTAGAATAGGTTCAGAGTGACTCCAGGGCTGCCACATGGTCAGGTAAAATTTACGGACAGAAACGGGAAAGTGACATACAGAAAATGAAAGTGAGCCCGCTATAACCTCAAATTCCTGGGTTCAAGTTATCCTCCTGCCTCAGCCTCCCTAATAGCTAGGACTATAGGCACATGCCACCACACCCAGCTAAGTATTAGTAGTAGTAGTAGTAGTAGTAGTAGTAGTAGTAGTAGTAGTAGTAGTAGAGGTGGGGTGTTACTGTATTGCCCAGGCTGGTCTTGAACTCCTGTCCTCAAGCAATCCTACCGCCTTGGCCTCCTAAAGTACCTGGGATTAGAGGCATGAGCCACCATGCCAAGCCAATATCTGGGATTTTTTTTAAAAAAAGACTAGATTGTTTTTGCTGGGTAGGGCTATGACTTGAGTTTTTAGCCCCAGCCCGAAATGGGATAGGTTCATAGCAGGTGTTTGTTGAATAAGTAATATATTTTCATATAAAGAGTCATATTTTCTGCTGTGCTGGAAAATTGTTTCCAAGAGAGTGAGCTTTCACTAAATACAATAAAATTTCATAAGGCATGGCAAGAAACTGCCCTATGTTGTGATGGTGGGTAGATGGGACAGGGAAGAAGGGATAAAATGTGTTGGAGAATACTCTGTCAGACATGAAACTAAATATAAGAGGATGATATAATTGAACCTTTGAATTGGTTATTTTGTTTTATTTTAAAGGTCCTAATCTTCTCAAAATCCTGTTTTGGGAGTATCCTGGGCCGGCCAAGCCTCTGAGTGCCTGCCTGACAAACCCCTCATTTAAGAGAAACTGTCCTGCCCTTAGCCCTTGCTGTAAGCTCTTGCTGGCTGTGGCCAAATAGACCCTGGAAAACTGAACCAAGAAGAGTGAATTGTGGCTTAGTATAAAAAGATGAACTGGGCTAATAGGATTTTTTCCCTGGAGAATTTAAAACTGTAAAATGTGGCTAGGTGGAGACAACAGTGGGGGCAAAAATTGAAACAGTGTATTAGGAAATATCTTGAGGTAAACAGGAGAACAACGTGCTATGGGGAAGCAAAAATATGAGATATCAGAGAAAGCCATTTAATAATGGAGTGGAAAGAATAAGATATTTGGAATTAAGCTGTGTATTAAATAATAAGGAAAGCAATTGCAGATTGATTGCCTTTTTGATTGATTAATTGATTAATTCCTGTATGCAACACATTATGTATTGAGTTACTGCTATGTACCAGGCAGTGTTCTAGCCCAAGAGTATTGCTCTGAAAAATAATTAAACCAGTGATTCTCCACTAGCTGCGATTATGCCTACCAGAGGACATTTGACAACGAAACTTTGGTTGTCACACTGGGTAGGAGAAGTGTTATTGGTATTTAGTGGGTAGAGACCAGGGATACTTCTGACTATTCTACAATGCACAGGATAACTCTCTTCAAAAAGAATTATCTGGCTCAAAATGTCAATAGATCCGAGGTTGAGAAACCCTGGGATAAACCGTCATAATTATGTGTTTCAGAATAATTGTGTAGTTGACATTTTAAATATCTGTGTTTTCAGAAAAAAAGGAAGTTCACTGGAGTAAAATGGAGGCCTCAGTAATATTACCCATTCTGAAGAAGAAACTAGCCTTCCTTTCAGGTATGTGTTCTTCTTAAAATTAGAAGTGTTTGATATATAAACTTATTTAAACTTTTCTTTGGTAAGTTTGACAGGAATACATTTTATTTTTTTCTGAAAGTTTAATAGGTATTTCTGAGACATCTTTTAATCAGAACTGATTGTTGTATGAGCTAACCGTGTCTCTCCTGGTTCTTGGCAGGCCAACTTTTATTCTGTTCTGTAATTTGATTAAAATGGCCTCTTCAAAGCAGATGTCATTATGTCTCACTTCTTAGACAGACATGTAAAAATTAATAATTGATTAAGTGGCATCTAAATAATTGTTTCTGAACTGTAGAGTAATTGTCTTTATGATATCCTATCTCCTAGCTTTTGTCTTCCATTTTCCAGTGACAAAGTTTCAGCACACTACAGGAGTTATAAAATACCAATAATGCTCTTTTCAGTTTTTGCTGTTCAAAATTGTTCATACGGCCTTGAATTTACCTTGAGTTATTAATATTAACCCAAAGTCTATGTCAGCTGAGTCACGGAGAAGCTATGAGATACTTTACTAGTGTGGGAGCAGTGGTGTGGGATGTGGGTGTACTGGTCTCCTGGATCACTGCAGTGATCTGGCATTTGGATCATTCTAAAGCACATGTTTAGAATACTGTGGCCCTGCCAATGTAGGGTTATTTCTGCTGTATTACCTTGCCTTCTCTTTCTTTCCTCTTTAGGTCTTGTCATAATTATCTTGGTAATACTAATATCTTTTTTTCAAAGTATATTGTATTTCTCTCTAAATTGGCATGTTTTCCTAATGTAGATTATAAAGGGCAAAATAAGAGATTGAATTCCACTAGTATTGTTGTTTCCTTATTTGATATGTATTTTCTTTTTCTTTTTAACTTCTCCCTTCATTGGTTGATATTTGTATTTTCTCCATTCTTTTCTAATATGAATGGTATTGTAAATGTTCTTATTTGTAGCTTTGTGCATTTTGTATAAGTTCAGTAGTATAAATTCTTAAAAATGAAAGTGTTAAATATACATTTAAATTTGTCTTAGATTTTGTCAGATTGCCCTCCAAAAAGATTGTTTCAATTTCTGTTTCCCCAGCAGTGTATGAAAATGCCTGTTTTCCCACACTGTTGACAACAGTGGAATAATCTTATCACAGACATTTTTGCATCCTGTGACACTTGTCTCTGGGCAGCATTTGACCCTGTCGACCATACCTGTTTTGAAAGTCTTTTTCCTCTTGGCTTATGCCCCTCTTGTATTTTTACACTGCTGATTATTTTGTCCCTTAGTGAAAGCTGATGGCGTGGAGTTAAATCTAGTCCTGAATGTTAAAGCTGTCCTATACAGACAATTTACAGTGGGTGAGAGTGTTAACCTTTTTGTAGGTTTGGTTTAATGCATACATAAAGCTTAGCAATTTTGAGGAGTAAATAAAAGACCACTTAGCCCACCCTTTTTAACTTCCTCTCTTGACTTTTGAATATTTAAGCCAGTACTTTTCAAACTTTTTTTAATGATAAAATCTTTTCAAACCAACAGAATTGCTCAGGGGATACAATCTAAAAACTACTTGTGTTAATCCATTCTTTTTTTAAAAAAATAAGCTTTTATTCTAAACCAGAAAATATGCAGCTGAAGTCATTATTGATTATTAAGTCGAACCATCTGAAATTGCCATTTACTAATGTTAAACAAGGTGGTTCAATAGTAGTAATTTGTATGGTTGACCTAATGAGTGACAGAAATTCATTTATGATTGGCATGTCATGAATTGCATTCATGTCACTAACAGGAATCTTTTTCTTCATTTCATACCTTTCTGTTTTTAGTGATAGATTTCTAGAAATCACGTAGAATTATTTCCTTCAGTATTTGCTGTTTATGGCTTCTAGAATTGCCATAAAATGTCAGTTGGGTCAGAAGATGGGTGCTTCAGTATGAAAGTCAAGCATATCAGGAGCTTTCAAAGATGCCATGTGTGTATAAAAGGTCCTAAAAGTTATATTTTAACACTTAAGACAAACTGAACATACATGAAATGTAAGTGTGTTCCACTACCTGGCTTTCAGGCTTCAGTATCTCGGACCCATGCACTCTTCTCAGCTGGGCAGGGCTTTTTCTCTGTTGCCTTACGAACAATATGTGCCTATCTGACCTTTGTGAATTAACTCAGGTTATTCCTCTTCACGGAATGCTCTTTTGAATTGGTTTACAAATTCCACCCCGTTTTTCTTAAGATTTAACCTTTCAATGAAACTTTTCATATTTATTGAAGCTCTTACCATTTTCTAAATCTCTTTTTATAATATTTCATAATATATGTTATACAATGCAGCTTAGTAAATAAACTGTCCTATTTCATACTATTATTTCTTATGACTGAAATCTTTTCTTCCTAGGTTAATTGGAAATTTATTTTACTTGCAAATGCTTATTGTGCTAGGCACACAATAGATGTTTGATGAGTTGATTACAATATGAAGCAGACTAAATGGAGAAAAATTAAATAAAATGATAATTGTTACATTTGGGTGAAGATTTCATGAGTGAAGTTTTTTCCTTTATTTTTTCTAAATTTTCTATAATTTTGCCATATACTATAAATATTTACAATATAAAACTAGCCGTTAGATATTTTAAAAATTCTGTCTGAAACTTGCAATTGTTTTAGTAACATTGGATTCAGTATATATTATTTAGATAATGCCTTAGTATCTACTACATGTTAAATTTATATCTTTTTTCTTTAATAGGAGGAAAGGACAGACGAAGTGGCCTCATTCTGACAATTCCATTATGCCTTGAACAAACAAATATGGATGAGCTGAGCGTCACCTTAGACTACCTCCTCAGCATTCCAAGGTGACTCTAAAGGTGTCTTTTCTTAAATCTTAATATGTTTTCATTCACTTACTAATGATTTCTGCTATTGCTGAAGTATACTTTGCTGTCTTATCTGCTTTTATTAGCAATGAAATTATAATTAAAAATACTATTAGTAGAATCAATGACTTGTGACACCATCACAGGTTAAATACTTATATTATGCTTTTGCACACTTAATGATACACAGATTTCCAAAGTGTATGTACTGTCAACTTCTAGGAACACGATGATGAAGCATCTATATATCATGGGGCTTTAGAAAAACTAGAGAAGTTAATTCAGTAGAATCATCTTTTATTTAGGTAACTATTGAACTATGTTATAATATAAATATAATATAAATACATCTGCAGGTTTTAATGAGTTAATAAAGACTATTAGGAGTTTTAAAATGTTTTTATTAAAAAAATAATAATACAAAAAGTTGCTCAAGTCTACCTATCACTTCAACAACAAAAACAGAAAAGCTTCCTCCCCAACTTCCTGTCCCATAATTGATTATCTGGGAGCTGAAGTGTGACTGTATGTTAGAATCATCTGGAGAATTTTTTCAAAATTCTAATGCCTGCGTTTTCACTTTTAGAGATTCTGATCTAGTTGTTCTTGGGAAGCCTGCTCATCATATTTTTTTAAATCTTTTAAGCTTCCCATATAATTCTAATGTGCATCCAGATTTGCAAACCACTACAATAAAGCATTAGAATGAGGGCAGGGGTGTGTGTGTGTGTGTTTGGATATGTTTGTAAAATGTAGAGGTAGAAAAATGAATAAAACTATCTCATATAATGCTCTTAAGCTATAGCTAGTGAATTTATTCTGTTTAGTCAGAGTAAACAATTCTTTGTATTTTTCCCTATATTTGCATTTTATTGATACAATAGTTTATTTCATTTTAAACCATTCATTTGCAGAACAAGGAGACTATGACTATAACACCCTTAATTCATTAAATATTCATATTCATTGGACATATTCATTGAATATGAATATAACCCTTAATTGATCATTTATTTGTCTTTGTAGACTTTGGAAGGGTCAGTGTAGAGAGTAAGAGTGTAACTGGGATGGTTCTACTATACTTTTATTTTTTTTATGGGACAAACTTCCCAAAAAGTTTGAACTATTGCCTTCCGTTTTCTTCCTCAATAAATGCGCTTATAGCAAATGGAGACATAATGGCATTGACCTTAGAGTTACTTCAGATCACTATAGTTAAGTGCTCTGAACATGCCTTATGCTGTTGATGAGTGACTTTTTAATATTCATTTCATTTATTCCACAAATATGTATTGAAAATTTATAATGTGCCATTTAAAATGTGACAGCTGCATCAGTGTTTCTTGTCTTTGCCATTGTTTTTTCTATTATCTCTGTTCTCTTTTCTTACGCTTAAGTTCACATATACGGATGGCCAGTGTCATCAACCAATAGCCAAGTTAGTTTCTATATCCCCATTCTTTTCCTGATTTGCACCCAAGTACAAGACTAATTTCCCCAAAACAGCAGTTCCATCATCCTTCTCAGTTTCCTCTGACCTTCTCTTCTCCTTTCTACACAATGAATTCAGTTCAGTAGCTATTTCTTTTGCTTATACCACGTACAGACACTGTATATCATGCCCTGTATAGACAAGAGAGACCAGGTCTTTGCTTTCAAGGACATTCTTTTAGCCTTCTTAACTGCTATGCCAAGGCCTTCTGTGATTTGACTCACCTTTTTCAGTTAATGTATCTTGAGCACCTACCATGCAAGACACTCAGTTTTAAGTACCTCTACTAATTAAATCTTCAAAATAAATTGATACGATAGATACTGTTATTATCTCCATTTCCTAGATGAAAAAGGCAAGGCAGAGAAGTTAAAAAACTTTCCCAGACTAGTAAGTGCTACCTTTGTTCATAATTTTCCTGCTCTCTGTCTGTCCTTTTACTTTAAGTTTCATTAGCTCCTTTATATAGGTACTTCCCAGATTCCTCTGTCTGTTCTCTAAACTTATAGCACTTGCTGTTTCTGACTCAATAGGCATTTAATCATGATGTGCTTTATGATAATTCTTGAATTTTTATATTTATTATTTAAGTCTTACATGTTTTTAAGATTCTAAAGGTTTATGTTGTTTCCCTAATGACATTAAATGAGATAATGTCTGTGAATATAAAGTAGACACTAATTAAAATACTTTTCTGCCCACCTTTCCACCTTACAGAAAGACTCTAAGCTCCTTGAGGAGAGAAACTGTGTCTTACTATTTGTATTTTCATAGCCCAGGGCAGTACCTTATACTTCATCAATGATCAGTAGTCAATAGGTATGGATTTCTGCCCTTACTGAATTTTAATGCTTGTTTCTTCAGAGCTCTGTGCACTCAAATATGAGCTTACAGGACCTGGTAACTCACCATTCTCAGAGCATCTCACATTTTGTTAGAAAATCAAATAAACATGAGCAGAAGTTGTCTGCCCAGTAGAAATTGTTTTGGTGCGTAAAACATTTATCTGGGTTGGTTTTGCCTTCCTTTTAGAACTTTAAATTCAAAATGGACCTCGGACTTTACTTATCTATGATAGTGATTGAGAGAGAGATATGGAAAAATAGCTCATATTTAAGGAAATAATAGGTAACATTAGTTATTTAATTCTCATAACATCCCTATGAGATGAGTACTATCATCTTCATCCCCATCTTACATGTGAGGGAACTGGAGCATAGGAAGAGTGGACAGTTTGGGTATCTTGACCAAGAGCATGTGGCAAACCAGGGTTAGGGAAGGAATTTGAACCTGGCCATCTGACTCCAATTCTGTATTTCCGATCACTGTGCTATAGCTACCTGTTGAAATCACAATGCCATAGCTATTGGCAGCCTCTAGTAAATTTACATAAAACCTGGATTTATCACAACTGATAATTGACATATGAAAATGACTATGAATATAGTAAAATATTATAAAAGAAATCTTATAAAAGAATTTCTTTTAAAAGAAATCTTGAAAATTTTCTTATTCTAATATTTTCTTTGAACAGTATAATTAGTATACCTTTAAAATTATAGTATTTTCTAGCTTAAAGGGAAGTTATTGATCATCCAGTTATAGAATCATGGAAAACCACCCTAGCCGTATTTAAATCCTCTTTAGAGAAATGCTGCCAAGTACTTGCACAGATTATTCTTGATTAGGCAATGTTGAAGGTATCTTTCCATTTTTCTCAAGTTTTGATTTATTTTTAATTTAAGTTTTTGTTTTAAGTCTTTATGGTATAGAAGAAACATCTGAATGAAGAGATTTAATGACTTGTCAAATGTCACACAGACATGAAGGTCCTAAGTCTCAGTCACACAATAAATATGTGAGAGCCTACAATGAACTCCTCAGTGTTCTAGGCACTGAGCACATAGGTAAACAAAGCAGATCTAGTCCCTCTTCTCATGGACCTTATACCCTAATGGTCACACAAGCAAATACTACAAGTGAGCACACAGTATGTTGGATATTCACGAGTGCTGTGCAAAGCTTGAAAAGAGTCAGGAGAATGATGGAGTAGGAAAAGGGTATGTGGTGATATTTTACAAAATGATAAGATAACATTTTACCAGAGATGATTGAAACTCATTTCACTTATCTGTGGAGCAGGCCCCACAGATAAGTGATGAAAGGGCATTCAAGACGGAGGGAGCAGTAAGTGCAAAGGCCCTGAGGCAGGAGCAGGTTCTAGCATGTTGTGGGAACAGCAAGGAGCCTAGTGTAGCTGGAGCAGTTTGAGAGATGAGCAGAGTGCCAGGAGGGTGGTCAGGAAGGGTGGCTGGAGTGAAATCACAGAGGACTATGTTGGCCATGGTAAGGGCTTTAATTCTGAAAAAGAAGGAAAGCCGTTGTCATGTTCTGAGGAGTGATATGATGTGTGTCATCTAATATTTTTATAGACCCTCAGTATTTAAGGCTCTGTTCTAGAAACTGCCAAGATTTTAATAAGATAATATTCTTGCTTTCTGGGAACATGACATCTAATGAAGATAAATTGTAAACAAGTAATTACAATAAAAACATAAGTGAAATTAGTTCTATTATGTAAGTATAAGCAGTGCTCTATGAGTGGAGGAGGAGTCCTCAGCTGTAATCAGAGAAATGAGTGAAGAGCTGCAGGATACTGACTGCAGGAAATCAATGACAGTCCCTTTCTATGTGAAAAGTGAGTGAGCTTGTTAAGCAGCCTCACCTCTTTCACACAGCTGTTCTAACTCAGCCTCATCACCCTTGAAAGGCTCTAATGGAGTAGGAACAAGGAGGCAGGGTCTTAGATTTGTTTGTTTGTTTGTTTCTGTTATTAAAATATAATTATAAACATGTTAACAGTAGTATAGGAATTTATTGATAATAGCACTTTAGTTCTTAAATATGCCCTTTATAAAGAGCACAACATGCTTCTAAATTAAGTATGTTGTTGTTCAAAGCAGTTTAAACCATCCTTCTGCTTTTAGGAATGAAGTAAAAAAAAACCCAAAACTAATCTCTTTCAGGGACCTGAAAAACTATTTGGTATTGCAATTTTGAAATAGTTATCTTTGCATCGTGTGTATTTTCATTGTCTAGCTTAGTAAAATGTGAGAAAGTTATGACTAAGGGTGTCTTTAAATACTCTACAAGATAAATTTAGAATATTTTATGGCTTTTAAGATCTTTACAGATGGTATTTGCAAACTTCGTTACTTTATTAATCTTAATGTACAGATTAATTTATACTATACTTTGAAATATAACTGTTGTTTGTGTAAAACTTATTTAACAAAATGGTTGTATAATCTGTATCTCAGAGATGTGGATGCTGATGACAAGAGAGTACCAAGTTATGGGAATGGTACACTCTTCTTGGTGGGAGAGCCCTCCCCTGGATAGCTCTGTGTCTCAGTTCTCCTTCCTGCAAACTCCCACCATGCACTGGTAGAGTCCCTGAGCTGCTGCCACTTCTCCAAAGACAGTCAGCTACCCTGCCTAGGCTGATCTCTCTTGGGCTTATATCTTAAGCCAGGGCAGTCTTTCTAGATGCCTTGTTGGTGGGGAACTCCAAGAATTCCCTCATTACCTGAGCCCACAGATTGTGATTAGCTGTCAAGTTTGATTCCCTTTCCAAATCTTTATTTGCTTTTGCTAACTTAGAAGTGATCATTATATTGCCTCACCTTTTTTTCACCAAAGAATACTTAATGAATCCCTTATTTTGTAATGCAAATCCAAAAATAGAGTACTTAAGTTACTTTTTAGTGAGATAAAATTCACATATCATAAAAATCACCCTTTAAAAGTATACAATTCAGTGCTTTTTTGTATATTCATGGAGTTGAATATAATCACACTAATTCTAAAACATTTTCGTCAGCCCAAAAGAAACCTATGTTGATGTCACTCCCCGTTCTCTCATCCCTACAACCCCTCTCAACTACTAATCTGCTTGTGGATTTTCCTATTCTGGGCATTTTATATAAATGGAATCATACAATATATGTCCTTTTGTGTCTACTTCTTTTATTTAGCATCATGTTTTCAAGGTTCAGCCATGTTGTAGCATGTGCCAGTACTTCATTCTTTCTTATGGCTGAATGTTTTTCATTGTGTGGCTGAACCACATTTTGTTTTTCTGTTCATCAGCTGATGGGTGTTTAGATTGTTTCTACTCTTTGGCTTTTGTGAATTATGCTGCTGTGAACATTTATGTGCAAGTTTTTGTGTGTATTTATGCTTCAGTTTGCTCACTTCTTGAATAGTTTTTCATTTACTTTGGAAGCTCAGCTTCTGTCCTTGCCTATCATCATCATTTTCCTGATCTCACTGTTTCTCAGTAGAACTGGACATGACTTTCCCAAGAGCCCTTTTGGAGGTGATGTGACTACTTAGAGGGATTAGGGAGGACTAGTAAAATCCCCTGGACTGTTGTTGGATTTAAATCCCAGGAAAAGTCTCCTATTTACCTCTGCTATAATGTATGTAGTTGTGAAACCTTCGGGTGGAGACAGCTTTCACTACCAAATCCTGGCTCTGCTAAGCAAAGCTGCATTTCCTTCCACTGTAGTGGAAAGGGGACAATTGGGATCCTTACATTAAGTTGATAAGTGAAATAGTAATAGTAATAATGATAGCTATGTAAAGTTTGGTCTTTAGGTCGGAGTTTTTCTCTTCAGAAGTTGTTGTATATTACTGAGGTAGACTTCTGGGACATATTTAGTAAATACTTGAATAATTGAATATAACATAGGAATATCACATTCTCTAACACTCAAGATAATATTTTGCGGCCAAGTAAGTGACTGAGAATGCAAAAGTGAGAGCAGAGGTAGATTAGACATGATCTCTTCAGCTTTGAATCGTTATGTACAGCAGGTGCTACCTTATCTCATTAAAAAGAGTACGAAGAAGCCCATTTTCAATGGTTTAATAATGGTTTATTTTCTACGTATTTTGAACTATCAATTCACAAATCTAATGCTTCTGGCAGTAAGGAGAGACAAGTACATAACACACTCAGCATCATTAATTACCTACTTCCCTGTGATCCCATTTTATAGATGAAGTAACTGAGAAGCTAGTAGGCCTGACTGTTGCTTTGGTTCCTTCACTTTCTAAGACATTTACTTTCTATGCTTCTAGAGTAATTTTCTTGCCATATTAGCTTGTAAATTGTTAACATTTCCTGAAGTGAGAAAAATAAATTGCTTGAGAAAATGAGAGAATACTCTGAAGAATTTTTTAAATTTACTAACAATGTAAACCAAACCATGTGAGATTAATTCTGTTCTGTATATGGTTACGCTTTAAACCTTCTTCCTTTAGAATTATGAAGAATAAAGTCTGGAGCTTGTCTTAATACTTCGTAATTTTGTTTTGTTTTAGTGAAAAGTGTAAGGCTAGAGGATTCACCGTGATCGTGGATGGCAGGAAATCACAGTGGAATGTGGTAAAAACAGTAGTCTTAATGCTGCAGGTAATTTTATTTTTGTCTGTCAGGAAATGGTTTTTATTTTACAGCAACATCATGGTGAAAATGGCAAATGCATTTCATTTATTGAACTATGTCAGGCCTCTCAGCAGTGACTGAATTCTGAAAATGCAGGTATCACTATGCGATTGTTCAATTTTTATAGGTTTGAATTTAAGTAATGAGATAAATCTCAACAGTATTCTAAAGGTTTGTCATTAATTGAAAATAATACATTTTAAGTAATTTAGGCAAAGAGGTCAATGATTTTAAAAGTGTGGGTGTAGACATTATCAGACTCATCTGGGAGCTTTTGCACTGTGTGGTGTCTGTACCATTCTCCCCCCAGCACCCCATTTTGTTGCTATAGGTAGGTAGCAAGATTGAGTAAGTTTAGTTTGAGGAAGTTTGTCAGGTGATTCTGGTATGTCTTTCTCTTCTAGTCCCCTATTGCCTCCACAAAACATCAGTATTTATGATGTTCTTATCATTTATTTATAACCCAGAAGAAATTTACTTAACAGCTATGTCCTCGGGGATTTTAGCAGTTCACAGTTAGCATTTAATGAACACCTGTGATTGCAAAGTCCTTGAGCTCTGATGCCACTCTTTCGTTTTATATTTCCTTGTATTCCTCAAAGAATGTTTCTGTGCTCCCTGGCATGTAATAGATGCCCAGTGAACATTTGTTGATTTATTTTTAGGGTATTGAAGATATTATGATTTGAAATGGAAAAATAAAATATTTGAGTGATTGGAGGGACAATTCTCATGCACCTGGCTTTCCTTAGAAGGGCTTCTAGGGAAGGTAAAATTTAGGTTTTAATAAAAAGAGTTTATCTGATTTAAATGAAAGGAAATGAAAAGGGCATTCCTGGTGGGGACTCTTAGTTATAGCTCAAAAATGAAGCAAGTACAATGAAAGGAGTTGATGGCAGGCCAGTTTGGGGGAAATATAGGTTGACAGTAACATGGGATAGTGAACATTCAGTTAGGTGAATTCAGTGATATTAAAAGAAAGATCAAGAATTTTAAATGAATTTGAGAAATATAATTGGCAGCTGCTTTAGGGTTCTACAGAAAGAAATGTAATTTAAAAATTTAAATTATAACTAGGGAGAATGATTCTTAATGTTTTATCATTTATATATGATAATTGGGAAAAAGGACTTTGAGGGGTGGGAACTAAGTGCTAGTTTTAGTTTTTAGTTTTAGTGCTTAATATGGTTCAGATACTGTGCAAAGTAAGCTTGCTATATAAATTCGCTCATTTAATTTTAGTCTCACAACCTTGCACATCAGGTCTGTTACCCCAAAGTTCAACTGAGGTGCCAGGATTTTAGATAATTTAAAATTGGAACTTGGCACAACTTAAGCCCCAGGCCTTGGCGTCATCCATTACAAGGTGTGTATTTACCAGTGACTTGTATTTGAGGTGGTCCCCAAATTATCTAGCCATTGCCTCATTCTTCTTAAATGTTTGACCTAAACTTTCTGTACTGGAATCACTCTAATATGTTAGAAAGAACATAGGCTCGGAAGGATCAGTTTTTAAGGGAGCACAAATTGGCATCCCATAATAACTTTTTCTTTCAAAAAATGTTTCCAGGACTTTTATATTCCAAATCCTGAAGATTAACTCTTCTCTGTGAAAGTTGTTAAAATAACTATTGGGTGAAGAGTCCATTAATTATGACCTTGTGTTCTTCCTTTCATCCTGTCACTCAACTGTGTCACAGATGAGCTGTTGGGACTTGCTGTTTGAACTGGACTTTGATCAATGGCAGTTTTGAAGAACAGTCAATGGATGATTTAATCCCCTCTTGCGATTTCTTTTCTGATAGGTATTTTAACAACTTTTGGATATATTAATAGTTAACATTTTCAGAAGTTGCAGTGGCCTGTCTATTCCTAGTCAGACAATTTCTACATATGAAGTCATTCATTGCTTTTATCTCAAAAGGGACTGATGTCAGCTGTTTGGGAGCCCAGATGTCAGTACTGGCTCTGCCTATAACTTGTGTTCTCTAAAATGAGGGGCTTGGTTTGTCTTGTTTATCCCAGCTTTCATATTCAGTGATTTTCAAATAATAATCTTATACAAGGCAATATGTGAATAAACTTCAAATCTACCTTGAATTTTCTAGCCCCTCTAATAAAAGCTTTGAAAACATTGAATTAATTTTAGTTACCTTAGTCATAGCCCAATCATTGTAGGGGGAACTAGATTTCTAACGTGCCCAATGACATGTTTACAGCAAAAGGTTTTCTGTTTTCTCCTTAAAAAAATGATTATTCAGTGCTGTTGTTTATAGTCTAGTATAGAGGTTGGGCCCTTGAGTTTATAAATAAAGTTTTATTAGAACTCAACCAGGACCACTCTTTTATATATTGTCTATGGCTGATTTCACACTACCTCAACAGAGTTGAATAGTTGGTCAAGAGACTTTATGGCTGCAAAGTCCAAAGTATTTATTGTTAGGACCTTTGAGAAAGAATTTACCAACTCCTGGTCCTAGAACATATGAATTAGTGTGATAGAACTTCAGAATCAAACAGACCTGATTTCTATTCTAGCTTCATGACTTTTTAACTCTGTTACCTTAGACAAGTTACTTTAGTTCTCTGAAGCTCATATTACTATTCTGTCAAATTGGGAGAGTGGGATCTGCTTGTTAATGAGGATTTTATTCAACAGTTTTTTACAGAGTGTGTTTTATATGTTAGACACTATCATAGGCACTGGAAATACAGGGGTGACATGATAGATAAGATACCTGCCATTGGGAAGCTTAAATTCTGCTTGAGGGGTCAGACAGTAAGCAATTAAGCAAATTAATAAATAATGTACTGTCAGATGGTGATAAATACCATGAAGAAAAATGCAGCAGTAAAAGGAAATTGAGTCAGATGGTGCCACTTTAGATAGGGTAGACTTGGAAGGCCTCTCTGAAGAGGGAATATTTGAATAGAATCTGAAATAAACTGAGGGAGCACTCCTAGGTATAAGGCAAAGGATGTTTCAGATGGAGGAAATGGCATGGGTAAGGACCTGGGGTGGGGACAGACTTATCATATTCCAGGAGCAGTGAGAAGGTCAGCGTGGCTATGGTAGAGGAGTAAGCTAGGAGGGGCGAGGCATGTGGGGTGAGATCTGAGAGGTCAACAGGGACCTTGTAGGCCTTGTTAGGGAGTTTGAATTTCATTCTAAGCATGAGACAATGTCAAGCAGGGAGGCCTGTTACGAGGATATTTTAGAAAGCTAGCTAGTTGGGGCATATTAGCAATGCAGGTGGTAGAAATGGTTAGATTTAAAGTATATTTTGAAGTTAGACTCTATGAGACTTGTTGATAAAATATATATGGAATACTTATTAATTCAATAAATGTTAATTTCCATTCTTCTTTAGGTAATATGAATAACTACATCTAGTAATTGTGAAGTTGTATTTGTCAAAGATTAGCTCTGTCTTCTTCAAGTTAATAATCATGAGAAAATTTTATGAGAAAATTGATTTTACATCTTTTGAAGAAATTCTCCAAGATGATTGTGCTAGAAATTTTTTTCTCATATCATAGAAAAATCAAATTTAGTAATTTCTCAACCAAAAATTAAATCTTACCATTTAATCTAAATATATTCCTAGTACGTAGGTTCAATAAAATTATGTACTTTGTTTATTTTTTATTTTTTTGAGACAAAGTCTTGCTCTGTTGCTGGGGCTAGAATGCAGTGGTGTCATCATCGCTCACTGCAACTTTCAACTCTTGGGCTCAAGTGATCCTCTTACCTCAGCCTCTGAAGTAGCTAGGACTACAGGTGTGCACCACCAAACCTGGCTAATTTTTAAAATTAAAAAAAAAAAATTATAGAAACGAGGTCTTGCTGTGTTGCTAAGGCTAGTCTCAAATTCCTGGCCTCAAGTGCTCCACCCACCTCAGCTTCCCAAGGTGCTAGGATTACAGGTATGAGCCATTGCACCCAGCCTGTACTTTATACATTGATGTAAAATGATTCACATGTACTGGCTGTGTTGTATTATGTGAAATCTTTTTCCGAATCAACTTTTCTTTCAAGTACTTCTTTATTGCTATGTATCTTTCAAAGATTGGAGAATTTCTTCTACTTTATTTTAATTATTTTCTAAAGGTCTCTTAGCCTAATCATGAATATCTAGTAATTTATAAATTTAGTAAATTGTTCATTTTACATGTGTAATTTGTAATTATTTTTCTGTATTTTATAGAATGTTGTTCCAGCTGAGGTGTCCCTTGTTTGTGTGGTGAAGCCAGATGAATTCTGGGATAAGAAAGTAACACATTTCTGTTTTTGGAAAGAAAAGGATAGACTTGGCTTTGAGGTAAATATAATCTATAAAAAAAGAACAGAAGTGTGTTATATCTTTAAAAATAGGATTTGCTGGTATTATTTTGTTCAGCATTGGTTACCAAGTGATACTTTAAGCAGTGCTTAATTATTGCTTAGGTAATAATTAGTTTATAGTCAGCACTCAGATACTTACTGAATGAGTTATGATTCTTTGTTAAAGACCACGAAAGCTTTCTTGTTTTCATTTATATCACTACTTGTTAACTCCTTTGAATAAGTAGACCTTTTGTATTTATTAATAAAAATTTCTTATTACATTTCCAAAAGAAAAGTTAACAAATACTAAGAAATCCTAGACATTTGGGAATTGAAGTCAGTGTTGATTTTCCGTGATATATCATAATTATAATTATTTTTTAGTATTTAGCTTGGTTTTGATACATGAAGACAATTACCTGTTATTTACTACTGACTTTCCTCTCTCTCTTTCTCTTTTACTTGTATGAAAGTACATCTTATTATAGGTTAGAAAGAAGCCCTAAGAAAGAATATAAATACAAACAATTTGTTATAGTTTCCCTTCCATACCTATTAATTGCCTTTCCCAGTAGGAGAATTGATAGATACCAAACTTTACAGTGTTTAAGTGTGGAAACTTTGAAGGATACGAAGTCCAACCCCAACCCAGTCTAATATAGACCTATGGACCTTTGGAGTCAGACAATAAAGATTGTCATTTTGGACTTTGTCATCCTATATAGTCATTTTTATTTTCACTGAAGTCAATGTCAGTATATTTTTGGTATGGAGGAAACATCATCAATGAATATTAGAAAGATTTAAGAAAGCCTAGTTTATTCTTTTTTTGGATATATTATATTTGTACATATTTATGGGGTACATGTAAAATTTTGTTACATGCATAGAATGTGTAATGATCAAGTCAGGGTATTTATCATCCTGGTTTATTCTTAAATGAGATAACTTGATGTGTTCCAAAAATGTATAGTTTTTTCTTCACTTTAAAAAAGTTTAACCAATGAAATTCATCCATTTAGTGTGCAGTTCTGAAAGTTCCGACAAACACACAGTTATGAATCTCTTACCATAATCAAAAAATCAGGAAATATCTCATCACTCCCAAAATTCCTCCATACTTTTGTAGTCAACTCCTTCTCCATCTTCAGCCTCTGCTTGGTGGTAGAGGAAAACCGTTTCTCAGCTCAGAAATTGGGGATTCCCATAACTCCCTCCTTAGGTTTGCTATATTGGCTCACAGAACTTATTATAGAATAAGATTCTTTCTTACTATTGCAAGCCTTTAAACGTTTTTCCTTTCATTCCTTTTATAAATGAATGTTTCTAATGATATAGAAATGGTTATTGCTTTTTCGTCAGCCTCCTCTGTCCTTTCTCCTCACTCACTCTCTCAAACATGAGATTATTGCAGTGGAAACTGACATATTTCATCACAGTAGATAGTTCTCTAAATTATTAATTTGAAATGATCTTGATTTTCAGTGTGCCTGTTATTCAAACTATTGTTTCTTTCCACGTACATTACTTAACTTTGAGATACCTTTCGTGTTGATACAGTTCTGTATATCTACATGGCAGATCTACTGTTTGCACTTTGAGTAGCCACCAATGAATTTTATAAAAATATGGGTTTTATAAAATGTTTTATAATGATGTAGAAAATGAATTTTACATAGCTCTTTATGATCTCCCTTGTTTACATCTGTTTTGCATAGCTGAAAATATAGTATTAGGTTGGTGCAAAAGTAATTGCAATTTTAGCATTGTTGAAATGTGCCATTTGATATTGGAATGCATTCTTAAATGTGTTTATGTTAGACATCATTTTTATGTGTATTTCTCGCTTTATTTTTTTTTTTTTTGCTAATCACATTACTTGCTATTTATTTTATATTTATATTGGACTATGGAAATGATGTTAGACAAAAAGCAAATTTGATCAATTTTCTTATTTAAGTTCAATATGGGTTGTAAACTCGCAACATCAACAACACATTTGGCCTACAGTGCAGTGGTGGTTCAAGAAGTTGTGCAAAGGAGACGAGAGCCTTGAAGATGAGTGTAGTGCCTGGCCATCGAAAGTACATTTCTATGGGATTGGTCATTATTTCTAAACCTTTCATTGGACAAAATTAGAAAATATACATATTTGTGAATGTGTGTGTTTTTATTTAAGATGAAATGCATTGTAGAGTTTAAACTTATACTTCTAGTCCAAATTGAGTACCATAAGGGTAACTTTTTTCCTCTGAAATCTTCCTTTCTCCTTCCCCGCAAATCCCATTTTCTTAAGGATGTTGGGGATGGCAGAATTATAATATCTCATATCACTCATATGCTTTGTGCCTCATCAACATGATTACTTGAAAATGTAAAGAATCTAATGTTTTACTTCACTTCATTGTTTATATTGTTTTTTTTCTCATGTCAATTTTGATAAATTACACTTTTTTATAGGAATAAATGCATTTGTTCTAAACACCCATAGTTATTGGCACAAAATTGTTCTGTATCCTTATCTTTTTTTTTTTATATCTACCCAAGATTGTAATTCACTTACTACCTTTTAAACCATTGCTGTCAATGAAGTTGTATTCTCCTTTTCATTCTTACGGTTATTTGTGTCTTTTCTTTCTTCTTGCTTTTCCTTATGAGAACTTTGTTGATTTCATTAGTCTTTTCAAGAAGCAAGTTTTGACTTTTTTGAGCCTCTATAATATTTTTATTTTATATTCCACTAATTTCTTATTTCTCACGTCTTTCCTTCTATTTCTTTGGATTTATTCTGTCTTCTTCCTCACCTAACTTCTTAGGTGAGTCACTTATCTCATGATTCTCCAGCCTTTCTTTCCTAATGTAAATGTTTAAGGCTATTAATTTCCATTTCATGCATTGTTACCAATAGCAATTTGTTGTAAGCTCTAATTTGTTAGAGTCCATTGTTTCTGATAGTTTTATGAATTTTTCATATTGTTTTTGGTATATTCCTGAGGATAATTTTTGCTCCCTGTTCGCAAAGCAGTCTTGGTAATTTTCCCTTATTTATTATTCAAATCCAGGCCAATATAAACTCCAAAACCTTTACTCCTTCTATGATACCATGTAATAGCCCATTCAGCAGAATCCAAAAATTAAGTACCTGTGGCATGGACTACCGGTTGTCTCCCCCAATATCTATTTTTCCT
The DNA here is from genome assembly GCF_020740605.2 of Lemur catta. Classification (NCBI taxonomy): domain Eukaryota; kingdom Metazoa; phylum Chordata; class Mammalia; order Primates; family Lemuridae; genus Lemur; species Lemur catta. The sequence goes on from NC_059135.1 coordinate 48,313,145, forward strand.
TTCTTCCTCAGTGATAGGACACCTGTTTTTTATAGCTGGGCACATGGTTACCCATGATAAAGACTTCCTTTCCCAACCTTCCTTGAAGCTAGGTATGGCCAAGTGACTAAATTCTGACCAGTGAAATGTTATTATAACTTCATATATAGTATGGATGTATCTAGTTTTGCATATTGGATCTGTTTCTAAATTTTTCTTTTTCTCCTTTCTTTTTCTCTTACTTTCTCTATAAGTCTTCCTTAGGTTTTTTTTTCTTTTTTTAAAATGTCAGTTTTCTTGAGACTAATTTATATAAAGTCAAATTCATACCTTAACATACAGTTTTATGAGATTTTACAAATACACAGTCATAATCTTTGCCACAGTTAAGATACAGAAGAGTTCCAAAAAATTTGCTCCCACATTCTGTAGTTACCCATCAACCATTCGCATCTGGCTTTTCTTCAGCTTCAAACTATTTGGTTTCCCTATGACCTCAGCTCTCTTAGGAGTTCCAAAACAGTTATAATTTTACAGATTATTTGGCTTTTGTTATCATTAGGGAAGGAATACTGCTCTTTCCAGCTGGGCACATTATTTTTCTTATCAAGTCATTTTTAGTAAATTCAAATTTCCATATATCATTTTACATTAACACTAGCATTTGAATATCTCCCACAGATATATTTTCTTTTATATTCAAATGTATCTTCATTGAAATTTTATTTAGTTCTACAGTGGTCTCTTAGATACTTACTTAATTTCTCTTCGAGATCTTTTAAAAATTAGTGTTAAAAGATTATTACTTTAATACGTAAGTTTCAAGTTTATGAATTCTCTGACCTTTTCCCCAATTTTTAGTTCTGATTTTCAAATTAAATATTAGCATATGTTACCCTGAATTACACCCTGCAACTAGAGGACTTGCTGTATTCATATATAATCAAAGGAATGTTAGAAAAACTTTAAAGTGTATAATTTTTTGATTGCCAGATATATTATTTATTATACTTATCACTTTAGTGTACCTAGCTAATTTTGAGGTGATATGAAAATTCTTTGTTCATTACATCATTGTGTTAAGGAATTGACTTTTATTACCAAGAAATTGTTAATACTGATAAAATGTTTTTTGAAAATATTTTAAGTGACCTGCTAGTATCTCTTGTTTTTTAAAATGTGATATTATAGTGTTTGATAGGTTATTTTTTAGCAGGTATCTACAACTTACTGAATTGATTTTAAATGTTATATTTACTAAATGATGTGTCATCATGTTTGAAATAATATTGCATATTTTCACCCAATTTTACCTAGTCATTACATACATGAACTTTAACAGTGGTTTACTAAATATAATCTTTTCTTTCTTTCTTTTTAGGTTATTTTAGTGTCTGCCAATAAGTTGACTCGTTACATAGAACCATGCCAATTAACAGAAGATTTTGGTGGGAGTCTCACCTATGATCACATGGACTGGTTGAATAAGAGACTGGTTGGTATATTACAATGAGATAAAATGTTATTGCATATCAATAAGATATTTTGATAACTTTATCATTTTAATCAACTAAAAATGTAGATTATTGCCCTTTTTACAAAAATGGAGTAGTACCTACCACGTTATAGCTTATGGACAAGTACAGTGGAGTCGGACTTATTAATACTTGATTACAATCCTGATGCCAGTTGCTAAGTATATGACCTTCAGCAATGTATTGAATCTCTCCTTGCCTTGTTCTCCACATCTCCAATATGGTGATAATAGTACTTACCTTGTGAGACTGTGGGGATATAAAGCACTTAGAGCAGCACCTGAAGGGATACAGTAGCACCATATAAGTGTTAGCTATTACTATTGCCATTAGCAGCATTAGTAAAAGTTGTAAATTTTTTCAGTAGAATAGCAGAGTAGCATAATTTCTTGAGAGGCAATCTAGTTGATATACCATTTTCAGAGGATATTTAAACAACTGGAATTAGCAACTTGAAAAGGAGTTTGACAGATTAATTTTTATCATTTCTGAAAATGTATCTTTTTTGTCAGTCCAGACTTTTGAAATCAGCTACTGTATATAATTCAGTGTTGTGTTAATGAACTGCTAAAAGAACAAACTTCAAATTAACTCAGTTTAGATTACATGCTAATTTTACAGGAGAATAGTAAACTTCTGGTTTTCTCTGAATGGATAACCATTTCCATTTTCACTATATTTGAAAAGTATTACCAGACAAGTGGTTGTCTACTTTATTACATATCAACATACTTGCCCAAATACCTTTTTAGAAATATTTGAAGAAATCATATTAAAATTGTAACTAATTTATTTTTATGCTACATACTTGTATATAAAACTTTTAAGCATTACAAGTAAGCAACATGGATTAGTGATAGAATAATATAAAGAAATGCTTTATAACTGGTATTAGAGGCTTAGAACTTGTCTAAATAACATTCATATAATTACAGCTGTCATTGATGCAAATGTTTCTCAGAGAAACACAGGAATAAAAATAAAACTGGTCACAATGGAGAATAAACATAATTTATGATTTTAAATTTTAAAAATTCCGTATTCATTTAAACTAGTCATTATTTTAGGAAGCAGTTTTGTCTTCTCTTGTATACAGTGTTGTGCTGTTATGGGCTGAATTTCACTAAGTGATGTCAAGGAAAGAAAGGGAATCCTGGCTGGCTAATTCTATTGCTCTTAACTGATGATCTTCATTACATATTAATTTTTAAGATTATTCTTAGTATGTTAATAAAATCTCATATTGTAGGTTTTTGAGAAGTTTACAAAGGAATCTACATCATTATTGGATGAACTTGCTTTGATTAACAATGGAAGTGATAAAGGAAATCAGCAAGAGAAAGAAAGGTAGGTGGCTAGAGGCCTGCAATTATATCTTTGCCAAGCTATGATTAATATCATAAAAGATGCCTCTATGTTAATGTAAGCTAGAAGAACTACAGTAAACAAGTCTGCATTCAGTCAAAAATCAAATTCATGAGAATTTACATGTAAAACATATTGATTTGAATCAGTTTCTGTACAAAAGCTATTTTTTGATGAATAGTAATGTATTTACCTTTTTCTGACACTGTAAAATGTTCAGTTACAAGAATATATTTTCAAAATGAAACAATTTTCTACCTTTTTAGAGTTCTGGTCTTTGCTATTGAAGAATATGAAAAAGGTTGCAGCTTGAAATAAAATTATTTTAACCTTATTTAAATACATTAGCACTTAAATGTCTAGCTTGTAGAACTTTCTCTGTCCTTTGTAAAATATGTGATATTCATCAGTTCAACTTGGCAAATTTAGTGTTTTATGGCATGGGATGAAGTAATAGTTGAGTTGTATTATCTAAATGTAACTACCTAGATTTATCATTTTAACAGATTTCCGTTGACCTTTACAACCTTGTCAGGTTTCATTTTTCTGATAGTACACCAAGTTCCTCTCCACGGGTAAAAAGCACTTTAGGAAGCAAATTAGCTCTTCCTGGTCTCCTGATTATTACTGGTCACTAGAACAGTAATTTTTCATTAAGAAATTTGAAAGAATCAACAATCATGCTTGTCTATCTCCTTTGAATCTGACCTTCAAAATACAATGGAACGTTGGTAGAATGCTTCCTGTTAGTCTATAAATCTACATGTAGTCACATATTAATTGAGATAATAAAATAAGAGAGACACAACAAGATCATAGTTTTAACACCCAATTTTGATTAAAACAAAGTCAAAATGTGAAAAAAAATGGTTTGAATGTAAATCTAGTTAAAGTTAACCATGGGAGTTAGGAACATTACTATCCTATAGATGCCATATAAAAACATAAAATTATAAAAATTTTGCATATATATTAATATAAATATATAATGGTGCGTATGGGTATCACACACATATATGCTATGGTTTAGGAATTGAAAATGTTACACGAGTTACTTAATAACAATTAGCTGAACTTCTTTGCTCTCTGATTAGTCTATCACATTAAATTTGATATTTCTTAGTTATATTCCCCAGGAAAGACATCCCCAGAGGGTAACTGTAGAAAATGAGTTCATAGTCAAAGAGTTTAATGCTGTTGACTATTATTTCCCCCCTGAGAATGACTTGTGAACATTGCAGATTACAGGTTCTGAGGAAGCACTACAGAAAAGAAACCTGTTCAATTGCTTCCTTAAAACTTCTCATGTGGCAATGGGACCCCTTTTCTTTCACCTAATAATATCATTTTGTATTTTGGGAAACACTTTAGAAAATGTTGGTTTGCAAGACTACATCAGTATCAAATGAAATCTTGTAGTTGCCAGTCCTTCCTCAAGGAATTTAAATATTATTGCTTAGTTTCTTTTAAACCCAGGATAATAAAGTTCCTCCTCTTACAAATTTTCATAAACTTTCTTTCTTTATGTCAGTCGTCAGGAAGCATCTAGCTATACAAGATATGAGGGCCTAATCAACTGATTTAGCTCAAGACCAGTCAGTTACAGCTGCACAGTCCTTGGCTTTGACTTTCCTTCATCTTTTCTTTCCCATATGTGGTTAAGAAATAAAGACAAAAGTCCAACCGCACAAGAAACATAAATAGAATAGAAAAGAGAGTACAACTTCTAGGACACACACACACACACACACACCCCTGAAATATTAGAATATTTGCATCAGAGGTTGCTGTGGGTAAGTAAAGTTTTGATTGGATGATAGCCCCATACATTTTTAATGTTGCATTTCTGGGTTACTGTATAGGTACAGATTTCATTTTGAATCTTCTGATCTGTAGTCAGAAGCCTTATCCATTACAGACCCTGGCCCCATGCTATAAATTTCATTTTGAAACAAATATCCAGTGGATAAATACTAAATGGATCACTTTGATACATTGGAAATAATACTATAATTAATAACAATAAACTATATATTTCCAAGTAGTATACTTTATGATTTATCACATTGGTATTTCTCTGGCTACTAGTATTTAATTTTTTCTAATGGACTTCCTTATGCTTAAGAGAAATTAGCATGGTAGTGTAATATGCTTCAGATTTTCATATTTGTGTGCCCCTGTTTTGATATGTATATATAAAGGAATTTCTTCAGTTATATGGATAGAAATACAACTTTAAAAATTACTCTTTTGATGTTTGCCAGGTCTGTGGATTTAAACTTTCTTCCATCAGTTGATCCTGAAACAGTCCTTCAGACAGGTAAGCCGAAAAGAACATATTTATTAGTGATCATAATCCAGTAAGCCAATTGGATTGGTTGGTTCATTAAATAAACGTTAATTCAGCATGCATGTGGTACTTGTGGTAGGAACTCAGGAGGAAATTTTTCAGACTGCTTTTTGGTTTAACCTGACAGTGTGTTAACATACCTGATAATATTTAAAAAATTTAATAATGATAAATTATTTAGATTATTTCCTTATCTGCAAAATAAAGATAAAAATTTCTATTTCAGTGGGTTGCTAAAGGAATTACTGAATATTTATTATGTGCCAGGCATTGCATTTTTATGTATTTTCATATTTCATTCATAGCAACCCTTTGAGATAGTTAGTATTATTTTCTCTATTTGGTGCTTGCGGAAGCCAAGGCATAGAGATATAAAATAATTTGCTCAAGATCAAGCCATCAAACTAGTAAGCTCTATCACCATAGCTCAAAACAAGTCTAAATTCAAAGCCATTAGCTAAATCGTTCTACAGTTATCTATGTAAAAATACCAAGCACCTTCTTATGCCCTTGCACATAGTGAGTGCTCAGTGCTGCCTGGTATGTATATTCCAGCCCAGTTATCTCTAGTAGTAGTTTCACAAATTCTAGGAGAACAAATCGTGATTATTTACAATGGAAATACCTTAATTTTATTTCTAATCCATCTTTTTCTATTAGCTCATAATTCTAGTGCTACTGTGTACCAGGCACTGTTCTAAGCACTTTACATATGTTAATTCATTTCTTCACCACAATACCGTGAAGTAGGTACTATTATCGTCCCAATTTTAGGATGGAGAAACTAAAGCATAAAAAGGTTAAGTAACTTATGTAGGCTATACAGCTAGTAAATACTTGAGTTGGGCCTTGAATAGAGGCAGTTTGGTTTCAGAGTATATTCTTTGAAATCATTATGTTGTGCTGCTTCTCTAATGGAAACAGTATCCACAAGGAAAATGTTAAGGATAATAGCTGTCAAAGTAGAAAAAAATAAGTGTATTCTGATATTAATGGCTTTTATGAATATATATAAAAAGACTTTGCACAAATCTTTAAAACAGGTATCTTTCCAATTATAAAATGTAATGAAGAGTAAAGAAATAAATTCTGAATATCTTTGTTGTATTGACTCAGTTGTCCTATGTTTTTCCAGTATGATATGTCTTATTTCCTTGGATGACAAATAAATACTTGTAATCTCTGAATTATTATGTGTTTAAAAGGTACAGTAGACTGTTAGTAAGTAATAATACTGCTCTAAACTTAAATCTTAATTCCATGTATCTATTTAACATTTTGAAAGCTGCTTATTTTAAGCCATTGAATTAAGAGGCTTTTAAAGTTTGCATTTTAAAATTAACTTTATATGCTACTAGGTCCTGTTTTATATGGTTTTAACTCATAAAGTAGGGATTGAAAGAGCGTATAAAACAGATTTAGAATAATCTTGGATATCTTTTAGAAATTGGTGATACTTCCAAACCATAATACAAGTTCTGTTTCTATATTGAAAGCCATTTAAATTTAGGATATTTTTCTAAGTAAAGAAAGAAAATTTAGATATCTGTATGTTGTTTTTGTATCTAAATATTAATCAGAATAGTTTTATTCTAGAAAATAATTTTACCTTGTTTACTTTCAAGGTTAATACCTGTAGCTTTAGATGTTGCACATTCAACAATTTTAATTTCTCAGGTATGAGTGGATTTTCTACATGAGTTAGCTGTAATTGAATCGCATTCAGTGCAGTTCCAATGCCAGTATGGCCCATTGTGATTCACAGTTAATGTGTTGTGGATATTCTTATAAATAGAGATTATTTAAATATTATTTTGTACCACTAATAAAAATTCTCCCTTTAATCATACATTTGTTACAACTTTTTCTTTAAGCACTGTGATTGAGAATATGGATTAATACTGAAATCTTACAACATATTGCTTGGATTAATACCATCAGACAGAAATCCTAGAGTATAATTTTGCTCTATAGGGAAATAGGATTGGTTGGCACAGTATCCTGAGAAATGAATCTACCCATAACAAGAATCTGATAGATAAGTAGAAGATATACATATTTCATATATATACTATATTTACTGCATAGATAGCATATATATGGTATGTATATTTATGATATAGCATTTTAATATACTATCTAACTTGTATAGTATATATGTGCACATATGTACACACATACATGCAGTTTTTCTGTTTATTGTGATACCTAAATTTTTAAATTGCATTTCAGTATTCATGACCTGGTAGGTAGGTAGGTAGACAGGTTTTAAAAACAAGGGACTAGAATTGAGAAGATTGAGAAGTCAGAATTTTATTTCTTTATAGATATTAATTATAAGTATCTTTTATTTGTCCAGGGCATGAATTGTTATCCGAATTACAGCAGCGGCGATTTAATGGCTCAGATGGAGGCGTCTCCTGGTCTCCTATGGATGATGAGCTGCTCGCCCAGCCACAGGTTATGAAATTACTAGATTCACTCCGAGAGCAATATACCCGCTACCAGGAAGTTTGTAGGCAACGCAGTAAGCGCACACAGTTAGAAGAGATTCAACAGAAGGTGATGCAGGTAGGTGTCTGATTTGAATATATTTAACTCTCTTTAATTCTAAATTTTTTTCCCTGAGAATTTCTACTATGTGACTGACTTTTTACCAAGTTTTATTTATACTCTACAGAGAACCTTAGACGTATCAAACTGGATGCTGAAACTATTTTTAATTATGTATCTTTTTACAAATAGTATTTGCATTAAAATTATTTCTACAGTGATGACTGAGCATTCAGCTCACTCTAACAGAATGAACTTCTGAAATAACTAGTTGTTGGAAACATCATTAGTGGTCTCAGTGTATTCTTTTGATACATTAACATTTGATTATTGAAATTTGATTTATTCTTAATTTTCAATAACTTGTTAGTTGTTTTGTTTATTTGGGCATTTTGAAGAGTTTTTCTGTCCTAGCAAAATAATATGTGTAATGCAAGTAATTTTAATATTAAATTTATTTTTTATGATACTGATAGGAAATATTAAATGTATTTCTTATGAATATTTAGTTTCTTTTGAAATTGACTTTTATAGGAAAAGTAGGCTAAAATACTAAAAGTTAATACCAGAGAAAGACATTTGTATTATTTAGATTACACTCTGGATTTTTTTTTTTTTTTTTTTGAGACAGAGTCTTGCTCTGTTGCCCAGGCTAGAGTGAGTGCTGTGGCGTCAGCCTAGCTCACAGCAACCTCAAACTCCTGGGCTTAAGCGATCCTTACTGCCTCAGCCTCCCAGGTAGCTGGGACTACAGGCGTGTGCCACCATGCCCAGCTAATTTTTTCTATATATATTTTAGTTCGCCAGATAATTTCTTTCTATTTTTTTAGTAGAGACGGGGTCTCACTCTTGCTCAGGCTGGTCTCGAACTCCTGACCTCGAGCGATCCACCCGCCTCGGCCTCCCAGAGTGCTAGGATTACAGGCGTGAGCCACCACGCCTGGCCACACTCTGGATTTTTATCTGTTGAATAATTAAGAAAATAAATTTTTTAAATGTTTTATTTAAAAAATACAAGTTAGAAACATCCTAATGTTTTTATCTAGATTCATTTATTCACTGGATAAGTATTTATTAAGTGTTTATTATGTGGAAGGCATTGTGTTAGGCTTTATACAAGATATAAAGGTAGACTTGGCTTTTGCTATCAATAAGTGTAAGGAGAGAAAGTGTTAAGTGTCACAAAGACAGGACTGAAGTGCTATGGGCATTTAGAGGAGATTATTTCTGTGGCTGCAAACAATCTGGGAAGACTTAGTGGGGGAAGTAGCACTTGAGCTTGTCCTCCAAGAATATGTGTGATTTCACCATGCAGTGATAGGTTTTTAAAGAATTGGCATTTTGTGGAGGATAAAGAATAGCATGAGTAAACAATAAAAGCATGAAATCCCAAGCTGTGTTGAAGAAAAAGGAAGCAGTAGGCACAGTGGGAAGTTTATGGCCTTTTTGAGTCATAGAGCGTGATCAGAGAGCATGATCTCAGTCCCAGTTCCTGCATTTATTAACCGTGTGATCGTAGTCACATTACTGTACCTACCTGAGCCTTGTTAATCTGTCTTCTTTATTTCTTCTCTTCCTCTCCATCTTTTCCTATTTTCCTTCTTTCCTTAATTGAAACAGGGAAAACAATTATAAGTATTTTATTTGTAAAGAGCATTCCTTGTTATACCTCTTTTGAAAGGTTAGTGCTTGGGAAAAACCCAGCCATCAATTAATGGTAACTATTATATTTATTTCTACTGAACTAGACTCTACTTTAAAGGTCTAATTCAGTTGTTAGCAAACCTTTTCTGTAAAAGGACAAATATTTTGGCTTTGTGTACCAATATAGTCTTTGTTGTGGCTATGGCTACTTAACTCTCCTGTTAGAGTCAAGAGCAGACATAGACGTTATATAAATTAATGTGCATGGCTGTTCTTCAATACAACTTTATTTACAAAAACAGGTGGTGAGTCAGAATTGGTCTGCAGAATTGATCTAGTTTATAACCTCTGAACTAGAGCATCAGGATGTCATGGGAAAAAAAACTTGAAAAGAAGGAAGGAGTTGGATCATGGAAGATGTTAAATTTCCAGGCAAAAGGATTTAGGCTTTATTCCATGATAACCACATGTAAACTGGAAATTTCTGAGCATATATTATGTGTGACTTTTCTTGTATAAGTTAAAGGACATTTTATATTAAACCTAGGTAAGCTTTGGCCAATTAGCTTGAGATTATCTCAGAAAACCACAAAGATGCAATAGAATAGTGGTACAAAATTCAGACTCTGAACCTGGGGAATCTGGGTCCACCCTCTTCTTCCCCTTACAAGCTGCTTGACTTTTGGACCAGAGTCCTAGTTTCCCCATCAGCAAACAGAGCATATTAATAACAAAAACAATAATAATAATACCTACTTAATTGGACTGTTACAAGGATTAAAAAAGATAATTTTTATAAAATGTTTAGTGCCTGGAAGATAATGAGTCCTCTATTAATAAGTAGATTAGTTTACTCATTCAAAACGAATGTCTACAACAGTGTGACATTGTGTTAGGCTCAGGAATGTAGTGGTAAGTAAAATAGACAAGGTTCTCACCTTTATGGTACATAATAACATGATGACACACAGAGTTGTGAAATTACAACTGTGCCAAGTGCTGCCAAGGGTGATGGGAGTAGGGTTAGGATAAGTAAATGGAATTCAAAATACAATCAAAAGGATTAGCTTTAGAATGGGAAAGGGAAAACTCCTTTGTTGTAACGGGAGGAAGGATGGCTAGGTTGAATCCAGAGGTGCCTCCGTGTGCAAATCAAGCATCAGGAAGCTGAAAGAGTTAATGTGTGATGTGTTCTCTTTTTTTGCATGAGAGAAAAAGCCACCTGCCTGGTGATATGGATTGGGGGGTAATTGAAGAGGATCAAAGGTTTGAATGGAGTGGAGGTGATTCAAAATTTTCTCTGTAGGGGAATGGAAGGGTAAAATTGTCACTGTCAACCTAAATAACAAACAGAAAGAAGCTCTCTAAAAGAAAATGATGTTTATTTGGGAATAGAGCCTTGCAATGGGAATACATGTGCCAGAGCAAACTATGTGTGTATTCAGGGAGATTAAGGAATACAAAGGTTTTTGAAGGGAAAAAAAATGAGGAAGATTACATAATTGTTTTGAAATAATTATCCTTGGCTACAAAGATCAATAACAAGGGTGATGCCATTCTGAGGTTGGACAGGCAGTTGCTGGGCACATGTTCTCATAGAAGTGTTTTTTGTGTAAAGTTGTGATGGCCTTTGTGCAAGGCTGGGGTTTTTGTAGTCTTTTGTGATAGTTTTGGTTATCAGGCATACCCTGATGAAAACCCTCTCTTCACGGCCTTCCCCAGGTCTATTTGTCACAGGTTTTGTTTGTTTGTTTGTTTTTAAAAACTCCATTTTGCTCTGACAACTTTCATATCACAGAAATGTAGTTGTATTTTGGGGTAATATTGATCTTAAATTTATGGTAGAATCTTTCTGGCTTTTTAAGTGACCCTGTCTGACAATTTGTGGCTGGCTGTTGTGGTACAGGCACAGAGATAGAATTCATCCCGCATGTGTGCTTTGCTAAATGGCATAAATGAGTATGACAGAAAGACAGAGGGGCAAAGGAATTAATGTTTGGGCAAACACATTTTTGAAATAATGGGCCAGCTCAATTGGGTAAGGAAGAAATTGGAGAAATGAGATGATGATTATATTTATAACAATGGTGTATGATGGCAACGAGATTATTAAAAACAAGTAAACTTCATTATAATTCAATCTGCTTTACGCGGGTTACAGTAAATTGGTTAGAACATTAATAATCACCATATAACGTTTCCTGCACTCTGTTTTTCACAGCTCATATTTTAAGGAAATATTTATTTCCCTTGCCAAAATGACTACTATATTGTAACATATATTGAACCTATACAGTAATATACATTTAACTACATAATAACATATATTGATCACACAGAGCATGAATTATACTGTCTTCAGTCTTGCAAATTTGAGGAAAATGTAAAAATATTTTTTTTTTGCTTCCATAGAGATAATTATAAATTCGATATCTCTATTTATGTTAAATCAGTGAAAATTGAATTGTTCCAAATTTATTTTTTTACTGACTTATCACTGAAAACATAATGCAAGAGAATTGATAGCTCTGATACATAAACTGTATGATAAATAGTAACTATTATAGTTATCAGTCACTTACTCCCCGTGGTTCAAATCGGTAGCACTGACTTCATGTGGTATGCAAAGGTTCTCCATATTGCGGCTGCTGTTACAGTTAAAAATTCGATTTCACATGCTTCTGGGTAGGAGACAATGCCACTTCACTGAAATGTGCTGTCGTTATTCTCATTGTTTACTATGGCAGTAATTACTGCCAGCACTGCAAACGTCATTTCGAGAATCATACATGCGCGTTTCTTCTTTGTAGAGAGAGATCATAGATGCCAAATAGGATACACTCAGAGTTGCATAAGCATACAGCTGGAGGCTATGTTTTCAGTTCCTCATACTCTTTCTCCAGGTCACATGCTTGACATTTGCTTGATATGTCTGTCCTTCTGCCTGGTTTGACCTTGCATACTTCCAGATATTCTCTCATACAGCCTTTAGAAATCAGCCTGGCTATGAAAGAAGGTTGGGTAGTCATAAGCATTTTTGGCCTGTGCAAGCATTTGTCGTGGTAGATTTTAAGAGCACATCTCCAAGGTTATACTTTGCATATAAATGTAACCATTGGAGGGGTCACATTGATACAGATTGGGCATAGAACTATTTTTGCAGTAAGTTAATATTCAGATTGATTGAGCAAGATGTCCTGATTGAAATTACATTTTATAACCTAGTTTGGCAAACAGCCATTATTAATGCATTTAAATAGACTTGTTTACTGGGGCATCAACCTCAATTTGCATCATTTTTATTAGAAATAGTCATACATTTACTATGTCTGCATTACTGATGTTGCATACTAAGGGAAACTACTTTCAGCATACATTAAAGCTATATATACATGTACTTGACTATATAACTGTTTTTTTGTGGCAAGGAGATGTCTTTGCTTTATTTAAAATTTATTTTTAAATTTATGGCTCTTTGAAAATTCCATGCTAATGAATTGTTTTTTTCCCCCAGCTATGATGATTTTATTAATCTGCTTCTTTTGTTTATAGACTATTCTAAAATCAAAGTCTAAATGTTTGAATGGTGTTGTCTTAAATTTCTAAAAACAATATAGACAATATAATAATACATTATTAATTAGTTTAAAAATTTTAAGATGCTTTTGTTAAACTATTTTTAGAATTTAGATATTTCTAGTGAAATTATTAATTATGTCAATTATTTAAAATACATAAAAACACTGAGATAAAATGATTAAGTATTTTAAATAATCTCAGTGTTTCTATATTCGTATTTGTAACACATAGTAAGTAATAAATGAGAAGCAGTTGATTCCCAAGAAGGAAATGGAAAATTGTTTTGAAATGTTTACCTAAGTTTCCTTAAAATTTATTCTTTTATTTACATTTTTTTAAAGTATTGAATACAACAGTTAGTTCAGGGACTTTCCTAAGAAACTCAGGGTACTTATTGTAAAATGCAGATGTGAGAGACTTTATAAATGAGTGGACAGAAGGAACTAGGCTACAGAAAAAGTGGGAAAAACAAAGAGGCTAGCATTTATTCATATCACTGAGTGTGCAAAGTGTCTTACGTGTAATGACTGGTATAATCCTGACAACAACCCTGTATGGTAGGTATCAGTAACACCATTTTAAAGATGAGGGACCAAAGTCTTTCAACTAATAGGATCAGAGCCACAATTCTGACTCACGCACAGTGCCTGCTCCATGTAGCACTGCTCATCTGTCTCTTTTGTGAAAGAGGGATACTTCCCACAGGCCAACAGGGAGAAATCAATTCCTACTGCCCTGCCCTTCCAGAGATAGCTCAAACAAAAGATTAAAGCAGAAAAAGTAGAGATGTTGAGGAATAAACCATGGCATTCTAAAGAGTACCTGATAATAGAAGGCATAACTTTCAGTGTCCTTGAGTTTAGTGACTCTTATAATGGGCCTAGCACTGTGGGCTATGAAGTTGTAATGCCAGAGTGTCTCCCCTACCTGCCCCATTCAGATCTCCCAACCTTACCCTTGCTTCAGGGACTCGACAGAAGAGGAACTCCTAACGCTGTCATCCTGGTAGACTGTAGCCTCCTCCCTATATCCTTCTGAGTAGACTGGTTAGAGCCTCTTGTGGATCTGAATATATAGTTAGTTGATCCTAAGAAGCCTCCTAGAGGGTGTTATAGTAGTATAATTCTACAGTTAGTTTTTAATTTTCTTTTCTAAGTGAGAAAGTAGTATATTAACTTTATATTAGTGAAGTAACTAAATTTATATTAGTTAATTTATACATTCAGTTTTATTAATGCTTTGGGAAGAACATTAGATTATGAGTCAGGACACATGGCTTTTAGTCTTAGTTTTTCAATGATGGATTATGTTACCTTGGACAAGTCATTTAATTTCTCTGAAAATCAGGTTTTTTAGTTAATTTTTAATCTTTTATAGAAGCAGTCCAGATTTGTTTTAGTCTGGTAGATGATCAGATAGCTGAAAGGCTAAGGTGTTATAGTGTACATTTTTCCAAATTAAGGTTTTGGAAATGTTGTCCCATTATAGCTGTGTAATTCTAAAAGAAACAGTTACTGCCTATGAAAATAGAATTTAAAGAATTTAAATTAAAAATACTGGAGGAACTTTGGGAGGGGGAAAAACAATTAAAATGAAAGTTTGGAAAGCTTTTGATCATTTAAAAATTTTATCTCAACTTTCATTTATAGGTTGTGAACTGGCTTGAAGGGCCTGGATCAGAACAACTAAGAGCCCAGTGGGGGATTGGCGACTCCATTAGGGCTTCCCAGGCCCTACAACAGAAGCACGAAGAGATCGAGAGCCAGCACAGTGTGAGGGGCTTTTTCCTCTGCAAGTCACAATGCTGTTATGAACGTGCATACTTAGTAGCATATGTGGTGCTAAGTGATAAGTTGCTATAAGTTTTGGTATAGGGGCATAAAGTACAGTATGTTAAATGCTTAGAAGTTATAAAGTACATTTGAACACTTAGTAAATATTCATTAAATGGTTGGTTTTGGTTTTATCTCCAATACAGTTTAATTATTTTTTATAGAAGCACAATTTGTATGAAATTTGAAAAGCTACAGTGACAGAAAAAAAGAGGTATCACAAGATTTGGGGTCATCTAAAGATAGTACATATATAGTTCTTGCAATTTTTCTAATTAGTACTTGTAAAAGACTTAAAAATGAAATCTCAAAATTGAAAATTTATGTTTTATGCATTTCACAGGTTCCAACATAATAATAGTTCTTTTATGCTAAAAAAAATCATATTTAATAATTTATATTTAACTTACCTTGTTCCTAAGGATATAATCTTTTAATTCTCTTGGTACTTTTTAAAAAACTTAATGCTGTTTTTTTTTTTTAACATAGATTGTGATTAATTTGAACCTAATGGATTGTTCTGGAGCATGTTACTATAGTATAGAGTCTCTTATTTGTTCCTCTATTTAGTTCCTGAAAACAGTATTTACATGAGAACATGCTAGACTTCATCTACAATAAGATTCTGTTGTGAAAGTATCCCAAAAGTTCTTTTAGTAAAGGTCCATGACACATGAAGATCCTAAAGACAATATTTATATTTTATTACTTTTAAAAGATACTAAGAGAAATAATTGTAGTTAGAAATTGGATTATATATGTACTGTACTATATATACATTCACAAAAGGAATCAAAAAGTACATTTTACATTGCATATAGTATGGATGAAATTACAGATGGTATATACATAGAGATTCCTGTCTTTAGATGTTTGTTTTTATGTTTTTAATATATTTATAAGGTTTAAAATCAGCTTAAAGAAACAAATTGCTTACAGGTGGCCTTTTCCATGTGCTTAAGCATACTTGTAAGGTGAAATCAGTACACAGAATTTTTTAATTGGAAAGGACCTTATAGATTATTCTAACCTGCCACCTTATTTTATAGATGAAGAAACTGGGACACTACATTTTTTGATCAATGAGTAGCTGGACTAGGGTTAAAACACAGATCTCCTATTACCTGGTGGGATCCTTTCTCTCTGGCTGTCTTAGAGAACCCTTCTGAATTTCATGGATATGCTTAAGATATAGCATTTTTTTTCATTCTTATACTCTTAATACTTGAGGACATATACACATCTGTTGACATCTGCATTCATAGACATGCTTTCCAAAGAATAGAAACATTGATGGCTTATCACAGACCTCTTTAACTCCAATGTGAGATTTGGGATTTGTTTCAAAATTGGGAGGTAGGGACAGAATAGATGAAACAGGATTTGCCATGAGTTGATATTTATTGAAGCTGGATGATACATGGGGGTTCATTATACTGTTCTTTCCAACTTGAATAGGTTAGAAATTTTCTACCTTGAAAGGTTTAAAAAAGAAGATTGTACTATTTTAACCAATAGATGGCACTACCTTGTCACCTTGAGGATAGGTTGGTTGATGGTGAATGAATGTAATAACTTATGATGTCTAAGATATTCTAATATTTCATTTAAAGCTCTCTTTTCTCTTTGTAAGTAAAAGTCAATGGTTTAAAGCATTTATTGAAATTTTTCAGGTCTTATGAAATTATAATGACAAATTTCTAGTATTGACAGCTAATTAAGGGTTGAGTTTGGGATGACTTTTAACATACCATTTTGCATTAAAGCACAATGTCAAGTATTAAATTTTAGGTTCTGCATAAAAGCATAATGCAGATATAAAGCTAAAAACCACAACTTTGTTAGGATATTGAATACTAATATATAGAAAAATGAAAATTCTAATACATAGTTTTTTGTCAAGGATTAGAAGTTCATTTTGTTTTTGAATACAGCATAACAGGAAAAAATATTAAGGAACATGGAAATAATGATAGGAGCTGACAAGTAATTTAAAAATATTTTAGTTTAATAATAAATCCAATTTTATCTTTTTGTAGGAGGGAAGTGTGTGGTAGGAGAAGTGTGTGATAGGAATGTGCAGGAGCATAAATACCCGAGGCCATTTCAGAGCGTTGTCAGTGTCCCGCTGTCCCTCAGTGCTGACTTCTGGTCTCAAGAGACCACATGCTGGTGTATTTGCCTAATAGTGAGCAGCAGGACAGATCTACATGACAGATGAAGACCTTTTTCTCCCTATTATATATACTAAATATAATCAAGTGAGTTGATTGCCTAAGTGAGTTGGCAGTGTTTCCTCCAAAGTAGGGATTCCTATTTCATGGTATGAGATACAGTATAAATACCCATGGTTTCACCACCAATTTACGTGTGATTACAGTGTCAGTCCTGACTGCTTCTGTCCTAAAGGTGAACCTTCAAGCTCATTTGTTACTTACATCTTAATCCAAATCCCAAATCTTGGTGTTGATTTTTTATTTTCCTATAAAATAATCATTTTCTACATAGTTAAATATATGTAAGAGATAGACCAGAGAATGGCCATAAGTGAATTGAATGCAGCCTGTTCACGTAAGGTTCTATATACATTTTATGTTCCTTTATTTTCTAGGAAGAAACATTTTGATGAATTTTAAATGTGTACATATATATAAGCCAGATTTTTTCCCCCCCACATCCCAGAGAGGCTAATTATTTCTTTATGACAACCTCAATCAGTAATATCAGTGTCTCCAATTTCAGGTGTTAATTTCTTGAGACATACTACTCCTTAGGTTGTATTTACATCCCTGGTCAGGTTGCTAGAAGCTTTATTTTACAAATTCAAACCAGGAAAAAAATCAGCTCCACAATGGTGGTTCTTAAACCTTGGTGGCATGAGAGTCATCAGAGTGCCTGTTAAAGTGCATAGTCCAGGGCCCCACCCTCAGAGACTCTGATTTGTAGGCCAGAGGTGAAGCTTAGGCCTTTTTAATAAGTACCCCAGGTGGTCTGATGTGGGTAATTCTCACTGAGAAATATTATCCTAGGACTCTAATCCTTTAGTTTACTACTTTTCCTGGAATCATTGCTATTACTTCTTCAAAAAACTGGGCCTATTTATTTAGAGCACTAACAATTTGTAAGTACTGTAAATAAGGCAGTGAAATCCTTTTCTATTTCAGAACATGACAATGATAATTTTTTTCAGGTGATATTTTCTACCTTAAAAGTCTCCATTAGTCATTATAATAACTATATAGTTTTAAAAGTATTTTTTATATGTTACCTAATTAAATATATGCAAAAACCAATAAAGTAGGTAAGACGAATATTGTCACCACCCTTGGACAGAGCAGGATTTCTCAGCCTCAGCACTGTTGGCACCTTGGGCCAGGTAGTCTTTGTTGTAGGGGCTGTTCTGCACGTTTAGCAGCATCACTGGCCTCTGCTTACCAGATGCAGTGGCGTTTCTCCCAGTTATGATGACCAGAAATGTCTCCGAATTGCCAAATGTTTCCTGGAGGGCAAAATCACCCCGTTGCCTACTTAATGTAATGTCAATGAATCCACAATGCCTAGTATGTTTTATGCATTCATTCAACACATGGGAATTGAGCAAAGACTTTATGTCACGTGTTCCTCTAGGCTCTTACAATATAGTACTGTCTTAACACACGGAACTGTCATTCAAGTCAGAGAAACAGGGAGTGGGTAGTAATATAGGTTTGGCTTTCAGGAACAGCCTCTCTGAGGACATGACATTTAATCAGAAACCTTGAAATGATGTGAAGGAATATTCCAAGCAGAGGACAACTCAGATAGAGGACACAGCAGTAGAAACACCCCAAGACAGGAACGGGATTGAGGAGGGAGAATGTGGGTGTTGCTAGAGTACAGGGAGCAGGGTAGAGCCACAGAAGATAAAGAGGAAAGGGAGTCAGGGGCCAAGACAGGTGATGTCTTTTTAGCCGATAAACAGGAGCTTGAAGTTTATTTTAGATGTTATGTGAAGTCATTGGAGGCGTGTTTGAACAGAGAATTGATTTATGTTTTAAGGAGATCATGGCCATCGTGTGAATAATAGGGGAGGGGACAGGCAGTGACAGTGGAAGGCAGGAGGCTGATAGAATAGAGGCAGTGGATGTAATGAAAACTGATAGATGCTCACGAGGCTCAGCCAGCGAGACTTGCTCATAGAAGAGTCAGGCTTTTGGCCTTAGCAACTGTGAAGATGGGGAAGACTGGGAGAAGCGGATTGAGAGCAGATTAAACTTTATTAACAGATATCTAATAGATAACCAAGTGAAGATGGCTAGTAGGCAGCTGGGTATTAGTGTCTGAGTTTCAGGAGAGGGGTCAAGGTTGAGGATATTAACTTAGGAATTATTATCCTATGGCTGTTATTTAAAGGCATAGGACTAGATAAAGTCATCTAAACCCGCCTAGTATTGATTTAGAAGAAAAGACAGCCTCTGAAAAGTTAAGCCTGGGTCAACCTATATGTAAAAGGCAAGAAGAGGAAAGCTAAAAGGAGCTATTGTGTACCAGAAAACAAGAAAAAGGGCATTTCAAGGAGGAGCAAGTGCTCACTTCTGCCAAATGCAGCTGAGAGGTCCAATGAGATGTAGCCTAAGAATTGACCATTGGATCTGACAAGGTGGAATTTTTTGGTGAACTTGAAATAGTTGGTTTCACAGTGTAGGAAGAACAAAATCCTGATTAAAGTGGATTAAAAAAAGAATAGGAAATAAGAATGAGTACAGAGAACTCCTTTAAGAGAGGTAATGTTTTTTTTTAATTGAGGTTTAATTTCAACATAGTGAAATACACAAATCTTAAGAGTGTATTTTGTTGTTTAATATATTATATCTTTTTATGTGCTGGTAGAAATAATCCAATTGAGAAAGAATTGATGGGAGAGAGAGAAGATAATTGTAAGGGCAAAGCTTTGTGTAGGCAACAGAAGACAGGCTATAATGCACAAGTGGAGAGGCTGGCCTTAAAAGTAGGGACAGGCCACCCACTATCACATATGAAGACAGAGCATGGGATAGAGAAGAAGGGAAGGTCATACATTTGTTGGTGGGAAGATGATGAGAGAGTTCTCTTCTGATTGCTTCCCAGTGAATTAAGAAGTAAGATCTTTGGCTAAGAGCGAAAAGGGAGTTAGAGATTTAAGGAATGAAAACAACATAAATAATCACAAGAATGGGAAGGTGAATTGACTAGAGAAATAAAAGGATTGCCAAAGACCCATTTGAGTTTATTTAGTCAAAACTTTAAAAAGAGACCCATCCACACAGTTGTTTTTATCTAGCCATGTTCAGCTCTCTGGTATAGGCACAATTAGGCAGAGAAACCAGCTTCGAGGTTTTGACAGGTGAGTCTGATGGAAGGAAGGCGAGCAGGGCTTGGGCACGGGTTGTATGCTGGGAGGTGCTTACAGCCTTTGCCCAAGGGTGGAAGTGAAGACATGAGGCTCCCACGTGCTGGACAGTAGAGGGCACTGTGGTCAGTGGATTGGTGGACTCCATGGGGTGGCAGGTGTGAGCATACTCACAGAGGTGAGTCGAAGAGTCAGTACCTGGTGGTCAGAGCATGGGATGCATGAAATTGATATTTTGGGAGCTGTATAGTAGTAACTGATGAGAAGTTTTTATGGCCCGTGGTGTAGGTAGCTGAGGTAGAGTGAGGACAGGGTGGTTAGAAGGGAAGGAGGGAGTCAAGGAACTGAAAGCTCAGGGTGTTGGTGGTTGCCTATATGGAGGAGAGGATAACAAGGCTGGTGCTGAGAGGAAGACCTTTGCTAAACCCTTCTGTGAATGAAAGGATGCAACAGGGAAAGCTGTAAGAACATATGCACCTCAAAGGAGATGTTGTATTTAAGAGAAGAGGGAGAGGAAATGGTTTGGAAGTAATAATGAGTAGCAAACCCACCTTCAGCTTGCAGTATGTCAGGTGTGAAACAAAAACAGTAACCAGCTGAGAGGGAGGCAGGTCTGTTTTCTCTGAGGGTGGACAAGTTTCACTTAGAACAAGAAAGAAAAGGGAACATTTGGAGGCCAGGATAAGGATATAGCAGATTTTGCTGTTGGCAGGCTGTGAGGTCCAGGGATCGCAGTGGAAGAATTTGGGGGTTGGAGATTTTTCATCCTCAATTTAAATAACTCTTCCCTAGAAAAAAAATTTGTGTATGTTACTTAATTTATTTGGAGAAATTATAAAATGTAATGTCCTCCAGGAAATAATTTGATCCTTAATTTACTTTGCAACATCTTGATTACAGGAATGGTTTGCAGTATATGTGGAGCTTAATCAGCAAATTGCAGCGCTCTTGAATGCTGGGGATGAGGAAGATCTTGTGGAACTCAAGTCGCTGCAGCAACAGCTTAGTGATGTTTGTTATCGACAGGCCAGCCAGCTGGAATTTAGGCAAAATCTCTTACAAGCAGCTCTTGAATTTCATGGTGTTGCCCAGGATGTAAGTGTCTATTCTGATTGCATTTCTTTTCTTCAAATTATCTGAATACTTATCTACACGTAATTTTTGCAGGTTTGCATGCCTCCTAATTATTTTTCTGGAACAATAAAACAATTTGCTGGTGGGGGTAATGAGATAAAATCTTTGATTTTTTTTAAAAACAAATTTTATTTTTAAGTCATTCTGCATGCAATTAAACCTTTTATCATCTAACTAGAGTGTTCCAAACTAGTAAATATATTTCGTTTGGACTGTTTCTCAGTGTTTACACTTTATGACATAGATGGAAATGGAAGCATCAGTAATTTTTTGTATTCCGCTGACCTGAATGTACTTCTTTGTCTTCCTGATGCATGCCTCTGTGTGTTCTGTCTTCCAGATAGCACGTATCCTAATTATTCGTCCTTGTCTTTTAACTGCATAGTCTTTTCAAGTGTAATTGTGATAACCTCATTAGATATAAACCTCATTAATCATTAAACACTTTAGATGCTGATTACATCAGGGTTATCTCTTTGGTGTCCCTCTGCTTTAGTTGTCTCAGCAGTTGGATGGCTTATTAGGGATGTTGTGCGTAGATGTAGCACCAGCTGATGGAGCATCGATTCAGCAAACTTTAAAACTGCTTGAAGAGAAGCTGAAAAGTGTTGGTAAGCAGATTTTAAAAATGCTGAAACATAAGGGTTTTTTTTTTTTTTGTAAAATATCATTACCACGTTACACAAGTCAACTTACACTGAACTAATTATAATTATTTGTAGGAAACACAGGAAAAAATAGTATAAAAAGGGATTTATTCCCTTGAGAGAGTATAATTTATGCTGAAAATTTTATTTCTCATTGTTAGTTAGTCACTCCTCCCTTCACTGGGCTTGTTTACCCAGCTATCTCTACAGGTGCTATGTCTTGCATATACTATGAACAGTTACTTGTAGTGCATGCATAAACTGTAATTAGCTGTCAAGTGTTCTGTGGTGAACCCTGTATGCCCAAAATTGTGTTTTATGCAATGATTTTTGTTGTTGCTATATCCTAACCTTGTGAAAAAATAGTTGGTTTGATTCTGTGCATTTGTTTCTCCAAACTAGGAACATTACCAAGTTAACATACTCTCCAAGGAGAGAAGGGTCTAATTATATTAAGCTAGTTCTGTCATTCAGCATGAAGGCCTTTAAAATTTTTCTACAGTAGGAAATACAGTGAACTTCCCTGGGTCAGGATATAAAAATGGGAAGAAGTGGGGGTCATATTAAGAGGGACAGGAGGGGAAAAGGAAAAAATGGAGGGGAGGAAGCAGGAACTTAAGGCGGAGGATTCATGGAAAGTGGTGACACATGATTAAACCAAATTAATTAACTACCGAAAACAACTTGAGGGAATTGGTTTGAAAAATTGTGTTTCTATTGACACTTGACTTGCTTACAGCCTTTGTTATTTTAACAGATGATATGCATAATGCATATTTAGTATTTAATATGCCAAATGAAATTTATTTTAGAATGTCATAAGTTTTTTTGAGCCACACTTTTCCTTGAAAAAGAAAAAAGAATTCCTATAAACATATCTAATTTGGAGTATTGCAAACATATCCTAAATGTTGCTTCCCCTGGTGTATAAGCTGGATTGTACCTTTACTCACATTGTTCAGCATCCTTGTGTATTGATAAGGCATTATTCATTTTGAAATCCTATAAATCTTATGCATTTTTTAAGAAAAATATTAATATTTGCCTTATTCTCCTAAGAGTTGGACTACATGAAAGCATAAGAGAAAAAAATAGGAAAATTTTATTCTTCAAAATAGAAAATCTCATATACTTTTTTCCTACTACAGAAATTCATGTTTTGAAAATTCCTCTTAGGGAGAATTTGGCATGAGAGGGCTCTAGTTCAAGTCACATTTAAAGAGGTTTTATTGCTTGAAATGTTTATAGGACTCCATCCCAAGATAGTTTAATGTACAAAGCTGTTATACTTGGAATCCAAGAACAGTATCCACTGAGAGTATTTATTTGAGGCAGGGAAAGCACCTTAGTTGTCTCAGAGATTAAATCTAGTAACTTTTGTTGTAGATGTGGGATTGCAAGGTTTGCGTGAAAAAGGTCAAGGTCTCCTGGATCAGATCTCCAATCAGGCATCCTGGGCTTATGGAAAGGATGTAACCATTGAAAATAAAGAAAATGTGGACCACATACAAGGAGTGATGGAAGATATGCAACTTAGGAAACAAAGGCAAAGTTTGACTGTTAATGTTAATTTTTACCAAGATAATATTAATTAAGATGAAAAGTTACATAATTTATATTTTATGTACAAACTAAAATTTCTTACCTATTAAATAGTAGGCATGTGCTAAGTTTTTGGTGAATGTGGTAATTATTGTATATGATTGTACTAACACATAATGACAATTTGTTTGATTAATGGGTACCTTTTCCCTTTTTCCTTGGTAGTAAAAATTTCAGTTATACTCAAGTACTCCATATTCCATACCCACACTGTAGCCTGTGACTCTGCTCTACTTTAAGAAACCTTTTTGGAGAATTTTGCTTTTCTATCTTCATTAATTTGAGGGTTGCTCTTCTATCTGTCATCCACTTTGATCTGTTTCTTCATCTAAACTTTTTATATAATGTCACACATCCATTGCTCTCATATTAGCTGTGGAAGGATTAGACAGTGGACTAACGATGATGTTTAGTTTCATTTGATGTAGAACTAGGAATTTAAAATATTCTTTGAAAACTCAGTTTGCCATAGCAACTGTGAGGTATTAGAAGGTAGAGAATTAAAGTTATCTATGCAGGTATATACAATCTAGCATGGGTATATGAAATTTTGCACACTTAGAAATTTTAAAATCATCAAAAAAACTTCAGAGAAACTCTCCCCTACATCACAAAGAAAATGATTATGAGGCAGAAATTCCTTCTGTATCCTGCCCTCATAACTTACTCATTTCATTATTCTCACCATAGAGGATGATAGAGCTCCCCTCATCACAGCTGATCCTTCCAGGTAGACTCTGATTCCAGTCACACTCTTGTCTCCTCACTCCCTCAACTCCAGTTCTCTACTCTGATTCCTGCCCCCCTTTTAAATGCTTAACTCTCCTATTTTTTTTTAATTCACACACATGCATGTACCTTCCTCTTCAACCCTTTGTATTCTAGTGTTAGAGCTCTCCTTCCTCACAGCTAAGTCATTAGAAGGTCTATCCGCCATTGTGTTCCGCCGAAGCAGTATGAACTGCTTCCCCACCACCTCCAATTCACTTCTGAACTCTCTTCAGTCTGACTTCTGCCCTCACCATTTCACTCCATTTGCTCTTACCAGTGTTGCCAATAACTTTGTAATTGCAGTGCGTAATAAATACTGGATCTTACTCAAAATCCAGGGAGTACTTTAGTCCTGACCTGCTTTACTTTGATTATTGGTAGACATGACTGACTTTTTCTTCTCCTTGAAACTCCCTAACAACCTTGTCTTCCTTGAAAACACCCTCATGATCCTTCTCCTGACACTCTGTTTCTTCTTGGTTTTCTTTACAGATTTCTTGGCCTCTAGCTAAGGTCACTGCTTCTAGACTTTGTTCTAAGGCCAATTTCTCTTCTTTATATGTTCTCCCTGGACAATCTTACCACATTAATGACTTTCTTTAGTAGGATCATGGCTTAGTGGTTATGGATCTTACCAAGACCTCTCCTGCACTCTAGACCCAGGATGCCAGTTGCCTACTGCGTGTTTCCTGCTGGCTGCCCCACCGTATACTCCTCAGACCTAGTATGTCCAGATTGGAATCATTTTCCCCCAAAACTTGCTGTTCTCTTTTAATTTCCTACCTAGGTTAATGTTACCATCAGCTACCAAACTTGGAATTTATCCTAAAATCCTTCTTCTTCCATATCCCTTACAGCCTAAGCCAATGCTTCAATTCTGCTGTCTCTGAATCTGAAACATTTCTTTGCTCAAGATCTTATCTCTTACTATCTCTGGCCTTGCTCCTCTCCAGCTGTTGTATATAAGAATAATCTTCCTAAAGCAAAGATTACATAAAATCTCCTTGAGAAAACTTCCTGTTTTCTCAGATGAAGTTCAATCTCCTTGGAATGATGTAGGAAACCTTTGTAATCCAATCCTCCATAATCTTATCTTCTATAACTTTCCCACAAAATCGCATAATTATTTTTATTTTCCTGAATGCATCATACTCTTTCATGCATCTACAACTAAGAATACTTCTTTCCTCATTTTCTGCTTAGTGGATTCCTACTTGTTCTTCAAGAATCAGGGATACTTATCTTAGGAAGCCTTTTTGGATTTCTAAGGCAAATTAGTCACTTGCTCCTCCCTACTCCCATAAAACCTTGTACATAGTTCCATAATAGCATTTATTACATTGTTTATTTAAAAGTCCATCTCCCAAATAAGAGCATCTTGATAGTAGAGACCATATCTTATTTTTTTCCCCAGCACATTATCCAATACCTGAAACATGATGTGTTGAATACAGTATATGTATGATACCACCTTCATCATTAAAGTGTCTTATCGTTTTTTTAGTTTCAGATTTTAAAAATAATTATCATCACTTCCTTCAATCCACCGTAGAATTACTTTAACCAAGTTGCATTTTTCCATTAAGTTATGGGTTTTATGGAGAGCATCTTTATTAAAAATATGCCTTGTGATAACTACTTCTGTGTTGTTATTAAGCTTTATTCAAGGACATTAACTGTAGTAGAGCCTAGTGCTTGTTGGGTAGCTTGTTATTTGTATTTGGGACTGCAGTGGGAGTCCCCTCTCCTACCTGCAGCATATGGCATTGCGTGGGAATGAAAGAAATGGACCAGAGCTGAGTTAGGTCAAGTCACCTTAAAAATTTAATCTGTATATTATCCAAGCAGAACGCAGTGCAATTAAAAAATTGTGTTTCTCTGTACTCAGAGATCACTGGAGGTTTTTTCCCCTTAAGAATATAGGTGGAGTTTTTTTTTTTAATTCAGAATTAAATATTATTGTATGTAATATAATATAATGAAGAGTATTAGTTTTTAAAAATTTCCTTGGAATATCATCCTCTAAATTAGTATTTGAGAAACTTTACGTTTGTCTCTTTGAAACTTGTTTAATGCTGATTGGCAATGGAGATTTCTTTGGGTTTTAGTGTACTATTGCGTTTATGCTTTGCTTCAATATTTTGCAGAATCCATGCTATCCTCAAGAGGGTTTGTCATTCAGTATCATTCAGGTATTTTGAGGTTTTGATGTAACATAGATATAGATATCCTTAAAATTCTTACAAATCAATACAAAATAGTTGCTATCTCTGTAGTATAGGACTAAGTATCTTAGTATACTATAAAATGTGTGCCAGATGATGATGTTATAATAGTAATCAACAAAACTGAAATGACAAATTAAATGTATGTTTGGATTTATTAGATGTGAAGATATGGTAGATGTGCGAAGGTTAAAGATGCTTCAGATGGTGCAGTTATTTAAATGTGAAGAAGATGCTGCCCAGGTAAGGACCAGTCAGCCACATTATGTAGTTATCTTTTCTTAGAAGATTGATTTCATTTAACTGTAAACAAAAGTACTCTTTGAGGACCATGTACTTTTCATGGTCCTAAAAAAGCAAATGCATTAAGTCAGATTCTAGTTTATCCTGTTGAAGAATAAATTTGGTATTCCCAGCTAGCTTACTGATCTCATTTGACTTAATCCTCTGAGTGAAACTCTCTCTGTTGAGCTACAAATTGGGATTATTTATTACTGTTAACTAGGCTGTCAGTTAAATCCCAGGATAAAGGCTGGTGTAGCACATTGCTTTTTAACCCGCAAGGGAATTTTTAATGCCAGATAAACAATTTGATATCTTTGTGTAGTTAGCGTCAGAGGATATCAGTTCAGCTTGATACTGAGGAAATTTGTGATTTTATATAGTAAAACAAATCTAATGAGATCCCAATAGATCTAAATTACAGAAATACATGATCTTCCATGATGTGATATCAATTTTAAAAAGTGCTTCTTTTTAGTATGTCTTACCTTTAAATTTAAATTTTAAGGAGTAATAGAGGTCATAATTAATTTAGCTAGGCATTGAATGAAATAAGCTATTAAGAACTTAAGTATTAATGGATTATTCACATGATAGCAATCTGTATAAATATGATGTTTTCATATAATAAGGGAAGAGTCGTGACTCCAGCTTTACTGTTACGTATTTTCATGTAGGCTGTGGAATGGCTAAGTGAACTTCTGGATGCTCTGCTTAAGACCCACATCAGATTGGGCGATGATGCTCAAGAAACGAAAGTTTTGCTGGAAAAGCATAGAAAATTTGTTGATGTTGCACAGGTGCAGAACTGGTTATCTTCCTTTTCTACAAGCTCAGTGTTTGAATAGCTTTCTGCATGATTATAGTGTAACTTTACCCTCCAAGTCCAAGAAGGTTAGTTTTGTTATTCCAGAAATATCACAGAATTAAGAAAATGTCAGCTGGTGCATCAAAACTAGCCTGCATAAACTTGAGAGGGTTTATGTTTCCCCAAATACAGGTTCTGTATGCTCCCTCTGCTTTATGTTATATATTATGGCATTTTTTTAGGCAATCCGGCTGTTCATTCACAGAAGTTAATGTGAAATATGTGTTAATATCCGTAAATTAGAAACCCCACTTTCTGCATCTTACTAGTGTTAGCATAATACAGAAAGTTTTTGTGGTGAAAAGTATCTTAATATATGTTACCTAGTAATTGAGTTCATATTGTAACACTTGTGGTTTCCCATACGGAATATAAAGTGCCTAATTTCACTCAGTTGTTTTGATTAATTAGTGAATAGACATTCTTTTTGGCCAGTGAAATTTAGCAGACTGAGATGGGAAAACAATATGACGGGGAAGCCTAACAAGAAAGAAACTTACTATAAACTAACTAAAAGTATTGCTTCCCCTTTATTATTTATGCATGCAGATAATCTGTAGTAGTAAGTGCCACTGGATTTCTTCAGTATTGATTTCTACTAGTGTCCCTTATTGCAGCCACAGTGTTCCTGCACACCTTCCCTATCTTCTCTTTAGAATTCTCTTATTATAATTTCATGTTTACTTTTTTCTTTTTTAGAGCACCTACGACTATGGTAGGCAGTTGCTACAGGCCACAGTTGTGTTGTGCCAATCTTTGCGCTGCACTTCTCGATCGTCTGGGGATACACTTCCTCGACTAAACAGAGTATGGAAACAATTTACAATAGCATCTGAAGAGAGAGTGCATAGGCTGGAAATGGCTATTGCATTTCACTCTAATGCTGAAAAGGTTTGCTTTTTTTTTTTTTTGAAATGTATTCTCAACAGTATTTATTATATATGTTTGAAATGTGTTAATTTTAATAATGTAATTATATGACTTTTCCAATATTTATATTAGTTCCATTGTTAAAGTTTGTTTAGATATAATATATTGTCTTAGAGAGTTCAAATTAAATTTGCTTAATCCATATCAGTGCTGGAGTATTGTCATTGAAGTCCAGCACCACCTGGTACTCCTCTCTTTACACTACTTCTCTACTGGCCAAACCTAATGTCCAGAATGTGCCCTCGATTCGTTAGAGTATCGTGACTTTAATCTTTTCATTATGCGAGGAAACGAACCTTTGCTTTGGCAACTACTACTAATTGTCACACATTTTAAAAAGATATTTTGTGATTTTATAATTTAGAGACATAAAAAAAAATGAGAATAAGGGTAAGACCCTTTCTTATGTGTTATCTTTAAAGATTCATTCTAAAACTTATTTTTTTTAACAAATTAAAGTCATTAATTCCAGAAACCAAAAGTAAAATATGCAGTGTTATTTAGGCAAATTTTTAATAGAACCTTTTTCTTACTCTCCACAGTAAAAATGTATTACACCCAAGCCTTACATTTCCATTCAGGAGAGGAGCTTATTCTGCAGTTAACTTTGTTTTGATCTCTTATAATAAAAGTTTATACGTAGGGGATGTTCAATATACTTCAAGATATGGCAAACCTAAGTTGTAAATGTGATAGCCTCGTCTGTAGAACAGAACGGATATTCCAAGGAGCCTCAGTAATTAAGCAAATTTCTGTCTGTGTTATGAAGTACATCTTTTGAGAAGTGTCCACAGTTAACTCTTTCTCAACTGGTCACTAAACTCTACAGGTCAGTGTTGGATTAAAATGGGCCTAATGATGATGGAGGAAAGTGTGTAAAATGGCATAACTTATCTCTTGATTTGTTTCAGTGCATTTTTCATTATAAATTATGCGATTAATGTAGAAAAGTACACTGACCATTAGTGTTCTGCTTGGTGAAATTACACAGGTGAAAGTGAACACCTGTGGAATCAGTGTGCTGTTCACACAACAAAACATTACCAGCACCCCAGAGACTTCCCCCACCCTCCCGTACTCACAACACTGCTCCTCCCCACCATCAAAGGGTGACCACTGGTCTGATTTCTAGCACCACCAGTAACTTTTCAGGATACTACTTCTAAAATGTATCTGCAAGGACATTTGAAATCTAGAACTCTTTAATAGGCTGTAATCTTCGGTTTTAAAATATAAAAATGTCCGTTTATGAGCAATGCTGAAATAAACATGATTGGATTAAAGTAAAGTGTAATGCAAAAATAAATACTTCTTTTTCTTTTCCTTCTCTCAAATTTTCCAATTCTTTCTTTAAATTTAAATGGCAATAGTTAAGGGAGGAAAAAAGAATAGTATCTCATCAAGAACGGTAGAGCTTCCTATATTTGAGTTATAATCGATCATTTTACATCAGTTAACTGAAGTCAGCAGATCAGTTGTTAAACACAGTGTGTATTTAAATCTTCACATCAGGTACATGTTTGTACTCTTAAGTATATGTTGTCTTTTTATTTATATTTTCTTTCATTTTTGATGTCAATAAGCTCCTTGAGACAGAGTCTATACTTCATTCACACTTCAAGGTGCTTAACTAAATATATAGTAAAGTGTTCAATAAATGGTTATTTAATGAATGAAAGAATACTTTAATTGAACTTGTTTTCCAAATAGAAGTCTAGTATTATTTTTTTTCTTGGAAATCACCATAGACCTTTTTGTACTATAATTATATATTGTTAGTAGGGATATTGTATTTCATTTTATTGTTTGAATTTCTTGAGCCAACTCTGCCAATAGTGGATCAATCATCCACAGTGGTATACATGAAGATGCTAAGAACAAAACAAAAAACACTTCATTCTTCTCAATTTGCACATGCTTGAATCCTTGTCTGTGTCTATTGATGCTATTGTCCTTTTATTTGTTGCAGATTTTGCAAGACTGTCCAGAAGAGCCTGAAGCTATTAATGATGAGGAGCAATTTGATGAAATTGAAGCAGTTGGGAAATCACTTTTGGATAGATTAACTGTTCCTGTAGTTTATCCTGATGGGTATGGTGCATGTTCTTATGATTTTCTGTTTTTTATCAGTGTGGTCTTAAAGTGAAATCATTAAGAAAGGAAATCTATTCTTTAAAAAGGCAAGTAAATTAGCTTTGGTCCACATCTTTAATTTCTACAAACAAATTGGTTTAAAATGAAAAGAAATTGAAACAGCTCTTAGTAACAGTTGGTACTTACTGACATCAGATGTGTTGCTTCTTGATAGCTTGGTGTAGAAGAATGATCATAGTTTGAAACACTTGGTTCTAGCCTTGGCTATGATGACAAGGAGTAGTGCAACTTGGGGCTTCATTCAGCAAAGGGAAGGGGAAAGGAGGGTGCTAATGTTGAGTGAGCTCATAATATATGCCAAGCACCTTCAATTACTTTTGACCAGGAAGGACCAGGCCAGTGTGATTATTCCTGATTTACAAATGAAGAAACTGAGGCTCAGAAAGATTAAGTAAGGCGCTTAGGATTTTATAGCTTCTAAGTATTAGAATTAGAATCCAATCTCAGGTTTGTTTGGGTCCAAACCCATTCTCTTTTCACTGAACTATGTGGCATCCTAATTTCTTCATGTGTAAAAGAATGGGGTCCTGATTTTCTTGTTACTTTCCATTTCAAATAGTCAATGATAAAAATACGAAACAATCTAATGCAAAATACGTAGATCAGTAAAATAATCAGAAGGAGCTTTATCCCTGGTGATCTAGACCTTCTCAGTGAAAATAACTTAGAGGTAATCCAGAAGATACTGGATTCGAAACCACACCATTGAAGAGAAGTACAAGTCTCCTTACACTGTGATTGCTGTGATGGATGAGAGTGTAGACTCTGGAGCAAAGCGAGGCTTCTCAGCTCCACTGCTTCCTAGCTGTAACACCTTGGGCAAGCCGCTTAACCTCTGTATGACTTCCCTCAGCTAAAAACAGAGATGTGTAATAACAGTCACACCTCAGGTTACAGGTGTGAGGGAGTCACCTGAGCTAAACTGGGCTACTCGGGTCAGTCCAGGAGCATCTGTCCCTGGTGTTTCTGTGTGGGCTTCTCTTTCAGTATTCCACAGATAGTCCACATCTTACTTCCTCATCCTTTTAAGATAAAAGAATGAGTACTGTATATTCAAGTTTCACAAACACCCTCCTTTGATATTTGGAATTGTTATTTTTATTCCATTTTATAGTCATTAAAATTTATGTATATCTATTTTAGGTATTTTGCTAAATTAAATATTTCTCAAAGGTGTGTATGTTTTCTATAGTTATTAATATAATGATGTGTGTATATCATATAAAGTTTGTTCGTCAAGTTATACAGATTTATCTTTCTCATGGTAAAATAAAATAAATTAATGGTCTCTCTGGATTCACTGCTTAAAGATGCAGGTTCAAATCTTGGTTTTTCTACTGTGTAACCATGCTTAAGTCATTTAATTTTGTAGGCCTTAGTTTTCTGATCTAAAAAATGAAGAGGTTAACCATATGTCTCCAAGAACTCTTCAGCTCTAAAAGATTTTATGAGTTTGAATATAGTGTCTTTGAAAATGGAATAAAATTAAATGGTTTTATCTATTAATGTACCAAATGGTATTTTAACATTAAAAAGGATATGTATTTTATTTAATACTTGCCAGCTCTACTAGGCAGTTGGTGTAGCGCTGAGCACCTTAGTACGTGTACATATTTTATGTTTGTGTATGCTTATAGACCCTAAACTGGAAAGCAGAATATTTCCAATGTTGCATTATTTGATTTATTGAGATTACCATAAGTATACATGATGTGACATTTATACCACTAATATATTAATATTTCTCATGTCTTAACATATTTTATGTCATTTAAAAAATATTTTTCCTACTGAATTACTAAAAGATAAATAGTATGCTCTGCAAATGAACTAATATTTACACATAGGCCATCTCACGTAGATGCTTTTTCATGATAATTTTTACTTCCATTTACATTCAGTGCGGTTAATGGATTTGTGTTAATCTGGGGTTTTTCTGTGTGTTTTGATTTTAGAACCGAGCAATATTTTGGGAGTCCAAGTGACATGGCTTCTACTGCAGAACACATCAGAGACAGGATGAAACTAGTTAGTCTCAAAAGGCAGCAGCTGAGACATCCTGAAATGGTGACCGCAGAGAGCTAATAGCTACCAGCTTCCCACAGCTCTGCAGTTCGTAACCCCGCATGTCGTCGGCATACTACCGCATTAGCCACAACACATTAAGATGCATTTCACAGCCAGGATAAGCCTCATTTCTTTTCATGACACATTGCTCTCTACATGTTAACACCTTGCAACTACCAAGGCATAATTATTTAACATGCTTTGAGACCACAGACTCCCAAATATCTTAAAAGAAGGAACTATAAACATTGCACTGAAAACTTGCATTAAAGCTTTACCTGACCTGTCAGTTTGTAGATGAACAACTGATAATAAGCTTTGAATGGTGCTAATAAGAGTTTAGGAATTCTCTATATAAAAAAATAGTGGCCCTTCCTCCCCAGGTGATGCGATAAATTTAGACTGTAGTTAAACTTAGTAGACAATGGTGTCCTCCACATTTTACTTCGTAATTTTTCTTCAGAATTGATTGTTTTTATTGTGTCAATATGGAGAAAACCCTTCAGATCTTTGATATATCATATTCATTAAAAGACATTTTGCTATTTGTATTGATAATGTATTAAAAGTTGTCTGTGCTTAATAAAAGGCTTCTTTAAACATCTTATTTAATTTGGTAGTTATATCCTATTTTCAAACATGAGTGCCTTATTTAAAAGGGCATTCTTAGGATTGTGAGGATGGTTTAATATTTGTTTTTTCATGGTGGTTGCATGTATTTTAGCCAGGAAATTCATATGTAAGCATGTGTATATAATAAATAAGCATGTTTTATTAAGAAAAATAATTGTGAAGAACAATTTAGATCTTTACGAACTTATGAATAATGGAATACTATTTCTAATTTTTCTCTTCAACTTGAAAAATATTATCAAAATTATTAACTACCCTGAAGATGCTTTGTCTTTGGGGGAGGAGGGCTGAGGAAGAAGGCATACATAATTACTTAAGTGTAATCCTTTATATCAGAGTAATCTTTCTGGAGCTAAAATAGTAATTGTTAATAAAATTTAATTTGTCATGATAGACTAGAGGTAAAATAAATTCTGAAGTAGTCCAATAACAAAAACTGTATGACTCCTTTAGAAATAAAATTTATCATAAAATGTTAGTGCTTTTAAGTTTGTATTAAGTTTAAGTGATAAAATGCATATAATTTAATTTTTGTGTATTTTTATTTCAGAAAAATTTTTTAAAAGATTAAAACTAATTTTTTAGGCTTGTGATCAATACAAAATTATGCAAAGAATTGTATGCTGTATTATTCTTTTTCATGGTCTACAAACGTGCTCATGTATCCTCCAATGCAAAAAAAAAAGACCTCCCTCTGAGCCTGCTGGTTTCTCCAGCCTTCTTTACTGCCAGACTTCTTGGAGAAACCCACATCTGTGCTCCTACATCCGCACCACTCACTGGTCAGCACCTTGCAATCTGGTTTTACACAGCACTGTAATGACACTGTTCTCTTGAAAGTCAGCAGTGGGCTCCCTGCTACTCAACTGAATGGTTTTTCCTCTGTCTGCATCCCTTTCCCTTTTCTCTGCAACCTCTCCACCATTGAGCAGCCTTTCCTAGACAGTGCCTCCTCCCTTGAAGATGCCACCTTCTGCCATAACTGTGAGTACAGTCGCATAACTCTTATTTAAAATGTTTCTACTAAATATCTGCTCTCTCATACTCTGTCCTCAGAATGCTCTGGTTCTTCTGTAGGCATCTCATCCTTAGAGTTCCTATGTCTTGCATTACATATCTGATCCAAAATTCTAGATCTGTACTTTTTTTAACTTCTACTTGACATTTCAACCTAGATGAAGGATTTATCATATTTATCACCTTTATCCTCCTGGAGCAATTTTGGTGAATGGTGCAGCCTTTTTTTCTAGTCAAACATGCCAGAAAATCCGGGGCAAAGTTCAACTTCTCCCTCTTGTCTTATGCTGCCACTGCTTCCTAGAGCATCCGGGAAGTGCTTTCTATACTTGATAATCCTCTCAGTCCTTTAGGGCTTTACTCCTATGAGTGTGAACTTTTGTGATTCTTCATTTCAATCTTCATGATGGTGCTAGCCACATTCTACACTTGTTTATGTCTGTAGCTACTATGTTATAAGCCTTTTTGAGGGAAGGAATCTTGTCCTACTCCTGTTCCCAGTCTTTTGCTCATGCCTAATAGATGCTTGGTTCTCCAAAGTGTGAATGGTCTGTTGTAGACATTAGTAATAATCTCTCTTATATTGCAGTCTGAAGTGTGTTTTAAACTGACTTAAGAGTAAATCTACTCATAAGGAAGTCATTTGGTATTTTAGATACTTGGATGCTGGCTACTTTAGATATTTAGTTCTTATGCTCAATATCTGCTTCTTCTTCTGAATTTCAGAGTTGTTAGAATGTCTTTATTAAGACTTTGCTAGAAAGGAACTGATTTGTTAGTAATTCTGCCATCAACCTATGGACTTAAAATTGCCAAATGAGTTAATTTGCATATACCTTAAGCTTTCCTGCCTACAAAAAATAAGGCAAGATCTATACATGTTATTTGTGTAATAATTTGAGTGTTTGCTGCTATATGTGTATCTGTATATACACATAGTTATGAATGAAAATCAACAATGCCCTAATGTGACATTTTTTCATAGGTTCATAGTTCACTATGTGAAAAAGTGACTACAGTCCGTTTGAAATCACAAGCCATTTGTATATCATAAATTAACATTGGCCTGCAAATGTAACTGAGAAAGAGCCACTCATTTCTAATTGGTATATGCCACAATCTTCCACATTACTTTAGCCCATCTCAGGGTATTATTGAAGTGTTAGTTGAGCTAGTTTTGTTTTGTTTTTATTTTTTCAGTTTGAAGGATTTATTTTTTCCTTTCCCCTTCTTATCATGTTTTTGCACCTGTAAAAAGTCAATATATAATGGCAGTTTTGGCATCTGTTCTTCACACGTATAACCCAGCAAAGTTATAGTGCAAAGATGATAACTTCATTTTAAATCAGATTGGCTTTGTTCCCAGTCCTCATTGTTGGTGACCTTAGTCTGCTAGGGTGACTCATTGGTGATATTGATGAAACTGTTCAGCTTGCCAGCTGGGATATTGATGGCAGGTCTAGGATTCATTGCAAGATAGAAGATTGGATGCTTCACTCACTTTATAGGGATTTAAATTGGTTATTGCTCCCAAGTGTTACTTAGTCTTAATGTGTTTGTTGTTTTATTACCTCATGAGTTGATATAGGGCATAATAGTTTAATATCATTATATTATTAGTGTCATCCTCCTTACTATGAACGTGACAATTATGTTACTTTACTGATAATGCTGAATAAATCATACTCTCATCTTAACCATTGGAACCAATGGTGTGATTGTGAGTTTAGCTGAATTTATCTCACTGTGCAGTCTACAATTGGAGAAAGAATTCAGAGTACTATATTGTAGGTTACTTGCTGGTAGAGATTGCATATTAATGTGTATCTCTCACATCCTACCGAAAGTATGCAGGGCCATAGTACAATACTATGACTACTAAAAACTAACATACAAAGGCTGCTAACATCCTCCACATCGTGGGCCTATAGAGACAAGCAGAAACAAACACCAGTAAATATTCTTTCATCAGTGATAAGACTTGTATGATTAGGATATCTTTGCTTAAGCCCCCCAAAGGAAAAATTCTCTAGGATTAAAAAGATTGGCTGAAACATCACTGCACAGTTAACCTAATTAGTAAAGTTACCAGTGTTAACTTTCAGTCCTAAAAATAAGAACCTTCAGTTGAGAGTAGAACATACTGTGCAGGTATGCAGGACAACACATACCCTAGTGAGGCAAAACGAAGTGGATGCTTACCATTGGACATTATTTTACTTTAGTGTATGCTACAGAAAAGTCTAGGTTTAGCTAAGAAGCTTAAATAATGGCAAGAATTATAGAGGAAAGATCATAAAAGCTAAAATAAGAACTGTAGTGAATATAATGGAAAGAGTTTGGAGTTTGAATACTTGGCTTCAAAATCTGGCTTTGCTATTTACTGTGACCTTGGTTTAAAAAAAGACAATGAATTTTTCTGGGACTGTAGAATGGAGAAATCAAATAATTTCAAGAATGAAATATCATGTAAAAAAAGTGTTGAAAACCAAAATGTTATATAAAATGGGAGAAATCATTGCTTAATTATATTTTTAGAGTAGAAAATAGACTATGCTTTAATCTTGCTCTTGTCTCTGATGACAAGCATGGCATGGTGGGGGAAATGGCACATGGCTTATATTCATGCCCACAGCTCCATCTCCCCTTACCCCTTCATCCCCAATTCACTGGTGAATGAGGAAAATGTACATTCAGAATTATATATAGAAAATGCTAAGAGTGGAGTTGGTGAGTTCATCAGTAAATAACAAGGCTTTGAAATCTGACACATCAGCTGTTTTTATGGGAAGATGATAAACCAGCAAGATGGAAGACAAGTGATGAGTATCACCTGTTGGGAGTTGACAGGGCATGATACAACTGCATAATAAACACAAGTAAAAGAAAGTCATACTTGGAGTGGGTATTAACGAGTCAGCACCAACCTATAGAACAATAGGAGCATAAATCTGTTAAGATATTTATAAAGTATCCCCTTAATGAGATTAAAAAAAAAACCCACCATGACTTGATACCACCATTAGTGCTGGTTATGGTTAGAGAAGAGCAGGTAAACCGCAGGCAGTGAGGATAAACACAAAATGACTGGTCCTGCAATAGAGGTATAGAGCTAAGGGTGCTCCGTGAGATAGCATGAGTACAGGGGGAGCCTTTAAGACTGAAGAAGGTTGTGGATATGATGCTGAATATGACTCAACAATACTGCAATATTTTAAAGCAAACTTGAAAGCTGGAGAATAAAACTAGTCCTTGTACTTCAAGAAAAAGCAGAACCTCTGCTAGAACATGAAGAACTTAGAGGTCAAAAGAAAGCCAGAACTATGACTAAGTATTTTGAAAGCCGTGAGTAAATTTTTCATCAAGATTATATTTGTTAGAGAACTCTTTATGAGGCTATACATATAATTCCTATGTGTAATTATATAGGAATTCTTAACAAATAACTAAAAAATGGTTAACTGCTAGATGCCAGGAGCAGTGTTGTTAGGGATTCAAGTCAGGCATGTGGAAGACTATTTCTGATGGGCTGAAATCCCTAACACTGAAGCCAGTTCCTAGTGAATTTCAAGGAGGCGCCTTAGAAGTCTGTGCGAGTTGAATACCATGTCTTCAGGGTGTCCAAATGCATCTCTCCTTGGAGGGAGGTGTGAGATGATTGAGACACCCTCCCACTCAGAACACAGTGGCCCATTCACTGTATGTAATCAAGCCTCACATCTTTTCTATTATAGTTACCCTGAATCTTCTTTTAGTTTAAAAGTTGGAGTAAATACAATTTCTATGCTTGATATTTGTCTTAGGAATGTTTCTTCGTCTTAGCTCTTATGTGTCTTCACAGCCAATAAATTTGCTCAGAATATATCATCAAAATTTATGTATTGTATTTTTTAAAGGTGTGAGAGGGTTGAAATACCACTTTGGCAATTATGAGCCAGAGTAGATTTAAGAACTGATTGCTCACCTCACACTTAGGAATATTCTTTCATAAGCCCTTAAGAGAAACTTAAGTTTCTAAATTGACATTTATCGGAAGAATTTGATGATCCTACTGTCATGAAATCAATAATGAAATTCTCAGCAGCATTATTTTGGAAATGTTGCACCCAATAATGTTCTCAACAATTTATTATAAAAATGTTCAAACATATAAAAAAGTTGAAATAGCATACTCATCACCTAGATACTAGTTAGCATTAACTGTGCTTGCTTTGTCACATATCTATCCAGCAATTCATCAATCTAGATCATTTTTTAATGTATTTTCAATTGCAGACATCTGTGTACTTCCTACTAAATACTTCATATATATCATTAGCTAGAATTCAATGTTGGCTTATATTTTTCTTTTGATATAAAATTTGCATACAGTAAAATGCATAAAACTCAAGTGTACATTCATTTAGTTGTAGCAAATTGCAAACAGTGCTATCATAATATAAAACATTACCACCCCCCTAGAAAGTTCCTACGTGGCCTTTTCCAGTCAATCTCTGTCCCCATCTAACCCTCAAAGGCAAACACTTTTCTGTTTTCTACCGTAAGTTAGATCTGTTCTAGAACTTTGGATAACTAGACTCACACAACATGTACTCTTTTTCTACAAGGCTTCTTCACCACCATAATATTTTGGAGATTTATCCATGTAGTTGGGTGTATTCGAAGTTCATTTTTTTATTGCTGAGTACTATTTCATTGTATGACAGTATTACAGTTTGTTTATCCACTTTCCTGTTGATGGATACTTGGGCTGTTTCCAGGATTGGCAGTTACAAACAAAGCTGCTGTGATCATTCCTGCATAAGTCTTTGAGAACACAGGTTTTCATTTCTCTTGGGTAAATCTCTAGCGTTAGAATTGCAGTGTCATAGGGTAGTTTTAAAAAAAAACTGCCATACCTTTTTGCAATGCAGTTGTACTGTGCCCTGGATTTTATATTTTGTATGTGTAGAAAGATGTAAACTATTTTTATGATCCATATTGAAGTATTAGAAGAAGTGGGTTTGGTGTAAAAATGGCATTGTTTATGGTTGTGGATGGCACTTGGTGTTATTTGAGGAAAGCGAAGTTCTGTCTGCCCAAAACAGCTCTTCGAGGGGTTACTATGCCTGAAATTCTAGCATTAGTTTCACTCCTTGAAAAGTTAAAGACCAAGCATGGTGATATATTAGCTAGAAGAGACAGCACTGGTTTGTTTATGTTACTGACTTTTGCCATGCATTTTTCAGTAGGTAAAATAAGACTGATGATTGAACAGAAAAGACTATTTTGTGATGGGAGTGCAGGGGGTAGCAAAAACCATATACTACTGGTCAGTCCCAGGCACAGCAACGTGAGAGAGAGCCACCTAGACAGGGAAGTCCCCCAGATGGTGGTCAAGAAAGCAGCAAGAGGGGTGGGAAGAATTCTACCTCACAGTTTTGCATAGGGGCTAGCTATGCTTTTGCAGGACATTTTAGCCTTTAAAAATCACATTTTCTTTTTCTTTTTAATTTTTTTTAAATGAATCCCATGACAGATTATAAAAATCATATTTTCAATGTTATCTTTTTATTCAGTACCACCCAGCTATGGTTCTTTTACACTCTGGTGGCTTTCTTACCTACTCTTTTTGCCTTTCCCTCCTGTTGTATTATGTAGAGCATTCACCTGTATTAGTCTATAAAATTATAATCATGTGATTGTGTCTAATGCTCATGTTCAAAAATATTTATGTATGATTTATCCAATCTTTCCCATTAGATTTTTAAGGGCTGGGAAATTTGGCTTCTACTGTAAATCCTTATAATGTTCCACACATTGTAAATATGCAATAAAAATGTTAAAAACTGTAATGGCAGCAGATTTTGATATGTATTTCTTTGATAAGTCGTCACTTTGGACAATAAGTGTGATTTCTGTTAATAAAGATTGCTCATAAAACCTAGGGAAGATTCAGTCATACTGGTCTCTATAACATAATCTGATGAGTTCTGCATCTTAGAATCTGTTCAAATTATTTCTGTAAAAACTTTTAAATTTTTTCTAACAATATTATCTAAAATCTTTGATTAAAACAAAAATATAACTTCCTTATTCTGAAATCATCTGGAATCATGGAAGACAGAGGCTTCTCCTTCCCTCTCCAATGGCCCCAAACCTATTATACCTTCCCACAGTCTTGGCACAGAAATTCCGTCCTTTGTCTAGGCCGTGTTGTCATAAATGGTTAGGTTCCTACCATAATAGGTAGTGTTAAATTTCCCTTGTTCCTATCAAGAAGTCTTTTTAGGACGTAAAAGGTGACTGTATATTTGAGGATGAAGAAAGCATATTAGAACAAAATTAGCTTTATTTAAAATAACAAAGTTATCATATTATGCTATAAAAGCAATTCCAGAATGGCTACCAGGAATTTTGGATTGCCAAAGTTTGGAAATTGCCAAGTCTTATACCTTGTCCAGTGAATTTAAGTACATCTGAGTGACAGATCAACATACAAGCAAAATATTTATACAAAAAAGAATGTACATTTGTTATTAATAGATATTTTCTATCTTACAAGTTAAGAGTATTCACCCCATCTGTAGATTTTTCCATTAGAGACTTGTATCCACAAACCTGTTCCAAACCCCTGAAGATAAGTGATCTTATGCTTCCATTCCAAGTAACGTCTACGCTTGGTCAAAATGAAGATCAGGAGAAAATGTAAATTAGTCAGTAGCAACCCTTGACATTCCTGTCTTTCTAATCTATTTTATTCTTATATTTAGAACATTCTCAGAATAGGACTATCAGCTCTGCTAATTGTCTACATTTACCCACAAACAGTTGTACCCATGGGGAAG
The DNA here is from genome assembly GCF_020740605.2 of Lemur catta. Lineage (NCBI taxonomy): Eukaryota > Metazoa > Chordata > Mammalia > Primates > Lemuridae > Lemur > Lemur catta. Next base: position 48,354,507 of record NC_059135.1, read on the forward strand.
TCCTATATGGATGGCAGAACCATGCTTTCCTAATCTGTTAGAACTGGAAACACATTTTCCCATGAAAAACAATGATTAAAATGTAATTAGTCTTCTTCTTCAACTACATTATAAATTAAGCAAGCTACTATAGGATAACCTAGAAATCTAGCTAGGATTAATAATATTACTGTATGTTGCAAGTTGTTAACAACTGATCTACTAATAGATTTTTAGAACATATCCTATTCATTAGTGGGAAGCTGCTTTTGTTCTAAGAAAATGTTTAGAGCTCATAGACCATAAAGATATCTGCAGTACTTAGGACATGAATGTAGATCAATGTTCAAAGGAGGACCATAGTTACATTATAGACATGTAGTTAGAACTAGAACATGTGTTCTAGACCAGTGATTATCAAACCTGAATATGCTTATAAGTCAACTGGAGATATTAAAATGTAGATTCTGATTCAATAAGTCTGGGGTAGGACCTGAGGTTTTGCATTTTCAGCAAGTTTCCAGGTGTTGCTGATGCTGCCAGTCTGCAGACCACACTTTTGATTGCAAGGTTCCTAGAATATCTTTTATACTTTAAACTTCAGTGTATGAACTTTTCAGAGACATTGATCACCTTGCAAATGATCTAATTTCTCTAATTAGAATAGAAGAATGTAGAGATGGCATTTTGGGAATTATATACTTCTAGAGACCTCAGAAGTCAAATATATTTATGATATTACCAGTTTCTGGAAGATAAGCACATCCCATCTATGGTAAATTTTAGCAAATTCAAGGCAGTTAAGCTTGAACTGCCATTTTCTATTGTCTCATGACTGAGTGATGGTTGTGGTCAACTAGAGAGAACTAATTCCTTTAAGCCTTATTCTTTGAAATCCTGTTTAAATTTAAGAGCAATGTGTAGTTACTGTTTTAAAAAAGTACTCCAGTAAAAAGAAAAAAATACGAAAAGTAAAAACTGCCCATAACTCATCAATGCAGAGAACATACAATTAATATTTGATACATTCCCTTTGCATTATAGTTTACCTAATAAGATTATAATATCATTCAAATTTATGTCCTGCTTTTTACAGTCAGTATGTTGTAAAATTTTTCCTTTATTAAATTTTTTTCCAGTGCAAGTCAATGGCTGTGTGATGTTGAATGATAAGTAGATACCATAATTTAACTATTGCACTATTAAGCAAAATATTTAGTTTCATTCTTTCTTTTTCTCTTTCTTAAGAGTATTATAAGTTATGCTGCAGTGAACATCCTTGTTCTTAGCTTTTTGAATGCATCGCTCCTTGGGATTGATTCCTGAAAGTGGAAATGTATTGGAATATATCCATATTTTAAAGCTTTTTAATAGATATGGCCAAATTGCTTTCCAGAAGGTTAGGTAAATTTATGTGTCCATCAACAGCTGGAGTGCCCATCTTGTGGCACTCTTTCCAGCATACAGTGGTATCTTTTAAAAAGTCTTTGCAACTCTTAGACAAAACCAGTTTATTTTACATTTCTTAACTGCCAGTGAGGCTGAAAAAATTTTAATGATTTATTATTATCCATTGTGTTTCCTTTTTGGTGACTTATCTGTTACTATTTTTATACACTTCTCCTTTGGAGTCTTAACATTTTTTTCTTTTTTGTTGGAAGAAGTTTCTTTATATAATAAGGATAATAATACATCATATTTTTAGCAAGTATTTTTCCCAGTTTGTTCTTTATTCTATCTTTATGAAGTTCGGTGATGTTAGCATGCTCATTTTTATGATGAAATCTATTAACCAACCTTCTTTGTGGTTTTTTACATGCCTTAATGCTTAGAAAATCCTTCTTCAGCTTACATTTTGTTCCTCTTGTGCAGTTTAAATTTTTTTACTTTTAACTCTTACATCCAGAAGCAATTTTGGTGCCTCGTGTGAGGAGATGATATAATATGATAGGTTTTTCCAAATATCAAATGTTCTCAACATCACTTACTGAATAATCCCTCCCTTCCATTGATTTCTAATACTCCCTCAAAGATACATTGAGTTCTTAAGTCTCCTGGGCCTTCATCTGGGCTAGCCATTCTGTTCTGTTGGTCAGTGTGTCTGTTCTTTTGCCAGTATCACATTGGTTTTAGTACTGCTTTAAAAATAAAACAAAAAATCAAAAGCGCTTTTTAGTAGCATTGCATACAAACAGCTCTTTCCTACTGAAAGTATTTTTTTGGTGGAATAAGTAAAGAAAAACTCCATGGATGAGTGTAGGTGCCAGCAGATTTATGTGAGTAAAGAAAAAAGGTTAGAGGTGTTTAAGACAAAAGAAGAAGGAGAGGGAAGAAGCAGTAGATGGAGAGCGGAGAGAGAGAACAAGCCTGTGCAGAATGCAGAGAGGAAAATGTACAAGAGGACAAAGCAGTGGGGAAAACAATGCAAAAATGGAAGGGAAAGAGAAAATGGAGAAACAAGGGAAGATTTGTGGGAAGAAAATAATAATGATTATAGTATTACACTCACTTTATAAGTATACTTACAAACTTATAAAGTATATTTACAGTAGTATATTTGCATATAAAATGCGAAACACATCAACAAGACCTGACCCACGAGATCAACAAAGGTATACAAAACCAGAATGATGTATCAACATTAACGACAGAACAAATGGACTGACACAGAAACCCAGGTCCTCACATTGACGTATCACTGCGGAGTCTCTGTTGTGGTCAGGTTGATGGTCAGAAGAATTCACAGCTGTAGGATTTACCTGGATATTCCTGAAATTAGTAATACACGTTTATTTTTTTTAGTTTGATAAATTTGTTTATGATTTGTCTATACCTATGCAAAATCAGATTTGCTTTAAACAGTGTGACACAAAGAGGAACACAGGCTTTGGAGTTACATGATTTAGAGGCAGTGGTTAAGAATCCTCTTTTTAGGCCAGAGACAGTGGCTCACGCTTGTAATCCTAGCACTCTGGGTGGCTGAGGTAGGAGGATCACCTGAGACTAGGAGTTCAAGACCAGCCTGAGCAGGAGCGAGACCCCCGTTTCTACAAAAAATGGAAAAATTAGCCAGGTGTGGTGGCGTGTGCCTGTAGTCCCAGCTACTCTGAGGCTGAGGCAGGAGGATTGCTTGAGCCCAGGAATTTGAGGTTGTAGTGAACTATGATGACACCACTGTGCTCTACCTGGGTGACAGAGTGGGACTATGTCTCCAAAAAATAAAAATAAAAAAGAATCTGGTTTTTGGCATCGGGTTGACCTGCATTAAGCCATATTAACCTTGTGATTTGGATAAGTTATTTAATGTATCTAGGTCAATTTCCTCAGTAAAATGAGATTAATATAGAAAACCTTTGTGTTTCTCTGGTAATTAAATGACATAGTTTGTAAAATCTTCAGCAGGTTCTGTGAGCTTACTAGACAGCAAGCTCCCTGAGGGCAGGGACCCAGGGTGTCTTCTTCCCTGGTTTTCTGGGGGCTTAAATCAATGCCTGACATCAGAAGTAGCTCAATAAGTATTTGTTGACAAAGAAAATGAATATTTGCATGGCATTTAAAATGCCATCAAATTTTTGCTGCTTTTTTTTTTTTTTTGCCTATTTGAACTTTTCAGGGGACTCTTCCTTAAGGGACACAAGTGTGATGGTAAAAACGGAGGGAGTGGACCAGACTTGCGAGTTTGCTTTTTGAGGGCCTGGTCCCCTAATGTAAAAACTCTCTTTCTTCTTGTCAAGAAGCCCCTTTAAATGCAACTTCATCTGGAAGGGGCCAGACTTTAAGTCAGCGTCCACCAACACATTAGGTCACATGACAGCCCCTCAGTGGGGTCTGGTTAAGGACCAGGGCAGGGCAGGAGTGGTGGGACTGAGGGCAGGGGCCACAGCAGGTGGTGCGTGCCCTGGCAGAGGGGACAGGAGAGGACTGTAAACACAAGAACAGAGCTCCTTCACCATGTAATTCTCCGTGAACTGGTGCTGTTTCGCTCTGCAAAATTTGCAAATCCAAATGTAGTTACGAGATGGAATTCTGTGGATAGGTTCTAAATATAATACACAATATTCATGATCCTGGCGGGGACATTCCAAACCAAAGAGCTTCCTTTCAGTTCCTTGATTTCAAGGTTTAGTTTTCAAAGAAAAGAGTTTGAGTTTATTCTGAAGTTTGACTGAAATGTGACTCTGTCTCAGCCATTGTACCTCCCAGCCCTTCAGGCAACTGTGAAGAAAAAATTAACACAACTGTCCAAATACTAATAGTCCTATAACCCAGATGTCCTCAAGCCTATGGGAGGAAGGGGGCACATGGTTCAGTCATGCCTCAGATTTCCTGTTATCTTTATTATTTGTCCATATAGTCCAGGACCTGTTTCACCTGGCCTGTTGGCTCTGCTCAGCCAAATCCACCTGCAACCTTCGAATGCCTGGTAACAGCCCAAGTGCCCTCACATCCTGCCCATGTACCCACCAACTAAGGTAGCAAAAGTGATTTTAAACGTAGGAAGAAGGACTATGACACAAACCGAAAGCTGTTTTATTATAATTGCTCATTTACATCCATGTATAAAACTGTTCTTATGATGCTCACATCGATTTGGGAAATTCTTTAAGAAGGTTCTTGTTTGACATTTTAGCTTGGAACGTTTCTTAGATGTTGTTATAGTGCCTTCTTGTCGCAATGCTTCATGTGTGCATGTTGTCTTCTCCAATGGCGGGGCCACTGAGAACAGAGAAGGAGTTTTGTGTTTCTTCTTGTTATCTCTTAAGGGTTTTGGTGTCATGTTCTGACTCAGAGGGCTTTGCCCAGAAAGCCTTCTTGTGTGGATTAGTTAAGTGACAGGTATTTATGGACATATGTACAATTTTTGATCTCGCATTAAGAGGTAGAACTTCTCCCTGTGAGACTGGAGCAAGAGACTGAGAAGGAATGGCTGGGGTCTTGACTCATCAGTCCATGAGCTTGGACAAGCCCCTTAACTTCTCACCTCGGCTTCCCAACTCAGATGACAGAGGTAACAGTCTAGGATACAAGCCTAGAGTACAAAGTCATTGAGAAGCCCAACTAGATTAAGTGGCTACGTGTTTTACAATTCTAAAAGGATTTGTTGAGGATTGAGTTGATAAAAGGAAATAGGCCTTGTGCACAGTGGGCACTCGGCAAACATTTGTGGCGAGGCCATTGGCTCTCTCTGCTAGTAGGAGCTCAAAGCAGGGATTTGCCAGAAGCAGAATGTAAACTCTGTGTAACATAGAGTGACTTTGCTTTTGAAGTCCTTCCTTTATGAGAGTGGAATTTGTGATAGGAAACTGGCTTGCTTGGGTGGTGTGGGTTGGGTGGGGTGGGGTGCCGATGACCTGCTATGTTTGTTTCCATTTTTGATTCCCAGGTTTCTGTGAGTTTCTCTCATCTTGTTTCCTGTTTTTCCTAAAAGCCTGAATATACGAATATCTTTTTTCCTGCAGGTGTTACCAACTTCTTTATCCTTCCGGACAGTCTCGGCAATCATTTGCCTTTCATGTGGGTTCTATGACCCGGGTGAGTGATGTATTAATAAAAACAAAGATTCCCATGCAGGGGACATTTCTGTGAACACTGGTGTGGGCCATTCCTACTTGGAATGAGAATACAATTTCAAAAAACGTACAGTAAAATTTCTAAAATTCAATTAAATTTTTAAAAATAATTTACAGTAGAATTTATTAAAACATGTCTTTTTCATTAAACTGATGCCAATAAACTGTCAGTGGGTCATGAAACATTACCTCTGTACAACTGAGAAAGTCCATTATAACATTACTTCAAACAGCCGTATGTATATCTGCACACCCACATATATATATTAATTTCTTTAATTATGTTTTGGTGTTTCTTAATAAAATCTCATATTTTAAAAACTTTTCTCTTTTTAACTCTTTATATACTTCCTGCTTAGAATCCATGGATAATAACCATGCCATTTAGGGTATCTGATTTTATGTTCTTGGGTTTCATAATAGATTATTATTCCTTCCTTGCCAAAAATTATAACTGCTTGGAGAAGTGGCAGTTCACCCTCAGTGTCACTGCTGGCTTCCCAAGCAGCTGGAATGACTTCGGCTCTCCAGGCCTCCCTAGGGATCTCTCTGCAGTGGAAAATTCTCAGCCTCAACTGGAGTTTAGCAATAGTAAGGAAAAACAAAGGAAATGCAATTTTCCAAAATCAATTTGGCTAAGACTCCTCCTATCTTTTCATACACTCGCGCTGCCTTCTGGAGGCTAACTCTCAGGACACATCACTACGTGAAGAGGAACTGTATCAGAGAGAGAACCCTGCGACGTTGGAACCTAAGTACACAGCTCAGTGCAGGTAGGAAAACATGTGGCTTGAAATTTTAAAAATAAACTTGGCACGTGAAAGCTTTTCAGTGATTTTTAAAAATTCTTTTCTGGTTTGAAGTATTGTAAACATCTTTCCCATTCAGAAGGCAGTTGCCCAAATCAACAATCGCCATATGTTTACTGTTCGTTTTAACTTTACACATATATAGGACAGTTTTCTAGATCATGCATTGCTCTAGAGGTTTTTCAAGAAAATTGTACACAATAATTTAATAAGTATTGATAGCACCTCACACATTATTTTTGGTAACCCATTGGTTAAAACTATAATAAATGCAGCCATCATAGTTCTTTTGACCAAGTATTCTTTAAATTTGCCCAAGTTTTGTTCTGTTTTTCTTAAACATATACAAGGGAAATTTCCTTGTTTATAATTATTCTACCAGATCTTATGAAGAAGCTAAGGAGTTATGTCATTAAACATGTTTAATTGTAAGAGAAATCTATGCAAGTCAATACGCAGAATAAAACTGTCACTAGGAGGCATGATATTTCAAACATGTCTTTCTCCTTAAGTAAAACTTACGTGTCCATGAGGAAACATCCCAAAGCAGCACTGTGTTGGCATTTGTGGATCGGGTGCTGTGGAATTTGTCTTGCCTCCTGCTTTCACTCCTGACTCCCAGTCTCTTCTTCACAAAGAGTTTCTTTAACAATGTTAAGTCCAACGATGCCATTCCTTGGGTGAAAACCCTGCAGTAGTTTCCCATCTCTCTCCATATGAAATCTAAAGTCCTTACCTAGGTTTACCAGTTGGGTTATGACATAATTTATTATCCAAACAGAACTCTTGGAAATGAAAAGGACCTTAGGAGCAATTACACTGGGGCAACGGGTGCAAACCAGGGTTGGCCCCAAGCAAACCAGCACTTGGAGGCGCCTACCTAGAAGGCCCTACATGACCTTGCCACCCCTCCCTAGAGGATCTCATGTTCTGTCACTGTCACTTTCTCTCCCTTCTCAGCTCCAGCCACACCTGGATGCTGCTGGATGCTTTTCAAATGTAACAAGCATGCCTCAGTGGCCTGGAATGTTCTTCCCCAAGATATCTGCAGGTCTTGCTCTTTTCACTTAATCCAGGTCTCTACTCAAATCTCATCTATTAGAGAGACTTTTTCTGACTCTCTCCTAAAATAGTATCCCCCTTCACCTGTTCACTTCCTTCATCTTACCTTGGCTGATTTTTCCTCATAATACTTATTACGTCCTGACACATTATATACGTGCCTTTTTGTTTATTTTCTAGTTGGTCATGTCTCCCCCACCAAAAGGCAAGCTTCTTCTGTGGGTGAGCCTTGTTCTGTGCATTGCCATTTTCCTGGCATCTAGAACAGTGCCTGGTACTTAGTAGGTATTTGATCATACTTGGTGAATGAACAAATGGGAACATGCATGGAAGGATAAATTGCTGTGTAGAATTATGGGAAGTTTTAAGGGGAAAGAGCAACTTGCATTTACTTTTGGATGACAATTAAGTGAGAACACTTGTGG